>NC_087474.1:19827726-20491830 GCF_036417665.1 Passer domesticus | reverse complement strand
TTCACAGCTTTGCTGCGGTTCTCTGGATGTGCTCCAGCTCTAGTTTTGAGGCCAGTGAAGGGCTCAAAACAGACTCAAGGTGTGGCTTCACCAGTCCAAGTACAAGGGTATGATCACTGCTCTGGTCCTGCTGGCCACACTCTGTCTGATACAAGCCAGGATGCCACCGGCTTCCTTGGCCACCTGGGCAGCACAGTGTCAACTCATTTAAAATAATAAAATTTAAATCTATCTGAAGGCCTGTATACCAAGCTGACATTTTGTACAGAATTTAAACACAGAACAGACCTAAAAGACACACAAGTGGTTGTAAATATAAAACAGTAAAACCTCACACATGTGTACAAGACCTAAGACTTCACCACCTCTATCTGGCAAAACTGAGATAAAAATACTAGGGGAAGTCATTTCACCTTTGCTGAGATTCATTTAATGAAGTATTTTTTTTACTTTGTGCAGCTCTCCACAAGCTTGTTCTTCCCTGTACCACCTCACATACAGCAAACAAATGATGCCTGTGTGTCCCTGAGCTGGCTCCCAAGGGTTTGTGTGCTGAACACCAGGCTATTTGGAGCTTCAGCAAACACTGTTCTTGAACAGGCATCGAGCCCTGAACAGCACCAGCGCAGCTCACTTGTCTTCTTGTCTTTCAGGAGGATCCAGCGTCACATACACCACAGGGGAATTTTGCTCTCTAGAATTACCTGAGGGTCAATGTTTTATTTAGTTTGGTGAAATAATGAACAATTGAACTAAAAAAAAGCTTAGCAGCTATGGAGAAAAATCAGCTTTGCCAAGCTTTACTAATGTTATCCCCAGTCAAACTGTACTTTTACCAGGACAACTGTAGTTTGTACTTTGACCAATTACAGATCTTTTTCATTTAGAAATGTATAGTCTTCAGCTTGGAAAGAAGGAAGACAGAAGCAAATTGCTGTAAAATATATGTGGCATTTAAAACTACACTACTAGTTTTTAATTTTTTTTTAATGTTCCAAAATCCCAGTCCGTGGTTTATGACCTTCAGGTTTAAATCTTTCACACTGTCTGTTGCAAAATAAATACTGGTATTTTTGTCTGGCAGGTTATCCAGGGATCATTCTGAGCAGTTGTTTATGCAGTCTCCTACTTGGGTCAGTTCATTTTTTACTGTTACAGTCCGCACAATGTAAAAAGAGGATTTAAGTAGATTTCTACTCATCCTACTATTTAGGCACGCCTGCAACCCAGATATTTGGCAGCAGGCAGCACACAGAAACTTTACTCAGTAAACAGGTTTGTCCAACACAAGTTACAACCAGAGATACCAAGCAAATCAGGCCAGAAGCAAAACAAAAACATCACAGGATTTGTTGTCCTTCTCATGCTCTGCCTTGAGAGAGCTGACAGGCTCTAAAACTGGGAGTGAGAATGGCTGGGAAGGGAGGAACTTGGTTGCTCAACTTGTAGTAATTCTGCTGGACTTGACAGCACAAAGGATATGCAAAGGTAACAAGATTGAAACCAAAGGCTGCTGTTAAAAGCTTTTCTCTGACATTCTTGTGTGCTGACTAAGATCTGAATTCTCCTCTATCTGGTTAGATACACCTATATAATGACACATTGAATTATATCTCACACTTAGAATCTGGGACGAAGAAAGTTTCCATTTATATGAAAGTTGACCTTTAACCGTGAAATCTTTTTTTCCAAACTACCCTGCACCTGTAAAGTGACACAACTCCGAGCTCAGGTCCTATGTGGGAAGCAGACAAACCACACAGAGCTCAGGGTGCTGCCATGTCAAGCTGGCAGGTCAGGAAACGCGACCTTTTCACACATCAGATCAACACATCTGCCCCACTCCAGCCTGACACACAGACCACAACAGATGATGCAAATAAAAGCATTCAATGTTAAGACTTCTGGAAGATTTTGCCTATGTCAGTCTAGTGGAGACACACTCATACCAGGAGAACTTTAATGACAGGAGGGCAAGTCTACACACTGAGGTTCAGCTGTATCTAAGTACAGACGCAGTCTAAGATATTTTTAACTGCACCCACAATGACAATTTTGTCAGCCTGATGAATGAGAAAAGGGTGAGGCCAGCATAAAAGTGACATGCAAATGAAATTTCAGTTGAGGCAGAAGAAGGGTCAAAAGACCTTATTCTCCCCCAAAATGACTTAACCTTGCCCCAGAAACAGGCTGTGGACAGGACTCCGAGGTAATCACATAGGCCTACAGTTTTATGATTTTGTCTGCAAGTCACAAATGCAAGCCCATGATCCCACCCACATACCTTTCCACTTATGTACACACATCTGGTGTTTTGCATAGATGTGGGAAAAAATACTTTTGCTTCTCCCTGCATGTGGTGGTGTTTTGGTTGGACTGAGTTTTTTTAAACTGAAAAAATGGGAATACTTGGTGCATTTGGGGAGAAGTGTGGCAAGGGTGGAAAAACTTACTTTATGAGGCTCAGAGCAAATCCATGAAAAGCTGAGATGGAAAAATCCAGAGGAGTATGACAATTACCCTGTTCGGGTGGTCAAACTCTTTTGGTTCCCTTAGTTTGAGATTATCTTTCTCACTGACCAATTGTCATTATTATTTTAATTTCCTTTTTGAACACTAAATTCTGCTTTAGCAGAAACAGACTTTTGTAATGTCAACATCTGTTTTATGTTACACGGAATGGTAATTTTAAGTTAGCAATTTCTCAAATTTAAAACCAAACATGTGCTTCAGATGTTTATTTTTAAACTGCAAAGGCCTGTGTGGGGTTCTTGCCTTCACAGTACTTCTCTCTCTGTGAGTAAGTGAGGTTGCAAAGCTGTCTTTCTGAAGATGTTACACACATCTTTTTGATCACAAAAATCAAGTCTCATGTATATGGGCAAGACTTCAAAAAATTTTAAAGCAGTATTATTTATACTAGGGCTGTCACTGGTTCATAAAGAAAATGGAGGTTTAGGTACAAAGGGCTTTCTCACTGCTGTGAAAAACTACCACCACTCCAAGACAACATAGAAAGGTCTTGACCAGAAGGGTCTATGCCCTTCAAATTCCACTTACTAACAAACTGTCATTACAAAGCATCTATATGCATGAAGATTTAATTTCCATACATTTCAATACTTGATAATGCAAGGTTTTTAGCATGAAAACCTAGCAGCAATACCTTAAACCCTAACCCAAGAGTATTCCTCAGAGCTGCATGTCTCCTCTGCCTCACCCTTCAAGTCTGTAATCTGTACTCTGAGACATAAAACCCACCTGCTAAAACCAAGCACTGCTCCCACTACCTTAAAAATATTTGCTTCTTTTTTAAATCTAGAAGTAGTATTCATTACAAAGCTGGCCTTTTTAAACAATAATCATAGGGGTATACTACTAAAACATTCAAAGCAAATAATTTGTGAGGGCTGGGGGAGTTGTTTAAAGGTCATACCTTTTTCTCATTTGTTTACTAAATGTTTTGTGCCCAAGGCCTTTCTGGCAATGAGCATAAGGAGCTATTTAGAATGTGAGAGACCTTATAAGGCTGGGCTTAGCAGGGTGGATCCAGGTGCAACAAATACACTTTTTTCTACATACACACTAACAAAGATATTTTGAAAACCACACTTTATTACAACAGAGAACAAATACAGCATAATGCGTCTAGCAGGAGCAAACTACAGAACAGGAAAACAGCAATGAGTCACACAACATACATAATCCTGCCTCTAAAAAACAGGAGCAGAATCAGAGGACAAAGACATTTTCACAGTTGAGAGCTACAAAATGGTTATTTTCTGCTGCACTCATTCAGTGCTCAGGCACAAAACACCCTGTAAATTTAAAAAAAAAAAAAAACCACAAAAAAAAAACAAAGAAAAAAGTCGTATCTATCTAAAAATCACGTTTTCCTGTCGGCAATATTGTAAGGACTTATTTTCAAATCTTAAGAAACATCCTGAAAATAAGTTACATGGCAATCCAATAGAGACTGACATACAATATTCTGCCTCTTTCTAAAAAAGCGCAGGTTAAAACAGAATGAGTTTAAATACTCATCAGCACTAATGGAGACCACACAGCATTTAGCAAGTCAGTTGACACAGTCATAGTCTCAACTAGTTGGACTGCTCATAAATTGCTTAAGTATATAAAACCTAATCTAAAACCTTGAAGCAAACTTTAAAGTTACCTCAAGAATTAACATACAATGACAGGGAGAAAACAGGGATTAACTAGGCTCCTATTACTATAGGCTAATCTCTCAGATCAAGAGTAGATCTTGCATGCTCTACTGCGAGATTTTTTCCTTTCTCTTGCTGGAATTTGTTTGAGTATTTCAGCCTGCAGACAAAGAGTAGCAAGCAAGATTTTTCAAGGATTACAGGAAAATAAAGTAATTCAAGAGTCAATATGAGACTTCATGAAGCAGATACTAATACTTAAGAGGCTTTTTGTACTGGAATTATCTACTACTAATTTAACTAAACTTAAAAAACACTCATTAAAATACATCTGGGATATTCAACAGAGACCAGTTTTTTACTGTTACAGTCCGCAGTAGAAGGTAGAAACCACAGAGGCTACAGCTGGTGTCCCTTAGAGAGCAGTGCTGGAGCAGAGCAGCAAGTTGTGACTCAGAACACACTGAAGTGCAATTCTTTGTTCCCTGGTTGCTCCTCACACACTGCACTTGCTGTCACAGCAGCCCAAGCACAGCCACACACAGAGCTACACTGCAGAGGGCAGCTACAGCCTGGACACGCACACAGACAGGAGAGGAAACTGAAGTAGGAATACAATCCAAACAAATTCTGGACAGGCATTACCTGAATCAAACCTGAATCATTACACGGTTATCATTAACTGAATCATTACCTGGCTATCAAACAATCCCAACCAGGATGCCAAGTCAGTTCCTATGAAGAACAATAAATAACAACTCTCTGCTCTTAGGACTTTAGTTTCATGTATTTGGGAATCACCAACTGTGACACATTTACTGAAGGAAATGTAACAAAACCTCCAAAATACCAAAACACTATTTTGTCCCTTTTAATATCCCTGGTTTATATTACTGCAATTATTTCTAACACAATTAGTTTAGTGTGCGTGCCATTAACTCAATGACAGAGCAGCAAGCATCAAAGTTTTCCCCCTTTCTGCCTTCTAGACAAGTCAGCCCCCCAAAGTCCCTTAGATTTCTCTTGCTACATTTAAGATTTCTGTCAACCAAATTCTAGAAGAAGACAACAAACAGTACATCCTCAAACATCCATCACCTACAGAAAAGCTCTCAAGCAGATCAATCACAAACTCACGAGGAAGATATTTGTGTAGCACTGTATAGATTAACCTAGTTCTATTTTAGGTTACTCCAGCCACTCCTGGCTGCGACAACAAAGCTCCTTCTCTGCAATCACGTTTTTAACCCCTCAAAAAAGAAAAAAAATATTAAATGAAACCGACTTTTGAAACACATTCCTCCCACTCCCCTACCCCAAAAGCCTTCAGAGCAAGCTGGAGCCTTGGCACCTCGTGCCTGAACGGAGTCATACTGCACCGGCCGGGTGGCAGGGGCCGTAGCTATGCTGGCCGCCTCTCCCATCAGCTCCCCAGGCAACTGGAAACACCGCCTGATCCTCAGCGTGGGAAGATCTGAGACGCGAGATTAGCGGAGAAGGAACTCCAACCACACAACAGCGTCTGCCCCGGCTACTGCCGCGCTAAAACACGCGCTCTGCTCCCCACAGCGTGTGGCTGCGGAGGTAACATCTCTGGGAGGACAATGGGTGAGGAGGAGTGTCTGCAGGACAGGCTGACACGGCCGAAGCCCGCACCGGAGCCGGGCCGGCAGGGCACGGGCGCTGGGTGTGGATGAGCGCGGCTCGGCCCGCGGGAGCCGCTCAGCCGGAACCGGCGGGAGGACACGGGGGCATCTCCCCGCTACAGGGCACTTCCTGACGGCCAGAAATACGCACAAACGCCCCCAAGCCCTAAAAGCGCCAACAACAAGGCAGGATTTACCCTCGCTTATACAGCATGATTTCAAGGCCGGTGTCCGGCGGGTAAGTGCCAGCCCCGCCGCCCCCTTACCTCGGGCCGGGCCCGGGCTCCCGCCTCTCCCCTTACGGGCAGAAGGGTGCGGGGCTCCGGGCCGGGCGGCAGGGCCGTTCCACGCCCGCATGCTGCGGCGGGAGGCGGCCCGGGCTGGGGCCGCTCGGCCGCCGGCGGCCCGGCGCAGGCGCCGCGGATGAGCCGGGCCGGGCCGCGCAGGCCGCCCGCCGGCGGGCAGGAGCGCCCAGCACACCCGCCCCGCCGAGGGACCTCGCCGGGCACCGGGGGAGCCCGGCCCGGGCACCTCCAGCCCGGCCTCAGCCGCGGCGGAGGACACGGAGCTGCCTCCCCGAGCCATGCGCGCTCCCCAAGCGCGCCCCTACCCCTTGGCGTGCTCGGTCTCCTCCTCATTGTCGCCGTCTATGCCGCAGGTGTCCTGGTCATCCAGCTCCAGGCTCTGCTGGCTGGCCGCGGACTCGCTGTCCTCCGCCATCACGGGGGAAGGAGGAGGGAGGGAAGGGGCGGGGGAGCCTGTGAAAGAACCGGGGCGCACGGGCAGACGCGGTCCGGAGCAGCTCCCTCTAGCTGCGGTCCTTCCCCGCGCCAAGCCGGGGAACGAGGAGGCGGCGGCCGCCGGGGCTGCCCGGCCGCTCCCGCCACCCGCGGGGAGCGGGGCGGGGCCGTGCGGGGAGCGCTCCGCGCCCTGTCCCGCCCGGCCCTGCCCTGCCCTGCCCTGCCCGGCCCTGCCCAGCCCAGCCCGGCTCTGCCCAGCCCGGTACACTCGGGCGGGGCGCTCCTGGGCCCGGCCCTACACCGATCCCCTCATGCCGAATCCGCGCTGCCTCGCCGGCCCTCTGCGGCCTGGGGATCCCGTCCGTGGGCGCTGCCCCCGAGCCGCGGGAGAGCCGAGCGCAGCCCGGTGTGTCCGTCCCGCGGAGCCCCTCGGGCTGGGCCTGCAGCCGCCGGGCCTCGGCCGCAGCGAGGCGCGTTCTGCCGGCTTCCCGTGTTTCCTTCGCACATCCTAAACACTCGGACGCCCAAGTGATTTTCATAGGGCTGCCCGGCCGCTGTCATAGACTCCTTAGAGCTTTAGTAGTGATTCTAGCTGTGCTGCTAGATGTAGACAAAATACCCAGCTGCTTATGGCAACAAATTGGAAGAAAGGAAGAGAGAAAAGCAAATAAATTGCTTCAGATCTAGCTCTGCCTTGTTGCTCCCGCTAAAGTCAGCCACCAAAGAACAGAGCAGTGTGTAGGGGACCCACCACACCACCATAAATCTCAGCTTTCTGGCTCTTTCCCCATTCTGCCTTCCAGGTTGTGTCTCTCCCAGTTCTCCATAAGAGTGGCAGTCCAGGTTCTGTCATGGCTACACAAAATTAACCAGTGTCTAGAATTCAGAGATGCTTTTGAGCCACCTCAAACACATGTATGAGCATAGGTCCAGCAGCACCAATGGACTTTGCCATTGCTGTGTTTAACTTTTTCCTAGCTGACTCCCAGAAGAAGCTCCAGGACTCAAAATGAAGCTCTATGAACAAAATTTGCTGCTGATGGAGGCTGCTGAGGCCGCCAGGACAATCCCAGTACTGTGGATGGTGGGCACTCACGGCACTTGCTCTTTTCCTAATGCCTTTTGTATTTCTACAAGCTCCATGCTAGAAAACCTGGAATTTAATGGTAATGATTTATACCCAGGAAAACAAATAAAGAGCACCTTGTGTTAAGTATTTGAACTGTCATTTCCAGGGTCATATCAAGCTTTCTGGATGAGATCCAGAATTTCTAAGTTCTTGGTTTGGCAGTGCTGCCAAACACCCCATTAAAACATAAGAATAGGGTGCATCAGTTGTAATTTCTCCTTATCTTTGCACCCGTGAAAGCAATTGACTGTGAGGAAGCTATTGCTTCTGCCCTATTTAAGGTTTGATCTGGATTACTTTTTTCCGTTTTTGATTTGAAGTGACATCATATTTTGCTCTGTCGTGTATTGCAGGTGACATGTCAAGTAAAAGATCTTGCTGGCCAAACAGAAGAAAGCTAAATGTCCTTCTAGCTGTCAGACTCTGATCCTCTGTGTACTGAGCACTAGCCTGAAGGGGCTGCCCTTCATCCCACTGCAGTTGGTTCTTTACAACTTGTGAGTTGCCACAAGAACTTGTAATTCAAACATATGAAATGGAATCTGTAATTTACACTTGGCCAAGTAGGACCTCCCAGTGTCAAGCCCATCGCTGTAGTTTAGAGGGAAAATGTATCTATCATGTCACTCCACTTTGAAATGACCTTTAGGAGTAAACCTTCATTCAGTTGTAATGCACAGGAGAGAAATCTCAAAACAAAGGCACAATTCCCAATAGTTTTCAATAACAAAAAGCAATTGTAAAGTTGTCCTGTAGCCTGGAGAGAAGTTAATCCAGTGATTATGAATTATTTTTTTCCCCCTCATAATAATGTGTAAGAGGAAGTGAAGAACAGTAGGTCAATGACTAAACTGCTGTATTGAATCACTCTGTTGGAGAAGCTGTAAAATTCTCTGTCTTCTTTCCTTTACCACAATTTTCCTCATTTCGTTGAGACAAATGGAGTAGAAGAGGCCTGGATCCTGACTCTCCTGGCATTTCATACTGTCATTTAAAGAGGCAATATGAATTTCTCCCAGCAAGCTGCCCTGCTAGGCATTCTCCCTGGAAGGGGGACTATAGCTGCAGAATGGCTGCTGTTCTGTACTTTGTAGCATGTGTGAAGTGAAGAATAACCTTAAGCATAGTGCATTTGATATCCTGAGATTATTATCCAGGTTTGACCATTGCAAGGTCAAAGGATAGCACTGGATTGTGCTTTGCATTCCATGAAAATGTAACTTTTGCTTATAACACAAGTAGAGAAGTTCACCAAAAGTGAGAGTTAAGCATCTGTCCTGCGCTGTGGATATCTGAGGTAGCTTTGCATTTCTGAAATGATGAGACATATTCCCAGAGCATTTAAATTCACTCTGCAGACACTGCTCAGCAGTTACATTACTTGACACATGCTGGCTGTCACATGTGTAGTTGTCCTCTGAAAATAGAGCAGCAAAGTAAAAAAATGTATCTTTGAATTTCAGGACCCCAGATGCTCAGCCACAGAGAATTTTTGTAGTATAAAACATCAGGACAACAAGCAGCAAACATGGTACCTGCAGTGCCCAAAAAGGCTCCCTGTGGGCATCTGTACTTCCAACATCTTTGCTGTTGCTCGTGGGTATATCCAGGAACTCCCCAAAATGCTGCATGCCAGTACTGCAGACAACCCACAGACTCACACCAGTCTAAGCAGACATCAAAAACCATCAGAAATGTTTAAACTTAACCAGGTAAAGAGCTTGTGTTTTTAAAGGTGCAAACTTACTGTTTTTAATTGATAAAAAAGACCTCTTCCTAGATGTACAGGGAAGGCAAAAGCCTTTTATTTTATGAAGATTGAAAAGAAGAAAGCACAGTCATTTTGCACAAAAGCTGAAAAGTTATTAACAAAGGAAAATAGACTTCTTTTGCAGGAGATACACTTCACTTAATACTAAATGGTATATCATGAAATCAGTTAAAATATTTGTGGCATGTCATGAAGTATTCATCAGTTGGGTATTTTCGTAGGTCTCATTAGAGCTTTAGTAGTGATTCTAGCTGTGCTGCTAGATGTAGACAAAATACCCAGCTGCTTATGGCAACAAATTGGAAGAAAGGAAGACGGAAAAGCAAATAAATTACTTCAGATCTAGCTCTGCCTTGTTGCTCCCACTAAAGTCAGCCAGCAAAGAACAGAGCAGTGTGTAGGGGACCCACCACACCACCATAAATCTCAGCTTTCTGGCTCTTTCCCCATTCTACCTTCCAGGTTTTCTGTCTCTCCCAGTTCTCCATAAGAGTGGCAGTCCAGGTTCTGTCATGGCTACACAAAATTAACCAGTGTCTACAATTCAGAGATGCTTTTGAGCCACCTCAAACACATGTATGAGCATAGGTCCAGCAGCACCAATGGACTTTGCCATTGCTGTGTTTAACTTTTTCCTAGCTGACTCCCAGAGGAAACTCCAGGACTCAAAATGAAACCCTACAAGCACTCAAATACTTTGGGCATCTTGGTGGCCAGCATGAGTTCACAAGAACCCCAGGTCACTGAGGGAGGAGCCATCTCTGCTTGGCAGTAAGAAATACTGGGAATAGGGAAGCCTAAATTCCCAGTACAGGGACTGGATGAACCATCAGGTGAGACTGTGCAGTGTGTGGGCAGGGTTTAGCATGCTTCTCCTTGCTCTTCTGTGACTGAATAAAGCCAGCCAGGCACAGGTATTGTTTCCCTCAAGCAGCCAGGCATAACCCAGACTTGTTTACCTGCCTAGCACCACATCAATTACATCCAGTGAGCTGGTGATATATAATCCAGCATTCAGGCTATTGGCATCATCTGGTTAGTCTATGTGTTTTGATTATTAAACACTGCAAAAGAAAAGTATCTAAAATTTTCATGCAGTCATAGGACTGCTCCTGCCTTTACACACAACATTGAAATATTCATGGCATTTATAATTTTAAATGGATTTGCATTGCAAGTAACAACTTGGTGTTAACATTTTTAATCTTGTAAATTGGAAGAAAATAGGTCCAATTTGAAAATTAGCTGGTATTTTAGTGTTTCCCCTGTTTTTCTAATTAACATTAAAAAAGTTATTGAACAAACATTTATTTAGACTTTGGTTCATTCAAGTGTCTACTAGTACTACCTCATATTTTTTTTTCTAATTGGCTGCTCTTTATGGTAAAACTTAAATACTGTCTTCCTCAATTCTGAATGAGAGGCAAGTGTAAAAGAATAAGATTGAAAAGAAACAGAAAAAATGCACCAAAACACTCTGCATAGTTGTTACAGTTAACAACAGCAGAAATGGTTAGGGAAGGAAATGAGCTTGTGATCCCACATTTTGCACACCTGTATCCATGTGAGATCACACTTCTATATTTATGGTTTGTCTCACCCACTCTACCTCTTTCAGCCCCCCTGCCTACCCTGCCTGGGGAGCTGCAGACTTGCCTGTTTCCACAGCCTGCTTGCTGCTGGCCTGTATTGGCTGCAGTGCTCAAACTGGGGACAAGCATTCTCAAAGCATCCCATTCTTTCTGCTGCACTCTCTTTCAACTTTATAAAATTCTATTTTCAAATGCAGCTCGTACCTTATCCCTTCTATTTTACAGCTTACCTTTGCACAGAACCATCTACTTCTCCATGCTGGTGTCTGCATTGGCAAGGGCTGGGGGCTCCACAGTACTGAAGAGGGTTAGGTATTCACATGCATAGTGAAAACATAGCAGAGCATTAAAAAATGTGAATGATAAATACAAACCTTTGTGCTTAAAGGTATGAGTGGTAAGGATAGAAAGACTGTTATTATTGCCAGTAGAGATTTCAATTCTCCAAACCATCTGTTTTTGGTGATTGTTGGAAGCAGGATGTAAGACTTACATCAAACACAGGTTCAGACTGGTTCCAGCACTGCTCAGTTCCTCAGATCCTAGAGTCTCAAGACCCAAAAAGTAGAAAAATCCAATAATAAGAGCCGACAATTAAATAATTATTCCAAATATATAAATATTTTGCCTTTTTATGTCTATTTTTATTCTGAGACCCTTCTCAAACTATGTATGGGAATGAGAATTAGTGGTGACAGAATTTTTAATAAAGACAGTGTTGACACAGGTACTGCAGGAGCTCTGACTGATACTCAGCAATTACTTCTGCCCATCCAATCTCCAAATCAATCCAATTTACTCCCATCAGCTCTGCAATCAGTTCTCCCACTAGCCTTTTACACTTCCCCTATCAATGTGCCTGCTGTTTCCTTTTCTTTGCAGGGAGGCTGCAGGTACAGCCAGGATGCTTTATTTCCCTCATTCTGAATGAAGGGAGTGACACATACATTAATTTTTCTTTATCTCTTGACCATTTCAATAGTTTTTTCAAAACTTATATTTTTAGAGTTTTCTTTTTGCCTGTTTCAGATAGTTGTTTACCCACGAACAAAAATAACTTCCTGTGACAGATGTGCCTTCTGGGTGGTTAGAAACAGATTAACAGCATGTTTCAGGATGCACACCTATGGCATGGAGAATTACACTGAATTAGGAAGTGTCTTATAGACATAGCGTCTTCCCTATGAAAACCATGAAAAATCAGACTCTATTATAACTCTTCAATTTCTATGCAGAGTTATTTTGCATTTTACAGTAAGATTTTACCCTTCAGAATTTTACAACTTTGCACAAAAGACTCTGTCAAATGTGCAACAACTGCAGAGTAACTTACTTAAAATATAGATTCTAGACAAGCTTTAATCACAAAATTTATACATCAGGTCTAGGCTAGAAGGCAAGTGTGAATAAATCTCTTGGAAGTTGGAGGTACAGCAGAAACTCAGCATCAAGCATGGTTTTCACCCTGCAATATCAGACCACAAGGACAATTAAGTTAATTAATACAAGCCTTTATGGGCTCTCATGCTGGTTCTTCCAGTCAGTCTGGGCGAGCAACCCTCACTCTGTCATTACTTGATGTTGAAATGGTGAAAATAGTATTTAAGCCAGCTTTTATATCCAGTGCACTTATATACATACATGTGAATGTGTATCCATGCATGCACACACACACTTATCTAAGCATACTTTCAAGGATTTCAAGGAACGAAAGACCAATCCAGCTGTCAAGAAAAATACACTTCGCATTGGGGGAACCTGGCTATCATGTTTTGCTTCTCTCATTTTTATTTTATTATTTAATGCAGGATTGCAAGGTGTTAAATACGAGTTACAGCAAATAGCATAGATAGAAAGCAAGCTTGCCCTCACCAAAACCTAGAAGTAGTTTCACTGAAAAGTCTAATCTTAGGATGTCACATTGTATGTCCCACTGATGTGTGGCCTCACAGCATGGCACAAAACTTAAAGCAGAATCGGAGAGTTGGGTTTATAGAAGGGGCATTCCGTGAAGAGAGAGGAGACAGAAGCCGAGGCCCATAGCTTCTCTCATCTCCAGCTTTTTAAACTTCCTACAACCAGTAACTCAATAAAACCCCTTAAAAAACAGTGCTTGTAACAGGACCCACTTTAAATAAATTCTTTCAGTTTTGATGCCCAACCTCTCTTGCAGCAGGACCAGTCGTTCCTTTGAAAGCAGCATTATTTTAAGAACCTTTTTATCCCTTTATAATATAAAACTGTCAGGAGCATTCCTCTGTTTGGTTTATTGAGGAGTCTGTCTTTCTAGTCATGTGAACACGAAGTCCTTCTCTACAGAATTACAAAAATAACCTGTAAACAAGTATTTCATTTGTACCTCCCTGTTGTCATCGCATTTTCCTTCCCTGTGCCTGTAAGTTTCTAAGGCAGAATAGCTATTTAATGATCAAACAAACTAACTGGCATTGTTCATTGCTAGAAGAAAAGCACATCAATAAAACAAGAAATAGTTCTGTGATAATAGACCAGGTGCCACAGTTTGCAAAGTAATTACCTGTGGATACCAGGGGACTGCAGCTGAAAAGAACTAGATACCCTTTCTGCTATTACTGACAAATAGAAGACAGTACCTGGTCTCAATTTAACAGCTGGAATTACATGAGTAAATGTAATAAAAAATACTCTATTCTGAAAATTGCACTTGACAGCTGCCTGTTTGTTCACCTGAAGCTCCAATTCCAATTGATTTACAGCATGGAAATGAAAACAGCACATATGATGAAAATATAGTGTATGTATGTATCAATCATGGCGTATGATATAACACACTATTATATATATTATAAATCATGTGTGAATGTGTGTGTATATATACACACAGACACAGAGAACAATAGTAAGGTTAGCATTATGAAGCATTAGTGTTGAACCTGCCAGTTTTTCTGTCTGTTAGCAGAGGAACAGGAAAGAATAATGGAGGTGCTCCTATTTTCCTCAACTTTGGAAACAGCAGTTAAATTTGGTTTTATTTTATTTATTCTAAAGCTAAGGTGCTATTCACAAGGCAGAATACAGAACCATCAGTGATGATGAATTTTGATTTGAATGGAGATGTCATAAGCTGAATACTCTCCCAGCAAAGAGGCTGGGCAAGGTGTCTCAGCTGACAGGGATCTCTGCACTTGGACTGACAGCAGGCCCAGGAAACTACTGATGATTCTGTTCCAGCTGCCTACTGGTGTTACTGAAGTTGTTAACTGTGCTTTTATTGAAATTATAAACTTCCTCACACACAGCACGACTGGAGAAGCAGTTCACCACCAGGTGGCAGATACCACAACATGAATTTCAAATGCTGGAGAGACCAAACGGCAGCACTGATTCAGAGAAACCCTATTTGTTGCACATGTATTTTAGAAAAGTAAACAAACACTCTCCTTCTTTGACCAAGTCCAAGGTTGTACTGCATGGACTCTACTATGCTCCAAGTTACAGACTACTGATAGCTGATTACTGTGTTACAATAAATTTTAATTCCCAGATGAATCTTGTTAAGAAAAAAAGCCTTTTTGGTTCACTACAGACCTTCCTAGAGTAAGAGTAAGTATCTCATCCAACACTTGCTCATTTATACCTGTACTATTTATAGGCTAAAGTCTACATAGGATATTTGATTTCTTACCAATTTCAAACATATTGGTTCAGAATAGTGAGATAAAATTGGTCCCTGAGAGCATTCATGAATAGAATGAAGGGCAGAAAATTAAAATATTGCCAAGGCATTTCAAGAGTTCTTAATTCACTCTACTAAAGCTACTCAGTCCTCCCTGTAACAAAGAAAAGTATTATGAGCCATTTCCAAATGCTGCACCTTCCTTTGTCATCTGTTCATCTCAGATCAGAAGCACAAGTTTCTATAATTTGTCTAATATGTTAGACTGCAAATGCTCCGAGGCAGTAACCAGTTTTTGTCCCTGTATTTGCAGAGGGTTTAGCATGCTGGCACCCTGACAAAGCACTTAATCAAATAGTAAGAAGTCATTATCACAGTAAGTCAAGGTGCTCTAGAGATAGTTTAATAAGCTTTGAGAAGCAAGTATTTGAGCAGGAAGAGAGTGGGTGCTGAGGGACAACCATGAATGAGTGTATTAACTCCCAACAGGGCTAAGATTGTCTGTGATATAAATGAACTTGAAATTTCAACATTTGTTTCTAGTATTTTTTTAAGACAAACATATTTTCATTATTTTTGTAAGCTTTGTCATTACAAACTTGCATTTTTTCCCTACTAATATCTGCCATCATAAAATAAGAAAACAATTGCTTTTCTAGTTTATCTTCTATAGACTTGGAGCTGCTGATGCCAAGACCTATTCAAGTTATACTTTGTTGTTTGTGTTTATAAGCTTTATTAGTACTTGCTTCACTGTGCAAGTACAACATAAAGCAAGAAAATGTCTTTGTATTTTACTGATGTATCTGCGTCAGTAAGTTTTTGAAAATTAAAACACAGAATTTATCACTGGACTTTTAGATTAGGCACAACATACTCTAATCTTAATCTGTTACCTGAACTGCTTTAACTCTGTTCCAGCTTCATTTAGCATATGGCCCAGGTGTGGATATAGAGAACTTCACTTCATAAACTATGTATTTTGCAAAATTAAACTATCACACCAATTAAAAAATGCTATTTTAAAGAAGATTTGAAACATACCCACATTGTGTTTGTTCAAGTATATTTGCTGTATTAGAACCACAAATCATCAAATGAACATAAAACCAACACAATTAAAGAAACAAACCACTGCAATTTAATAGCAACAATCTCACTTTACAAGATAGCAATGATGGAAACTTTGCAAAGGAATGTGAAAAAATAATGTAATTAAAAATGACAGATTTAAGACAACATAAAACTGGAAATTAAATAGCACAATAATTCTAGTATGCGGAAATTTTATTCAGAATGTTTACTTATGCAGCATTCTGATTAATAAGTGACACTGTATTACCAGCACTTACTGACATCTGATAAATACTATGCCCTTAAACTTGTATTTTTCTGTTTAGTGACCTTGCACAAACTGACAATAAGTAAGCCAGAGCCCAAAACCAGTTCACAGGTGGTCAGTACAAAATTCCTAAACAGAACAGGAAAGGACCTGCCACATACACAATGAGTAAAATGTAATTTAGTGCTAATATGGTGGTTTCAATATTCAGTGCACTCCACAATATTTCAGATTCCTTTTACAACATATACCACTTTCAAACATGAACCAAAGCAAAAGGTGATCTGGCTTTGTGGATGAAAAGGAGCATTGACCTGGGAACTAGGAAATCTGGATTCAACTCCTGACTAGAGATCAGGTTCCCAGGTAAGACATAGAGTAATATGGAAATTACAAGACTCACTTTCTATGAAAACCTTGCAATTTACTGAAAATAAAGCAATGAATGTGAGTTGGGGCTTAGAATTACAAATTAAATAGGAACTATATAGCACTTAAATTACTTTGGAGATTACGTATTAACTTTAGTAAGCATGACTGCTGCTAATCTGCATAAAAATAACTGAATGAAACATGATAAACTGAATGCATATGAAGGATTCCACAAAAGTGGAAGTCACATACTTCCTCTTCTTTGAACCCAATTCATGAAAAAGTGAGAAGAGTGCAGTAAGTGTGAGTACCCACAGAAATCTCAGAAAGAAAACTGGCCCACAGGAAGTGTGACTCCACAGGAAATTTTGGTGATACCAGGATTTCATTTCTAATGTCTTCAGTGATACTTAAGCAAATTATTACGTATTTATCAAGATAATGATAAATATGCAGGATGCTTTTCTGAAAAGGGGTCCAAATTTAATTATTGACTGAAGCTCATGAGACCTGCAAAAAAAAGTAAGTCACATGAGCATAAATATGCACAGGAAAAATGAAACCAAAGTATTTTTCTTTTTAAATACCATAAAATAATGTGATGACCACTTAGAGAGGAAAAAAATCCACAAATATACTTTTTGCAGTTTATTTTCAATTATAATTTTTGGATAACCAAGCAGCTCTGTATGGAAAAAGCACAGAAGAGTAATTCTGGCACTTTTGGATAGTACATTTGTTTTTACCCCAAATTTTTCTAGACACATTCAGTCCACTTGCTCGGTCGATAGTCCATTTTATATGAGCATGATTAGCTCATGGGATTCCAGAGGAAACTAACAATATATACAGTCAATGAAACTATCTTCTTGGCTACTCCGGGCCCTTTAAAATGTCTTCTAAGTCTATCCTGGCTAAACAGAATCCACAATATACATGATAGCTACAGAATACACTGTATTGAAATGAGAAATGCTCAGCACAAAATGGGACTCTTGGCATGCAGCTTAAAATAAAAGGTAGAAGTTCAGAAGTTTATAAAATCTCAAATGGGGTCAATTAAAAGGACTTAGCAAAAGAAGGGACTGTTCATTGTTACTGTAAAAAAGGCACTTTGAGAAAATGGTACCAGAATTGGAGGAATCTTAGTTGACACAAAGTTCAGTTTGGTTTCATAAAAAGGCTTCAATGCTAAGGGATGCTACTCAAGTTTCCTGCAGTTGTACATTAAAATAAATTGCTGAGTAGTTTATAATAAAGGACATAATATGTTTACAACCAACTCGTAAAATTAAGAAAAGCATAGTATAAGCAAAATATTACTAAAAGCAGCAATGCATAGCCTTTCATTGAGATAATGCACAATTTTGGACACCATGTGTCAAACTCCTGTTTTTAAGATACTTTCAGTAGCATTATCAACATAAAATTGGCCTACAAAACAAAAGCTTTACCAGCTCCCATTCATAAGGAGATTGAGGTCATAAACCAACCAAAACAATTTGTCAGTATTTTCAACATCCTGGATGACCAATATCAAGTATATGGAATAACAATCACACTCTTTGTTCAGCTATCTCACTGGAGGCAGCTGTTAAATCAGAGGAATGATTTTAATTCTTTTCTAACATTTACACAGTAATGCATTTAAGTTCTTTCAAATGTTGCTCACCACAGTTTGTTTTTCTCTTTTCTCTCCACAATATAAAAAAAAAAGAAGAAGAAAAAAAGAAAAAAAATATCAAGCACTTCCACAGAAAGGATATTTGGCAATTTTATACTCCACTGAAGGGTGGATTTTCATAATAGCTCATTTTAGATTGAAAGTCATTAGTGGTCTTTCCTCTCGTTTCTGCCAAGGACTCTTCTTATCTTCACCTTGGTCATCTTCCTCATCCTCCTCATCTTCATCATCATCATCTTGAACGGATGTTCCATGTTCAGGACTAGTTAATGGCTCTGGTTTGGTATCCACAGTTCTGGTTTCCTCCTGCAGGCTGGGCAGCTGCACACCACTTCTCTTACTGGTGCCTTCTAGGAGGCATCGGAGAGCATTGTCCTCAGGGCTGCAAACTGCTGTTCCACACTCGCTGCCACTTTGGTCCATATCATCCAAGTACACGAGCTGTGTGTAAGCTGTGCTGTCTGAAACCTTCCGCTCTCTCTGCTGGTGCTCCTGCACTGGGGGGTGACTCTGTGGCGCAGACAGATGATCTCCTCTTCCCTTTCGGGCAGATTTCGGTTCATTCATGTCAACGCCAGAGTCCAAACTGGCATCGTTACTCCCGTTCCTACCAGCTCTTTGGAGATCAATGTATGAATGTCTAACGTGAGCATTTGAACGCCCATCTAGAGAGACAAACCATGCTCGAGGATGAGGCAGTGGCTTTCCACCTCCTAATTCCATCAAAGCCTTTTCTGTAAGAAGCTGCACTTCACTATTCATCTGAGCCAGGGATGCATCGTTAAGAGAGGCAGGAATGGAAATAGATTCAGACATGGAAGCATTTTGCTGACTCCACTCAGCCGCACCTGCATCTTGCAAATGTTGCTGAGATATTGCTTGGGATGCCAACTGCTGGGGCTGCAGCTGCTGGGCAGGGTGTGGGAAAAGCCGTGCGTGAGGGTTAGGAAGCTCAGCCTGAAGTCTTTCCAGATCAATCTGCTGGTCAGCTGGGACAACCAGGGGCTGGCTAACGAAAGGGTGCTCTCCGGGCAGCTTCATGTAATGACCTGGGATGACCAGTGCAGGCAAAACCTTTCTGTAAACACTGTCATTGACTTGGTCAACAGAATTGCAGCAGATTAACTGACCTGGTCGAGGGAAAGACGTAGGTCTTTCAAGGTGATCAACTGAACGGGACATCATACAATCAGTAGGTCTGCAGTCCAGCAGCTCTTTTTCAGGGGCTGAAGGTGTGGGGTATATTTGTTCCTGAATATTGTATTTACTTCCAGTAGCAATATGGTTCATAGATACTTGAATTTCTCTCTCTTGCTTTTCAAATAAAGGCTGAGACAGCATAGCATTGTAACTTCTCCTATACTCATCTTTGATAGGGGACTCATAGCCTTCAGCTGTTTCTGTAGATTTTCTTGTCTTTAGAGGAAAACTATCTGCTGACTTATGGTAGTCTTTTCTTAGAGACCCACTGGGAGTCAGGTCATCCAAGGAAATTCTGCTCTTGTCTTTCTCCTTGTCAGAGAGCAGTTCCTCTCGGGAGCTAAACTCCTGGGAAGTACTGAAGGAGTGTTTGAGCATAGGTGTATGCATATCTGCTTCTCCAGTAGGTGATACCATCTCCATGTGGACAGCACTGATTAATTCCTTTGCCCCTGAGTTTTCAGCGTGTCCATTGCTAGCAACAGACAATCCACCTGGAAATTCTGACTCACGACGTGAAAATATTAAATTTATATGGGACATTGAGGTTGCTTGATCCTTCTTAGAAGTGTCCAGTGCTGTCGAAAGTTGCAGTTTCTTATGATGTTGACGTGGTCTGAGACATTTTCTTCTATAAAAGCCAGTAACAAAAGAAGTTATACATTTATGAATGTTGTACACAGAAACAAGAGAAGCAAGTGTGTCTTAACAGAAGACTTTTTAAGCAGTGATTAGTATTAGGGGAATTGAACTTTTATTACATAATCTAAAAATTAAAAGCTTATCTCAGCAGCGAAGATAAAATTAAAGAATAACTAATGTCATTTGGGAAATATCTCAAGTACCAATTACAAACTGGAGTAAATGTCTAGAGAAGGCAAGTATAAAATCACTCATTAGTAGGCATTTGCTGACAATTTAACATTCATTTTAATACCACGCCAATAGAAAGATCATTTGCAAATGCGTAACAGGTAGAGAGATCTTGAACCTGTGCCATGTTTGATAGGAAATTACATGGAGAACACAGGTACAGATGTGTGTGATTCACTCAACTACCATCCTCCCAAAGGCAGGGATTTATACGCTGCATGTAACCAGGAACACAGGAAATTTGATCTCACTGTTTCTTTCTTTTTCAAGTGTTTGCTTGCCTTTCTTTCCCCCCAGAAGGAAAAATGTTTCAATACAGAAGTTTTTAATTTCAAAAGCACAAAAAAGCTTGTATTTTCAACATGCACTAAGTAACCAGATTGGTGAATCTTACCTGCAATAATACAAAAGCAGACACAGCAAGACTAGAAGTATGAGAGCCATGCCTCCTAAAATTGCCAAAAGAAACATTGTGTGATAGCTGGTAATGTCGTGTGTTACAACGGGACCTGGAAGGCCAGAAAAGAGAATTTAGACATGTAATAATTTGTAAATAGGAACAACAGTTGAACAATGAGAGGGACACTTTCCCCTACTATGAGAGTGCTAATCAAGTGCTGCTCATAGCCCTGGTGCCTACTGAACAGACCATCTCTGGACAAGGGAGCAAGCTGTGGAGAAAGCATGTGCTGGTTTTCATGACTGCAAGTCCAGCTAGCTCATTCTGTGGAAAAGCAGTTAGTTTCAATGGGAGCATGCATCAGTGACTGCTGCTTTCCAGGTCCTAAAGCTGACACTGTGTGCCAAAAAGCTCTCACCACTGGAGCAAATCCATCTCAGCATCTCCCAGCACTGTAATGCACAAAGCAACACCGTGGGCAACAACTGCTCTCTAACATCTGTGGCCCTTCACACCAAACAGTGCAGACAGTGCAGTACAGGATTTGCTGGAAGATGTGTTGGTGCTCTGAAGTCTACATCAAGCCAAGCCAAGCAGATCTTCAGTAGCTTTAATGAACAGGCCACTAGTGAAACAGTGTTGTAACTCCGGGTTTAAATAACACTTAGTAAATGTTCTAACACACAAAGGAATGCACACATGTGGACAACATCTGTTCACAATTATGCATGTGTGACCCAGTTGGTTTGTAAAATCCTTATAATGATTTTGAAATAAAGACCCAAATTTTTATCTGCAGGCAAGGAGGTACAGCACCAGCTGGCAGACTAACATGCATGTACTGTGAAGGATAGCAGACTTGGCCAACTTAGAGGGTCCAGGTCATAAAGTTTGCAAAACCTCATTTGTGGGTCTTGAGTGGTCTGTAGAGCCACAGCTAGGAAAACAAAGATCATTTTTGTCCATTTTTGAGACAAGAAATCAAATAGATTCAATTAGGAGATAAAATATGCAAAAATACATTAACTCATTAAAAGTAACATAAATTATATTGCATTTGGGAAATCTAAATATTTATACATTCTGTCCCACCACTACCATTACATAATTGATTTTACTGTTGCTTTAGGACATTAAGCAAAAAGAAGACATGATAAATCACTTGAATTTTTCATGAAAATGTTGTTCCCATTGCAACAGAGTTTTAGAAACTCAGATCTAGCCCTAGAAGGAAGGAAAAGTAAAATTCAAGCAACTCTGCCATACAAGGTAAATCACAAGGACAAATAAGCCTTCTCTTGTTAAGAGTTACAGGCCTTGTAACCTCAGAGTTACAAGCACAATTCCATGTCTAGTGTAACTTCCTTGCAATCTGGGACAGAGCTGTACTGGGAAATGTCTGGCTCATAGCAGTTTCTTTTTCTTCAAGAATAATTATTTTGTAAAATTCTATTAAATTTAATATGATAGCCTATTCAGATCTGCACTTGCCTCTAAATTTTGTTCAGCAATGAATCAGCTGAATAACCCAGCATTTAATTTCTATAATTTAATAGAACCTCAAATAAAAAGCTCACATATTATGAAACAACTTAATGATATGTATGAGTAAACTCTAAAACCTGTCCTCATGTGAGAGTTTGGTTTTGCTGGTTATATTTAGTTTATTGAGCCTGCACAGCCAAGGCATGCATGTTTTCATTTCTACTGCATTAAATTTTTATCAGGAAAACCTAATAAAATCTGTAAGGAGTTCTGGGTTGGGTTGGTTTTTTTTGGTTGGGTGTTTGGTTTTTTTTGGGTTTTTTTTTTTTTGATTGATTGATTGACTGACTGGCTCTTTTTTACACAGAGGTATCTCAGATTATTGGTGACTGAAGAGCTACTACCAAGAAATCTGAGGCAGCTACAGACAGAAAAAAAGGAACCAGAAGTTGCAGTATTAATAATCTCCAAAGCACATATAATTAATGCCTACTTCAAAGTCATTTTTACAGTTATGCCAAGAGGTTTGCAGATGGCAACCAATCAGCTCTGTACTAATGCCACTCTAAAATACCTCCTAGAACTTCTAAGCTAAGTTACTCACAGTGTAAATTAATCAGTCACCAAGATGATGCAAAGCACAACTCAGGGCAAAATGGGCATCTTCAGTGCAAAAGGAACAAAGTGTCAATCCACCCATCCATCAACTAAGTGTCTAACCCAGGATAATGCTGGTTTTAGGTGAATTCATATCTCTGTGAGTTTCTGTAAGAAACTTCACAGCACCTGTTCTTCTACCTGCTGGAACACCAACACACTGATGCTGTGACTCCCATCATTCTCTAGCAATGGCTCTACCAGGCAGTGGTGACACAAATGCATCAAAGCAGGAACACTTTGAAATGTTCCCCATTGAAATGATGCAGATATTTTGAGCACCAGGGTTGACCCACACAATCCTGAAAAGATTTAACCCTTTACTTTCAGAGTTCTGATTTCTAATAATCCATTATTGATCAAGCTGTGGCATCTCAGATGAGGTCATTCTGAAAAATATAAACATTATATATAAATAACTAATTACCCAGTGCTGCAAATAAATCTGAATCCATTTTACCTGGGATAGTAGGTGACATAGCTGCAACCCAGTAGCCCAGCTGAGGTGCAATATAAGTCCAAGTTAACTGATTTCCTTCTTGTTGTACAATGCCCAAACTACTCTTCAGCCATGTCCCTGTAAATGTAGAAGTTGTAGGAAGATGTTACAGATATTCACACATTCCTCTGCAAACAAGAGGAAAATCAAGCAGTAACAAAACCTATCCATGTGCAGTAGGGACTGTGTATGTTGCTGTGAAGTGGGAAGTTGTGCCTTCTGGCCACTGGCATTTGAGAGCACCCACAGCTTTCTCAGAAGCAAAAAACCCAAAACCTTCAAGATTAAATAAAACTAGTAAATCTTCAAAATCTGTCATTATCATATTGGGTTCCCCTGTTTTGAAGATGGATATTCCTGAAGCTGATTATATGCAGACAGCCCACTTAAAAAATGTAGTTCAAGGGACATCACATCTCTCTGACCACACTTGAGTTCTACACAGAACCTTTCTATCAGCCCTGGCTGTCAACTTCTAGAAGACACAGGAAAATGTTTCATCAAAACAGCTTTTCTATACAGAAAGCAAGCTTAGTTACTGCCAATGACCAGAATTACATTGCACCATTGCTGTGATTAACTCCAATAATCATTCAGTATCTGTAGAATACCCCCAAGGAATACTCTTTGGTAACAAAATACTTTTTTATGAATTATGAAATTATAATTTCAAAAGAAGTGAAATTTTGAAAGCAATGTGTTTAAGTCCAGGTTGACAATCTGCACTAGTTGGGAGTGTATCTACTTCATGAAGATTACTTTTATTCCAAGAGTTAGGTTATGAAGGCCTTTAGAACTGAACCAGCTGAATATCTTTTTGTAATTCATTAAGATCCCCGATTCTGGGGCTGTCACCTTAGTTTCTGATGTAATAAATACCCAGAATGGCTTTTAGACTGCTCCTGTATTCATCCTCTTTGAATGAAACTGCTTGCCTTGACATGAAGAGCAATCACTGAGAGGCCACCCTTGGTGCCAGGCAGTGTTTCCCAGACCTGCAGTCCTGGCTTGGCACCTCCAGTGGGTGCCATAACAGAGGGCTTGGCCTCCTTAAGGCCTCACGTGTTTTGATGGCCACTACCAGGATGCTGATCTGTGTTCAGAGAAGGGATAAACTCCTCTGCATTTCTGTAGTGCAGTTCTCTATTTCTGTGCTGAAGGAAGAAGAATGCTGTATTTCCCTTACCCAGCTTCAAACGCTCACTTGAAAGGAAAGCTGCATCATGTACTTGTGATTCCCCTGCCTTTAAATAAGTCTGCTTGTAATTTCAAAAATCGTGCTTTTCATTAGATATCACTTAGGATTAAGCAACAGCATTTTGGATGACAGTCATCTGAACACTCAGAAGTAAGTACAGAACACACTGAAGAGGTGCTGTGGCTGGGTTTGTTGTTTTTATAACACATTAAAGATCCTGATGATTTATTCTGTGTTCCTTAGATTATCCACCTGTGCAAATCGTCTACACATAAGAATGGCTTTTTTGAGTATTTACTTCCTCCCTACTACTGATTTTTCCTATGTAAGACCACCGTCTTAGACTAATATTAAATACACCTGAATACAGTGAAAGTTTTAGAAGAATACATGGTTGAGAGGATTTCTAAATCTAGATGACTACTACTGCCAGATGCCAACTGTATTTGCAACCAAACTGAATTTGTTCAGGGTAAAGGAATTACTGATGTAATTATCAGTTTTCCAAGTATCATTTGCAGTCTGTAGAGGTAGCAATAATATGTTATTTTACAAAGAAAATCACACAAGACAAGTAATTTTGATTTACACACTAAAAGGACCAAAATCTGTGTACACAGATTTGCATATGTGGCATTTATAACTGCTGTAGCAGAACATCTTCATGTAGTCATTAATTTACCTCTCTTAGGGAAACATTTTCAGGAAAAATAGAATGGAATTGTCCACAGTTCTGTGGAGTTTCTGGAAAATCTAGGAAAAGTAGATTTATTTTTCTCCACTAACATGGCCACTAACCCTTCAGATTCTCTATCCATGCTCTTTCAGGGAAGATGTCATACCAATAGCCCTGAAGATGAAAAACAGTCATTAAGGTCACAAATTGCTTTTATCTTGTCTCTAAAAATGCCACTTGGTTAAAAAAATCTGTAACCTTGAATCTTATCATTTTTCTTTTTCTGCAAGATCTGGATGATGAGAATATGCACCAACTACTGAAATACACAACAATGTGAAATAAAACTTCAACAGAGATATAAAGGGCTGATTAAAAATAAAAGGAAGGACCAGGGTGATGAATACATTAAGTTTCCCATATTTTCTTATATTCTCCAACCCCTTTATATTCACACACCAGCAGAGTGCAGACGTATGTAACGCAGCCAAGTTCAGTACCTCCCATGTCTATTTCTACAGCTGCCTCCTTGAGCAGAAGCTGTTGCTGATCCCCTCACTAGGGGGAACTTGTGTCCAGCATGCTCTACCCACACGATGCTGCAGGCCAAGGAAGGCAGCCCTGCTGCCTCCCCAAAAGCCTTTTGCTCAGAAATACTCTGCATAATGCAGCCATCAAGAAGCTCAGAGACGCTGCAGGCTCATTGCCATGAGCAGAGCTCATGTCCTGCCAAACGAGCAGCAGCTCAGATTGCTCACATTTTAGCAAGATCAGGAATCCCCTATTTGCAATGGAGGCAAAAAAGAGTCCATTGCACAAGCCTCAGACAGGTTCCACACTTGTCTGCTGCTCCCTTAGTTCACCCGTTCTTGGTAATCACTGGACATACTCCAGGCAATGTGCTGGTCTGCATAAATTAAGAAGAAATGTAATTCCATCTCTCTGTTATGGATAGTTCAGGTATTTCAGGTATTTCAAATCCATAAAAGATTGGTCATCTTTAAACAAAAGTGATGCAGCTTTTGTTGACCACACCCTACAAATTGGTGTATTATGACAGAAAATAGTAACTTTTAAATGGCACCACCCCATGTTCCTTCATCAGGATGACACCAAGTGTGGGTTCCTGTGAACCATGAGTGCACAATCTCATTGCCAGCCCTTTTTTAATGCTTTTATTGTCCAACATTTCAGTGCTTAATTTGCCTCGTAAAGTTTCACCAGTAGTCTACTAATAAAACAGAGCATCCTCCCACATCATGGGCTGAAAAAAGCAAAGAATTCCATCCTTCACAACAGCAGGAACAAAACAGGTTTGAGTGGAAACAGCTGAAAACACGAAGTCCTGTATTGTTTCTTTTGTGATCAAATAGCTGAAAGCCAACCTGGAGGGAACTCACATACCTCCAGTATTCTGCAAATCCATCAGCATTTCCAGGTCTCTCATATTTCATCCTTTATAGGTTCTAATTTCCTGGTTGCTTTTCAAGTATAATTAAACAAGCAGTGTTCTTGCAGCTCCTTACATGCAATCCCTGCTGTAATGACTAATGTTGGACCTTCTATTGAGCAAAACCCAATTGCTTTAGGTCGTGACTGGCTGTGCTCCTGCCATTTCACACTGCCACGTGACCAGGAGTTCACTGCTGTGCAGCCTTGAGAACGAATTCCCTATCCTGCCTCAGATTCTTCCTTGGAGTGGAAAACAAGATGTTTTCCTGTTCTAAAAATGAAGCTAATTACCCTCTATGTCCTCACACACTCGCTGCTGTAAGCAAGGGAGCACACTGGGGCAGTCAGTAAAGATCTCTGTCCATTTTTCTATCGATTCCTATGTGGTAGCCTGCAAATGGAAGAAGAGCAAGCAGCATTCATTCTTTCTGTGTTGTCAGGATTACAACTGCAGAACTAAGCAGAAGGATTTAGAAAGGAAGAGAGGTCTTACCTCCCTGTATGCTTTGTTCTAATAATTTAATTTATTTTCCAAATATCCTGTAACATCTATTTCTTCCCCCCACCCAAGTCAGCAAAATCAATGAGCTTCACTACTTATCAATATTTATACTTGATTTGTAATAATTGTTAAGTAACAAGCAATACAGGATTATTTTTAAAAAACCCACAACCAAACCAGTAAAAAGAGCTAGATGTAATAGAAGTAATCACTTTTGTTCAAGACTGTGTCGTTCCAAAGAAAACTTGTCCATGCCTCTTTGGAGCAGAAACAGCAAGCTCAGTATCGTTTGTAAGCACTGCATGATTTGGGCCAATTCACCATTAATTCTTAAAGACTTTCTGGTGCTTCATGGAAAACTTCTATATATAGAGACATTCTTGCTTACAGATCATTTTTACATTTCTCTTCCTCTTTTTCCTCTCTTACTGCTCAGTGGAGCCAACACGCTGATCCAAGATTCAAGTCAGGGGAGCTGTCTTCTGGCTCAAACTAACAGCAGGGGGAGAACCTAGACACTTAATGCTTTTCTCACCAAAATTATACTGCCTGTTACTGACTTTTTGGAATAAATGGTGTAACTTAACAAATTTATTCTTAATTTCTTCTTAAAAAGCTTTAGAAGCATCTACCCATCACTCACATACGGAACTCAAAAGCAAGGTAAGAGAACACAGCAAAGAATATAAAAATCAGAGTTCTATAAAGATACACAAATCAAAAAATGATCAGATAGAGAAAGCTGATGTCCATCTGACTGCAAAAATATCAGAGAAGTTCAAGATTTCAGCAGAGTAGGAGAGATAAATTCTGCTAGAGAGAAGCATCTTAATATTTTGCAGTAACTTTGATTGTGATGAACACACTCATTTATCTCAGGCAGCTTTTAGGACTTGCCAATGAAGGCCAAAGAGCAGTTATCATGAACAAATTTAAGAAAAAATGTTTGCACATTAAATTCCTATTTCAAGATACATTCAGCATTAAACAGCATCTTTTTGTAATTTAATTTGGTTTACTTCTGAATCAGACTGAAGGATGGTACTTTCAGCAAGGAGTGCCCAGATGGGCAGCTATTGCAGAGAAGCCACTGAAGAACAGCTGTTCTAGACTGTCCTCCTGCACAGTCAGGTCACTGCAGGTATGGCTGGTTTGCCCAGAAAAGAGACCTCCTGCTGTCTTCAAAGACATCAACTATTCGAAGTGACAGCTTGCTGGAACCAGGCAGCATGAACGGATACGTGATACCTCTGAGTAAGACATTGCTTCCGTATTTTAAAGCTAGGCCTTATTATTTTAAATTGTGAAATCCAGGGAATTGTATGTCCCTCTGGCTTCCAGGTGTGACTGTACATGCTGACAATCCCCTGCTGCTCTAACTCAAGCAAATGACAAACTTCCCACTGGCCTTGGTGAGGCAGGAGTGCCCCACAGCACCATCTGCTCTAGGGAGAGATGCAAGGGACTCTTGCTACAGCCAAGGAGAAGGAGGACAACCTCCCCTCCTGTGATCTGGCTGCAAGGGGAGTTCTCTTGCTGGCACCTCAGCACAGAGCTTGGCTCTCTGGGAGGATGTATAATGCTGCTGGCTTCAGCTTTAACTTCCCAAGCTGACCACTTCAGAGCCTTCCAGATCACCACTGCTGCAGGGACTTCTGCTGACTTTAACTGTGTGTTCTTTCTATCACTGACCAAAATGGTTCTAGTAAATGACTGTCAGATGGGTGTGCTGCAGCCAGCAGCTTCCCTCAAGGACAGCCTAAATATTGCTTGTGTTTAAATATGATGGTTCATTTCCATAAATTATTTTTACATGTGAGCTTTTGATAGAAAATTCTTCCATTGATCAAATACTGTTTGCTTTTCATTTTGTTGCTTTTAACTGGCAATAGTATCATCCAATCCCACTCAAGCAGGGAACCAAAACTGTGTGATTTACAACATGAATTATTTCCATCCAAGAGGTTTGACAAATAAGAGGATTTAATTAGTAAGAGAACAAATTAAACATAATCCCATACAGTATGAATTTATTTTTAGTTACAAGATTATCTTTCCTGGGAAAAAAAGCACTTTGGAAAGAAAGGAAAGGTACTTTCAACTGTACTGCTTAATATCATAGATGTTTTAAATAAATATTCCTTAATGAGAAGCACTTTTCCTTCAGCATGGATCTCTTTTGTGCTGTCTACGATGTCTCATAAGATTGCCCTGCTTAGGCAGAGATTCACAGTTAAACAGAGATCTATGTGTCAAAAGGAATGAAGCAGGTTGTTACCTGACAGTGTAGGACAGCAAAGGATATTCAAAACATACTAAAAGTGCTTCTAGAAGTAATTGATTTAGACACTGCAAATGGCAGTGTTATTATGAAGAGTTTATCAAGGGCAAGTTTGTGAAAAGAACTTCCTAAATCATGTTATGACATACATAAATTGTAGCTTTTCGTTCTACCAGTTGAAAGCTGCTTATCAGATTTCTTCTTCCAACTGAAAATCACCTCTAATCTGCGTCAGGAGGGGAAGTTGTACTTGAGAGGGATGGGATTTTTGGTTTTACTTTTGTTCATTTTCTAAAAAGCTAAAAGCCTGAAATGGAAGTTGAAAATTCCTTCCTGAATATTGCTGGAGCTTACTCTCCTCCTCACCTTCCCCCCAATACACATGGGTTTAAAAATTCACAGTATTTAAGTTAATATTACAATTTTGTTTTCAGGGTTGCTAGGCAACATCAAAAAATAAACGTCCCTGCTCTGAGAGCCCAATACCCTCATTATTCTTCCACTCTTACAGAATTTGTTACACAACCCTTCCAGGGCTAAATCCTGCTCCTGTTCTAGCAGCACCACCATTATTTCGTTAACTAAAAGGGAAATGCTTTTACCATTCTACCTTGAAGATTTTGGCAAGGAAATCAACAAATTCAATTTATTGTTTGTGCCTGAGAAGCTCTGTGGGTTTTTCCATCTCTTCTCATTTTCCCCCTTAAATCACCTGTCAAGTGTTTAACAAAAGAACACACCAGTTTTCATTATTTAATAATGTTAATTATATCTGGGCAGAAGGCAGGGCACATTGTACACAGAACTGCTCACATTGCTTTGGTCCCCTTGGAGTATTTCCTTCTAGAACGCCAGAACAGAAATGACTTATTAAAGAAAATTACTTCCATACATAATTACTGGTTAATAATTGTATTTCAAAAGGAAAAGCTTAGTTATGCCTGTTGGACCACTAGCTACAGGTATACATGAAAGATACTGCCTTTAGAATTTGCTTTACCACATTATTAATCATATTCAGTCATTTACTGACAAAATTATTAGAATGTGTAATAAATAAATGCACATGCACAAAACACTGCATGCCTTTTCCTTCCTTCAGCCTCACATCCAGTTTCTATTTTTCAAACTGGAAGTGGAAGCAGAGGCACACTGGGATTTGATCAAACATTGCACGGCTGCAGAGGGAGGGATTCCCAGGTCCTCAGCCTCTCCAGCCCCATCCCAGCACTGCCCACACCTGCCTGGATTCCTACCAATCTCCAGGTCTTCTTCAACTGAGGCAGTTGCATAAGCACAAAGGTGTTTTCTCCATTTCTGGAGTTTTGATGCCTGCCTCTTCCCACCTTCTCCTGCCATGGCTTCTATAGGTGGAGCTGTAGGGCTGTCTACATGACACTACATTATTAAAACCTGCTCCCAGAAGCCAGGGATCTGTTTCCAGTTTTATTTCCTTGACTACATATTTGTAGATTATTTGCACAAAGATCACTATATTTTGGCACCAACGTGATTCCTTCAAGGTTCCCTTAAGCATCCCCTTCATGCCATACCTCATCTGCTCTGCTGTAAATGCAGCTCACAGGCTGTACTAGGTGGGCAGATGATTAAACAACCCATTCATGCCCTTTCATATGTGTGAGCCACAACATCCATTTTGAAAACACACACTAATAAATAAGCACAACTGTCTCCTATGATTCTCTCCAGAGGAATCATGAGAGTGAGAACATACCTCAGTGAGCTACATTGTGAAGCATCAGAGGAAGAGCTTCTTTTCCTTTCAATGCTGAGGTCTGTCTCATACTCTAAAATGGTATCTGCACCTATTATGTAGACACTGTACATGGTAAAAAGCTGGGTTTGGTAGCTGCCATTTCTATGGCAACATAGAAAATATGAAATTCTTTCAGAGCAGTTAGTTAAGAACCTGTATTTAGTCTTTAAAAATAAGTGCATTTAGTCTTTAAGAATAATTTAAGCTTTCCAGCTGAGATTAAAAAGGACGTAAAATCAAATAGTCAAGGAATTTTTAAATTACAAAAATAGCTTAACCTTGAAATTCTGTGATTTCAAGGTTAAGCTATTTTTCTCCATATCACCACTGAATGTGGTCTAGAACCACGTGTTCTGGATCTGATTATACTAAGCTGAAACCTTTGGGGATGAGAAATGTGATTTCCTGAGCACGTCCATTTCTCATGCATAGGAAACCCACTAAAACTCATGGAGAAGGGTATGAAGTCCCAGGCCATGTGTGCAGCTGCATGCACTCCAACTGCAGACCAAGGTCAGAGGCACAAACTCACACCCAGTGTCAGATCAAGTGACAGGCTGCAAATGTTTCTGTTAAATTTTTATTTTCTGTCAGTCACACAGGGTTATGAATGTGGTGGCAGTCAGAAATTGATCAAATTCACAAAAAAAAGAAATGTTATATTTTTAAACTAAAAGGCAATATTTTTTTGGGGGTGGATTATCACTGCTACCACATGGGAAGCTTAAATCCGAGATTTTAATAAATCATCTTATTTGCAAACAATGCACAGTCAACTAGACCAGTAGATGTACAGTAATCTGCTTACATTTTCTGCCTGACAGTAGCTGTCACTCTCTCCCTATAAACACTATGAACAGAAAACAACCATAAGTTTACCTCTATGAAACTGTAGTCAAGTAGGCACCAATACTGCTTACACATAAGTATATCCTCATGACTTTTTTGAGCACAGAAAACATTATCTTGATTTTGCTGAGGAAGGAACATCTGGAAATTCTGGTTCTACAAAAATCAATACAAATTTTACCACTGAAAGCAGAACGTTACCCAGAAAAAAAAAGCATCAGACTTTTAAATGCATTTAGAAATCTATTTTTATGGCATTAAATGCAGTCAGAAAGCAGCAGCCAAGAAGAGGGGAGTACATAAAGCATTGTTTTTTATGAAGTTACAAGGATTTCCCCAAGATACTTTTCTCCATATTCTGCCATCATTTTACACGAACACATGGCTGAAATTTCAGGCACTGGGGAAAGATCCTCCTCTGCAAAGAAGCCAGTCATTGAAAGACAACAAGGGCACGTCCAAGATGTACAACCAAGTGTTTGGGGAGAAGGGGGAGAAGGAAGAACAGAGACACGGTATTCTGAACTTCATTTACATATAGTGCACAAGAAGTAACATATTTTAAGGAGGATGAACCAAAGGATTAAGGATTAACCCTTGCACTCCAGAGTCCTTTGCCACACAACTGAAAACAGTGTTGAAAATATTTTCCTTTTATTGGATGGGAATAATTAACTAGCAGCTGCATCATATTAGTAAATCTCATTTTCATATTATGCACACTGGAATATTTGGTAGAATTTTGAAGTCCTTCATACAGCTCCAGATGTGGATCTAGAGGTCTAGGTGCAACATAATGCTGTCATACCACATGGAATGAAACAGGGGACTTAAAATGAGAATGCTGGACTTAACAGTTTTGCTCCCTGAATCCAATGAAAACCAGACACCTTAACATAAAACATAAACCATTAAAATGGGGGCTGAGGAGAATACAGCTGAGCAAGTGCTGTGTTATTCAGTCCAGCTGGTGGGAGCTGGAGATGACACAGGAGGCAGAAAGTTTCATTTCTACTGGGATCTGTGGTATTTCTGACTTAAGAGTACAAGGCTAGAAAGAAGTTTTTAACAGAAATTTGGTGTCCAAGAATAGAGAGATTAATTATACTGCTGTAAATCCTACTGACATCAAGGCAAATATACATGGAAGAAGTCATGATCCCAACCATCTGTTTAGAGATAAAGAAAAAATGATTTTTTCAGCCCCCTCAGATTTTGCAAAATCCAACACAGCACTTGTTGGGGGAAAAAAAACAAACCCAAACCCCAGAAAACCCCACTGAGCACTCCTGATTATAGAAATGAGAATCCCTGTCTCTGTGTTGAAACCTTTTAAGTGCATTCCATGAAATGAAACCACTGTCCCACAGTAGTGTGAAACACAAGACGTGGGCATGTCCATAGCATGGAGGGATTAAGTTGCATTTCAGCATGTAATGTCTCTGTAAAATCAATGCATCTGTGTTTATTAATGCCAACACTCAGAAATGCTGCAGGAAACAGTGGTGGACCAACACAAGAACAAGGTTACATGTATTTGCTTACCCTTAAAACACCTCCAGGGCATTGACAGCTGATCTTCATTTTATTAACTATCCAAAATGGTATTATTGCTTTAATTTGCTTGCTGTGCACACAAGGCAGTACGTTTGTTTCATAATGAAAAATCTCATTTGGAACAGTATGAAATAGATGCAGCAGATTGTCTTGTTTTGATGTCAGCCTGTTTTTTCTGGCTGCTTGTTTCATCAGTGTCAGTGGAGCCACTCTCAGCCTTAAGCAGACTATGCTGCTTCTCCTGCTTCTCTCCCAAGGATAGAAAATGGTCATGAAAATACAGATTGTTTATGGTAAACATCCTAAAAAGCCATTAGTTATTTTTGGCTGCCATAAGATGCAAATACGCCTCATTTTTGTGGGAACTACGAAAATTTCTGCACTTCCAGTCAGATGCTCTGGGTTCATATTAGTTCATCATGAGTTCAGCAAAATGTATGAGATACTAAGGATTAAAATATCTCTGTAGTATTTCTGCCACTTCTCTGCATCCTCTAGAAGTGAGAAGTACTTCTGCTTTTTAGAGCAGAAATTGTATTCCATGCAGTAATGATGACAACCACATGGACCCTAAACAAAAGCAATGGCTTGCACGAACAAGTGTCCTCTGTATTGCTAATCCACGAGAGAGAAGTGCTGTAAGTGCCTGGTAAGATAGTCACAGTTTTCTGTCTGTGGCATTTCCTCACTGTTCAGATAAAAGCATGAAAATTTAAGCCACTGGAAATCTATTAAGGAGAGACCAAAACATAACCAGCACTGAAAAAAGCAGCCACGAATGAAAGACAGAATCAGAATAATAAAGCTAGAGGTCCTGTGCTGACGAGGCACAGATCTGGCAGTGCAAATGGGTTACAACAACTTATCTGCCACTAAGGATTTCTCCAGAACGGAGCCATCCCAGTCAGTATCCACCCATCTCCCTTCACAATCCAAGCACAACAGGGATGTGGAATGACAGGATACCACCATGTTCATGCTACATACGGCTAGTTTGACAGAGCTTAGGGTGTTAAAGTAGCTTGCACGAGATAGTGTGGCTGCTCTACTTATTAAATTAAGCTACTCTAAATTGGTTGGGATGTGGCCAAAATTCTACTAGAATTGGCACGCTGCAGTCAGGGCTTAAAATGCATCTTTGTTCAACATCTTTGGTTGCACAGAAAGATGCTTACTTCAGCTGAAGTGTGAGCTGGGGCCTGAGCATATCATCTTCAATACCTTGCTCTCCACCGCTTTGTGAAGCCAAGTGGCCTGACAAAGATGCATTTTGTTTAGCAGTCCTCATGCCTCCTCCTCCCAATAACACAAGTGCTCCCATAGTTTGTCATGAATCAAGCAAGGCTGGACTTGTCTCAAGATTGGGAGCCTCAAGCCTGCAACACTAATTAACTACCTATATTGCTTTATACTAATATATATACTGCACACAATAAGGTAACTAGCTCTTTATATACAAAATTAAAAACTGTATTCCATACCAAGAGAGAGCTTTTGTGGCTTCACTGCAGGGGCATGGAAATTTGACCATAAATAAGAAAGCTACATAATCAAAATCAGAACCATTTACTTGCAATGAGTAACTAGCAATGAGGCAGGCTGCAGCTCTAGCACAGCTGACAGGAAGAACTGGGGAAGGACTGCTTCTTATGGGGAAAATAAACTCAATCTTCCCTGCTTTGTTTTTTTTTGTTTTGTTTTTTTTTTTTTTTTAACAAAGGAAAACAAAATAGTTTCCATAAGAATTATTCCGTTTCAGGAAAAATGTAGTGAAATTTATTGCCAGGTCAGCACAAGAGACGTGTAATTTCCACAGTTAAGGGAAAAGCCAAATCTATTCAAATCCATTCATTGCACTCTTTTTCTATTATTCTACTTTATATCATATTCAAATTTACTCTTCACTAAATCGTACTGCTTTATCCTCTAATACAGGCAACTTCTGACAGAAGATTCATAGGCATGCTGTTGAAAATACGTCCTTTTATTCAGCAAACAGAGGAAGGTAATAAACGAAACCATTATTTCCCCCTTCACCTCTCTCTTCCTTCCTTCCTCCAACATGCTGCTTTCATGCCTGTTCTTCTACTTCTAGGTGTGGTCATCAACTGGCTCAAAACATTTTCTTGCAGGACAAACCCCCCCTGACTGTCTACACAGACCCATATTTCTGGCTCCTTTTTGTCTCAGCATCTACCTTTCCCACCTTCCATTCCCCTTTTTCTTAAAAACCATCTGGTACATACTTCAGAAGGCACAGTACAATAACTGAAGGGGGATCACCCAGACCAAGACATGGGCACCCCTTTGCCCTTAAAAATCTGAAGCTGTAAAGAAGGCCAGTGCAGAGTACCAGCTAGCAACAAAATAAAGAAAATAAATTTTAAAAAGAGCTTAAAACATGTATTTCTGGGAAAAATCCTGTTCAAAATGGCAAACACTATTCTGTAATACTTGAGTCCATTGTACAAATTTCACTAATTACTCATTCTGTCTTTTCAAAATATTTCTTTAGTTTTTCTTTAAAGAAAATTAATTTAAATAATTTACATGTACTTTCCTGTCAGTATTAGAAAATCTCAAAGTGATTTAAAAAGAAATCTGTACTGTATTTCCTATCTGGCAGTCAGGAAACAGAGCCTGAGCCAAGAGGAGGACCCAAGGTCAGACAGCTGGCTGCTGGCAAAGATAAGGCAAGTTTCCATTTGTACACACTTCCAGTTCAATGCTGTACTGAATACGTCTCTCTTCTTCTCAGTCTGTGGGTGAAATGCAGTTCTCTCAAGTTTTTAAATAAAATATTTACTAATTGAAAAATGGTACATCTACAAAAACTTTTGGCTAAAATTGGCAAACAATGCTAAGTATATTTGCATATACACCGTATATTACTTGATCAGTAAAACTCAATTGTCTCTTTTAGGTAGAAAACAAAAGCCATCTAGGGAGCCACAATGAGATGTTACCTACCAAATTTTTGGTCAAACCTCCACGCTGGAACGTGTGCATTGTGTTTCAAGTTGCTGTTTGCTGGCAGAGGCACTGTTACGTAGATGGGGCCGTTGACGGGGACGGGGGTGCCGTCGCTGCTGAGCAGGTGGACGCTGACGGCAGTGACAGGGGTGAGGTCATACCTGGTGCTGTTTCCTAATGAGAGAGTGAAGGACACTGTGACTACAGAATGCACAGAATTGAAGGGATACCTGTGTGGTTCCACACCGCAGGACTGCATCAGTGTAACTCTCAAGGGATGGGAGCAGCAATTTCCTCCCTTCCTTATAAAAGAATTTTAAACCAACCAACCAGCCAGCCAACCAACAACCCTCCCCCTGCCAAAAAGACCAAACCCAAGCCACAAAATTGAAGGAAGATATATATGACTATATATTTCACCAAACTTCACATATTTTTCACCTAATATTGGAAAAACATGAAGAAAAAACCTAAAAATGTAAAAAAGTGTAAAAATCTCCACACAGATTTTTTTCATGTTAATTAATCTTAAATAAACCTGTACGAGTAACACAGTTTCATGGCAAAAATAATTATTTTACAAGTCTTTATTATAACCTCAAATGCCCATATTGTTAACTAACAAAGACCAAAATAACCAGTGGCACCTCACAATTGATCAGTCACATGTTTAAGAATGCCAAGTTGCATTTTCTTTGGCCTTTCACTGAAAACACCCATGCTAAATGGATCATTAGCATATACTCTTTATGTTTAAACTGGGTGCTAATGAATGTTACTTCATGACAATATACTTCTAAAAAGCATTATAACCCTTCAATGATTTAACCAAATGAATCAACGACAGGGATAAATGTCACAGATATATATACACAGGTGAAAAAGATCTTCTTCAGTTTTAAAACCGAGATCTGGAGCCAAAGCAATAGCAAGGTCAAACTGGAAGAGATGGAGCTTCCAGTTTTGCAAGGGGCTTGAGCCCCACAGGCCCAGGCAGATGCCAAGAGCACCATCCCTGCTGCCTCTGTTGGGCTGGCTCCGGGGCTCTGCAGCTGCTCTTCCTGCCAGGGAAGGATCAGGGAGATCAGGGAGAAGGAAGAGGGATGTCTGGCTGGCAGGAATGGGGTAAGCCTGGTGCCTGAGGCTGCACATTGCCTCTGAGGGCATACTCACACCCAGCTGTGGTGGCACACCATGTGGCCTTTGGGTATCCTTAGGTAGCCCAGTAACAGTGCACAGCAGGATGAGTACATTTGAGGGGATGGTGGGAAAGCATTCAGACCTTTATGATTTCTCATAACTCTGGTCAAATCTCAAGGAATGGCATTCATTCAATTTTATGTCTGAGTAACAGCTCACCAAATAAAGAGATCACCTGGAAATGGGTTGGGAAGTGGTAAAACAAAGGGGAAAAAAGGTGACAAAACTTTGACGAATTTTAAATTCCTTGGATTTTGCAAGACTGCCAAACTGAAGAAATGGAAAATAACCAGAAGTAATGTTGCATGTGGCTCATTTATGAAAGCATCTAGTCTGATGCACACTTTGCCCAGATTTCCAGGTGAGTGTCACTGTTACACAGCTGATGTGCAAGGGACACACATGCTGCCTTCACTGACTGTGAACAGAGGGGCAGATGCTGACCTTACAGAGGGATTAAAGTATTGAGAAAACAGGCACTCTGAAGGTGGCCATGTAGGAGAGACACGGAGCTAACAGACTAAAAACAGACAAGTAAGCTTTGAAAATTCAACTAGGGTATAGGGGAAGGTTGCCAGCCTACCCATGCATCTGTACATATAGGCTCCAATGATAAACAATATTGTCCCCTTAACACTTTAGAATAAAAAACAGCAAGACACAGGAACGAATTGGTGAGGGAAAATTTATTTCTTTATTCCTGATCATTCATTACACTGCCTGTGCCATGCTCCTATAACTCTGTCAGATTGATGTTTGACCCCAGGACTTAGGCCACTAATGGTACCAGAGAAATTCCTCTTGCCAAGTACTGTGTCCTGATGACACTCAAGAAACCCCAAACGAAAGATGGTATAAGTTCAGATTTAAGATTCATATAAAGGATTAAATAATGTTTTATATTTTGCATCTTTTTAGATATTGAAAATTTTGAATTTTTCTTTTATTACTGTCTTGATATAGCATACATCTGTAAAAATTACTTTTCAGTCCTAGAAAAAACATTTGGATGGTGAAATACAATTTTTAATTAAGATGCACTAATACTTTGCTCAGCACTGGACTGAACAATTTGTATTAGAAGATGAAAAAATTTCTGAAATCCACTGACCTCCAGCAAGAAGAAACAATTTTCCAGTTTGCCACCTTGTACAGTATGTTAATGCTCATTAAAAAGATAAAATGTTTCTCTTTTTTGTTGTGAAGGCAAATTCAAATCAATGCCTATAAAACTCTTGCATGCTATAAAACTGATAAGCACACACACTGATTAAAGGGGAATGGACTTGGATAAATGTCAGCTTTCATTTATTTCTTGTCATTTTTGACATCTGGTGACCTGGAAAGAGCTTTAAAAATAATCAGATAAAATTCATTGTCAGTTCAAACATGACACTTTATAAAGAAACAAGCAGCCACAAAAAGCAAGAGGAGTAATGGTTATCAGTCATTGGTCCATTGAGGCCAGATGATGGAAAGTTTTGTTTAGTTGGGTTGAAAGGACAAGATTTTGTGAAACCAAGCTCCTGCTCTCCAGCTGGTGATTAATATGAACAATAAGCTAACACTATACAGGCTTGTCAGAACTTGCAGTGAAATTCTTCAAATTTTTATGTTTACAACATGCTGATTCATGCAATGCATTTTCACTGCTCTGTATTACTAATTCAACACCCAGTTGGGATTTTATGAAAAATGCTGAACTCCTAGAGAGTAGTTTTTAGCTAAAACTACTACAAAAGCCACTCTGGACAAATACTGAGGGACCTAACTGGAGGGAACTCACCAAAATGCTACAGACATGTAAATAAACTGTGGAAGAACAGAGAAGTAATTGTAGGGGAAGGAGAGGAAGGAGAGAGGGAAGAGACAGTATTCTGCAGAATTCCAAAATTTTCCATACAAATCAATGCTAAGCTTTTCTAGAATTCTAAAATTTGTAAATATTCTTTTTCTTTTGAGAACAAAATATTTAAAAAATCTTCAGCAGGTGTTGACCTCATTTTTTATGCTTTCAGAAGTCTTCCAGGCCAAGTCTTCACCAAGACACTTGTAGATGTAGAAAAGGATATCAATTCAACTTCAGGATTTTAAAGTTTCATGTTTCCACATCAGGAGAGGCTTCTACTACAGACAGAGAACATTTCACTTCTGCTGTACTGCATAATAAAATACATTGCATTTGCAGTCTGTGTTACACTATACTGAATACCACAGTATTCAGGAAACAAGGCTCTTCTCAGTCTCTTAAACACCATTTCCCATTGCCAATTATTTGGTCTTTTACAACACAGTTTTACCTGAAAACTGAAAGTCAAATCCAGGGTCCCTGTGCTCAAGCAGAAAAGTTTCTGTCATGCAAGAATACAGAAGACTGAAAAACCTAAGGCTGCACTAATCTGTTTTATAGGGAGATAGGAGGTAAAATAGGAGAAAGAAAATACCCCGGTTGTGCAGTTGTTGTGCAGTTCTCATGAAATGGCATCATCTGAAGGCTTGGCAAGACCTGTGATCACTAAATAAATCAAGAATGGGAAGTTGGGTTGCTGAGTACTCAGGTAAGATTTAGAAAAGAGGAATCCCACACACTGCCAGCAGTTTGTTCACTTGGTTTACAGATAAAAACAAAGGAGATGAGGAAGTAGACAAATGAGGGAGATCAAATGCATTCCTTCATTTAAAAAAAGATAAAGAGGTTTTGATCATGTCTGAGTACGAAAAGTCAGAGAAAACTGAAGCTTGAAGATGAGATTAGGAAAATGACAGGGAGGTAGAATGAGATAGGATAAGATGTACTCACTGGAGCAGACAGAAGGACTGGAGTAAGGTTGCAGACACATTTCTTGTTGTAATAGAAAAGGAGATGTGCAGATTTGTACAAAGGGAAGAAGGGGGAAGCTAGCAAGCTACCGTTTACACACATGACCTAGCATTCAAAGTCACTTAGATCAACACATCACAAGTAAATGCATCCTGAGAAACAGCAGGGAGAGACCTCAAGGGGATATTCAGGCCGCTTCAAAGCAGGCTCAGCTATGCCTCTGCCATCCTCACAGGTGACTGTCTAACTCTGTCCAACACCCTCAAACAAGTAATTCTACAGCTTAAACTACCCTCACCAGAGCAAGGTTTTCCTATCACTAGTCTGAATCTCTCTTGATACACTGCATGGCCACTGATATCTTTCTAACCCATTACAGGCACAGAAAACAAATTACTCTGCTTTTCACACCAGCCTTTTAAGAATTTGAAGGCTTCTGCTCTTTATTCTGCTATTCTTCTCTTACCTATGAAACACCAATTATTTCACTCAGGACTGAATGAAAAGTGGAAAAAGACTAGCAGGCAGTTGCAGTCTTAAAAATGTATTGCAACTTTGAATTTAACAGTGATTATGCTTCTACTATGAATATTTATTGTTTTGTCTTTGGTGCTAGACAAATTTACACATTTTGGCTACATTCAAAAGCATCTACAAAGCCATTGAAACAACACAGTATTAAATTCTTGATATCTAGGCATTTTATTTATTTTTAGAAAAAAAAAAGATTAAGAATTTTATTGCATCTTCAGGTTAAATTCTCTCTTGTTCCTTCACATTAATTTCCATCTTTTGTGTGCACATGCAGCGCATTTGGACACTCAGCTCTGAACTAAATGTGTGATCAACTCGTCTGATCTCCCAAGGCCAAGGAGTTTTCATCTTTGTTATTCAGTGGCCCCATTTAAGGGATAGGAAACCTTGCCCTCTTGCTCACTGGAACAGCACATTGCTAGGGAAGTTGAAAATATCATGTCACCCAAATTTGAAAGAATGTTCGCTGGAATGGGGGAAAAAAATATAGGATCAAAAGTCAAGCCCTGGACCAATATGAAATCAGAGCAAAACCAAAGTAGTGGGTTACCTGTTCCATTTCCATCTAATCCCTGCAAATAAGGGAAACTGTCCACTTCCCAGGGTGAACTGGCTGCAGTCAGATATGCTGTCAAATCACTGTAGCTAGTGTTCTCTGGCAATTTCACAGATCTTCTCTGAAAGTGAACTTGTGGCTGAGTCCGTGCACCTAAAAATATTAAAAGTGACTTTATATCCAAGGTGGGCAGAATATTTAGGTGTTCATATTTATGGAAGCAATTTTACATTTTTTTATTATAAATTGCAGTAGCTTGAGAAGGACAGAGACATCAGAAGGCTATTATGAAAGACGGAAAAACAGTATTTTTACATTTATTTTGCAGTTGCCATTATTCCTCTTCAAGTATGCCAGAGCAAAATTGTGGAGGCACCTACTGTCAAGAGCTTTTCTGGCTATATTGTTCCTCCTCCACTTCCACTGTATGCCTCTTTTAATTAGTATAACTGAAACTAAGTTCAGAGGTAGAGTATGTAAAAGCTTAGGAAAGCATCCAGTTCACTACGTTTGTTCAAATTTTGTTTTCCCTGTAATAGCAAGATAAATGCAGTTTATACTTTTTAAAATTATTTTCTAAGAGAGACACTTCTATCTGTAATCTCAATTAAGTTATGTAACTTCTGTAAAGCTTTGGCCATGAAAAGTAACTCTAGAACTGAGACCGGTCACTACTGAAATCACTGGACAAAAATATTCACTTGACAAACCTTGGGTGAAAAGATTTTCCATATTTTCCCATGCAAAGAACACATCTAAAAAGAACCAGATTACTGGCATGTAAGATTTCTCTCTTTTTCTCTGTTTTGTACAGTGTTAGTGTTTCTCTCAAGCTCCCTAGATGTTAATTGAGGGGTCTTTGCTGCAACGTGACTTAAGACTGTTTCATGTACTATGACATTTCATGTCTCATTTAAATCCCAGCTTATAAAGTCAATAGTCTTTTTCAAAGGATACTCACCATTAATACTGTTTAGCAACACACAGCAAGACTCCATCTGCAAGTTTGTGTGCACAACATGCAAATTAATTTTTAAATCAAAAGCTATTGTATTCTCCAGAGCTCATTTTGAATACACACAGAACACTTCCCACACAGCACAAAATCAAGAGGCAAGCAGTTTTCTTCTTAATTCACATTGGACTATGTGATTCAAAGATGTCAACTCAAAACAATTTTGCATCTTTTACCCCATTAGTCTCTGGCAGCACTTTTAGGTTACATGTAGCTTCACTGTGAAAAAGAATAATGAGATTGACTTCCTCCTAAGCTTTGTAACTGCTAGTGTCATTAACCTAGAGACTGGAATCTTTCTTGCATAATTTTCCAGCAAGAGCTCGAGCTGTGAGAAAACAAAACTCAACAGAGCAAAATGTTGTATTGGCTAAGAAAAATGACTGTGTACAGGAGTAAGCACCTCCAAAGAGCTGATCGCTGTTCAGCTGTAATTTCTTTGGTAATTCTGCAAGAAAAAAAGCTATAAAATTGCTTTTATTTTTTAATTTCTGGAACATTTTAGTGTTTACAGAAGGCACTCAAGACTGGCGGTATCCTTAAGTGTTTAATGTAGTCATTATCACCTATGTGAAATGGGAAGAAATCTCCCTAATCTGATTTTTAAGCATAAATGGAAAATTATATAAAAGATTAAGTAAATTGACTGGAACAAACTCAGGCAGGATTTATCTTCTGTGTGCTGTGCAAGTAGCAGTTTGCTGTACCTGATGTGCTCAGGCACTTTGGAACCCTCTGACTGCTCTGCTGAGTGAGTTCCTACAGTCCCTGGGTAGACATATACACAGGAAAAAACAGGAAAAAAAACCCACAACAAAGAAACTAGCTTTAGAATTATCACCAATAGCTCAATGTAAAATTGTAGGATTTTCTGTTGTCTAAATCTCTGGTTAAGATGCATTATTCAAGTTGCCAAGAACTGGGCTTTTATTTCCTAAGATACAAACTAAGCAAAAATTAGAAACCAAGTAACTATTGTTCAGTCTGCAATACAGTAGTTTATGGATTTTCTATGAAAAAAAAAATGATGGATTTTAGCACTGAGAGAGCCATGAGCTGCCAAATTTTAACTAGATAAGGAGGACTCAGAAAGCCAACCTCAGTTCCTTCAATCCTACAAGCAGTACAAAGCCTTCTTATGGCTGAGCCCAAAACCTGGCAGAAAACCTGCACAACCATGGACTCAGCTGTAAGCTTTGAGGGTGAAGAAACAGCCTCCTCTGTGGCAGTGCACACACAGACACTGAATAAATCAGTGCAGAGCAGTTAATTCACACCCTAGAAAAACAAATTCCTCCATATTGATCCTCCAAAAACCTGCCACTCACCCTGACTCTCCCCTCAGTTCCTCAGTTGGGTCTCCTACACCTGGCAAGAGACTCCAAAGGGGCAGAAGATTGGGAGCTTCCAGAGAAAGGCTTGTGAGGGAAGCAGCTACCAAGGCTTTCACCTTCTGTCACCACCTTGCTGGAAGATAATCCAATGTTCTCCTTTATCAGACGCCATAGTGGATTTTGGGGCATATGTCTGGGTACAGATTTATTAAGGAAATTGGAAGTGGTAGAAACTTGTGCTGACCAGACTCTTAAGAGAATTTTTCAACAAGTCATCACTCATCACTGGGGGTGGGATATTAGTATTGCTTCTATTACTGAAGATATATATATATATATATTACTTATAAGATCCAGTTTTTACTTAAAAAACCCAAGCACATTCGAGTTTAAAATGTGCATGTGAGCTCCTCCCACATGATGTGTGCAATGAGGTTAAGACTGCTGAGCACTGATCTTACCTTCTTTAAACAGCCTCTTGTCAACACATCAGCAAGATTTAAACGCTGTCAGCTCCAGTTTGCAAGTACACTCCTGAGGAAGTAACCTCAAGAAGTCCCTGTAAGGCACCTCTTGTCACACTGCATATGTGACATGTGGCACCACACCAGCATTTGAGGTTTAATCTCTGTGAAGTAACATCTGAAGTCTCGCCAGTTCATGCTCTGATTGCTCATGGGTCAGAGACAGAGTCCCCATACAGCCTCCATTCACTGTACACTGAAATTCAGCCCATCACTGTGCTGGCATTAAATAACCTAAATGACCCAGGGGCTGGCAAGCCCCATCCCTCACAATTACTGACAGCACAGCAGTGGATTGTAATGCCATCCTGAAAATTAAGCTGCCTACATCAACTCAAACTTCTCAACTGCATAATACACTGCTTGCTTGATTAATTATTCAAATGCAATTGGTAACTTGGTGTACCAAGACAGGCCTTTCTTTCCCTTTGACTGGTGCTTCAAATACCAGTGTTCCCAGTCTGTTCCTGGTATAATGAGTTCTGGTTTGCTCTCATTTTTGCACTAAGGTAACTCCTGATCAGCTCTTTTGAAACAGTGAGGTTACTGGGAAGTAAATTAGAGAAATAACAGAGAAAAACTAGGTCACAAGGATTTTGGATGGAGACTAGAGAGGCTCTATTCAAATACTGGAACAATGTCTAGGCTGTCTTTCTTTTCGGCTTCATCACAAGAGAAGTCCCCAGAAAAGAGGACTGAACCCATAAAACAGATTTTACTGGGCAAGACTGCAAGTTCAAATCCCAATCCTTAGCATACTCCAGGTACCTCTTTCTTCCTTTATTCTTTTTTCCTGCTATCCCAGTAGAAGCAGTTACATTATTCTAATTCACATATATTGTTAACGTGTTGGATCAATTCACTGAAGGAAAGAATTATGTTGAAAATATTTATGAGTCTCACTCAGCTTTTAAATGTCCCTCTAGTCCTTTAGCATCCCTTGTTTCTTTAAAGGAAGCTGTGAACATGAAAATACTGTTCTTTTCAGTTAATTGCATAATATTAGCAAATTTGCATAAGAATAAGAGTATTTAATGCAGCATGATAGTGGAATATTGTTGGTAAACAATGTTTCATGTCTTGTCTAATGGAATCCCTCGTGTTTTAACACAGTTCACCATCCATCTAATTTACCCCATTAGACAATGTCCAGCTCTCAAACTGCAGAATATACGTACAGCAGCTCTTTCTCCAGCTCCTTCTGAGCATTCCATCAGCCACCTAATTTGTTTAATGCATTTTCAGCTCCAGCCATATCCAGTGCTATCACTAATGAAAAGCCTATTGTGTCTGGATGGATTCTAACTAAAAAATATGTCAGGAAGGCATAACTGTATTATATTCTCTCAGATAAAACAAGGTTATCTTGGAATACTATTGAGGGCACTATTTCCTTGTTTATTAACTATACAGCAGAGTTTAAAATGATGGCAAGCATAAGACTTACTGTGAATAAGAACACCATTTATGCACAATAAGACTGCCCAAAGGAAGGATATGCCTCTGCTCTGGTTCCAAGTATCTTTAAAAACCTCTGTTCTTTTATTAATAGACTTACCTCAGCTGGCACATCAGTTGTACTAATTTATGTCAGACCCCTAAGTCAAATGAACCTTTTATTCTTCACTGTGAAGTTCAGAAAACACTGTTTCTCTAACTGATACTACAGTTACTTTAACATCTGTGTTTGGCCCTACAAAAAGGTTATTACAACTTTATTTTTATAATACAGCGGGTTTCAATGTGTAGGACTTAGGTTTGCAGGCAGTCTGACAAGGGGTCCACAGGAAAAGCGAGTTTATACAGGGTATACAACAATGCAGATACGAGAAATTTTCAGGTTTTTTATGCCCTAAACATCTAAGTCATTCACACTAGGAAGCAAGAAACAGAACCAGAGAAAAATCTTAGACGTTAATAACACCAGAAAATGTCTCCTTCAAGGATGGTTAAATGAGGCTAGATGAAAAGACATCCAACAGATAGTGTAAGAAATTTAATCTCTAGCTCTCAAATGGCACACTAAAGTCCAAACTCATTTATTACCGTGTAACTTGAATTCCCTAGTCACAGCAGTCAGGGATGAATTCAGCTATTAATTTGGTAAAACAATCCCACAGAGAAGCATTCCTCAGGGAACTCAGAACTCCCCACAGAATACCAGTCTCACTCACAGGACAGAGTTCAGAAAGCACTGGGCTGTCAGACTTTTTCTTTAGTGTCCCTCAGATTTCAATTCTGACTTCCCAAAGCCAGCATACCTTGAAATCCTGAGACTATCTGGACTACATCATCATAGACCATCAGAGTAGCTGAGCGTTCAGGAAGAAGGCCGAGGCTCAGTGAAGAGAACACTGTGGGAGAGAAGTGGTTTAAGTGGCATATATTTAAATTCTTATAACATAATCCAATAACAACAGCGCTTACTTTCTTCACATTTTTGCAAAAGCAGGCCACCCAAACTATTAAAATCATATTGTATACATGACAGAAACCACATGCATTTTCTGAACCAAACAGTGAAATTGCCAGAGTAACTACTGAACTAAACAAAATGTTCTATGCTTTGACTCCTGCACGTCACGCATGGTAGCTCAAAGCACTGGAGAGTGCAGTGTAAAGCAGGGTTTCATGAAGCAATTCCCAGCTCCACAGAAAGACAAGAGATACACAAAGAGAACTGAAATGCTTACTCAGTCTGGCTGAGTTATTTTTCTGTGCAACAGCTATACTTCTTACCTCAGGAATAATTTAATGAAATTTAAGTTTTAAGTACTTTGAGATGCTTACGTAAGTTATTCAGAAAGGCAAAGTATGATGATTAAGTCTGAATAATTTGCTTTAAAATGCAGTATGTGCTTACTGAGTCACCACCTACACCAGGAAAATGCTATTTATAGCAGAACTACTGTCATCCTACCAGTGGTGTGAAAGGGGACAGATAGATGGTATTTGCTGCAAGAAGTCTACCTGCAAGGACCTCCCTTCCCACTGGGTACTGACACTCCTTACAGGGGGCTGTGTCAGTATGCACACACATCTCTGCAGGGTGAAAAACAGGATATAATTTAATGCCAAGTTCTTCAGTCCCAGAAGACCCAAAATATGGAAGGAATTAGCCACAGAGCCCACCTGCCTCTTGCAGCTATAAAAACAGTAAGGAGCACGACTGCCTGCAGTCCACATGTGGCTTTCAAAGATGGAAGAAGAGAAGACTAATGCACACTAGTTATTTTTGGTAATAACCTGTTACTACTATTAATAACTAGTAATAACTGGGCAGCATCCCATACCTGGAGAGAACTCATCCTAGTCTGAAGTAAATGCAGCCTAAGGATGGCATTCTCAGAAACAGTCAACAGAAGAAGAACGCAAACTCTTCTGATTTTCTGGAATTTTATTAATTTCCTCTAAATTAATATACATTAATTAATCCAAGAGACCATATAGATGTTAGCTACCAACAGGAAGACTACACCATTTCTGCTTTAAGAAATATATTCTCCTTTTAAAGATCAGAAATTTTAGTGTTTGGGAGAAGTACAGGAGAAAGAAGAAAAAACTACAAGAAACACACTGAAAAAAACCACCATCTGAAAGATGGTCTTAACGATATATATAAACATTAAAATTAAAAAATAAAAATTACATATAATGTTATTACAAGTACAGCTGGGCATTTTCTTTCCAATGCCCAAATGTGAAACAGATCTACACATTAGGCAACATAAGTAAGAAAGCCTAGTGCAAGTAGCACTAAGGCCACACAATTACAAAATTTGTCTTTACTCCAATAACTTAATTTGTATGAAGAAAGCTAATATAATTTAGACACCCTGGGGAGCTCAATACAATCAACCATGCCAACATCTTCTTCCATATGTGCCAGACTATAACGAATATATAACCTCTAAACTTCCCTTGGGTTTTTCTGCACAATCCTTTCTCAGCATGACAATGACAAAGACACAGCTTTTAAGGCCAGAAGGATGACAGTGATGATCCAGCCTTATTCCTGTATAACTACAGCCTTCCCTGAATTAATTATTGCTGCAGATTCAATAGCTGTACCAAAACTTGAAAACATGTTGTAGAAAAACTGCAGTTATATTTTACAGCATCCAGTGTGAAGAAAACAACACAACATCCACGTTCTAATAAATAATTATGAGGGCAGTTAAACAATGTGCCTCTTTACCCATCAAAATTTATAGAGGTTCGATTTCCAGCCATTTGATCTTCTTTTTATACAGACCTGCCAGACAGAAGAATTCTCTTACCCGTTTCCTGTTCTCTATGAGGGTATTGATGGACTATGATCAAATTACCCCATGAACTTTCTCGCTAATGAACAAAATAAATTAGGCACTTCCAAGTCTTTCCCTGTAAACTGCATTTTCCAATCTTTTAATCACCCCTGATAAAAGTCCACAGTTTTAAACATTCTTCTTGAAGAATGGATCCACAGCTGGACATACATTTCCCTGAATGGCTATGCCAAGGACAAGTCCCGAAATACTATACTCTGCTTTCCCAGTTTTTAACCTTATTTTACAGGTAAACGATTCCAGATGAGCTCTCCTCTCCCAGAAATACTATAACCATCATCCTCTGCTCCTAAAACTGCATTCCACCACAGTGAATACCTTAGTTTTCTTTGACTGACTATCCTGGTTTCAGCCAGGATGCAGCTGTTTTGTTCTCTGCTGCTGGTACAGGGCAGTATTCTGGATTCGGATGACAATAATGTCAGTAACACACTGATGGTGTGGGTGCTGCTGAGGAGTGCTTACCCTAAGTCAAGGACTTTGCAGTTTTTCATACCTTGTCAGTGACAAGCTTCAGAAGAAGCTGGGAGGGAGAACAGCCAGGACAGTTGACCCAGACTAGCCAAAGGGAAATTTCATGCCATAGAATATTATAGCCAGTATATAAACTGGGGAGAGTTGTTTGGCAGGGGTCAACTGCTGCTCAGGGATTGACTGGTCACTTGCATTGTGCATCACTTGCTTTAACTGGGTTTTACTCCCCATTCTCTTTTTGTTAAGTCTCATTCTTCTTCTTATTATTATAAAATTTTACTTTATTTCAATTATTATACTGTTCTTATCTCAACCCAGAGTTTTTACCTTTTTGATTCTCCTCCCCACCCCACGGAGGCTGGGGGGGAGGAAGCAGATGGTGGTACTTAGCTGACAAATGGAGTTAAACCATGACACTGCTTCTACCAAAGAATTCTGAACTGTGCTGTCTCAGCAACTCCCTCTCTTCATTGCATACACTGCTCCAATAGAAGTGTCCTTTTAAATAAGGACTACCAAATGTTTTCTTCCAAATTTTTTACAAAGAAAAATCTAAGCTTAGTTAAGAGCAGACAGATGAGCATATCTTCCATCATGAGCACTTCAACAACTCAAGTGATGCTAAATTTATGAACTGTTAATAAGTAGAGTCATGGCTCTGCTGATAAATATTTTAATGGAAGAAGAGATCTTAAATCTTTTCCTCCTACCATTTATCACTATGTAAATAAATAATCCTCCTGCTTAAGCAGTAAAGAGATAGCAATTATTTTCATTAATACAGAAGTTAATTTCTGCCAAATTATAAGAACAGAAAACCCTTGATGTCTACTCCTTGAAGCTACTACAACAGTATCACAAGTTCAGTGGCTGTACAGCTTTTCAGCATAACACTATTACTAATGCATATTGCCTGTGATGGAGGAATCCTGATCCTTTGGCCAAGTTCTGCTACAGCACATTACCACCCTTTAGCTTTCAAACCTACTCCCTGCTCATGGGTATCATTTTCCCATTTGAGGTAAATATGGCCATAGTTCATTTACCACAGCACACAGGATGGCACATCAGCTTAAACACTGCCCTGGGAGGAATGCTTCTCAGAGTGGGGGATCTGCTCTGTGGGGGACAGCTCCTAGGACTGTTAACAAGCATTTTTGGGAAATGAGGAGGCAGCTGTATGGGTGTGCCCAGACTGCACACTGCAGAATGAAGATTGAGATATGCTGCCTGTTCCCCATCATTCAAACCAGCTTAAAAATAACAACAAAACAACTTCACATTTTTCCAAAGTTCTATACCGTGCTAGTTAAAAGCATGATATGCATTTCAACACAGGGAATTTAAATACAAACAGTTCTTAGAAAGTTTTTTAAAGACTACAAGCATCTTAGTCAATGCAAAATATAAAAGCTGAAGTATTTTAACTTGTATGTGATGTACCTTTTCAGGACTAAGTCAAAGAACAAACCTATTAAATCTACATAGGGCATATCAAGTTGTAACTTGTTTCTTTAATGAAAGAAAGGATTAAGTACAAGGTACAGAAAGCAAAATAAAGGACTCTACTTCAAATTAAATCAATGACAAACTATCTACCAGTTTCAGTGGGGGACGATCAAAGGTGAAAGGAATCTACTTTCAGAGCTAAGCTCACATTTCAGCCATGGAAAGAAAGATTTTGTGGAGCGTATACAATTACTGCTCTTTAACTTCAATGATTTACTAAAACAAAAATGCCCCGTTTCATTCCCTCCCCTCAATCAGTATTTAAGAAAAACAACCAGCAAAAAACTAACCAAACAAACTCCAGGCTATGGAAGAGTACATCTCATTCAAAAGACCTAGGGTATAAGTCAGAAAGAGGCAAGACACAAGGCAAGGTTATTGCATACTTTCATGATTTAAAAGCACATGAAGTATCCTGAGAAAGCTGCACTTCCTCTTATTTAAAGAGAACAAAACTCAAAGGAAATTTCTAAACAGAATCACACAACAATTATGGCTGGAAGGGACCTCTGGATGTCACCTCTTTCTCCAGGCAGGGGCTGTCCAGCTGAATTCTGAATGTCTTTAAAGGTGGACATTTCACAACCTTTCTGCATGACCTATTCCCATTTTGCTGCTTGTAACGTGGAAGGGTGGGTAAGGACAGACAGACACACAACCCTGTGGCAATAGCAAGACCTTTATTGTTTGAACCCAGCTTTATACAGCAGGTTTGAAACATCCCAGTCTATAATGCTCTTTGGTTTGCTCTTAACACCTCCCAGTTTCCTGACCAGTGAGATGTCTGCAGCTTAGAAAGTTTGTGGGGTAATTTGATCATAGTCCATTGGTGATTGGTTGAAGTCCCTGTGTGTCAGCCCAGGGGCTGGGTTTCTTATTTACAACTGAATTAATTGCTCAGCCACAGGCCAGCTGTGACAGCTGCTGCTGTAATGAATTGTTGCCTTTTACTTATTTGAAACTCTCCTGGCTGCAACTCTTTTCAGTTGCTTCTTATTCTTTCACCACACCCCAAGAGCTTGACTTAGTCTTTGCTGTTAGCTCCATTACGTAGATGGAAAACATGGTGGAATTCAGTACAGAAAATGTGGAAGAAGGCACTCCTATCTTATCTGAAGCAAGTGAAAGCAGATAAGTAAACAGCACATTGAAATGCCTGAAGCATAATTCTGGGTTTGAAGAGATTCACTTTCCTTTCCCCTTCTGAAAATGCATTTGCTACTCGACCTTGCAGCAAGTCACGCAGCCCTTCTGGCTATGTTGATATTAATAAATAAAATGGAGCCAAGGCATGGAATTCAACACTGCCCTGGGAACATATACACTATTTACATATTAGTGCACTTAAAACCTCCCATGGCTTTGGTCCAGGCTAATTATCAAACCTGAGGCGTGGTTTTTAGGTGTGATTTGGGTATAATACAAGCCTGGGACCATTCCCAAATCACATGGACTCTAATTGTAGCTGAGGATTACAAGAAAGGCAGATGAAACCTGGGATATGATCTTCATATAGATGTTACATCTCAAGGTTTGAAAGCCACCCTCAATCTGTTCTTTTCAGCAGCACAGAAATTTCTCCTCTTGTATAACTAATGTAAGGTTCTGAGGCATTCTGATAAAAACTAACATGCAAGTATTATTGTTATACTTGTTTGCCTGTGGAAGAAGCAAAGCCATACTAATTAAGTTAGTAAAAATCCTTACATCTGGATAACACAACTGCAAATAAAACCATTTTATTGACATGGTTAAGAACTAAAAGACCAGGACATTTTTGGACACTACAGCCTATGGTGCAACAATTGTTGCTACACCTTGGAAGAGAAGCAAGAATACACCAACAGCTGCTGAATAAGAAAAAAATCTGGAATAGATTTATATTTTCTATGGAGCTGTAGGAGCACCAACAGTTGTTTGAAAACTGATGCAGCACTGTATCGAGGACCTCCAGAAGGAGAGTGAATCTCTGCTCAGCCTTGATGCTGCAGTTTAACTGAGGAAGAAATGTTACTATTTTGAAATGTGCAGATGTTTCCCCTCCCACCCAGGATCTTAATCAAGCATTAAAACACATCATACAAAACTGTGTAGCTTCCTTTAGATGCAATATCTTACCTCAGAACAAAAATAAAGATCTCTTACCAGGCAATCTTACAGGTTTCCATGGTGCAGAATTTGGCACATATGCATGTTTACTAGCAGTCACTATCAGCTGATTGCCCAACTTATACTGAAACTTGAGGAAGGCAGTGCCATCTGCTCCTGAGGTTCCAGATGCAATGGAGATCTGGTTGGTAAAAATCTCAATGAAGGCTTCAGTTACTGGCTGATGGGTGCTGGCATCGCTTACATGGACCTTCAGCGTTACTTCTGTAATGACAAACAACCACAGTGATTATTGTCTGCAAAGCTTCTGTGGGAGGCAGCAGTTAGAGCATGCTGACACACCAGTGACTGAAAAGACACCAGCTCTGACATTTTGGTGCCATGTACAACTTATACTGGCCTGAAGCTCTCCACCTCAGGCAGTCACTCTTCAGAGACACTGCAGATTCTGCTACAAGCCAGACCAGGTTCTGAATTATTGCCCGACAGCTAATTTCAGCTGTGGAGGCATCTCTATCTCCACCTGGGACCCACATGCAGCTGGGTAGCACATCTCCAGGGCAGGCAACACTCCCTTTGAGGGGCAACATGTCAATCACAGAGTACTGCTGCACTATGGCAATTCTAAATGTGTGCTATCAAACATCCTCTGTTAGTCACAGACAGCAGGGCAAGGAAACTCTCTGTAAGGTCCCTGCCTTGCCATGCCTCTGCTCCACCCAGCCTTCTCCAGCAGCAGTGAGGAGAGGAAAGGCTGCAAGTGGGGTATGCTCCTCACTCTTTCCCAAAGCAATTCTCTCTGTGTATTAGTGGAATGGAGGAAATCTGCTGTGATGGAAGCCAAGGAAGAAAGCGGGAAATAGAGCAGGCTGTGCTACAGTTGGGTATTTTCAGCTCTGGTGGGAGACAGTACCCCAGCTGGCACAGGACTTCCCTGGTGATGTCTAACCAAGGTGGAGAATTCCCACAGGATCATGTTCATGTCCTCAAAGCACAGGATAACCAGGTGGGATGCAGAGAGCTAGCAGTGACAGCAGCAGTTTGACACCAGGGTATCACCTCTCCCCACACAGTAATGGTGAGAAGTAAAGAAGTGATGATTAAGGCAGTCAGGAGAATCATACATCCTGCAGATATGCAGTCTGAAGCCAACACAATGGACTACATTTTTCTTGAGTAATTTGCCATTTTTCCAGAAAATAATTACTACTTTAAATGTTTCCAGATGTACAATATTTGTCCACTCTGGGCACTCCTATGACTAAACCATGCATTGTGTCACCAGGCTTTTATTACATAAAATGGAGTGGCTTGTGCAAGACAGTCCCTCTGGAAGGCATTCTTCTGTATCTATGATTATTTTTCTGTGCCTACAATAGTTCAATTGCCTCATGTTCTAAAGCAGCAGCTGTTGCCTTTCTGCAACATGACTTAAATGCAATGCTGTGTTGAAGGACCCAGCAATGATCTACTGCTTCCACCAAGACATTCCTTGGGTTCTTTTCACTTCCAGTTGCCTCTTCCTCTTAAATGAACACCTCCCTCCCTCTTTTCTCTCCAACTCTCCCCTTTCTCTCATTCCCATCCCAATATCTGGAAATTCTGTTGTTCTTGCATGAAGTTCCCTATCTCAGCTTACTCCATTCCCTAAGGTAGTAGATGGTATTTTGCAAACTCCCTTTTTGTGTCAGGAAGCTTCAGCCTCTCACAAGCAAGATCCTCTCCTCCCGCTCCATGTGTAAACATTTCTTCATGTGACGTCCGGGAAAGAGGGCATTACCTCCTGTTCACATATATTTTAAAACATTACAGATTTCTACAGAACACTACTGGTGGTACAGTTCTGTTCTATTACTAATGACTTAAAAGACCTTATTTTGGTTTAAGCTCTGACCCAGCAAGACATGACACCAAGAAGGCAACACAGAATTTAACAAAATCTTTGTGGCGAGTTTCAATAGTGAAATGACACAAATGAGTAAGGGGAGAAACACACTCTAACAACCTAGAAGTTTAAAAGGACATGAGAACCTAATACAAAAGTATCAGCACATCTGTCCTAAGGGCATTTCAGCCAGAAAGATCAGTATCTTGGGCCCTTTCATAAGCAGAGACCTTCTCTCTGAATCCTACAGTACTGAAAACACCAATATCAAGCAGCCCTGAACAAAAATCCCATTAGAGAAATTCATCATCATCACAGCCATTCCTTTAGAACTTGGCAATGGAGGGTGCCAATTTAGATGGGATCAGCATGAAATATATTCCAGCTATTAAAGATTCTGGACTTCTTCCCAGTTTTGCATTTAGTAGTCAAAGGAAGCAATGTGCATTGAAGAGCAGTGTCCACATACCCTGGTGTCCAGTACAGAGTGCCTCCTTAGAAACCTTGCCTTGACTATCAAGCAACTTGTGAAATCTTGGTATGCAAAAGGCAGCCACATTAATCAATGAAGGAAAATATATATATTCATGTATTTGCAAACATGAGGTCAACAAACAGTGTAAATTTTAATTTTCAAAGTGGAGGGATATGCTTAGATCTGAAGCCAGATAGCTGCACTCTTTGCATTTCCCACTTTGAATTTCCTAGCAAAGAATGCAAGAATAGATGAAGTTAAGAATAATGGGTGGTGCATTAAAGAAAAAGTAAGAAAATAGGACAAGCTGAACATTGCTGTTACCAATTTCATTAACATGGAAGTTCAGCCTTCTCCAAAAACAACCACATATAAGGAACAAGGCAGCTCTGGAATATTAAATACAAATTAAGGAAAGGGTAAGAAAACAACAAAAGGATCATATCAATTTAATTCCTTACATACATTCAAAATTCTAGAAAGAGATTACTACTAAAATTGATCATGAGAAAAAAAAAAGTATTTTCCTGTATTCACAAATCCATCTTTCTCTTCCCAAATCAGAGAGCTAGCCATCGGTATCTCCAATAGGAAATGTCTTTATCTCCCACTCCATAGCTATGTATGGGCTTCTGTCTGCATGCTTCTCTCTTTCTGCATCTCTCTCTCCTTCTGATAAGGAAGAACAGGGGCTTCCAAATTCCTTCTTCTAAACAGAAATGACAAAGGCAATCACCCAAGACAGAATACTGATGTCCTGAAAGGCAGCAGACTGGAACTGCTATTCCAAACCACACAGTCCCTAGATCAGACACTGGGCTTGTTTTCTCCTTTTAGATATTTAACATGTTTTTTCTGAGCAGATAGAGAAAACCCTAGCAGCCTGAACAATCCTAATTCCCTTTTCATGTGTTATCTTCTCTGACAAACATGTGAAACGTATACAACTTGCTTAATTCAGGGCTCTCTCCCACGCGACAGCTCCTTTTTCTTATCTAATGCAGCAGTGAAGTCACGAACACCAAACCTACGTTATCACTGTAATTTCCACAGCAACTGAAAAGCTTAACACTGGAAAGAAATTGTTGAAGAAAACATCCTCTCAAACAGTGACGTGATGAGAACAACCTATAAAAAGAGACAGTAAGTTTCAGAATTGCTAGGATATATTCAGGCACTTCTTGAGGATCGGGGGAACTGGAGAAGGGAAATAAGACAGCAGAGTAAGGACAACAAGTGACCCAAGATCAGTCTGATCTCAGATTAATAGGGAAGTCTTAGATCAAAAGACTAGGTATACTGGATGAAATAAATTAGAAGCTGTTTACTTTTAGTTTTGCTTAAAGCTGACTTACTTTAAACTAAGGAATAGAATATTTAAAATATCTGGCAAACTTTTTAGTTGGAACTCTCAGCAAACAGTGGGAATAAAACAGGTACATTATTCCTGAGTTTTGCAGCCTACCACAGCAAGGAGCTCGCCCAGAATTAAAGACACATGGACTCAGAGAAGAAGCACAGCTGCAGATGAAGGCAGGGAACTGAAAGCACAGGAAAGCCAAGCCTGCTTCATTCTCACACTATTTTATGTACTTAGGAGTATTTCCTAAGTTCTGGAGGAGCTTTGTTCTGTGCTACTAGTGAGATCCTGGAAATGGGACATAAGGGTGAAGAGTGTGGATGCTTCCTCATTTAGGAGCAAAGCAGAGATGGCTGAGATGATAGCTCCTGGGCTGAGGAACTCACCCAGGGCAGCTGTGGTCTCTCTCACTTCCCCAGACAAGCCAGCCAGACAGGACAGGCTGTGCTTGAGCCATAACCCTGTCTGACCCACCTGGCTCCTGACTGGTGTGGTGGGAATGTGTCTCTTTCAGACCTCATCTGTCTGGCATGTACTTCCCTGTTGGCTGGTAGCACTGGCAGGCACAGGTACAGAGCCACTAGTGTGTGTCCTGCCATTATATTCTGACAGAAAAGATTCAAGTCCAAAACAAGAACCACTTAGGATAACTGCCATTTTCAGGAGATAAACCACAGGCAAAAACACCCTTTCTGGAAGGGCAAAAAGCCTGTGTCTCCCTCTCTAGAAAAGCAGGTTGGAATGGACCATTTGCAGATGTTAAATAGTGCAACCCCTCATCTTGCTTCAAGAATCCCAAAGCAAAGTGGGAAAAGAAAGTGAGAAAAGAACAAATAAAACCTGCAAATGCAGGGCTAAATTCCACAAAAAGATCAAGGCTGATGTATAGGTATGCTCAAGCAGGTCTAGTGTAAATCTGTTCTCTTATAGTCCTTTGTCTTCTTTTAAACACTAAACCTCCTACTTGTTCTTCAAATTAAGAACATTCTTCAAACGAGTGCAAACCAAAACTACTAGTTATTGTGAAAACAGCTGCTTAAGTGCAGAACCCTCCCAGTTTTCTAGTACTAAATTTACTGTAAGCTGTATAAAAAACTCCAGCATCTTCAAGGTTATAATTTCGGAAAGTGAAAAAAGACCAAAAAAAAATCCCTAAATGGTAGCATTCCAATCCAGAATCCCATCTGTCTTCTTAATCTGATTTTTGAGATTTTACTAAGTTTAAACTTTCTCTGAGCAATCCTTCCTGTGCCATCTGCTCTATAGCCCTACTGCCTCTCCTGAAATACAATTAACCTTAAGAAAACCATTTTTTCACTTGTAACCCCTTCTTATACTCACAACTGCTCTTTACATTGCTGAGAACTCTCAGTTTGGGAATGGTTTCCTACAGAACTGCTGTCATCACTGCTGTCTTCTGTAACGGAACTCTTGAAAAGTGAAAAGCACTGGTTTTATGTGGTTTGGGGCTTTGTTTGTTTGTTCGGTTGTTTTTCTTTTAAAGTCAGTAATATAACACAGAAAATAAAATCCTGAGTGACCTGAGCAAAGACAAACTGTCAGATTACACATACTGGAACAAACAGAGAAAAGTTATGACACAGATTGAAAATCAAAGATCACAATCCTATTTAGATCCCAAGCCTGCAATTTGGTTTCTGTGCACACACCCCTCTGTCAGGCAGACTCCTGCTGACGTCTGCTGGACAGATGATCTCTTTTGGGAACAGGCAGCTGTGATCACTTAGCTTTTCCTTTGGGGGTCCCTTATCCATGGACAATGTCAGGATATTACCAAAGAAAGAGATATTTAAATTATCTAGGTTTTGATTAGAAAAAGAAAGCTTCCTGCTCATTTAAAAAAAGCCATTATGAACTTTATGTAAAACTGTGTCCTCTGCTCTGATTGAGCTTACTGGCAACATGCCTAGCTTTGAATCCTACGTGCCAAATGGATAAGCCTTTCTGTCTCTTAACCTTTTGCCCATGTGTGAGGTCAATCCTCAGCCAAACAATAGGATTTTCATTTATCTAAAGGAAAACATTTTCCTAGAAAAAGGAGTGTTCTCCATGCTTTAGCCACAGATGCCAACTCCAGCATTTACATATTGTATCTTCCTAATGTGCTGCATCAAGAAGGCTCTACTGATAATCACACTTCAAAACAGCAGCAGACTAAGTTTGTATGAAGAAAAGGAAATGTGTACGTAACATCCCTCCACAAGCACACAGACTCTGCTCTTCACTGATGTTGTCAGCTGAAAGTAAGTTCTCAAGTAGCACCTCAAACAGCAAACTACACGTGCTTGAACAAGATTCACAGTGAGTATGATGACATCCTCTATTCAGAACCGGCTCTGGCCCTCATTACAGGAAAATCAATAGTGCTACACAACTCTCCCCTCCACCACAGGTGACTCAGGTTTCAGCTGGGCTGAATGTCCAGCACTAATTTCCAGGGAACCCAACCATGCGGAGGATGGGACACAGGAGGTCTGCTCAGTGCCTGTTCAGCAAGTGGGGAATGATACCAAGGCTACTGTTCTCCCTGATATCAAGAAAAAAGTTCCTTACTACACTAGTCAGAAGTAAGGACTACACAACACAGCTTGGTTCTCAGACCCAGATTCCAAAGGGATTTAGAAAGCAGAGGGGTTCAGAGAAGAGACAAATAAAAACCCAGGAGACAGTGAAGCAGCCTTGAGACTGGCCATCTGAAGAGCATGACCTGCTCTTCCTGCAAGAGAAGGCTGGATCACTGTGCATAACAATGGAACTGCAAAAGATCAAGTCAGCTGAGGACCTTTAGTATTGCTGAGAGACTCAGCCAACAGCTGTACCCTGAACCTAAACAAATTCAGGTGTCATTTCTTGGCAACAAGAGAACAGCTTACCAGATAGTAGACTCACTTAGGCTGTGAGAAAAAAAATGGGGTTAACAGCTTTAATTTTAGTTCTAGGTGTTTAATTAAGGCTTACAAAAGAGTTAAGAGAATTAATGTTTGATTCTAGAACATTCATGAAGCCAGCCCAAGTGGTTGCTTGGGGCGCTTCTTTTTAGCACTGCAATCTGAATTTGCTGAACACTTTGTACTTTAGAGGTCAAGGGGATGACTGTCAGTAGGGTCCTCCACACACTGAGTACTTGCAGTGTGATGACCCCACACCTAAGAAGTCAAGCAGGAACTTTCTTCCTCACATGCACAACTGATGGATTTCTGACTTTTTCTTTTATTCCTCTCTCTTGCTCTTCCTCAGAAACAGCAGAGTGCAATAAGAACTGCATATTACACACTTGGCTAACACAGAGAAGTCCCCACATGATGCCTGATCAGAGCTCACCTCACCTTTGCAGACAATCGGGATCCAGGATTGTGGAGGAAGCTACACCCAGGTAGCACTTGAGACTTTTTCACTCTTCTCTGCAGCTCAAGTTGATTCATCAGTATTTCTCATCTAACAATCCTTGCTGCTCCAAGCGCCTCAGGCATTGCTGGCACTGTGGCTGTTTCCCCTAGTGCACAGGAATTTAATTTCCAGGGGATTGAAATAATTTATCTTAACTAAAATAATTAATCTTAATCCTCAGTCTTCAAATACAGCACAGTTGACTGTGATATGAAGGTCAGACAGGTGCCCTACTTACCTCTTCAGTTTTAAAATCCATTAAACAAAGTGTTCATAAACTAAAATGATAAATACATTAATCTCACAATGCATTATGTTCAAAGGACAATGCACACAATTTTTTAGTAACATGTCACAAAAAGAATTCCACTATATGAACTAGAGCAATTTATGGCACATACAAGGAAAACCAGGCTGCTATCCAACCCCTGCTACTATCCAACCCCTGTATTCAAAGGGGAGGGAGGGGCAGTTACAGGATAATAAAATAAAGACATTAATCATGCAACAGTCCAACATGTAAAAGAAGATTTGCATATCCTGACCTGCTAGAGCCTAGAGCATTACCATCAAAATTAATTTCTTGGGAAAAAAGGTAGGAATTTGCTTTAATTAAAAAAAGTGGGAGCCATATGCATTATGCCCAGATGAGACTCCGATACCCTATTGTTAAGTGATTAAACAAGCATTTATAATTAACTTGAAACTCACACGGCTATGAAACTCATGAATAGCAATAGTTGCATTAACAGGTCTGCCTTTGATCTCTACAGGAACTGTGCATGACACAAACTAATTTCATTTCCAAACCTTGTCTCTTAGACATGGAATTAAATAAAATACTGTCATGGAGCGCAGATGGAAGTTGAGTTTCAAAGCTCTAGTTTGCCACACGCATAATGTATTCTTTACAAGACATGAAAAAGTAATCCCTACTTAAACCCCTCTTTTTTTTTCTTTTTTTTTTTTGTAATAGAGTTCTTTGAAACTGTTTGGGGATCAATATGGAATGAGAAGTTAATGCACTGACATTTTCCAGTTGCTCAGCATTAGAGTTCTCCACTGACTCAAGCCCCCAGCTGATTTTGTGACATCAGCTCTGAGGATAACACCACACTGAGCTCAGTGAGCTCAGCCGCTTGGGGTTTTAAGCCAACTTTATACCTACTGCACCATCAGTCTAGTTTGGGGGAGGGTAGAAAGGGAAACCTTGGATTTGCTGAGCCACAAAGGCACATGTTACATTTTCTCAGAACAACTTTATCCTGAGTCTATTAATAAAAGTATGCATCTGATGAAAGTAGTTTAAAGCAGATATATTCTATATTCAATCCAATGTATGTTCAATGGGGTAGTGAGGAGACTTTTTTCCCCCTCATTTTCAAGCAGCTTTATTCTTAGGTTTAATCTCTAATTTCCAAAGCCTGTTGTGAAAGCAAAGCTAGATATTACTTTGGAAGAGGGTATTTTTACTTGGATTGTTTGTTTTTAAACAAACCACTGTAACAATTCAAACAAACCCATCTCAAGAGCTTCTCTACTTTCCCACTGCAGCCTGCAGTGCAAACTTCCACTTTCATCTCAGTAATCCACTGACGTAAGCTCATGCACACACAGAGGTGAACTATTGCGCTGAAATTTTATCTAGGCACTTGCAAATAACTGGGCAGTCAATTTAGAATTGCTTCATTCCTTGAAGAGATTATCCCCAGCTGGCAGACAGGAAAATTAAATCGTAGGTGAAGCTGCACATGGTAACCATCTCAATCCTCCAACCCAGCCAGCCTGAGCAGAGAGCTCTGCAGAGTGATGAGGAGTGCAGCACTCCTGTTCAGTTACTCCACAGTAAACCCAGGAGCAACCCTTCCCTCCCCACCTCTTTGGCCTGGCTGTGGACTCTTACTCCTTCTCTTGGGCTACCCCACTTCTCTTGGACCTGCTGCAGCTTTGGTTGCATTTACTAAACCAGCACTGCACCAGCTAACAAACCGAGTGGCTCAATGCCAGGTTATCAGGCTGAACTGCTGAAGCAACCCAGCCCCCCGTGCCAAAATCAGCAGAACAGGCAGGTGTGGGGGTGGAGAGTGGTGGCCAAGTGCAACACTGGCAGAGGAAAAGCAAGGATTTGGGACCACCCCTGCTGGTTCACAGGCATTTCAGTCAGCTCTGTTGCATCCCTTTGGCAGAGTACCTGCCCGTCTCCTGACCTAGGCAAGCTTAAGGTCAGTATTTGGCATGTACAGTTCTAGTAAATCTTTATTCTGCATTGATTCCAAATCCCATACTGATTCTCCAATAACTTCCCAACCTCTACTGCTGCATACTGGCACCACAGCAGTAAAATCTCCTGGCTCCATAACTACAGGATGCGTGTGACAATGCCAGGAAAGGGTTGGTGTGGAGCAGTAAGGATTTTTGCACAGGCATTACCGACTGTTTACAACAGCTCTTGAACACCCAGAAATCTCTACAGTCAGTTGGTATTTGCTGGGTGGATGGAGGAGGTTACTGTTGCTTCCTCTCAACCCTAAAAAGCTTCCTTTTATTAACATCTCTACATGACACTTCCTGCGACTTCTGTCACAACAGCACCAAGATTAAATGCCACCCAACTTGTCTATATTGAAATGTTCCTATCCTCCAAAATTATTTATTTCCAAGTTTTTGAGATTTTTCTGCTCAAAATAATATTTATATTTCCTCATTTGGAGTAATGTAAAAACTTAAATAACCTGTGATCTAGGTCTTCTTCTAGATAATGAATAAAAACTTTAATTAAAATAGGACCCATTACAGTTCCCTTTATCCTAACACTGTAACCTCAGCTTAATACATGGCCACTCATCACTGCACTTTGCTTCCTCTTTTATCCAATCTCAGTCACAGAGAAGCCAAGTCAATTAACTTTTCAATCAATATTTTTGAACCAGGCTGCTGTACTGTCTATACTTCAGCTATGATGACTGCATATATATGCAGAGCATACATAACTGACTCAGCAACCAAAACTTGTGTCAGTTTAAATTACTGTAATAGCCATGGTGATCTAAATTCTTGGCAGGGGATTATTTTTAAGGACCATTATGATATCATGAGAAAAAAAAATCTAATCAGATTGAAACTGTGAATTTTGAAAAATTACTTTCTATTCCCCTGCCCTGGAAGTCAATTATGTAGATCAGAAATTATTGACTCTTCCACAAATTCACAATCATAATGGAAAGGTACAGTTACACTGGCAACATTCATCTTTCTTAGACTCACTGTATATAAAAACCATAATGTGATAACAAGGGTTTGACATGCTGCTCACACCCCTTATCTTGCCTTCCAAGATGGGAAGAGCACTGGAAAATACCTTTGTGTTTCTTGGTCGCGTTGCAGCTCTGATTTCCATAGCTGCTTATCACAGTCACATGATTACCACTGTAGCTGGAAATGAAGGTTTGGAGGTCCACAATCCAGGCTTTGGGAACGGGTGAATAACTTGGGAGTAGCCTGTTTGTTTAGGTCGTATATATAATTGCTTATCTAAGAGGACATCTGAAAGGGATAACACTCCACTGAAGGACTCATGGGGTTCACAAATCAAAATGATAAAAACCAACAAATCACAGCTGATCAAATAGATCAGTGAATTATCTGTGCTATTTAAAGATCAATCTTGATGTAAAATGCTGTGACTGGCCAATAAATGGCAGAAGAAGGCTGAGTGGAGATGGGAAAGGACTATGTGCCCTGAAGCTCAGGAAATAATGCAGGGTGGGACTGAGCACAGCTGCTGCAAACAGGGCTGACTGTATCTCAACACAAATGGCACCTGAGGGTGGCCTTTGTATTAGATAAGCAGCTATGTCATTTGAGTGAATCAATTGACTACACCACCGCTGAGTGGATCAAATATTTCTCCAGGTTCATTAAAAAAGTGAGAACATCTCCCAGACTAGCACAGGAAAGGCATATATACATGGCTCAGACTAGCAAAGCATGTAAGAATTGAACATTTAGCAACATTAAATAAAATCAAAGATAGTTGTGGGCTGGTTTCAACCCATGTATTCCTTCTCAGCAGCTGGAGATGGCCAGCATCATGATGGTGAGCATATTACACAGACCAAGAACATGTACCACATCTTGGTGTAGTGACTGAATTATTATTGTTGTTAAAGTATTTCATATTAACAAAGTACAAATTACACTGGCATTGTGATTTTGGTATATTTTTTATCATTCTGCTAAATCAAAAATTCCACGTAATGTTAAATGTATCTTCAAATAAGTAAACTTGACATAAACATGTGGCCTACCTAAAAGAGCCCAGTCAGAGCATGTAAGATTCTGGCAAACACTGACATTATTTACTAGTTTGTCCATTTGACAACATAAAAGACTTACTGCTTTTACTCTGGCATGAGCCCATTCTAGATATTTATAGCTGTAAACAGCACTCTGCTCAAGTTCTTTCTCTCAACAAAGAATCCCACAATTTCTTTCATTTTCCCTCATCAGTTTCTTATACTTGTGTTACAAAACAGACATCTACTTAGAGGCAACACCATCACACAGGGTTGCTGGTGTTTTCAGTTCGTTCAGCTGGACAAATGTGGCCACTTTCCCATTGACAAGCAGATATTTACAACTGAAAACACTCCAGCCGCGTGCTCTGCTTCCTTGGCACAGACAGCAACATGAATATTTTGTAGGCTACTTAGTCTATGCATTAAGCAAGCATTATAAACTATTATTATACTGGTTTAAACAAACAGCTGTATGTCTGGAAAGTGATCTACTGTGTGCAAATAATGCTTACAGGAGAAGCAGGAGGAAGGCCTTTCTAAATACCCAAATCATACAGATGCTACACTTATACACAGACATTGCATTACCAGAATGTGTTGGGAAATTTGCTGGGATGCAAATGAAAACGGAGATATATGAGACCAATAATCAACTTCTGAAAGAGTAAAATTTGCTCTATTCTACATTGTGCCCAGAATGTATATAGTGTTAGCACTTGGGAATGTGGTTTTCTGATGAACATGGTAGTGCTTGGTTAATGACTGGACTTGATGATCTTAGAAGACTTTTCCAACCTTACAGATTCTATAATTAACAGATAAAAGGTTCATGTATGTTATGCACATACACATGTATGCTAAGTTAAACTGAAAACACAAGATACATCTAATCACACTAAAAATGACAGCATTGACTTACAAGGTTCCTTGACAGTACCAGTTGTTATCATCTCCTGAAACCCATTCAGAAACCAACTTTACAGATACTTTCTTTAAGTTAAGAAAACATATATTTCATGCAGGGATATCGCCTCTTTGTTAATTTGTAATTTATTCTGTTGTCACGTTTACAAAGGAGCTGCTAAGAAAAAATACAGTATTCAACAGTTAATCATTACTTTAAAGGAATTAGTCCAATAAATTTAAAACATATTCTACCATACTTAGTCATAAATACAAGTCCAGTGAGTAATACTATAGTGCTAACCTTCTAGTAAACATGTAAAATAGAGATAGATTCCTCATCTTTCCTTCTCAAATTTAACAGCTGTAGGAAATCTATAAATACCAATTTTTAGCAACATATTCAGTGTCACTTCAAGTTATGTCTTATTTTGACATTCACTTCTCTAAATCACTATACATTTAAAGTTCACATAATTTCACCATGTCCTGACATTTTGGAAATTAACATTACACAATACAAAAGTAAGGTATTCTTTCTGCTTTGCTGAGCATATGTTCTAAATCAAAATTGCTCTTTACTATTTTTGCCCCTCTTCACACTAAGACTCTGAAAAAAAAACCCCAGCCCACATAACTCAAAGGATGTGTGTATGTATATACACTCCCAATCTGCAGCACACAGTTATACAGGAAGGCTGCTTTATTTATTTCAACAACAGGTCTAACAACACAAGTGGTCAGTTGTTCTCTTGAGGTTGCAAAGTTTCTAAAAGGAAGAGGGAAAAGGGGAGTAGATTGCTATTACTGCTCAAAGCCAGCCTGAATTCCCAGCCAGCCTTGTGCTACCATAACAGCACAGGGGAGACTTCCATCATCAGCTGGCCAAGCACAGTGTGCACCCCTTTAAAGAGCACAGAAAGTGGAGAGGTTAGGAAACCCCACAGCACCCATCTTGAAGGAACCAGGGGTCTACTGCAAGGATGACAAAAACCAGTTCAGTTGCCTTTGATGTTTATAAAGACAAAAGGACTTTGTGTCCACTGCTCCAGTACAGGATCAGCAAAAAATACCACAGCAAAATAGTGACAATTCTATGTAGTTACAATAAAATTCTACAGACACATTAATGTCCTGTACCCACACACATGTGGATGAAATGTATGAGAAACAAAATAATTTAAAAAGCAATCGCCTTAAATGGCAACTTAAAACAGCTTATCTGCAGACTCAAGTTTCTCTCAGAAATGGTGGAGTTACTCTAATGCTAAGATGTTCAAGGTGAACAAGAAGGATTTTAATTTCAGCTTTGGACCATTCAATCAGATACTCCCGTCTGCGTTGGTAGCTAAATAAATAAAAATTGAAGCAAGTAAGAATTATTACCAGCTAATTAATATTTGCACTTAAAGTTCATCTTTCTAGCCATTAAATGAATATTAAAATTAGGCTGAAATTATTTTGCAGTTACGTTCACATGGAGCCCAAAATGCTTGGGTCTCAAACAGCACGTAACAGCAAGATAACAGCTGAGCTAAGTACAGCAACTCATAGTGTATAGCTACTCCTTTAAAACATGATGATTCTTATGTTAGCTGTAATACCAAAGCCAGGCAAAATACATTTCATATGCTTTTCAATGAGTGTTCTACATATAAAACACTGCTGCCTACCTTGGAGTTTGGATTAGAAACTCATTTTTGTTACTGCCATGCTAAAACTGCAGTGAGGTGGGTGGAATTTCTTAAAATCTCTTTTTAACTAGGAACCTCAGCCAAAGAGGTTTCTGAGAGCTACTGCTCCAATTCCCTTGGTAGAAAGGACTTTTAGAAAATCAAATAGGTAACTGTGAGCAGAATGGGTGAGATTTCATGATCCACTTAGGGATGCAGTGCTAAACTTGCTGTCAACACAGAGAGTGGTAGAAGCAGATGGCTCTGCAGGCCATAAGCTACTTTTGTACCATTCCTATCCTCTTCCAGAAATCAGAGGGGTTTTCTGGTAAAATGTCCTGCCTGTTACATTAGCAGAAACAAAGCCTGGACTCTGAAGATGAGGCTTTCGCCTTGATAGCTCTCCTGTTTCTGCTGCCCAGGCTAGACCACGTGCAGAAAGGGTCTGTGAAAGGCAGCTGCACTCCAAGGCAGGAATCCTCTGTCAGGCAAAGCCATTGCACAGCATCTTCCCAGCCTGGGTCCCTGGAGCAGCGTAAGAATGTGCTCAAGCCTGAGGGTCTCCCCCAGGAATCCTGGCCTGGGCTACTTTCTGCTCTTGTGCTAAAGACTCACCTGGCTTAAAATCTGCCACCTCTCTGGCTTGATGACATACTGCTGAAATAACTTGGTTAAGATGATATATTTAGACCCTCAGCTATTAATTTTCAGAACTGCTTGCAAAACACTTTACTTCATATTTAGCTACCTTCGTCCTGCTTTCCTCATGTTCCAAGACTACATCACTCACTAATACACTTTTTTTAAAAAAGAAAAACAGAGAAAGTTTTGCTAAATGCAAGTAACTGTTATAACATGAAATAAATTGATTTATACTGGAACAATATGTCTTGTTTGAACTTCATTTTATTTAAGTAGCAGTGGTAGCAAATATATTTAAGTAGCACACCTGCCAGAGTTTAAGAAACAAAACAACAAAACACATGTACTTTACTTTGGCTCTCTCCACAACAGTTTAGGACAAACCCTTCCAAGTTTCACATGAGAGTGTATCAACATACAGAGGAAAACACGCCTCAGAAGTTCATTTTACAAAACATACAGAGAATTTAGAATTACTTTCTGAAATATGAGTTTTCATTTTTCGACAGCTTCATTACAGCCCTTGCTATATGTATCCTTTTCAGATCACTTGCAGTGACAGCAGGCCCATGGACTTCAGCAACTGTAACAGCTCAGTCTTGAAGTTACCAAACCTTTTTGCCAAATCAACCAAACCCAGAGTTACAGGAAGCCCTAAAGCATGTAGCAAAAAATGTTGAATACCTGAAACGCGATATGACCATGAAGGTCAGAGCAGGAGGAAGGCCCCTTGGTACAGGGGAGTCCTGGAGCTCCTTCCTCCAGGGTGAGGACGCAGGTTCCAGCAGACTCACACAAAAGCAACATCTTCCTGCCACTTTGTGTGGGCAGCCCCAATTGCTCTTGCCTATGACTCAAATGTAACACTTAACAGATAGGACTTGATCTACTCCCTTTTGAAGAAAGCAATCACCTGCCAGTCTGTTTCGGTTTCCCCCTCCCATGGCACTTTTTTCAGGCTCTATACAAGGCCCTTGAACCTAGGCATTACATCAAGACTCACAAATGATACCTGACAAAGAGCAAGTCATGAAGCTTACCAGAGTTATACATATAGTGGATTTTGAAATATATTTTAAATAGTATCCATAAAAGCAAAAAGGTTAATAAATACTGGTGAATGATTGCTGTGTTGCGTTTTTATGTGCTTTTACTGTATTGAGTTGTATACTGGACTGTTCTGTTCCCCTCTGCTGTGATGTTCTGCCCTGGTTCTCTCCTCCCTCCCTGAAGTTGTCAATCACCCTACCTTCTGCCCTGTTACCGTGGTCACCATTGTATCTTTCCTCAAATCCCTCCCCAGTTCCCTGTCCATCACTTGGCAAACCTTCCCTTCTCTCCAGATCCTCCGACTTAGAGTGTTGAGTTCAGGTTCAGGTTCAGGGGCCAGGGCCCCTCCCCGAGGTTGTCCCTATTGGTTTCCCTTTGGTGACAATCTATCTTTCCCCATTCCCCCCTGGGCTCCCATTGGGCTGGAGACCAACTCCTCCGCTGTCTCCTCTTCCCTTATAATCCCCTGCACGACTGCAGTTTGGGGTCTTCAGCCACTGTCTCCCCTGAGGTGCTGTCTCCCTACATGGATTCAGTAAACTCGGATTCACCCCAGCTGCAGTGTGCTCTCCCTCTCTCTCTCCTGCTGCCTGCTGCTGTGTGTCTCGTTCCGAACAAGGTGAGAGCCTTGGACACTTCCCCGACCTGCAAAGGAATGGGAGCGCGTCCGATGCTGCGAGCCGTGCTGGTGTTAGCTGGGAGGTCCTGAGAGACTTCTGGACAGACATCGCTTCAAATGATGAAGGAAGTCTATAAAGATGGCAGTGGGGCTGCTCTTGGTTTAGGGTTCTTAGGAAACAGTCACAGACTCTATTTAGGAAAAGGAGCTCTGAACTCAGAAAAGTAGTACAATAACAGAGTGAAAAATACAATGAAGAGAGAGCAGCATCCAACTTTTGTGTGAGTTTAATGAAAGCCTACAAATAAATTTATTCTAACAATTTTTTAGCTTGCAGAGAATCGACAAAATGTATCACGTTCAGTGGGACTTCCACTTCCTATTAGATAAAAAAAGATGAGTGAATTTTATCCTTGGGGAAGGAAAGGCCTTTGGGCTGAGCTGGCAAGAGCAGTAAAGGGACCTTAACACCAGAGGCACACAGCTGGGCACCTGCCTGGTTACCTGCCACATCTGTCAGCCAGAGTAAGATGGGTGGGGACAGAAGGACAGGGAAAGAGGTGGACAGTCTCCATTCACTGCATAGGGAAACTACAGTGAGGAGAGATGCTTACACAAAAGTCACAGGTCGACAGATGTTGTCGCTCCATGTTCCTGAAGTTTAGAAAAAAAACTGTAAATGGGTTTTTCTCCCTGAACACCGGACTCTCCTTCCTTTTTAAATCCTTATCACATTCCAGTAATTCCTGTCAGCTCTTGACTGACTCTTGCTATTTGCTCTTACTTGGGCAGACCTCAAAAGTGACCTCGAAGTGTTCAGAAAAGCAAAATGCAGAGAAAGCTTTTCCTTGGTGCAGCAGTAAAAGACTAACACCTACATGATGCCACAGGCCCTGCTCACTGACACGGCCTTCACTGCACTTTCCTGATGTGCCAGGGTCTCTGGGATAGAGGTGTAAGGCAGCAAGGGAAGCACACAGCTGTGATCCTGCAAACAGCCAGGAGCTCTGCTGGGGAAGCTGCCCATCCCCCAGCCCTGGGCCTGCACACTTCATTGACATCATCCCAGATTCACTCCCCTTCCAGCACATCCACCCCAGATACTGACAACATCTGCTTTGGGCCAGCATACCCTGGCCTTTTGACTCCCATTTCTGCTTTCTCTTTGCGATCATTTGCTACATTTTATTTATTACAGCAGCTGGATGTTCAGGTTTAAGATCCTCCTATGCATGTGGGCTTTGTACATGTGAAGTATCATCTCCCCCTGGATACGGGGGTGTTGGGTGGGGGAAGGAAGGAAAAAGGAGAGAAGTTGAGTATTTCAAGCCACTCCCTTTGATTTGCAGAGTAAGTACATCACTGCTGTGTGCTGAGAGACTTCGGTCCAAGGGCTGTACACAGCTGTCATGGAGCCAGGGTCACAGAACCAGGGCAGCTCCACTCCAGCACCAGCATATGGGTCACTTCTGCCTCTTCCCTCTCATGGATACCACCCTCAGCCCACCACCTCAGGGCTGTCAGCCCTGGCAAGGAAATGAGGTGGGGAGGGAGACCAAAGAATCACAGGCTCTGCCTTCTCCTGTCACAGCAGTCAAGCTAAGAGATACAAACACTTGCCTACCCACACATTGTGCTGTGATGCTGCTCAGGGCTTGCAGGACTATTACACCCATCCCCTCAGAGACACTCAGTGACTCACAGCAGCACTGACTTCACACCCTGCAAGCATCAAAACCAGCAGCAGGGTTTTGGGGTCAGGGGAACGAATATCGAACAGCGTGCCCCGAAACCATCCGAGCTGTGCAAAACAGTGACTCCAGTCTTGTGCAGTAGGACCCAGGGAAACACCATGGCTCTAGGATCTACCCACTGCTCCAACAGATCCAGTCCCATGCTGGAAGGACACCAAGGAGTATGCCATCCCTCTGACTTCTGCAGTTTGTTCTCCACAAGATGAATTTTGAAATAGCTGTAACCCATCTGGGTCCCACCCTAGCCAGAACTGCAAAGCACATGGTGAACCTCTTCTCCCCCCGAAGCTTTGGCACAGCCTGTGTGACAGCACTCAGCATCTGGGACACTTGCAAGATAACACCAGGGCACACTGCAAGCAGAAAAGCATCTAACACTAGCATGGCTCTTACAAACACTTAAGCAAACCATAGGTTAGGTAGCGACGTAAGTGCTAGAAGATGATCTGCATATTGCTTTACGGGAAAAAAAAAAAGAAAAAAGAGTCAGATGGAAAAGATTTGGCACTCAGGAGAGATAAATGGTGGTGGAGGACATCTATACACATCAGCAATCAGACACAAAGCAGTACCTAAAAATATCCAAAGGGAAAATTGGTAAAATAGTATGCTTAAATGAAATTGTGTGATATATATGCAATATGTATGTTATAAATGCAATATGTGATATAGATGCTCTTTATATCCTGCCTTGCCTCCAAAAATCTTTGTGGGTTCCTTTGAAGTTAAATGTCTACAGATTATTTTTAATTTCCAAAATCAGTTTAATTATGTTCCTTGTGGACAGTAAAATGTTTGCTAGCTTTTAAACAAGAATTTTCCAATAGTTTTATTTGGAATGCTCACAGTTTTTGCAAAGGACAGCTGTAGGACTGTCACTTGCACATTCAGCTACTTCAGAAACTGCAAGCTTTAGCAAGACCAGAAAATGAAGTTTTCTGTGTAGTCTGCATATAGCTCCATCATTCCAAAGGCCCCTGTGACATCAGCATACCTTGGAGAAAAAGTCAAGCAACATTTGGAGTGTAGATTCAGGCTATTTTTGAATGCTCTGCCTTTATATATCTAAAAGACTAGTTCTAAATTGTTCAAAGGTTAGTACAAAAAGAAAATAGTTAGTTCGTAACACTAATACAATTTTACTTTGAAGTATGAGAGATTATACAGGATATAAAGAGTGTTTACCAGGCAGCTGTTTGGTTCTATACCCTATGCATGTCCAGCTGACAGACCATAAAATGAGCACCTAGAAAAGCAAAATTTTAAGGTTCAAGCATATAGACAATACTTCTAAGGCCAACAGCATCAAAAGTGTGAATAGCATTATGTATCATACCTACCTTCTACAGACTTGTAAGCTTCCTTTGCAGTATTTTGGCTTTTATTATACCGTGTTTTTGAGAGATTCAGAAGTACCACTGGTGAGGAGAGCTTATTAATAAACAGAGATTATTCAAGTTTTATATAGAAGATTTAATCAACCTTTGTTTTTAAATGGAACACACACAAAATAAACTCATACTTTACCAAAGAACTCCAAAACCCACACAAAACAGGTATTTAGAATTATTCTTACTTATATCTGGTCTGAAAAATTCTACAATCGTTCACAGAATTGATCTTTAAAAAACAGTAATAAAAAAAACCCTAAATCATGTGATGTGTATGAAACTTGACTTCAAGAACACCACTTTCATAATAGTTTTAATGTAGTAATACGGGCTGTGAAGGTCACCAAGTGACCAGATCTCTCCCATTTTCCGCCTGCATCCTGCCTAGACTTGGAAACAGAGGCAGGTAGGAAGGTGACTGGCTAAAGTTTTGTAAGGAAAAAAGGATGACAAGCACTCCTGGAATTTGAAGGAACAGACAATAGTAGTAAGACATGGGAAAAGTTTCTCAGTTCTGAACATTCCTCATGCCAAGGAAAAGTGGCATGTCTAGCCAAAGTCCCCTTTTCTACATTTCTCCCCTCCAGGGAAGTGCAACAGATGCTCCAGGAAATTGATATTTCTAATAACTTCTTTTTTTGTTTATTTTGTTTGGGGGTGGTTTTTGTGTTGCTTTTTAAAAACAGATTGATAAGAACTTGATATTTTGTGAGCTGTGTGGTGACCACATAGAAGCATTTCTTCATTGTGCTGAAGGGAAGAGTGACTCCCTGGCAAGTAGGTTCACAATGCCTCTTTATTCAAAGCCAGCTCCAGAGCTCACAAGGGGGTGAGTGGGCTGACGATGACAACCTCTTTGCGAGAACAGGCAGGAATCTAGTGACGCACTAATCGCTGCCTTGTTTTTCTCACTGCAGATCCCCTTGTGTGCCTGTTTCAGAAGCCAGCTTTCACCCTGCTTTGCTGCCACAGCAACACAGAAACCATCATGTGGGAGTGCTGAAAACAGATTTCCTTGTGTTACTGAAACCAAGAGATCCAGCAGTAGATGAGGAACCAAGAACCGCTCTTTTACCGTCTTGTGGACTCATCACACTCGAGTCTCAGAGACAAAGCACAATTTGAGGCTCTTCCCCTCACTCAGTCTTCAAACAAACACATGCACACATACTCCTGCCCCCAGAGATAATACTAGACAAGAAAAATACTCCTGACTTTAATTGTTCTTTGAGGAGATGACTGTTTTCTCAGCCTGGCCTTAGGCTGACTCAAAGATCTACGAACCTTCACAGCATCTCAGTGGAAAACAAAGACTAATATTGGGATTTGGGTTTGCTTTGCAAAGATGCTGCTGCCTCTTTTCACTTTACAGAAAAAAAAACACAGTGAAGGAGAAAGAAAGGCTGTGCAGATCACTGAGACATATAATTACACTTCGCTTTTTTAACTTCAGGTGGATTTGCAGCTTTCTGACAAGTCTGTAATGATACAGTTTTTCATTTTGCATTACAAAAGTTAACAGTCAATACCCCGACAGGTACTGAAACAGATAACAGGTTGCTAAAATTCTGTAATGTGGAAAATTCCATCTGTGAGTGGTGTTTTAAAAGTAGCAGTTTCCCTCCTGTGCTCATAGGGAGGTGAAGGTAACAGCAGGACACTCACTAAAAGCCCACTGCTTCTGTCACGCTCTATGCTACAGACAGAGCATTACTTGGCCACCACAGGAATCCAGCACATTTTATTACTATACACCCTTGTATCATTTACAACTATTAGTGATACTACCACGTGGCCTATCTTAAAATTGTATTTTCATACAGGAGAATGAAATGTTTAAGATGAGACACTTATTAAAAAGGAAACAGTTAAATGGGAAGTATGTAATTTCTTTCAGCCAAGCTAGAACTGAAACATTTGAAAATCAGAGTATCACTTAATTTCACTGCCTCAGTGTATTCTCTTACTTGGCTAAGAGAATTTCTCTATTTTCCCACAAAACTTTGTGGGTTTTATGCATTACACTTCTTACGCGTTCCCTCTTTAATAGAAGTACTGGTTCAGAATCATAAAGGAGAGTGAGGACCAACTTCCTTGCAGCTAAATCAAGAAATCAGAGTTTTCACTTCACATGGGCTTTACTTCAGGGCTGGAATAATGCATCAGATGGTATTAATACCAAGCTAAGAAATCCAATCAGAAAGGCCTTAATCATAAATAAATAAATAAATAAATAAAGTTGTAGGCAAACTTTATTACAGTACCATTTAATTTGGTCGTTGTTTAATTCTAAGTGGCAAGCAAAAACTTACAGTGCCTGATATTTTGAGGACTAGAAGATTTCAGCTGTAGCTCAAAACCAGGAAGGATTTATTTATCACCATATGAACTTAATGTTTAAGAACTGAAGTATGTAATCTCAGAAGAGATACAGTAATGTGGAGTAATGGCTGCTGAAATCACCATCCATGCACAGCATGCCCACTGATAAAAAATTACCTCGATGCAAAATCTTACAGTGACAGAGCCGAAGCAGAGCTCTGTGAAGATTCTCCCTTCCCCCTGGCCAACCAGACACCACATCCTGGTGGTTGTCACACAGTGCTGGGAGCAGGACGACTGTACCACGATGGTCTTTGGTGACCTCCAGGTCCACTGAGGTCATTCCCCATGACTGGAACTCCTCAGAGCCTCTGCAGGTTTCACCACCACACGAAAGCAACAGGACTGCCCCATGCAGGACTGCTACTCCCTGACATTTGACTTGCTTTACAGATCTTTCATCTTACTTTGGCTTCTTTTCTTTATGGATCAAGTGCTGCAATTACTCAGACCAAGCTCTAAGAGTATAAAAATGTTGCACTGAGACACATAATGAGGGATTTTATATAATCTATTTTATGTTGCCAGAAGCATTCAAATCCAACAATTCAGGGAAGGTCAATTATTTCTCCAGTGACAATGTGGAACGCAGTATGCTTTTTACAGTACTTCTATTTGCAAGCAAGTTATGCACCCATACTAGCTTAGAATTGAGATGGAAAACCATTTCATATGCCTACATGAAGATTTATCTAAAAAAATCATAAGCCAGTTGGAAAAAAGTTTATGGTCAAACTGTTTCTCCAGGGAGTACTTGGAAAGCAAAGGGAAAAGGAGACTGATGGAGCAGCATTCCCTTTAGTTAATTAAGTTCAGCTGTATTAATTTATTTAACAGATGTCAAAGACAACAAATCATTATTTGTCAGTTTAGAGCAATTTCACAAAGCCATCTTTAAACCTCAGTGGTATTATTTCCCTTTACATTCTGAACACTACAAAGCTGCTAAAAATGTAGTTAATCAGCCTGCTATCAATGCTGATACCACAATGAAAGTGAAAAAATGCATAAACCCCTTAGTTTTCTAGGAAGATTATCCAAAGCAATGCAATTAAGCAATATTATAGTTTCAAATGTTTCAATTCCAGATTTTCTGGAATCTCCAGGAAATCAATCCACAAACACACTGCTTACATATAACATGCCTACAAAATTAAGACTTCTGCATTTGATATGCTCACTTCACCTTTTAATTACACCTAAAAATTAAGAAGGTTGAGATTTTTGTTGAGATGTCCCATGTCTTGCAACTATATGGGGTTTTTTTGCCCACTGTCCACTGTGTTTAAAAGAGAAAGTAAAGTGGATGTTGTTCAATTTTATATAGCAAGAAACACACCTCATTCAAATTGGGCTGCAGTAAGTTATTCTAAACCATAGTGGAAGAGAGAGGTAGCTGAGAGATGTACTTCAAAAAAACACAGCAAGAGTTCTGTGGAGAAGACAGACACTAAAGCAGCCTGGAAACTGATATAAAAAGCAATCTGTTTTTTTCTCCATACTTAACAGAGAACATCCTCATCAAGCCACTTTTTAAAATCAACTGGATTCCATTTCTTCTTTGAGTGCTTTTATTCCTGATGCCTCCTAATGACTGCTTGCATCTCAATTTCCTTTGACATTTAACATGCACATTAAATGCTATCTGAAGGTGAAAGCGTCTTACTTAACTGTTCCTATATATGAATACAAAGGATGTATCACCTGAATTACAGCCAATCCCCCTCCAAAACAACAACCAAAAAAGCTCAGCCACAAGCAGAAGCCAGAGCTGAAACAGTGCATTAATTTACCACAACGTCATAAACAAAGGACAGTAGTGGGCAAGCTTTCAATGTACAAATTTTTCTACTGTGAGAGTCCTCCTGTTTTCAATCTGTTACAGCTAAATGCCCATGCTCATTAAAAGCATGCTTTATACAAACAGGACTTAAAAAGCAATGAAATGCTTACTTTCAAGTAGAAAATGTGGTTGCTCACAAGTCAACATGACACAAGAAAGCAAAGAAAGAAAGATGCAAAAGCAGTTTCACTTACCTGTCAAGAACAATATGAATCAAACAAACCCACATTGCTCAGCTGTAGTTTTTCCAATGCTACCTCTATAATCTTTCACTTTTAGCCAAATTAAATTGACTTAGATGACTACCATAGTTTGTGTGTCCTCAAAGGTTCTTAGTCAATTTAAGCATTACAGTAAATGACCAAAATTGTAGTAATCCATAATTTTGGTAAATATTTAGGAAAGTCATTTGATGCATGCCTTAGACCTCCTTGATGAATGTAGAAAAGGCTTACTACCTACTTTAGTTTGCATTTATGAAATACACAGTACACATGACTTCAGACAACCTACTTATGGAAAACAGGGGGGAAAAGCTACATGAATCAAAAAAGAGCAAATTTAAATATTCAGAAAATGTCCTCAACTAACTGCATGAACATTTGACTGAAGGAATGTTTCTTCCTGAGTATCCAACATACAAGAATATGGCAGCTTCCAACCCTTACCCTCATCTGCCTTTGTGCCCTGGAAGAGAACAAAAGGATCAAATGTACAGAGTTTTCTTCTCAGGACAGAAAGATCCTCTGGCTCACACCACTGGAAAAGAGCACTGATGCAATTATCATATGGAAGGAAAGCACACAGAATTTCAAGGTGTAATTTGACTACTGTCCCATTTTTTTAAATCAGTTTTTTTTTCCTCCAAGATACTAACTTCTGGTAAGTACAAACCTAATTGGCATTAAAAGCATGTTAACTTGTTATGGACAGAACTTCATACTCAGCTGTACCAGAACTGTTCTGAACTCCTTCAGCAACAGCACACAGATGCCACCCATTTTGGGACTCTGGATTAAGCAACACACCCCACAGAAAGGATAACATCAAAGAAATTAAGGGGGGTCCTTTTCTCTAAAGGAACCTTGGTCAGAAAGATCTGGAGGGTCTGCAGATTTGTCCATTCAGTACCTCTCTTGCTCTGTGACTTTATCAGTGCTACTGGAATATCACTATACTGTCTGGATAGGAGAGGAAAACCTCCTGTGGAAACCCAGGGCAGCGGGAATATTTTTTTGTTTGCTCTGGGGTGCCCTGACCCCCAGGGGAGCACTGACTTTGACCCTCATTCATGGAGAAAGTTTCCTAGACTTCAAGATAGACTAGAATCCACAAAAATGTGAAACAGATTGTAGAGAGTAGTGTAGGTGTATCACTTAGTGAGAAATTTAGGTTTTGGGATTTTTAGTACGTTGTGGATGGAAGCAAGATGGAAGACACAGGGTGTCATCCTGGGTTTCTTCTTCATGCTTCTTCTTCCTTCTTCTTCATGGGTTTGGGTGGCATTTTGTAATTGGGCAGAAAGTCCGCATTGCAGTCCACATTTGGGATTAGTTATTGGGTTAAAAGGGAAAATAATCTAGGTGTCAATTCTTAATTGGATAGTTTAGTCTTAAAAGACCTTGTAACAAGAGATTGTTAGCCATTTTGTGCCTTCTAATGAAAAGCTGCTGAACTCACAGCAATGAGACTGTTTTACTGATAAGAAATAACAAACACTTGAGTCCAAACACGAATTACTGTCTCAAGTGCCGTCAATCCAGACCCAGAGAAACCAACAACTGGTACCGTCACAAACTCCATTAAGAATGTTAATACTTCTGGGTACTTGAAGTAAAGTCATTTATATTTTTAGTAGCCTCATGATCCTGTGTAACAATTCTTCAACTTTACAGGAAGTAACACTACAGGGAAAGGTCTCCATCTTGGATTCAGGAATCCCAGTTATTACTTTCTCCAAGCCTTGGCTTGTTGCTAAGAAGAGCGAGTGTGAGCATATGTCTGTGTAGGGGAGGAAAGGAGGGAAACCAGCTATAAATACTGATGCATGATGACCTTCAGAAAGTACCAGATGAGATTCCAACTTGGTCTAAAGCTACTGCATTTAGAGAAAGATATACTTCCTCTCTCTTCTTATGCCTAACTATCAGCTTTTTGACCCTCCCACATCTTAGCAATATCATTTACATTAAAAAGCAGCAAAAAGTCAAGTTCTTCTTTGGTTTTACTCAAATTGCTGCTTCCCAGGTGCTGACTGTACGCATAGTCCTCATGTGTCCACTCTATAGATTTACATCTCTGTGTTAAGTCATGACAGTTGCTTTATTGTCTTTAAACATCTACTTTTCCAAAAATCCATGCTAATTACCTTGCCAGTGAATATATCTGCAGCAGGTTGGAAAGAACACAAAATGAACACATTTGCTGGTATAAAAAGACAACCAGACATAACAGTTCCACCAAGACAAAAGAAGCTTGTAGCCTCTTGAGCCATAAGAATTTTGAAAAGTGCTTTTGCTCAAGATAAGAAAATTATCTAATCAGAAGACTCTTCCCCAGGCAGTTCTAGGAGTGTCTTAAATCAAGTTCAATGTAAGCCACTGTCAAGCATGGTTAAGTTATATCTTGACAGCAAAGGCAAAATCTACAATAGAGCATGAATTACCATCAACCTCCTCAACTAATCACTTAAAATCAGAGAGTCTCTTAACTGGCCAGTCATTTTGTATTTGTTAAGATATCAACAAAAATGATGCAAAATATTAGAAGTCAACCGACTCCACTACTGAATGAACTTTTTGAAAAATAGGACTGTATTGTCCTCAAAAAACCAAACATATCCCAATTATTCCCCTACTACAACACAGGGTACAGTGTCCTTTAACTGACAACAAGCGAGGCAGAGAATTGACTAACCCATTGATTTGTTTGAGATGGGTTTTAGCCACACAAATTTAAGGTTATCCAGAGCCAGAGGGTAGGTACAGTGCACCTGATAGATCCTCTGTGACAGAACTCAGTCAGTGCTTTGACTAAAACCAAGTATCAATGCTGGGAAATGAGGCTGAACCACTAAAATGTGCCTTCAGGCAATTTGGGTGGGTTTTTTTAATGGCAGCTGCAAATGTTACTTTTAAATCACAGTCTCCTGAATGATGTATACAAGCTGAACTCAAACCAGTGATCCTATAAACTGCATTATCTTTTGCTGTGTTCTGCAATTTACTAGTGTGACTACTGAAATAATTAAACCTATTCACCTGATTAAACCATTATATTGACATTCCCAAAGGCCCTACACCCTTTATACTTTTAGACACAGCTTAATCTACACTCAGCCTCAAAACACACAATTATTATAAATTAACAATATTTTATTGTGGTTTGGATTACGTTAATCAGACTTTAAACTAACAGATGTATTTAAAAAATTAAAAGAACTAAAATAGGATTTGCCACACCAGATCAGGCCACTACTGTATCTAACATGGTATTTGCCTTCAGCACTGGCTCAATACTGTGGACTGGCAAGAAAGTGACAATGTCAGTCTAATTAGAAAAAAAAAGTTACATAACAGACATATATGAAAGTAAAAGAATAAAGGATAGTGTAAAGGGCAAAGTGTATTGTCTTAGATAAAATCATGTAATACACCATGCATTTGTCCAAGAGTTAATTCACTGTTCAAGGTTATAACTCTGCAAGCAGTCCAAGGAACAATTAATAACAATGACAAAGTATTCCCACAAGCACTACTAGTGAGAGCAAAATTTAGAATACAACAGACAATGGTAAAATGACAGATAGGGCTCTGTCTGCCAAGCACTTATATTTGATAAAGTAATTTCAAAAGAACTAACAGAGATGAAAATTTTCCAGTGGGTGCAAGAAGAGACACTCTTCAGGTGTCATTCCAGAAGAGACTCACCCTGGGTACAGTTGCACACATATATGTGCATACATATATATATATATATATATATATATATATATATATATATATATATAGGGTGGTTAACAGACTAGCTAAAAAACTTAATTAGGAAGAGAAGGATAATTTCTTTTTTTAATGCAAACCAAGTCACTGACATGGTGTGATGGACAGTGATGGTCCTAGTACAGCCAAATGCTGGTAAAGACAGATGAGTGGTTGAGGACAAAACAGTGGAATTGTACCCTGATTTCTGCATTTGCAGAAGTACCAGTATATTCATTTTTCTTAAGTAGTTTTGCATTTTGTCAGGTGAGAATAGTTGCTCACAATGTACAGACTTTAAGATGTTTCATGGTTACCAAGGAACCTCCCACAAGGGATTTAGATAATCAGGAAATAATTCCCATATCCATGTTACTGGGGGAGGGTTTTTCAGGCAAAAAATTGCTCAGTTCAGACTGAACTAGGTTAAAAATCTACATATCTTGTAAACACACACAACAGCCATGGGATGGCATAGTATGGTCTGTTGAGGTCCAACAAAATTCTTAAGAAAAGGATGAAGAGAGGGGAAAATGAAACCAGAAAGAAAGCAACAACCCAATTCCATTCCCCTGTGCCATCTCCTTCCCTCTCTCCTGACCAAAAAAAAAAAAATCTAGGAAAATACTTGAGAAAACTATCCAGAAACAGATCAGCTTGCCAGTTAAGCCATAGTGGTATAAAATACACACTGGGGCAGCAAGCAAGGCACAAGACAATGCCAGACAGCAGATAAAGAACCTGTGCCTGGCATTAACTTTTATTGCCACTTCACTTTGATGGGTTTTCAACTAACAACCTAACGACAAAGCCAAATGTAAAACCAGAACATTCTTTGATAAAAAAAAAAAGAAGTTAAAACATGAAATATTATTGAAAATAGCTAAATAATTATTTGCAGTAAACTTGGACAGACTTAGCTGTGTGGGGGACTTTGTGAAGAAGAGTATTCCACAACCCAAAACATTCTCACAAAATGCTAATGTACAATTCCCACTAAGAAGCAGACAGAAAAACTGAGGTAAAATAATATATTACATTTTAAATATGGTTATGAAATAAAGGCAAAGGAGCATGCAGAGGGGATTGAATTTTCCAGGCCAACGTACAACATACTGAACAGAAAGCTTGTCATTAGTTATTTCCAAGATCATGATTTTCCACAGACAAGATCTAGAGGTTTCTGTTGCTCTCCTGTGAAACTCAGCAGTATGATGTACTCAAGTTAATACCTGTGCCAAGGTCCTGTTTTTGGCACCATGAAAGGCAAAGAAAAAATACCATATTCTGGCAGCTTTACAAGCTTCTTGAAACAAATCAGACCACTTCCTCTCTACAGCAATTTGATTTGTATACTAAATGAGCTGAGATTCATTAAAAATTTATATATTTCGCACAAAGAAAAATTCTAATGTTTCTAAAATTCTGAATTATTTCAGCTGTTGGTCAAAACATCACACTGTAGCCAAATAAGAATCAATTATCTCTCTAAACTAAGAGTATCCCTCTATCCTCATCCAAGTGGTAAGAATACTTGGATAATCTTTTTAAAGCTTCCACTCATGCTGCTTCATCACCCAAGTCTTTCACAGTAAAACGAGCACACAAAGAAACCCACAGACCAAGGTTTTGCAAGCAGATTTGCTGGGGAACACAGGCACCATTACATAGATTTCATTCCATCAACTCAAAAGGCAAGATGTGCAGTAGTCACACCTTTGTGTGATCCTAGAATAGGCATTTAACAGACATTAAACTCTTCCCAAAATTAGGAGCTACATTTACAAGTTTCCTTTGCTTTTCAGTTGCTCTTGCTGTCCAGTGGTGGTTTTGTATTAGTGTTTCTAACAACCAAATCCACCACAAACAAGAAAGCAAATTCTTCCATATTCAACAGTCATTCACATCAGCCCTGAAATGCAGTTACATGTTTTGCCCTTCAATTCCTTATCTAAAATATTAATTACTTTCCATGTGCCCTTAGAATAAAACTGAAACTACCTTCAATTGAGTACAAGTTCTTTTGCAGCAAGAATGGAAAAAATTACTTTGAAAATAGTAATCTGTATAAAAATTGTCAAGGAATACTAACATACAATTCCTAACTGCAATGTAAGTACAAAAGAAACTGTAAATCTCAAGAAATTAGAGAGTCACTTTTTCCACTCCTTGTGTTGACTTTGGTTTATAATTTAAATACTGAGTTACCTCAGGCCATTTTTAGAACAGGGGTTTTTGTTGCATTCCACTGAAAAGCAAAAACTAAAACCAAAGGAAGATATTTTCGCTGGACCTTCACTGTACTGTTACCTTTTTTTGTGCTTCTATTCTTCTCACTTGTTCTTAGTAGGAGTGTTTTACATTAGAATAAAGAACATAAAGGAATCTTGGGGGTAGTCAGATCCAGGCCTCTGTTATGAGAAGAAACATGCATTATAAAAAGTCAAGAATTTCAAGCTCTGTCTTAAAAGAGGTAATTTCTTATCTTCCCCACCCACACAACTGGCTGCCTGCCAGAACCCCACTCCTCAATGGCTATTTCTTTTACCTGCATACTTTTCTCAAGGCCAAACTGTCAAGTGCTATTCCTTCCTTAAACAGGTCTTTTCTATACCTGCAGAAAGAATCACTGTTTAGTTTATTTGATGTCTTATAAAATAAGCTGTGATTGACCAACGCTCTTGTATCTGTTTCTTCCTCTGTAACTAAGAGCTGGTAAGCCTCCAACTTAGAAATTAATGACCCTAAATACACAAATTTATACTGTAATATAGTTGTTTCATTTTGGAAAGACTCTCAGAAAAATCTAAGTTTTGTAAGTGTTATTATTAGAAAGGTGAATGAAAACCTACTAATACAAATATTCCACATCTGTTCACAGGCTACTGTGTTTGGTCACACATTAATACTTCAACAATGCCAAATGTAAAGCAAGATCCTTACAAAACACTACTAACAGCTTTGTTACTACAGTTTTGGGGACAAAATCTGAAGAGGAACAACACTATTATCTCATTCAATACTCACAGGAGCTTATGTGCAATGTTAGAGAAAAAAGATCCAAAATAGCTTTTGCAACAGTCTATCCATCAAAATCTCAGCTTTGTAGAAAACAACTAAAACAGTCCTGAATGTTCTTCACAACAACCATTTCGCACCTCTTACAAACAAAGAGCAAAAGTAGCATAAAATAACAGACAATTTCCCTAACAAAACAAACTGTCAAGAAACACAAACAACAAATCCCAACAAATGCAATTCAAGCAAGGTAGGGCAGCAGGTCATACAGATGAACGTGGGGATGGCAGAGTCCAGCCTTCAAATAACCAGCTTGAGTAAAAAACATCAGGAAATCTTCCCCAAGCCCTCCTTTTTTTCTTTTTTTTTCCTTTCCCTTCCTTGAGAGTTTTAAAAGTACCAGGATGAAGTGTTAGGTCACACACAGAAAGCTGAAATTCAAAAAAGAACACAGCAATCTGTACTAGACAAAAACTGAGTTAATTATGCCACAAGGAGAAAAAAAATACATGGTTCAGCAAGTTCATGTGTAGTTCAAAAGCTAGGTAGGAATGAACATAATATAAACAAAACATAACATTTAATAATTTATTTATTATCTCTAATCATCACACAGTGATGTTTAGATGAGTATTCAGGGCCCAAAGTGTCTATTTCCTCCTTTCTGGGAAAAGAGGAAAAAATTGAATGTAATGGAGCTGTGCCAGGTGGCACAAACTGATAGCAAGACAATAAAAAGTTGCACATGGCTACCAAGCTGGGAGCTCAGGCTAGCTATGACAACCTTTTCTGTATAGGTAAATAACACTGACCTCTGATTAAGTAAAAGAGTAAGACTGCTTTTTGATTGGGATCAAATACTGCCAGAAGGGCTGTTCACTGCAGATACCAAAGCTGCATGAAAGTGTAACCACAAACAGCAGCAGCTGATGAAGATGCTCAAGCTCAAGCTGCCCAGCACCATCCCTCATCTGAATATTATTTCTCCTCCAGCAGAAGGACTGCAGAGTGTTAGGTGAGCACAACTCATCCCTGTCTGTGCAGCCAGGCAGTGACTCCATGCACCAGCACTGCTCAATGGTTTTGGTGAAAACCAATTGCAGTTATCCCACATGCTGAATGGGGATCCTGCAGTAACTGCTGCAACATCCAAAGCTGACTATGCTCGATCTGAAACAGAAATATGGTTATATTTTAAATGTAAGGAGGAAATAGTACAAGGAGAATGTTATAAACTGCTTATCAAGTACATTATAGATGCCAACACATACAGAACTAAAATCATACAAGCAGGGCACTACCACAGCTCAGCATATATTAAATTCTACACAGCCAGAGCACTGAATAGACAGATGAAGAGCGAAATCAGTGTTCCTGAGGCCACAGGCAAAGGTAAACATCCAAAATTTCTGGCAGTTCACTGGAATCACTGCTGTTTGTATTTAAACAACAAAGGGTATGAAAGCAATACAACTCTACTCAAAATAACCTGGCATACTGTGTACTTCTTGGCTGTGGTATGGAATTAATTTTGAGGAAACATGCAAGGTTTGATTTCCCAGACAGGTATCCTTGTACCGAAAGAATAATTAGTAACAGTCTGACAATTCTCTCAAACACAGAAGTCTTTCCACTCTTTCTGGTCTCAATCAGTAGCAGCACCTTCCAGCCAAGTGCAACTTGGAAAAATCAGCTTTGAATGTGGCATAATCATACTAGGTCACAGTTTTTCCTCACTTCCTTTTTCACTAGAAAGATGATGGAGCCAGGCACTTTCAGTGGCGCTCAGTGACAGAACAGAGGCAGTGAGCACCAACTGAAATAAAGGAGGTTCCCTCTGAACATCAAGAAACACTTTTACACTGTGAGGGTGACTGAGCACTGGCACAGGCTGCCCAGGGAGTTTGTGGAGTCTCCATCCATGGAAATACTCAAAAGCTGTCTGGAAATAGTCCTGGGCTACCAGCCAGATGGCCCTGGCTAAGCAGGGAGATTGGTCTAGAGGTACCTTTCAAACTCGACCATTATGTGATCCTATCTCCACACTATTTCAATGCCTTTCTCCAGTTTGATGGATATTATCCATCCTTACTTCCCTCCTTCGACTTATCTCGATATTAACTTAACAAAGCTAAAGTCAGAACAATTGTACTGAGGTATGCACAAGTTGAAAAACCAACTTTGTCAGAGAAATGGATAAAATCTTCATGCCTGCAAGCTTCTCTCTTTTTCAATTTTCCAAGTTGGTCTAAAATGTTATTGTTCTAAGAAATAGGACCATGTGCACACTACATTCATTTGGATAATACTAGAGAAGGAAAATATGAGGGATTATCAGGTTCTCATTTCCTTACCATCTGAATAAAAATTAATTGGTTTATTTTCTGAACACTTGTGGTTCTGTACTGCTAAGTGTTTTCAGCACCTCTGTTGGTAATGACCCCATGTACCCAATCTTTGGTTTGTAAATTTTAAATTACCTATTCTTCCCTTTTTTTTTTATTTTAACTGGGTATTTGTGGAACTGCAACTTTCACTGAACTCAGCTAGATGGATCAAGCTGTTGGGTTACAACCCTGTCTATGCACATGGCAGTAAAGGCCAGCAAAATACCATATTTCATGGACTTTAATAGTTCAGTTGCTGTAGCAGATAAAAAGTATTGAAAAATTTGCACAATATTACTAATAACAGTGAAATGCTTGGAAACATCCTCTGACTCATAATGATGAAGTCAAGCAGAACTCAGTTTTAAGATGAGGTCAGCGAGATTCAAAAAACGCTTAGAAGGTACTTGCTAAAGAGATGAAAATCCAGTCTGTTCCAGTACCATACTCCTACACTTTCATAGGGTTCATGATTCATATTCAGAACTGCACTCCAGACGTTTTTAATCAAACACAGAAGTTAACATATTGCTGCACTTCATTATCTTTCCCTACAAAGCGAGTTGTGGGCACATCTTACACACCACCTGTAATTTCTGCAGCATTACATTCACAGATTGCAGGGCAGAAGGGCCACTTGGTATGATCCACAATATAATAGCAAGGAATTTCACCTAGCCCCCACTTCTGTTCTACATACAAGCACCAACTGCAACCATGCAGACCAAGCTACTCACTCTGAGAATAACACACAGTCATTCTGTACACCAGAAAAGAGAAAGGAGACAACCTCCCTTTACTTTCAGCTCGCAAATATTTGCTTTCTATGTTCAGCAGGTAACAATTATCCTGCTCCAGGCTGAAAGCAAAGCAGACAAGGTAGACTTATGAGATCAAAGCAGGGGGAAAAAAAAGTTGAAAAATAAAAAAAATCAGTAATCCAAGAATCAAATACAGGCTATTGCTGGTGCCTATAATAGCTCTCAGAAAGTCAAATAAACACAGATGACTAACAAGGAAATCTGAAGTTTATGTAACACACAAAATCTTGAGACTATTAGCAAAAGTTATTAAGTGCTCCAAAGTCTGCAAATGGCCCCCATGGAAACAACGATAAAATAATATAATAAAAATTAACCAGAAATCACAAATTGCATATATTCTGGCATAAGACCTGTATATTTCTTGGAATTAAATAGCTGTCTTTCTATGAAAAACATCCATGTGTGTTCAAGCTGGGTTTAAAACATGACCAGAAGACATTTACTAGATTAACATCCTTGCTATCGTGTTTTAATTCTTTAAAGATTCACACAATAAAAAGTCAGCATCTGATTCTTAACAGTTAACAATAAGGTCAATTTTTTTTTTTTTCATTTTAAGAAACCCCTAACTTTATTCCTTACTCATAATATAAACCAAGAAAGAAACTAAGGAGTTAAAGCTGTTTGGCAGCAGTTATTTTAAACTCCTTTGGGTTTTACAATTTGCAGAGCATGTCAGTTCCTCCACATTGGAACTTTTTTTAAAAAACACCCGAGCAGAGCAATGTCACAGCACCATCATCTGCTATAAGTACAATAGTCAGAGATATGATACAGCAGAGGACCTCCTCCTCCAAATCTGTCACTTGTAATAAATTATGGTGTAGCCAAGAGCTGGTTGAGACCAGACAGACAGAGAAATCAAAATTAAGAGAATATGTAGAATCAGACATGACCTATATAGAAGTGACAGGTAAGGCTGAAGAGAGCAGTATGATTTCTTAGAGGGAGAAGATCTCTATGGACAAGGGACAAGGACAGAGCCAATGACTACTCGGTGAAAAGGACAAACAAGAGCATAAAACTTTGAGTACTGTTATTAAAAAGTAGCAGTTTGAGGCAGTATTCAAGCACACAACACACTGGTTTCTTGTTAAAAGTGCTCAGAAAGTAAAGACCAAATATGGCACCAAAGCCCAGCCACAGCAAATTTAGCTCAAAGTCTGCATTGCAAGACCTGCTGGGCAAGTGCCACACAGCAATCAGATACTGTCTTTGACCAGAATACCTAGAATAGGTTTTGCACAAGTAAGAAAAATAAATGCTTATGTTTATAATTCTTCAAACAAATGCCCTTTTTCCCATAAGCTCATCTTTTCCATATTTATTGAGAAAAGCTATTCCATCATACAAACATCCCCTCACTACATCAAGTCCCTATATCTGGGCAATACAAACCTTCTCTCAAAGAGAGATCCAGTGAGAATTGAATAGAATTAGCATTTAAAGATAGATAAAATGCTACCCCATCATTTCATAACCTTGCACTAAGTTTACTTCCTCTACTAGTACCCATTTCCATTAAGTCCAAGCTATCAACATGAACTAGTAAACACTGAACTCCCCCCCAGCTCATACTCAGTACTGCGTGACAGCAGCTCTGAATCCCTCCTGAGCATGCCAGCCTTTGGCAAATAAAGGAGGACACCTTGTTCACTTACCAGCTTAGAACAAGCAGCCAAGGCCAGTAAGACAGCAGTTAAGCACCTTTCATGTTTTCTATTATGTTTACCTCTCTCAACTATTTGCATTTTCAGATGAACTTGTTTCCTCTTTCTACATTACTTGCTTTTCTCTGTTGTACAGCTTACAGCATTAGAAGGGGTGACAAAGCAGAACTTCTAGTATTTAGCTCCCTGGCAATGGAAAACATTAGAAACCACAACACCCTGACAGATTACAGCCCAGCAGAACCCCCATCACAACCTGGGGCCCTCTTGCACTACTGTTATCTACAGATATCTAACAGCCAAGCAAGAACACAGTGGTAAGCAGGGAAAGCCCAGCATCTACAAGTACTGAGAGCAAAACAATGAGACATCTGTTCCAAGCTCATCCAGCAAGGCAAAAACAACTGCACAGCAGCCACCATTCTTCTGAACAGGAGCCAGTAAGATGAACGTTTCTTCATTTTCCCCAATGAGTTCACAAAATGTTTGTAAGAACCATCCTTTTATTTTACTTATTGCACAGATGCATACAATCTGGATGCTTTTCCCAAAAAATAGCAGCAGTGGGGTGTGGATGGGGATGAAGAACAGCCTGCTCACTGCTCTACATTCAGCCACACCAGCCCACACTGAAGAAGTTGCAGTTGAGGATCCTCAGCTGACAGAAAGCCAACAAAACAGACCACCTAAGTCTGGATGCAACATGTCAAGAACACAAAGGACTGGCCAACACGACAGCAGTTGGTAGCCATCAGATACTGCTACAGCTGTCAAGACAACCAAGCTTCCCTCAAGTATGACCAACAAAGAAACACAGTGCTCACTACAGCCTCCTCCCTGCACATCCCTCTGTGGTACTGAAGGTCAGCAAAATGCCTCACTCCACCTACACACTGAGCATCTCTCACATTGAGCACCAGGAAGTACTGAGCAACCAAATCCTTCTCAGTCTCTTCTGATGGGGATTAAGAATCTGGGAAAGGAACCAGACACATGGATTAGAGTCCTGCAGAAGCTAAAATGCAGTTGTATTTCAAGCAACTGGAACAACAAGTTGAAAACACTGCCAAGCTGTCAGGGACTTAAAGTTATTAGAAGTAACACAACTAAGTCCTTTATGAGATGCAGATGTGACACTTAAGGACATGGTTTAGTGATGGACTTTGCATGGTTTAATGATGGACTTTGCATGGTTTAGTGATGGACTGCTGTACTAGGTGATCTTAAAGGTATTTTCCAAATGATTTTATGATTCTTCAAGTAAACATCAGGTAGGAGAACTTCTGCAAAACGCAGCAAGTTTCCTGTTGGAAATACAGGTCAGAGGCAAGTTCAAGTGAACCTGACAATGCATAAAATGTCTCCAGAATAGACACAAGGATGTGTCTGGACAGCCTCCAGAAAAAAAGAATCAGGAAATAACTAAGCAACTCTTAGCAAAACTCCCTGATGAACTATTCATCTCCTTTGTACTTTGGCCTGAGCATGCTCCTTGCTCTAAGACAACACAGCAGCACACTGAGGATGACATGTTCATCTCCTCTGAAAGTCAAGGTCATCATGACTATGTGAAAAAATTACTGGCCACTCCACAAGGTGATTATCTACACGGGAACTGCTGGAGATTGAAGTCCTGTTGTCAAAAATTACAAGTATAGCAGAATATTCAGCTACCAGACATATTCTAAAGGGATGGCTTGGAGTGTTTACAAACCATTAAAAAAAAATCAATGCACAAGACACATCATGTTACCTAAACATGTATAACTTTTTGTTGTTTGATATTCCTGATAGAGAAAAATGACAGCATATCAGTTATGAACAAGTATACTGGAACAGTTAGAACTCAAGGACCTACCATGACTACCAAAGAGAAAAATCTACCAGTATTTTTGATTTTCAGTAATGTCATTTACAGACTAAGACATCTGATTCAGCATCTGGTCAATATTTAGGGTATCTTAACCACCCTACTTATCTTAATACAAATAAAAATATAAACAGTAGGTCAGTTCTCCATTTTAATGCTAAGTGTATTTGTGTGTCTAGAAAGGATAATTTTAATAGTATCAAAGGCACTATCACAAGCTAAAGGCTGAATTGTCTTGAGCTACTAGAATGAGAGAAAAAATTCTAAGTGCTATAGTTTTACATAAAAGATATAAAGATCTAATACTAAAATTCAGTTTTTCTGATAAAGTTGGAAATTTCTAAACACTCCCAATAATAGTATGAGATACCATGAAAATGGTAGGAAAAAAAAAAAAAAAGCAGGAGCCAGAAATGTTTAACTAGAGGTCTCAGATTGTTTAAAAATCCCAAACAAGGGAGTACACGTACTCATATATTCCATTAGTTCACATACTTTCTATCTGCTAGCAAGGGTTTGTTGCAAATCTACCTGCCATGAACAAGAAGGAACAAACACATCTGTATGCATTTGCAAGCCAAAACTGCTTTGAACAAAGCCAGTAAGCAGAAAAGATGACACAACTTCTGGTGTTGTGTGGTGCTGTGGAAATATCCACAGCAATCCAAGGACAAAATTGAAACTAAGTATCCTGGAGAACACATTAATTTCACAGAATAATGACCATTTACAAAGGACAATCTCTGTAAGTTGTTCAAAGTACAGAGTATCATGCCATGAACACATAACTGAAAATGGTGGAAAATGCATTACAGTTTTACTACTGTGAGGTAAGCTTTGATTCATACCATATGGCCTCAAGACAAGCATATGTGCACATCTGCACATGTGTGCATAAATGCCGAGGTCTCCAACCAACTGCAGCCAGCCCAGTTTCCTAGCAGAAGCAAGAAGACAGGATTCCAACAAACAAATATACAGTTTTCCAAGAGTTACTTAAAAAAACTAATTTTACTGACTCACAATTTTTGTCTCAGAAACCTGGTAAAAAACTGAGACAAACAAAGGTGTGAAGATAACTAGGTATTATAGCAATACTATATTATTACTCTATTATTGAAATACTAATTATTATGCTTATATTTGTTTTACTCCTTACAAGGCTTAAAAACCCCCTAAACAAAACCAATCACACTAATATTTGAATAATTCATGACTATTGTAAGCAGAGAGAAGATTGAAAAATGTAATTGGTTATCAGAAAAATTCCTGAAATCAACATTTATCAGTGTTGTCTCCTCTGAATTAAAATAGTTGCTTCCTATGGTATTTTCTGCATTGTAACTACAGACAAGTATTGACTTTTTAAAAGCACCTTGATTTTGAGGTGTTTTATAGTCCTGCTGCTTCAGAGCATGAAATGAATCTCTGATGTTATCTGCAATGTCAAGTTCTGAGTATGTTTGAAATACACATTTGTTTACAAGACTATGTTTTAAAATGTAGGTTATCTTCTGTCAAAATGAAATAAAGTTAAAAATTAAGCTCAACTCAGAAGAAAAGGGAAGGTGAAGCAAAGTGCAAGAAAAAAGGAAGCAGGATCTTAGTAATTGTAGCTGGAATCCATTCAAACTTCATTTCCTATATAGGAACTTTCATGCCATCTATCACCTTTACACTTTTTATTTTTGCCCCCTTTTTAAAATCTTCCTCATTTCTTTACATACGTATATTCAGAAAAAAAAGCTTGCCATTCATTTTGGGGACAAGTTGCTGTGTACACAGAAAAACTCCCTCAGAACTAAACATCAGTATAACAGGTGGGGGCTCTCTGCCTTCCCAGGAGGCTGAAAGCAAGCCCAGACTGCTGACACACCACCATGCTGCCCACTGCCAGGCAACTTTCTAGCTTTACCCTTTACATCCATGCAAGTGTGACAAAGAAAAGCATAGAACTGCAAGAAGAGGAGGAATAAATCTGAGCATTATTTCACAAGGGTCCAAGTAGATGCTTCATTACTAAGTATCACTTAATTCATTAAAAGTTCCCTAACCGCTGAAGTAAAAATGACATGAATTAAGAACGAATTCTTGTGTGGGCTTGATTTACTTCCCAGCCCTGACCTAGACAGTGTATTGTCATGGTCACTGCACTTCCTCTTTACTCCTGACCTTATTTTATGCACAACAGACATGCCCTCCTCATCCAGTGACTAGAGAACAAGCAACAAGCCTTTCTTTTCCAAGGAAGACACACATTTTTATTAATTTGAACTTTTATTACTTTTATTATACACTCAAGAAGTTGTAAGAATTACTTAATAAGATTAAACTCAGCATGAGAAAGTGCTGTTCTTTTTGGCAAACATATCCATCTCCTTCAAAGCCTTTGGGCTGTTAGAAGCTCTTCTGAATTTTAACATTTGGAGTAATGAAGGCTGCATTTTACTATCTCCACAAAGACACACCAGAAAGTAAGCAACGACCTGCAACCCAATAATGTCAGATACCATTTGTTTATAGTCAGCCCCATGATGCACCAAGGCTCTGTCAGGAGGGACTGTTTCGAGAATATTCTTAGTAGCTGTTAACCTGTACAGCATTAGACAGAATGGCATGAAGTTACAGCGAGGCCATAAGATTTTCTGCCCCATGTCAGCATCATGGTAAAGAAACAGTGTCGTGCATTTACTTTTCCTCCCATTCAATATCTTCCTTCTTGGAAATGCTAACATCACCACAGCACACAGAGTACATGAGAGAGCTTGGCCAGAAGAATTTAAGCTTTAATATTTTCCCCTGTGCAATCAGGCTAGGGGTAAGGGAACATGACATTTGATTACCCCAAGCAGCTAATTGATGCAAGACTTGATCTTCAAATGCCTCACATATTAAAAAGCATCTTTATGTGCAATCATCTGTGGTAAGCAAAGATTCTCTACCACTCTGAAGGAACCTACAGGTCTATCACTTATTAACAAGTTACATCTTCAGAGCTTATATGCATTTTTCTAAACATTTTTTCACCACTTTAAAGTATACTTTAAAGCATGCATTAACTTGCACTTGGGAATAACCATTACCTTCCTAGGAGTCCACCACAAAAACTACTCTACTCTGTTTGCCTAGCCCCTCACCCATCAAAACTCAAGGCTATTTTTCTGTGCATAGAAAGAGACATGAGACATGACACTACTCTGACCCCCTCTCTAATGACAACATCTGCTGAGAGGGCTGGCTCAGCTCTTTATGCAGCAATAGTAAACCATGCTTTAAAAAAAGCTCAAACAAATGAAACAACCCCTCCAAGATTCTCTGAGAGATTACACATAGGTAAAATTACTAATTAAAACAACATCTTCACCAAGCTTCTGAACATAGCTAAAGAATGGCAAGCAGTTTTTGCTGAGGTAAAGCTTCATAGAGCAGGTAAGTATTAATATCTGACCTTAAGAAGGATGGCCTTATCAAACATCTGGAAAAACTAATGGTTTTTAATAAGAACTTTAGTATGGCAGATTCTCTTCCTTCAACAACTTATTTTTAAAGTACTTTTACTAATTTAATATTCTAAAGCCCACTGCAGTTATAGCTTACAGCAATAAGCAAACTTGAAATTCAACCCATTTTAAGTTCTACTGCTGCAGGCTGCTTGAAGCAACTGTATATTTAATTCTCATGTAAAATGCTAACAACAATATTTACATTGACTAAGTTTAATGCCATAGTTCCCTCTAAAAAGTTTTAACTAGCAGTATACTAAAGAATGAAATAAAAATTCCTTTGTTCTTACAGGACTGTTCACTTTTGAAGAAAATCAGTGCCTTCAAATTAAGATTTTTATGGTAGGGAAAACGTAACAGTCCCCACACACAGGTTCACCATGAAACAACAAAAATACAGCTCTCATTTCAAACATGTGTTCCTGGGTCCTCTAAATCATACATCATGAACCTAGAGACTGGCCCAAGTTTGAGTTACTTGCCAGGACTTCAAATGCTGAAATAAGATGTGAATACTGCAAGAATATTCTGGGTAATAGCAATAAAGATAAAAGAGCAAGTATATTGTTGTGCTTCACTGTGTCTGTCAATGTTATTATCCCAAGTAGCCTTTTTAACTGCTGTAATATTTGTCCAGGTCAGCATACTACTCAGCCAGTTTCAAAACTTGTCGGGACCAGAATGCAGAGAGAAGTAAAGAAAGCTCCCATCTTGAGCTCACAGCTCCCATTCTGCAGACACAACACAAAGCCTGGACAAGTTTATCCCCTGCTGCCTGATAGTGAGCTCCTGCCCGTGTCCACCTCAACCCCTGCAGACCATCAGTCCTGTCTCCAGAGCTCCTGGATACATTTATTTCCCTAGCAATGCTTGCCCAATTCAAACAGAAACAAGAAAAGGCCATGAACACTCCCTAGCACACTTGCCTGCCTGTCATCACCAAAAACAAACCAAGCCTTTCAAGATACGAGAGGGCCAACACAGGGACAGAAAGAGGAAGGGCAGGATGAAAAGTTAAAAGTTCTTGTCTCTCAGCTGACCCTCTAGTCTTGGAGACATCAATGCAAAAGTGCAGTAGCTAAAGAAAGTAAGGCAATTAGCTGAAGGAAGGTGGGAATCACTCTGGCTGGCAGACAGATCAGAGAGGAGTGACCAGGCATCATGTACCAACCATGTCAAATCCTGTGCTGACAACTTGCTGGCAAAACTTACTCTACCAGAAGACTATGGTAAGTGCCAGTACTGCCCCCACATTTCTTCAGCAGTCAAATGAACTAAAATATATAATCTTCTCTCAAGCCATTTAGAACATCCAGAAAATAGATGACTCAGGTACTAACTCACCTGCTGCACTACAACTGGGAGAAACACTTGTGAGCACTTGAATCGTCACAGTACGTGTCACAGGACACTTGAGCTGAAACTGTGGATGGAAGTCTGTTTAAACTTCCATCCACAGGGTACAAACTGGAAATCCAGAGCAGGGACAAAAACCTGTTCTGACAAGACACAGTTGCAACTGAAAGTGCCTCAAATAATCTGCCAGTATCCAGGTCCAGGTCTGCCAGTATTAACTGTATGATGCAGGTTTTTTCCCACTGTAAGCAAATTAGTTTTTCAAAAAATTCTTTATGCTTTTACTTTGAGCAATGGGATGGGATCATATTTCCAGGTAAGAGCAGTTTCCTTTAAGTAGTACCTTTTAAAACAGTTACCTTTCTAAATGCTGTGCCTTACGTCTTACGCTTTAGTTCTACAAAAAAATGTAATCCTGCATCAAGTGGCACTGCTGCCATGAAGTCCTTGTCTCCCCTTACCAGCTCCTCCCAGCCCTTTTGGCTGCACCAGCAAGAGCATTTGTGTGATTTCTGATGAATACAGTCAGGGAAATGATCCAGGTGAAGACTGAGCTGAGGCATACAGAAGTTTTCAGTTGGATAACTTCCTTGATCTGGTTTACCACATTGCTACACAAATGCCAGTGTGAGAAAACAAAGATGAGAGTAACGATGCAATTTAATTCAGAATAAATCAACCCCTGGGAATACAAAGCTAATTAAAAACATGGCAAAAACATATAGGCAAGTCCAAACAACTCTACAAGCCTCGTTACTTGTTTCTAAACTTTTCTTTTTGTTTATTTACTCTTGGGAGTGAAACACTTAGGTTCATAAGCATAATGCTACAAAGACAAATGGTTTAGAAATGTAAATAGACAATAACTCTTGTTTGAGTCTTGAAAAGCACATAACCCAGCCAGGTAATCCAAGAGTGTGTTCCTTCACATGGTTTATTACACTGTATATATTCAGTAGCTCAAGGCCAAGCCAGAGGGCAACGCAGAGGGAGGCAACAATGAGGGAGAACTCATCTGACTAAATGGGAATTCAAATTGTGTTGTGTAGGCTGCCATGCTCTGCAGACAAGATTCACACAGTGGATATCCATCAACCCAAATGTGCTTATCCAGGTGACAGGAATGATACTTGGCTCCATTAGCTGAGATTACAACTTGTCTGCAAAAGGACCATGAGTGACTCACTGCAATGCAGACACTTGAGGACTGCAGACACCCAAGTCAGATGAGATGCCTCCTACCCTGGATGCAAACTGCATATCCCTCACGTGAGGAGTACTCGATTTGTACAGACTGAGATATGAGCTATTTGGATCTTAACCTGTCACAACTTTTCACAGCATGGTGAAAAGCAAGAGGGCCGGACAAAACTGCTGATACATTAATTTCCTTGCAGCAGCAGTACAAATGCAGATTTTACCTTAATTTGGTGCTGTTCTCTTAGCAAGTCTCACAAAATCACCTGAGAAATACTTGTTGTTGTGCATATGCCTTTGCTTATAAAGGATGAAAGACACCATGTTTCAATAATGACAATCACAAAGGTGGGATGAAACAACAGGAAGAACCCAATACCACTATCACTCCTGTTCATCAATGCAGGAAGAAGGGCTCTGTTTTCTTTAACAAAGCAGGAGTACTTTATCTACTTCTACCTCCTGTTTATCCCAGCATTCATGGACTGTCATGGTGAGCTCCCCTTAACTGCTAAACACTATTACTGTATTATACCTACCATGTAGTACAGCAGCTCTCAGCAGTCCTGCAGCTACAACTAACTGGAAGAATTATGCACCACATTGGATTCAGCTTCTTTGTTGTCCCCAAGTTGAAAGGATGCTGCTACTTCCTTCCCCTTGGCTTCCGCTCCATGCTCCATTTCCTCTCTGCTAACTTCAGCTGCCACTGTGTCTCCTCCAAGCCCTCAGGGCAGAGAGGCTAAGGGTGGCTCCTACAAGTGACTCCAGCTCCAGCAAGGCTTCTGTGGTGCCCTCTACACTGTAATGTGCTCTTGCCTCCCTATCTGAAAAGCTCCCATGACAGCAGCACTTTGCCATGGTGCAGTTCCCACTCACAGTGACAGGAAGGCTTCCCCGGCCCATGAGGTGTACAGATAATGAACAAAGACAGGAATTCACTCCTAGGATGCCACCACTGAGTGGCACAGGCAGTGACAGCTCAAAGAACTGCAAAAAGTAACAGCAGGAACAATTAAAAGATAGCTTTGGTGTTGGATTACCAGGGACTTTTGTGCCATGCCTGCATAAACTGCTTGTACTCAAAACATGCTTTTATATCCACTGCAGCTCTGTTTAAATATAACCAATCCCCCAAGTAGCTAGTGATGATCCCTAAGTAATAGGGAGTCAAATTTAGAGACTATACTGTACATAAATGAATTTTTCCTTCAGTTTTTCCTCAGGATCTGCTGCTCTTCAAGCTACCAAGAGTGGCATGGGCATGTTTGAATCAGAACATCACCATTTTACAGAAATGAAAATGCTGCTCTATGTTGGAACATACTTAAAAATACTCCTTTCAAGGGCTCAGACATGTCATTATGTCAACTGTGATTCTGTCATACTATTTTAAAGTGGAAGATTCAATGCCCTTAGAAAACACAGCAAAAAATTACAGTATGTTCACATTCTTATGGCTCTGTACAAAAAATGCATATATATTTTCCAGTTTCTAATAAAACTAAAAATGGTATTTGTAAAAAGCATGTGTATAATGCTTATTATCCATGCACAGCAAGCCAGATATTGCATTAACTGAAAGCTTAATGTAAACCAGCCTTCATAATAACGTTTCTGGAATCTCTGAAGGAAAAAAAAAAAGCACTCAGTTCTCTCTGGCACCTCCTAAAACAAAATGTTTTAATGTACATTATTAACATGTATTATATTAGTATCATTACACTGATTTTTTTTTCTAGTAAATATAACCACTTACACAAACTTCTTGCCTCCCTTATTTTTGCTCCCTGGCATGTATGTGGTAAAACTATTGGGACCCGTGCGAGAAGCAGAATACCAACACCACGGTTCTCTCAGAAGTTGCCTTTCCTTGTATCTAAAGGCAGAACAGATCTGTATACTGGAGCAAAGGAAAACTGATCTTACAAAAAATGCAGCTTGCATAAGGTAATGAATATATAAGCCAACAGAAATACTGAAAGTGCATTATTTTGATTTCAAGTTGCATGTATTTCTGAGAGGTTACTTAGTTTGCCTTTGGCTGACTGGAAGAAGAACATTCCCTGAACTATAAACTTGAGGTTCACAACAACTGTACTGATCCAATGTACTGGCACTGGAGATGTGGAACAGAAGCATCACTTCCAACCACACTGCTATTCAATTCAAACTTCAAGGAAGGCTGTAAGCTCAAGCTACAACCTGCCAGGTACAGCACATTCCTATAATGACATGACCAAAGCATTGCATTTCCTTGACATGCATTTCTTCTTGGTTTTCTTCCTGTGCCAAGCCTGGCTTTGCCCACAGAAGACAAGAGTAAAAAACTAATCTGAAGTTTGTAATAACATGAAGTGGAGTGACATTTCTGTTCCTCCATTTACCAAAACCACTGGAGATTTCTGATATTAAAAAAAAAATAAAATCTAAATGCACAATTCTTCTTCCTCCCCAGCACACAAATACATACAGCCAAGCTTCTGTTAAACATTACAATTAAAAACTCTAAAATTGCATTTAATTGTTACAAGAAACCTTTATTTGAAACCATTCACTTAGCCAGAAGTTGACACAGGATCTGTAAAAGCTTCATGAACCCAGTTTTACTCTCAGGCAGGAAAAGGCATCAGTGTGGTGTTAAAAAAAAAAAAAGGACGAAAAATAAAGAGAGAGGGAGAAACGCATGGAAATTAACACTACCTCAAGACACAAGTAGGCAAAAAAGACACAAAACACAAGTGGGCCTGCAGGGAAAGCCAGAATATGAATTTGTCACTTCAGAAGTGCATACACACATTATTAAAGGTACCTTGAATCACTTAGTGCAAGGTATTACAAGACAAAAGGGTGAACACAAATGCTCAGAAGGAAAAAGACTGCAGTTTTAAACCCGCAGATCACCTAGGTAACTTGTTCATCTGACTGAGGGAATTCAGTTACTAGGCATTTGCAGGCATAAGTAGTTCAAGACAAACATGGAAAAAACCCAACCAAAACCCAGTGCTTACCTGGATCTGATAAGTGATAAAATCAATAAACACCTCATCTTCATTAACATTTTACAACACAATCTAGTACTGAGTAAGCAACTGGCTCCTCCACTAAAATAAAGCAATGTCTTTTTTGCTGCTTTAGAGCAATTTAGCTTTTACTCTGAGGAGTCCATTTGTGATTGCAATGAAATAAACCTTTGGATTTGATGGTCATTAGTAATTTGCAGCTGAATGAGAAGAGACAGTATGGCAGGGCAAGAAGAAAGACAGAAAGACACTAAAGACTATTTCTGCATCATCTAAACTTTAGCATCATGGTTAAAACTGCAAGCATGGGATACCAGTTTGAAAATAAACAAAAAAGCAAAACAACCCAGCCCAGAACTGGAGGATGTTCTCAGAGCTGTGGCTGTGCTGTCCAGAAAAGCAGACTTTGCAGAATGTCCAGCTGAAATGGCTGTGGAGTTAGCTTCCACAAAGTAAGGGAATGGCAGCTTGCAGGAAGGCAATTCCAAACAGCAGCACTCAAGCATCAACCCTCCTGTCCTCCATGCATGCAGAGGGAAAAAACACTGCAGATTCTGACTAAGCAGCAACATCTGAATTTTTACTCACCATCACACTGGAAAATAATTCTACCTAATCTCATTCTGGGATTGTGAAGATGAGATATCCTGAGCATATTCATCTACTGGTAGGCAATATTTGAATTGGGTGCTATTTATTACTCAAATGTTATTTTATTATTCATAACTTCTTAATTTTAAAAAACTAATAAAATAGGAAGATCAACTGAAATACGAGTTAAAACAAATACACCCTGCAGTAGACAAATACAATGCCAGATTTCAGCACTAAAACAGAATATTCTAGGATTTCTCTAAAAAGACCTTCCTAGCAGCTACAAATGAATGATCCTCATCTTCTACTGAGAACAAAGTTTACAGGTGATAAAGAAATTTAATCCCTTCCCAAATTTTATGCTTCCCACTGTTTATGCTTACATTCTCCCTGGCTTAATGTTACACCTTCATATAAGTCTTAAATTCCCATTTTCCAGAGGTCTGTTGTTAGGTTTTACACAAGACTATTCATGTGAAAAAACATGCACCATGTATTTTGTGTACTCGCCAAACAAATCATCAGTGCCAACAGGAATTCAGCTTAAGAGTTAGTTTGGGGGTTTATTTGTTTGTTTTAATATTTGCACACATTAATTTCAGCACTAAAAGAAACTGAAGTTCTAGAATACCTGTTAGAACAATTACAAAATCTAAACAAAACCAAAACAAACCCCACAAAACCATAATTTAGTCCTCATCTGAAATACCTGTCAGGTTTTACATACTTGAGAGAAGTTACAGAGGTAAAGATTCCAAAGGGCACCTTCATGGACATCCAATACCCTCACTGCTGGGGCACCAACACGGACAAAAGCAAACTCATCTGTGAGAATTTTATCCTATCAAAGCAAGTACCTTACTGAGACTTAGAGGGTACCTCTGTGACCTTCAGAGGCCACAAGAGATCTGCATAAAGAAGTCATTCAATTTTTTAAACATGGTGCTAAGTGCAGAGCTTAATAACCAGTACTTCCACATTCACAAATTACATAATCAGTCTGGCTGAGGAGAATTTGAAGCTGGGACTGTCTGAACATATGTCTGAGACCAATAAAGAAGAGAAAAGCTTGATGCAAAGCATCCTTCCTCATCCTTTCCTAATCAGAACACTGACTACAAATCCCACCTTCAAAAAGCTCCAAATCCAAGACCTATTTATTTGGTTTGTTAACACAGAACATCTTAACTAGGTCTCATTTGATCTGTCCCACCATGAGGAGGGCTCTCCACCCTAGTCTCATGTAATCTGTCCAACAACAAATACTGTGGCTGAAGCAATTATTCCCTAAAGGTATGCTCTGGCTTTCTAACCTCTACCTTTATTTCAGTCACTTGGTTTTTAACTAGTCCATTCACAGCTGAAGGAAAAGACAGTCATATGCAAACATCTCTGAACTTCAGTAATGGCCCTTTACTTGTACCTATAACTGTCACCATGGTACTAAAAGGGCAAGAGGGAAAACCAGCTAGCTTAGGTTTTACAACCATTTAGCACTTACTATGCTGTGCGCATACAAACTGGGAAGTACCCAGTACTAAAACTTTTCCCTAGAAAATCATCTGTCGTTCAGGAAGTTATTCAAGGCTACAAGCTGGCATCACATAAACTTTCAAAAAAAGATTCACAGTAAGGAGGTGGTGATTAGGAAGCAGAATACACTTTGGTATAAGATCAGCTCTACATATCCCCTTGTACCAATGTACATGACCAAAAAATAAAGACCGGGCTTCTAATCGGGCTTTGGAAAGTGATATTATGAAAACTCTGATGTTGTTACATGGAAAACAAAATGAGACATTTATAATATCTTTAGGATAAAGATATTCTTAACTCACTGACATATCTGTTATTACTCAAATAATCAGCCATCAGTCTTGATGTAGATGTAGCAGCTACAGACAAGTCTTTCCATGCCATCTGAATTGAGCTTGACAATAGAAGACAAGATCAGCAAGACAGCTGAAAGGCACTGATTCTGCCAATACCTCACCACTTTGAGTACATGAAGAAGATTTTCCATATGATACAAAAATTATAGTCGATTTTGATGTTAGTTTGGTATCTGAAGTACTAGCTCCATGGGCCACACATAGCTCTGGTTTTCTGGCATGCTTATCAATAAATTCAGTATATCCCAAGTTTAGTGACCTTTGAATTTTAGTTAGTGGTTCGTATTTCAGAACAGCTATTTTTTTTTGTCCTTTAAAAAAGGCAGAATCTGATATTACATTTGATGTCAGATTGCCTGGCATGGTAGGTTTTCCTACAGGACACATTTGCCTTTTGACTATTCTGTGTGTGAACACATGCCCGCCTAGATTCTACTTAGGATACCTAAATCCAGCCATGAAATAAGGAAATCAAAAAGGTTACTTTCAATGTTTTATTTCTTGCAGCAAGCATCGCTTGCTGATTGTTACGACCTGTGTGAGATAAGGAAAGCTCTGAGGAAAGAGGACATAAGCATACCCTTCACAAGGTGCACATCCGCCCCAGGGCAGCGGGAAGGATGCTGCCAGGCTCAGCCGGTGCATGATCACTCGTCCCAGATGACACATTTAGCCATTTGACAATACATACCACTAGGCCCACGCTGACCACAGGGGAGGATGCATTTCCATCTAACACGTCTTGTACCCCCATGTACACAAGTTTTCTGCATCCTGACATACCCGTGGTCCCGGCAGGCGCGATGCCGCCGCAGGATCCCTGTTGGAGCCCGACGGAAGGGTTGCCCTTCTGCCACCAAACCCAAGGCCAAGGGTGAGGAGGGCACAGCGGTGTTTCCCCCCTCGCCGGGACTCCACACGGGGGAGGGCTGGAGGGCAGGTGCAGCTCGCCGGCCGAGGGGCTGTCACACCACGGCACAGGTGAAGATCAGACTTGCGCAGCCCAGGGCAGGACCAGCAGCCCGGCACAGGAGCATCAGGAGCTGCTCCAGGTGCCCCCGGGGCGCTCGGGCACTGGCTCGGTGCGGCTTCTGAGCCCACCCGGGCGAAGGCGGAGGACGACCCTGCCCGGCTGGGGAGCGTCTGTGCCCGGCTGCCCAGGGGCAGCGGTGACAGACCCCGCCCGGCCGGCGGGAGCCACCGCGCCGAACAAAAGGCCCGGCGGAGGCCCGGAAACGTCCCGGGGCCGCGGCCGAGCCGCGCCGCCAGCCCGGGGGGCGAACCCCAGCCTGGCCGCCCGCACGGCCTGCGGTGCCCCCCACCCGCCTCTCACCGCCGCGTCGGGCCCTGCAGCGGGCACCGTGAGGAGACGGGAAACCGGGGGGAAAGGACGCAATGCAACAGCTCCGGCGGCGCCGAGGGACGGAGGGAGGAACGGGGGGCAGCACAATGAGGCCAGCGCAGCCCCTACCCCTGCCAGTAACAAAAGCTCCCCAGCCGCGGGGTTGCCTGCGCTTCTCCGGGCTGCAGGGTCTGCGGCGGCCGGTGGAAGCCAGGAGAGGTCTCACATCACCGACCCGCTTCCCCGCCGTACCCTCGGTCCGGCCCCCCGCACAAAGCAGCCCCCGCCGCCCCGGGGACCGCCGCACAAAGCGGGCCAGTCCCGCCGCCCATCCCGCACCGACCTTGAGCCGCCTCGGGCGCCCCTAAGGTTTTGGTCACCGCCTTCCACACGTTGCAGCCCAGCAGGCAGAGGAGAAGCGCCGCCGACCTGCTCATTTCCACCCGCCGCCGCCAGCCGCCGCCAGGGAGAGAATCGCCGCCGGAGCCGCTGCCCGGAGGAGGAGGAGAAAGAGCCGCATCAGGGGCTGGCCCGCTCCGCGCCTCCCTCCATGTTGCCGTGCGCTGCCCCTCCTGCTTTCTCCGCCTGCTGCATTGTCGTCCCGCCGCTGCGCCCCGGCTCCGCGTCCCGCGCTGTCCCCCCAGGCGGGCGGGCGGCGGAGGCGAGCGGGAAGGAAGGGGAGGCGGGAGAGCTCCGCGGCCCCGCTGCCTGTCCGCTCAGGTTTATTCCTTAATTCCGCTCCCGTTTATCCCCCCGCTCTCCCCGCGGGAGCGGCCCGGACTCCCCGCCCGCCCCTTAACCCTTGGCGGCACCCCCTGCCCTGCCCGCGCCCGGCGGCGCAGCGCCCCCTGCCGCCCGCGCCCCGCCCTGCCCCGCCGCGGGGCTCCTCGGCAGCGCCGGCGCTGCCCCGGCCGCAGGGGAGCCGCGTGTCCCGCGGGGCAGCCGGGCCGGCCCCGCGCCCGCCGCAGCCCCCTCACCTGCCGCGGGGGCCGGGTCCCGCCCGGCCGCGCCCGCCGCCCGCTCTCCCTCCCTGAACGGCTGCAAAATGGCCTCCCCAGCCGTGCCGGCCCCGCTCGCCTCCCACCGCAGGCAGCGGGAGGGACGAGGGGGAGGCGGGCGCGGTGACCGGCTCTCCGCACGGCTGGGACGTGGCGGGTCGCAGGGTCCCCCGCGCCCCCGCTGCCACGCGTGACCTCCGGCCGGGCCCCCGCCGCTGCTGGAGTGTTTAAAGCGAATTTCAAAAACGGAACGAACCAACCAACTACAAAGCTGCAGCGAATGCATCCATCTACTGGTTTTAATACAAAATATATTTTTTAAAATGCTATAACAAACTGCACAGGAACGGCGAACTCCGGGTTGGAAATCCTGGCATGGAGGGCTGAGACCGGGCACGGTGCCCCGCGCCCCGCCCCGTGCTGGTAGCGCTGGGGTCATTCTGCCGGGGGCAGGGTACTCTCCCCGGGGGCTTTCTCACTGGGGTGGTTTGCATCTTCCCTAAGAGCATCTCTCGGCTTGCCTTCCTTCAGGCCAGCGGAGGCAGAGCACAAGGGCACAGCAGTCACTCCTCCCTTCCCGGTCTCTGCTGAGCATTACGCGTCCTAAGGGAGGGAGAACAGGCGCTCCTCATGTTTCCTCCAGCACGGAGATTGCTGCTGCAGACAGCTATTATAGCAAGTCTTTACACAGCTGTGCAAAGCAAAGCCTCTGCCCCACTGCCTCGCGGATTTCCCACGATCTGCTCCCAAACACTGCCAGTGCTTCACTTGGCCACTAAGACTGAAGTTTGTATACCTACAAATTTAATCTCTCACTGAGGTGCCGTAAAGTTTAGTGATTTATTTGTAAATCTATTTTTAAATAAAATTTTCCAATAAAAATGTGATGCATTATAGATCGATTTCTGGAAAGCAGTACAGTTGTTTATTTTGTCTTTTCAGTATTTCACCAGAGTAGCTACATCACAAGCTACAGGTTGTTTATTTTATGAATTTTATGAAATTCTGGTACCCCCCAGAAGTGTTAAAAGGGGTTTAATAGATCATTTTCAGACACACTCCAGTTGATTACAACATATTTCACTTTGGTTTTACTGTTTTCAAATACATTTTCTGAGAGTTGATAAATACTGTGTAGACACTGCAACTTCATCCTTTTATCCCAAGAATTTGGAGGATTTATTTGTAAAGTTCAATCCCATAAGAAAATGAAGTACAAAAAGGCCATTCAGTTCACAGAGAAGACTAAATGAGCAAATGCAGATCATGTGATCTTACTCCTGCTTGTCATAAACAAAGATTTCAATATTGTAAACTCATGGCATGTCTAAAGTGTGAGGCTACTTGTTCCTAAAGAAAGAAGTCATGTGGCAAATAATAGACTTTTTTGCCATGTGGCAAATAATATAGATTTTTTTCTCCCTTTCTCTGGATGTTCATGAACTTAAATTAGCATATGTGGGATGAGCTCAGAGCTAGAAACTTATTTAAAACCTAATTCTGTCTATAAGGAAAGGTAGAGCATTTTGTTACAAAGAGGAAAATGCATTTTCCTGAATATAGTTGTATTATTTTCACAAAAAAACCAGATACAATAATTCTTGCAACATCAATGAATAAGGCATAGCGACTAAGGCTGGAAAGAAATGAGATTTGCACAGAGAAATCACAGAATTCAAATGGTTTGGTCTGGAAGGGACTTTAAAGATCACCTGATTTCAATTCCCCCTGCATAAGCAGGGACACCTTCCACTAGACCAGCTTAAAGTCTTAAAGTCTCATCTAATCTGGCTTTGAACATTTCCAGGGATGGGACATCCAAAACTTCCCTGGGCACTGGGTTCCAGTGTCCCACCATGCTCGCAGTAAAGAATTTCCTCCTGCTGTCTCATCTCAGCCTGCCCTCTTTCCATTTAAAGCCATTCTCCCTTGTTTTATGATTACATGCCCTTGTAAAAAGTCCTTCTCCAGCTCTCCCTTGCAGCTCCCTTTAGGTACTGGAAGGTGCTATACGGTTCCCCCAGAGCCTTCTCTAGCTGAACCACCCCAGCTCTCTCAGCCTGTCTTTACAGGAGAGGTGCTGCAGTCCTGTGATCATCTTCATACCCCTCCTCTGCACTCCTTATCTGGAGCCCCCAGGGCTGTCCACAGTACTCCAGGCTGTCAAGGTCCTGTGAAAGGAGAGGGCAGAATCATCTCCCTCACTCAATCTCCTGGTCACTTCTGGTGATGCAGCCCAAGGTACAGCTGAACCTCTGAGCTGCAGATTTTGAAAACACAAGCTGTGTATAGTTCCACACACTCCCCACATTTCTGTTTATTTCAACCCAGAAAAATATTTTTATCCTTGCAAACTGTACTGGGCACACAGTACTTGTCTCTTACCTGAAAAGGCTAAATTTATCTGTATAATTACATGGTAACACTCTCATAAATACTGCTATTCATGTAATGAAACTGAGTTGTTCCTCCAAATAGCTTCTCTTGAAATGATCTTTTCTTTGTTGTCCCAGTGAGCACTGAAGCATCTAAGACTGACATACTGGTAATGCCATTGATTCCTGGGTGAAAACTCCCTGTGACACAAGGGATAGTTGATATCTTATAGCTCAGTTCAAATCCTCTTCAGACTTAAGCAAGTGTAAGTTATACCCCAGGCACGTTTCCATGCCTTGTTTGCTGACACTCATTGGCTAGACACCCTTAAGGAAAAAAAGGACACAATTTACTGTAGCCTGAGAAAAAATGCCACAGGACCAGTGTCAATAAATAACATTAATACAATAAAATGACCTAAGTCAGGCAGTAGTGAGAGCTCAGTTCTAATTTGGGTCATACATGAGCCAGCAGAGTGCTCTTAGAGCAAGGAAGGTGAATGGTGTCCCAGGCTTCATTATTCAAAGCTTTGCCTCAAGAGAGGTGATCCCTCTACTCAGCACTGGTGTGCCCACACCTGGAGTGCTGTGTCCAGTTCTGAAATCCTCAGTCCAGGAGAGACACAGACACACTGGGGAGAGTCTACTGAAGGGTTGTGAAGATGATAAAGGGACTGGAGCATCTCTCCTATGAGGAAAGGCTGGTGAGCCTGGAGAAGGAGAGGCTCAGAGGAAATCTGATCAATGTGTAAAAATACCTGAAGGGAGCCCAGAAAGAGGATGGAGCAAGGCTTTTGTTGGTTGTGGCCAGTGACAGGACCAGAGGCAATGGGCACAAACAAATACAGGTAGTACCCTCTGACCATCAGGAGCCACTTTTATTCTGAGTGTTGGAGAGCTGACACAGGCTTCCCAGCAATGTTGTGCACTCTCCATCCATGGATATATTCAAAAACCACCTGAACACAATCCTGGGCAACTGGCTCTATGAGGCCTTGCCTAAACAGGCAGGTTGGACAAGATGACTTGCAGAAGCTCCTTCCAACCTCAACCATTCTGTGATTTCTATTCAGAAAGGATACTTGAGCCCTAGCACTGGAAGTGCAGTGGTCACTAGATGGCTGGGCCTATTCCTAACCCAATGTGGGTACTTTTTCCTTTCTGCAGCATTTCTTATTTGTCCAGTCCATGCTGATGCTAAGCACAGTACATTTTTACATTGTACAAACAATGTAAATTATATTTTAAATTGTACAAACACATTTTCAAATTGCTGACTATTCAAGTAATGAATACTAACATACTTAGAATATGAGTACCTATTAATGAGGCACTCTGCACCTATCATTAGTAGACAGACACATGCAATGAGTGCCTTGGAGACTATATGGATTAGTTTACAGGTAGGCTTACAGTTAACATTTCCAATTTTTAATTCTACAATATTCAGACACCCTCGAAAAGCATGCTGGATATGCTTAAGCAAAAGGTTGGGCTAATTAGATCTTTTCTGTTCTTTCTCACAGTGTCTACTACTCTATTTCTTGTGGTATTATTTCCACATAGGCAAATAAAAGTTATGAAAGCACTGCTTAGACAGCCAATGACAAATCTATAAAGGAGGATTAACAGTTAAATATTTCATGTATAGCAAATGAATTCAGTGAACCAGAAGGTGCAAATATTTATGATAAAGACATAGCTCTAGCAGGCTGTTATTTAGCCTTTCTGGTTGGCAGTAGCAGCATGTGCATTTGATAATTGCTTTGAAGTACTTCTATAATTTCTAGAAGAGTCCTTGTTTACTAGTGCACCAGTTACTTTACGTATGGAAGATCACACAAACCTAAATCTAAAACAAAACAAAAAAAAAAGAGTGAACATCAGATATAAAGCCCTGAAGATTATTTTGCAGTGCTCCTGGCAGTAGAGCCAACTACAGATTATGTGGTATTAAACATTTAACATGAAAATTATAGAAGGTATTTAGTCCTGGATCTTACAAAGAAAAAAATCAAAGTTTTATGACCAGGACAACAATTATTAAATATCCTTTTGAGAAATCTAGCAGTGATTGAGTACTACTGTTGTTTTAGTTTTAGCCATGCTGAGCATGGATACTAAAACATAATGCTGTCTTTGGCATAAATGCCTTTCACCCTGAAGATCTCAGATCATTTCAATATTGACATACACATGCTGTGCTATTAATATGAGACTCGACTACCGCCTATATGTGCTCGTAAGGTGAAGAAATGTTTGGCTCAGAAGACCTAAGTACTTGTTTACATAGGGAAGCCAGTGTGAAACAGTTATGTGTGAAATATATTCCCATACCTGACTGCACACTAAATCCCTTAGTAGGCAACTAGATGTGGACCAGCTTGAGACTTCAATAAATATTAGAACCAAAAGTAGCTTTTACTGCCCTATTTCTATATTAAATAAAATTATATTTATCTTATGGGAGCTGCCAGAATAGAACTAGGCTGACATTTAAAAAAAAAATAAATCTGTAAGCATTGCATAAAGGTTGCGGAGAAAAAGCTAGGAGGGAGTCTTGAAGTAAATATGAGGGTTTAGGGAGGCCAGGCTCAGCAGCTGAGAAGGGACTGGGAGATCTGAAGTAGGGATGAAAGGACAACTGAGGAGTCAGTGGGTTTGGGGACAGGGGAAGAAAGGATGAAGGAAGGGTTGTGTGGGGCCTCTAGAGCTTGTGGGAGCTATGGGAGCTATTTTGTGACAGGCAAGGAGGTTTTTCAGTCTCTAAGGTAGTTCTGTTTTCTAAATTTTCCTGCATTTCTGAAAGGTGAATTTAAAACAAACAAAAACATTTGGGTTTTTTTTTGAAATCCTTGACTCTGAGAGTTAAGGATTTAGTAAGAACACCAACATAACAAAATTCTGAATATAATAAGAAAAGGTGGCAACATTTATACTAAGGATTATTATAAGGTTAATATAGATTATAATTAAGAGGAAGTTGTTATTCAGCATTAAAATCCTTCTTTGCCCTTTTCTGTTATTTATGGCTCTATTCAGCTGAAAGGATGTCTGTCATTTGGATATCAGTTAAGTGAACTTGAAACTTTTTCTGAAGAAGGTTTGATTTCAAGTCTGCTGGATATTATTTACATGATTGTCTGAGCTGCCACACAGCTCTTATGATACAACTAAAAGAAAAGTCAGATTAAGACAAACCAAACTTTCATTATGCTACAGCAAGTGACGACAAAATATACCAGTAAAATAGAAGCTTTCTAAAGTATATTTTGGTATAAAGCCTTACTAAAACCACTGTCTTCCCTAAACCTCTTGATAACTAAATCTAAGAGCCTTCCCTGTCTGGTTAATCACTGATGAAATACGCTCAAAGCAGTTTAGATCTGAGCTCCTCACCACCAAGTCCCACCGTTGCTCTCAGCTCTCTCCTGGAGACCACACAGCAGTACAGCTCTTGTGGAAGTTGATAGTGACACAAACACCCATCCAGGCACAGCTCTGTTCACAGAGTTTGTGAGTGTTTGTGCTTCCTTGTGCCTCCTGGTGACAGTTCATTTGAGTCAGCAAAAATAAAATGCAAAAGGAGTCTTGCTTAATGGCCTTGAGCTGTCATTACAAGTCCTGGACTAAAATCTTTGGGGATGAAAAAAAAAATGAAACCACTTTATAAATCAATACAAAACTGGCAAGCATTGTTCTCAGAAGCCATAATATTACTGAGATTTAAAAGAAAGATTTTCACTGAAATTCTAAAGTCAATTATGGCTTTCTGTGTTACCCCCTTCCTCTTCTCTGCTTGTTACCTCTGCTCTTACATCTCCTGTCATCCAGGACACTTCATTTATTCTCATGGTTTCAGCTACTACCTATATTAACCAAAATCTAATTTATCTTTCTGCTCCAAATTTTATTTACTCCAAAATTTAGTTTCAATGATATCAGTATTACAATTGGAACATTATTATAACATTCTACTTGAAAATGTTGAATTTTCTTTACCATTTAAAACCAGATTACTGTTCCTTCTCACCCAAACTTCTAAACAGCACTTACTTTTTATTTCTTTGTCTTTTCTTCCATTTGTTTTATCTCATGCATTTATATCAGTTTATATTTCTAAACTTTGCCATACTTACTGCCATAGTCTTGTCCAAGCAGTTTTACATAATCTCTATTACTACAGGTGCTCCCACCTTCCTACTTCAACCTCTTTCCTCCCTTAATCTAAACTGAGGAATGGGGATTTTTTTACTGATCAGAACCCATCCCTTAGCTTTGGTTGGTGTCAATACACCTGCTGAGTCACACAGACAATGCTGCATTGGTATGAATCATTGTTTTTTCATAAGAGGTAGGGACTTTCAATTTTTAAAGCTCAGTGTTTTTTTTTTTCCCAAATGCAATTATGCAGCAGCTTTAAAATAGCTCAAAGTTATTGGCAATTTGCAAATACCTCTGTTCCAGAATAGAACAGAATAGGATATCCTGGGTTGGAAGGGACCCACAAGGATCATCAAGTCTAACTCTACCTAAAAATCTCAACTTTTAAAATATTTCAGGTATTCCTTTCACCATACTATGGCACCAGTTCTTACTGGAATTTTAAGAATATTTTAATTACCTAGTTAAAACCCCCAAAACCTTGTGGCACTTACTGATATAACTTTTCTCAGGTGACTGTTCTGCTGCATCTGACAGCCACACACATCCCATCACGCCTTAGTAATCCCTTCGACAGCCACAGCTGTGCCAGCAAATACAAGGAGTTTCTTAGCTCCCAAGGGCCCAGCTTTGAATTAGTGAGTGCTAAACGCTGTCCCTCCCACAACTATTTATATGGTGCATTTTGTGATGGTTTTTGTTTTCCTTCTGTCACAAAACTCAAGTTCAGAGTTTGCTACCAAGCTGTTTCACATGACACGTAAGTTATTAAATTCTACAATATTAGTATGTGGAAATTGCTTGGGTTTTCACATGTGTTTATACTTATAAATGGTTCTGATGGTTTACTTGCTACTATTCTGTGTCTTATGGGTCCCAGGATGTCTCAGTGTCTCAGGATACATCTTGGTGTACTTGTGCTTTTTTTTCTTGTCCTGCCATTTCCCAGTATTTTGAAAATAACCAAAAGCTAAATGCAATATCCTTAAGATTTTTGTCATTCCCTGCAACCTTTATGCCTGAAAGTAAAGACAATCACAGTCCTGCTGTTTTCAGGTTGCTCCTGAAGACCTGGAATGCACTTGCTCTTTGTGCATAGTACAGAGTGGGGAAGCAACAGAAATGAGTTTCTGTGTGAAGCAAAGTGTCAAAGGAGCATCTGGCAGGGAAAGAAGGAAGACAATGTCAGAAACCTGTCAGAGGAAGGTGACCAAAGGACTGATGAACAATACAAATGTTTCTGTCAGCTGGGGGAAGAAGACATGACTGTGTTCTTTATGCCAAAGTTTAGGAGAAAATTAACTTAGTCTCTGCTTTAATGGAAAGGAGATAGCAGACCTTTCTCTATGCATTTAAAATACAAATGATAGAGTTAAAAATCAAGGGTGTTCACCTGCAGACTAAAAGACAATTGAAATTTGAATGGTTTTTTTTTTTTTTTTTTTTTTTTTTTTTTTTTTTTTGTGCAGCTCATGCCTTTTCTTTCCAGAGCACACTGAGACAAAACATTTTATGTATTCTAGATTCAGCCAAGAAGTTAACTAGCATACTGGAAAATATTTATACACTTGTGCCCAAACTTCTCCAGGTCAGGGTTTACATATCTTCCCTTAGAAATGCACAGAACTCTGTCTGCTCTATTCTATCCTTTTCATTTTTTCCCTTGTTTGTCCAGAGCATGGTATAGGCACAGGGTGTGATTGTTGGTCCTGTGTGGTGACAGGAGTTGGATTTGATGATCCTTGTGGGTCTCTTCCAAATCAGGATATTCTATTCTATTCTATTCTATTCTATTCTATTCTATTCTATTCTATTCTATTCTATTCTATTCCTGAATAGCCTGTTCATTTTAACTGTGATACTTACCACAGTAAGTTTGGATTATTCTTGATATAAAGTAGATCATACTGACTGAACACATACTGACAGAACTCATCCTTGAATTCTAATTAAACCTGACATCTGTGCTGTTGATTACAGATATATTAGAATTGAACAATTGTTGAAATTTTTATTAAATGGCATAAAAAATAGGAAAGTGGTCATGGTCTTGGTTGTTATCTGAGAATCATCTCTTCCCAACTTTTTGGAGGACTGTCTATCTGAAATAAATACAGATTTCCAAGGGAGGGGAGCAGGAATGAGAGAAGGAGCATCTGTAGATGGTTTTGTCTAAAATAATAATCTGGAAAAGACAGAGCTTAACTAGTATGCAAGGAAAACACAGTGAAATGTGAAATATTGAAATGATGGGCAGGACCGTATTATTTGTCTCAGGAGTGAATAAGACCAGGCATTGTAATTCATCAGAAACAGAACTGGCTGTGAAGGACTTGTCTCATGACTACTTAGGAAAAAATTGAGGCTTCCTCAAGAGGCACAAGCCTCAGGAGATGGGGGCTGAAGTGTTGCGAAATGCTTTTTTCTCTGGCATTCCGAACCCCTTGAACACTCATGTGAGCACTCTGGGAAAGGCAAAGTGGGTAGTTGTGTATTGGAGCAAACTCCTGCAAGCAACGAGTTGCTGCTGCTCACTGAAGCAGAGATCAGCTGCTTCTAGGTAAGGCAGCAAACCTCTGGCTTTCCCAGGCCCTTCCGCTTAGCTTGGCTCACAGGCTTTGCCTGATCTGTTGGTGTTTCCCACCATGCTGACACACCATATGCCTGCTTGATTATGGATTACCAGCTTCAATTTTACACCAAAACCTGTGCTGCTTCCTGAGGAATATTAACTGAGCATTCCTACACCTCAGGATGCTCCAGGAACAGTGCTCCAGCTGAATGTATGCCTTCAATAAAATAAAATAATAAAATAATAAAACAAAATGTTATTATCAGCTCCTGCATCCAGCACAGAGAAAACTCTTGCTCTAAGGCAAGAGCATTTGTGGTCATATGTTGGGTAGACAGGATAGAGACTAATAAGAAATCTAAAAATATGGTGGATTTTTTCTCCAGGAGGGAAGAAACTTATGGGTCTGCTGACTGTGGAATTGTGGAATAATGTCCATAGATAAAAGTCAGGCTATCCCTGTAATGCAAGGCTCAAGGACACAAGGACTACTCTGTTTCTCTTACAGCTCTTGTACACTGAAAAGGAATATGGGAGACAGGAACTGGGAAAATTTACTGAGATCACTTATTGACAAAGGTGGCCATCAGAGTACAGAAATACTGTGCCACAAAAACCAAGGGGATGGCAGTTTCTGCTTTCATGTGAAAAAATTATGCAAATAAAACTTTCATTGCAATGTGTTCTCCAGAGCACAATATAGCTTTACTGGGGAAACAGAGAAAATGAGAGGTGGTCTCATTACGTGTATCTTATGGTGCTGTGATTTTATTAAGCTTGAGAAAATGAAGGCACAAATGAATGGGTTTGACCCAAGAAAAACAGACCCCTAAGTGTATCACATGCTTGCAGAGAGAGATGCTCAGGAAGCCCTGCATTTGGCCTTGTTGTGGGGACATTATTTCAGCATGAGAGTGACTCAGACTAGTCCCAGAAGTTAATCTGTCCAAATCTACACTGAATTTGTCTGCCTCTGCTTCAGATTAGCCTAGCACATGCCAGCCTGCTTTTGAGATGTGCTTGCTTTGCATTGAAGGACTTCAGTACCTCTATTAAGAACAGTGTTCACAGGAATGTTTAAACACAGAATTCCTATTTAAATTAAGGACTCAGGCTAATGAACACTAATGAAATGTTCACTGTAGGAAACTGAAACTCTTCAAATGTTAGGCTTAACCATGCATGCATGCATATGCATGTGGATACACACAAACTATTGAAATCCAGTAGGACCAAGATAGAAGTTGTGAAATTAAAGCATGCTATTCTTGGATTTCCTTTCCATGGAGAGCATTGTTTATGTGTTTGCCATACCACCATGAAAAATTGTCCTTTTTCAATCTTTCTGTACATATTGTAAAATGAAATGTAGATATATATCAAGACATAAATACATGCATGTAGGCATACAACTGTAGCTATGCATGGTAGGCAAATATGTATATATACACACACACACATATATATTTTATATATATATATATATATATATATATATATATATATATATATAAAAACATACAAGGAAAGTATTACCTGAGAAAAAGACTTTTATTCTTTGTTTAGTTTAAAATCTCTGGAGTTAGTATAATTCTTTTAAAATTACCATACTTTATAAAGGCACAGAAATACCACACATTCAGCAAAAACAACTTGACAAAACAAAAGCACATTGGTACAATCTTACAGCTCATGTTCTTCCTTTCCAGTAACTAAGGTGTGCTTCAGAATAATGACATTAGAGGCTAAGCATGGCTGTGACTAGAGTCAGGCTAGCAAACCCTGCTGGGATAATTAACATGACCTCCCTGCTATTGCCATTAAGAGACATTAAACTGAGAGAATGTACAAGGAGCAAAACAGAAGTGGAAAGGATCGGACAGAGATGGAGTCTAGGGTCTGGGAAAGTGGAGAAGGTTGCAGGGAGTTCCTGCAAAAAAATGTTGGGAACAATAGTTTCATAATCTGTAATATAGTCTAATGGTCCCAGATGGTCTTAACCCCAATTGAATGGCTTTGTTTAAAAACAATAAAAATCTTCATTTTTTATAAACTCTGAGTAATCTGGGACAAGAGAGACTTTGTCTGATCTGAATTATGTGGTCTTTGTTCACACTGTCTTCCTTACTGAATCTAGGGAACAATATGAGAGCCCTCCTGTGGCCAGCTGAACACCTGTAAATTCCCTTGATCGCAGTCAAAGACAAGACAGCCCACTAGATCATTACCTAGTGTCTGATTTCTTGCTCAATGGAAGTAACCTGTTATTATCACACTATTTATTGTGTAGAGGTGTGCATGACATTCTCAACAATAACTCAGAGGAGACTGTCCTCAAACACTGGTGTTAGAGCATCTAAATTAGAGCACAGAGTGAAGTGAAACACAGAGCTAACACCAGTACAGAACATAATGACTTATTATCTGTAAGTCAGCACAACTCCACCAACACGGACAAAAGAAGATAAGTGGATTGAAGAGGTAGCCATATGGAACACTAACAAAAGGCAGTGGACTTGAAGTGGAAAGGATGGCTCTGAGCACCAGTCTGTGTCTCCATTCACAATGCACTGATATTTATACCAAGATGGAAAACATGAGAAATCCTGTGCTCTGACTGGGTATTTTTGATATATCCCTTTGCAGAATGTAGATACTGCACAAGCTACCCAGCAGGATTCTTGTTCATAGTCTCCCATTTCTAGACAACTTGGACTCTACAAGGCTAATCCTTGTTCACATCAACTTGGTTTACAGAAGTATTAGAATAAAAGGATTCAATAGCATAAGAAAGGCTGAGAGATCACATTTTTGATACCCATAACTTTTCTAGTAAAATAAATCCTTCTGCTAAAGCGGCAGAAAAAGATTCTGTGCAGCCTCTTAAAAGAAGTGAAAAAAGTGAGTAGCTGGTCTAAGTACATAGAGACCTTGAAACTTTAGGAAAAGATCAACTTATATTATAAATAATATGAACCAAAATAATCCCTCTAAAGCTAAGAAATTTGATGCCCATTTATTATTCCTTTCCTAACTACAAAAATGAAATAATCTTTATTTTATACAGTCAAATTCAAGAGGACATACTGAGAAGTGACTGCTTAGCTCCTCTGAACAAATATGCTCAAAGCTTAGCCTGAAGAACCAAGTGTGTGCCCTATGCACTGCAATGTGTTACATTACTGAGCTCTTTAAATGGACATAGGCAGCTGAATAGCTTGGGAGAGTTGTCAAAGATCATTTACACAATATTGGTGATCATTTTCATTAGCATGAGTAAAAGCTCAGGAAGAAAAAGCAGTATTTGATCCTTCCAGTGCAACATTAATAAGTGTTGCCTACCATCAGGTCACCAGTTTTACATGTTTTGTAAGTCAGAGCAAAATGCTGTTCAAATAATCTATATCTGCAGTTTTTCCACCAGCAGATCAGCATTACCCAAAACCCCTTAATAGTTGCTCCCTGGTTTTTTTTTTTTTTAGTTTCATGATCTTTCTAGACTTCTAAATTTAGTTGTCTTTGTTCTCCCTGTCAGGCATGTGCAACATGAGACAAACTCTGGCTCAGTACAAGAATTTTAACTTGTGAATTAAAAATCTGCAAATCCACATCGGTCCAAGCGGGGGCCTTTCTCTCTCGGTAGTACAGGCAATTGATCAGTAGATGGTGGTGCTGCACTATCGCCCGATGCAGCTGGACAACGACAGTAACCAGCTGTAAGCATTTTTATTATAGAGCAGACAAGTAACAGTCGTGGACATGACTGAGATTTTAATATATCAGAGCATTAGAACATTAAGAAACGAGAAATACTAAATATGTGTATATATATATATATATACACATATATATATATACAAGGAAAAGTATTTTCTTTTTTTTTGTTTGGTTTGTTTCCCCCTAGAGTTTCATCAAACTTTTAAACTTCTTTTTCCTCATCTTGTATTTTAATTCATTGAGAACAGAGTCCTTTAGCTTTTGCTATTTTCATATTCTAAATAGAATGATAGAAGCAAGGAGAATAGAGTGTGAAGATGCCTAATGAAATTGTCAAACTCCAGAAATCCTTTCAACGTCAATATTTGGTACTTTCCCTCCCACACTGACTTTGTCACTGCAGTAACTCTCTAGAGGGGAAAAAGGGACAGAAGGAGCTGCTTGTACTCTCCTTTTCCCAGGCAGGTAAGTTGGAGAGGATGAGCACTGGGAACATCCTTCACCTGTTCAGGTGCAGGATTCTGGCATGCCTTTGTCTCCGAGTCTTGATCTGTTTGCACTGCTGTGGGTGTTTTAGAGCTTCTTTCTAGGGACATGTATGCCATGATGCACCTGCAGCCAGGGTGCTTGTTGTGAGGATGGGCTGTATTGATATTGAGGCTTCTACTGAGAGAGAAGAAATAAAGTCTTGGAGTGGGATCACAAACTAGTGAATTAGAGCTGCCTTTCTGAGCAGTACAAGTGCTGAAGCTTTAGAGCAGGACCTCTGATGGGAATGACATGCTGAAAGCAGTTAGGAAATATCGTAGGCCAGGAGCCACGTAGCAGGGGCAGCTCAGATTCCAGTTAAACGCGCTTGCCACCTGCTGGCCAGGCTGCAGCTTCGGGAATTGGCAGCATCTGTTAGAAGTACATATCAATCATCCATCATTTACATATGATGGATGGTTAGGATGTAGAAAGCATAGTTTAGCAGTAGAGTAACTTTGAATATTTATAGGCTTTCGTTTACAATTTTAAATGTAATGATTCCAGGACTGGGCAGTTACAGGGCCATATTAAGACTTTCAATTTGCAACTCACTTCTGCCATCAAAAGTAATACTTTCTCAGTTCCTAGGTCATACTTCCTAGGCTGACTGACAGATTATGTGCATGAACAATCAGAGCTAAAGGAACAATGTCATTTGGGCTGTGCATAAAACCTATTATGAAGGTAAAACGTGACATTAGTTCAAAATTGAACTAATAAATAGTACTTGAGAAGAGGGTAAGAAAGCTGATCCAAACTTTTCCTCAACCAGCTGGTGCCAGAAGAATTTGGTGTCAGAAGAATCTGGTGTCAGAAGAGAGAATTGAGGGGGAAGTCCAGAAGTTTGGGCTGAAAGTATCTTCCAGCAGTAATTGTTCCTATTCCATTTTAGTTTTGGTCCTATCTTCACCCAAAACCACAACTACATTGTAAGGGTGGATGAGTCTTTACTTCATCTCAAAAGCACCAGTACAAGTTGGGCAGAGAAACAAAGAAAAATGTGCCCCAAAGTCAGCAGGCCAGAAACAAGAAATTATCTTTTCAGATTTATCCAACACGTGTCAGATTATTTTTCTCCTTTCCTTCCTCCCTACTTCAATTTTTCTTTCACCTAGAAAGAAAAGCATGTTTAAAGATGTAATATAAAGAGTAATTCCCATGCTGCCTCTTTTGGATTTGAAAGCTGGTAGGAATTTATTGCTCAGTCAGTTAAACCTGATACTGTGACATTTCTAAGGGCAATGGTTATGTAAATACATCCTTATACTATCTCTGGGGTGCCACTGCAAACAAAAAACACAGTCCCCACAGGGTAATGATATCACCTTTACATGACTGAATATAAAAAATGGAAGACCATAAAAATAATATTTTATGAACAGTTTCTCTTTTATTAGGTCATGGAAAAATATGTTTGTTTTAAAAGAAAACAAAGTAATGAAGGAGTGAGCAATTTAAATTATTTTTCATGTTACTTCAAATATTAAAAAGGCAATACAATAAAATACAAAGAAATTAATAAACTCTGCTCAGACACAGTTAATTTTGCACTATGAAATTGTCAGTGCAGAAACATTATCCCTCTGAGAAAAAAAATCAAGTCTCAGGATAAAATTAATATCTTAAAGAAAAATCATACCACAGCTTGTACTGTAAGTTTTAGTCATTAGTGAAGTTATTTAATCTAGCTGTTTCATACAGTAAAATTCAAATTGTAAGTTAACCATAGTCATGACAGTTCTTCCATGATTAGTGTATATTATTATTCTTATATCAATCTTAGAGTCATGAACTTTTGGTAAGTTGAGTATAGAACATTCATTTACATGCAACTACAACTTCTTACCCTACAAACTGAACAACATTTGCCTAAATTTAAGTATCTCCAGTGATCAGATGGAGCAAATAGTCCTTTAAGGCATATGAAAGTCATGAGTCTCTCTATCTCTCTCTCTCCCCCCACCTCCCCCTGCCTCCATACACACACACACACACACACACACACACACATATATATAAATATATTTGATGTAGTGTTAATGTTAGTTATCACACCTATCCATTTAATGTGAAATCTCTATTTTTCTGCCTAGATGCATGGCAAAAGATTCAGGGACAAGGTAATACGTAAAAAAAAGATGTCAACACTGCAATAAAAAAATACCCAGGTCCCTCTGTTCCTTACCATCTTATAGGGCACAGTACTGATTCTATAGATGATGTCTATTTGTAAAGAAAGGCAGACAATAGAAGTTGAAATTTGGTCTTTGACTTGAATGCAGTAATTTATTTTGTGCTGACTATTACATCATTGAGACTGTTTCCAAGAAAACAACATTTAGTATTAAAGGTGAATTTCCTGCTTTCCAAGACATACCGTGGGAACTTTCCCGTTGCTTGAAGAGCTAATGAATTTTTCAAGATGATACTTTACTAAATTGCCACTCAGCTGGTTACTTCTTTTGACTGCTGTTGATAGACTTATGAGCACTACTGGAAAGACTTCTGGTACTGGGAATAACTCTGCAAGGTTGCTCTTGCCATTCTTCTGCCTTAGGCTACACTCAGTCTCTGCAGTTCAGCCCAGTTTTCCAGACTGCATGTCCCAAGTCACTCGCCAGGGAAGGTGATTCATATGCCTCACTGCTCTGCCTGTTCAGAAACACTCTCTAACATCTAACCTAAACCTCCCCCAGTGACACATAAAGCTTTTAGGTTTTTATCCTATGAAACATGAACATGGCAAACAGATTACTTCCTTTTGCAGCAGCAACTTTTTACATGTCAGAAGTTTATGTCTGTCTCCCTCCTCATTCTTTCCTTCTTTTGGCTGTCAGTCTTTGCAGACAGTTAATCATTCTTACTGCCCTCCTTTGGATCCCTTTCAGATTATTCACATCTTTTTAAAAATAACTAGAGTTTCCAGACATCTCTTATAATGTGGGATTTCCCATGTTTAAGCCTCAAATCTCACATGCCATATTAAATTGAATATTTCCTCTGTATTTGAATAGGTGACACTAGTCCTGAGGTTGAAACACAGTAACTTGCAGCTGCTTTCCTGCCCATTCTTCAGAGCCGCCTTTGGCAGCACAGTCATGACTTGGATGTGGCTGTGACAGAAGTAAAAACCAAAGTGTCCCTAAAGGAGCTGGGGAGGTCTGAAGAACAATGCACACCCTGAAGGACCAGAAAGGTGTGTCAGTGTTTTAAAATTCAGAACTTACGAATTCTGAGATGCTGCCCTGTATCAGATGAGATCCTTTGCCCAAGGACTCACCAACGTAATAAGAAAATAAATACTCCTATGTTTTGTAGACAATGCTTTTATTTATACAGCTCAGGAGATGACATTTTAGGTCCCTGACTTCTGTTTTGCTTGGGATTCTCCATGCTCTCTTCTCTGCAAAATGTTATCCAGCAAGTCAAGCTCCATCTTGCATTTGCTCAGTTCCTTATACCTGATTACCTAAGGACTTTGTCTTCACTGTACTTCCTATTTTTCTTATCAGAACAGGTTTTTTTTTTAATTTGCCAAGATCATTCTGAGTTTTGGTCCTGTCCTCTATTACTCTTGCTGTTTCTCCCTGCCTGCTGTTATCTGTGAATTTAATGCCTGCTCTCCTTTCAAGTATACAAATTGTTTAAAAAAAAACACCAACCAAAACTATAGCCAGACCTTGAACTTTAGCTGATGTATTTTTTAATTTCAACAAAGAATCATCTGCTGTGTTATTTGGAGGAAATCAGAAGCAGAGCAGACTCTACTCCTCAGTACCATTTCCATGGAGACAATGCAACACAGAGCTATGAGTTTGCTTCTTCCACTTCCAGAGATATGGAAGTACTGTGCCGCTCGTAGAAGCCAGTATGAGCTCTTGTCTCTGCAAGGAAAGACTGGACAGTCATTCTGAATGTCCTTAGCCCTGTCCACTGTGGGAGAAGCCCTGTTTCAGAGAAGTGAGTGCACATTGAGCTGGGGCAGAACATGAGATCAACCCAAAGGAATAAACATCTCCTCTCAGAGCTAAGAATACTCCAGCACAAAGAATGTCTTCTGCAAAATATCTAGTTCAGCAAATAGGAATGCTTTTTCTTGGAGTCCCTAGGTAACTGATAATAACAAGAGAGAAACTACAGCCTTTTTTAGGCTCTAAGACCTGTGACATTCAACTGCAGCAGTGTCCACCACCTCTAAAAATATAAACTGTAGCAGACCCCAATTGCATGAGAAGAATTTCCTTTAACATCATCAAAAGGTCTGGGATCTCTCACTTCGTGAAGAGTTTTAGAGGAATATTTTAATAATTTTCTATGAATATGTATTAATCTTTCTAGTCTGGGCCTATTAGAGGAGTGAAGCTTGGCATTTAGGAAATACTTGAACCTAACTTACTTCATTTTTCTCATCAGCACTCTGATTGGTGACATTTCTGTGTAAAAGAAGGCTTTGCAGCTGACCTTTCTACTCCTGCCAGAGAGACCTTACAGGCAGTGGCAAATTCTGTCATTACCCAAGGTGAAAAAGATGCTATTCATCCCTATTCAGTCTGGACATATTGGCAGGATCAGAAATATATTTCTAGTTGATTCAGTCCCAGTGCAAAGCTTTCAGTGACCAAAGTGGGTGAAAGGGAGTGAAGAAAAGCAATTTGAACTATATTTGAAAGTTAATTTCACTCAGTTATGCTATTTCCAATTGAATTTCTAACTTTTAAACCAATTATTATTATGTTCCAGACCATTAAAAAATAAATTCCTGTTGAAAAATGAGATGGTGGTTTATGCCATCCACCTGCCAACAGTGAGAGTAGAGGTGGCTGGAAATATATGAAATGTACAGCCTGTGCTGATAGAGCATGGGCTCACAGGGTTTATATGCACTCAGGGACCACTTACAGGACTGTTTTGTGCCTGTGTGGCCAGCCATGAGAATGTCGTGGGCTAGTTTTTCTTTGCAATGATGCAAGGAGGTAATAATTCCCACATTTTTCTCTCAGTGACAGGAGGAAGGTAGCTTTAAGAGCTGGAAGGCTGAGGATTGGGACCTCTAGTTGCTCTAAGGTGATTTTAAAAGATTCTTTAACTCCACATACTTTGTATTACTAAGCTCCTTAAAGATTTATGAAGTTTATGACAATCATTTTTGTTTGTGAAATTTCCTTTCTGCTCAAGTATTTACAGGAAGAAAAAGTTTTCTTTTTTCCCCCATCAAGTCAGCAAAGCTCATCCTTGAGGATTTCTGAATGAATGGGGGAGATTAGTGTTTCAGGAACATACCTTAAACTCACTCTAGAAGCATTTACTGGACTTCCTGCCATGCTTCCTATCCAGCTGGCTGGGCAGTCATTGGCCTGCCTCCCTCTGGGCTTCAGTTGGAAGGAATTGGGAAAAAAAAATCCTCAAACAAGCTTTGAGATGCTTTATATCATAAAATACCACTTGGGATGTGATTGTTTCTGACTAAAGCAGGGAGCTTCACTTAATGGGATTAAGGAAATTTCCATCTGCTTAGAGGATCCTCCTTTTCTCTCCCTCTCATTGACAGGGGAAAAAAGTTCAATCATAATTGTATTGCAGGATAATACATCCAATGCCTTTTGAATCAGTGCCCACAGCTATCATTGCCTCGGCTGTACAGAAGGGAGCCAAGTGTCCTCAGATGTTTTACCGAGACCTATTTCTCACCAAGATGGAGAATATTTCTTTTGGTCCTTAGATGCACTTTGACATTTGCAGAATCAGAGAATCATAGAATATACTGAGTTAAAAGGGACCTATTAGGATCATCAAATCCAAATTGTGGCCCTGCACAGGATCCTCCAAGAACCATATGAACGGCCTGAAATTAACAGCTCCTTTTTTTATGTCCTGCTCAAGATGTCTGGGAAAAAATGCAAAACAACTTTTTTTTTTTAAGATGAGCTTTTCACAGAAAATCACTTCAAACTAATTTCTTTTCCTACATCTTTCACTTTCAGAGTATGCTTCACTGTGATAGTGATGGATCTGCATAGTAGGATCACACAACTGTTTTGTTAGGACAAAGTAAGATGTAGAAATACAGCAAAATACAGAAATCCATCTTAAATAATAACTCCCACACCACTGCACAAATTACTTACATTATGTTTTTGAGATTAGTACAGTGTGCTTCAGAAAGTCAGTTACCCTTTCATCCTACTCTACAAGTTTATCTACCTTCACTGACCTTTGTTTCCCCAAAATATTAAGAGGTGGGTACTAAAAAGGGGGGTTTTTTGAGATTGAGAACTACATGATCAATATGCTGTTATTGGGCTTTTTCTTTTACAGGCATAAGTAATACTTAGTTGTACTTTTCACACGTATGTTTTGTTATTATAATTATATCTGGCAGTAACTTCATAGTTAGAAAAATAGCCCTATTCATAATGGTTTCTAAAATCAAACCAGTCTTAAAGGATGGTGTAATTTTAAAAAGCAGATCAGTATTCAATTATCTGCCCAAACATGTGTTGTTATTTAAGGTTACTTGGTATTTAACACAGTGACTTTTTATGAGGGGAAATTAAAATTCTGTGCCCTAAGGAGCTTGTGAAAGATTTAATAAAAAAAAAAAAAAAAAAAAGGTGCAAATGTTTGTAAGTATGCCTTGTTCCACTTTGAGGCAGAGATAATATTTGTGACATTCTACATACTTAGAAATTTTCTACTTTATCTTCTACTGTCCAAAATCTGTTTTATCTTTTCATTTCTCTATCAAAATCTGTTATGCAAGCCTATATCAATGACAATCTCTCGTCATGAAGGGATAGAACCAGCAGAGCTGACCATCCACCAGGATGCCAAACGCACTCAGTGCAGGGCGTGTGGGCACTGGGGTCCTCATGGAGCAGCCCATGGAGCATCTGAACCATCCCCACCATGGAGAGCTCTGTGCTCTCCCCATCTCCTTCATCTGTGGGCCTCTAGACAGATATGCATGATTTCCCTGTGTATGTTTAATCTGTGATATTTAATTCAACATATGAAACCATTAAACTAGTACAGTTGTTTTGATGAGTGCACCAGCATTTTTTTCCTATATGGATTTGAAGAGAACTGGATAAATTTTGCTTTTACTTTAAACATTTTCAATGAAAACTTTTATTTTCAAAGGAACTATAAATCTTGCAGAAACTCTTCAACAAGGTGAGGCACTATCTTCTAAATATGTTTTCACTTTTTTCTAAGGAATCCAAAATATTTGGAAGGTTGAAATTAATATTCTTTGGTTTAGCTTCAAGACTTGCAGGAAGCCTCAGGGATTTTTATTAGGAGCTCTGTCACTTTAACATTTCTTTATGTAAATGAAGCTCTTGTTAAATGCTAAGTAAGGTTAAATCATGCAGAGATTGCTAAGAAGTTTTACTTCAGTTTGTGCCCTCCTCTTGATAACCTCTTGATTAGGAATTCATAATTTCACTACTTCTCCAATTGCCATGGAACATAAAAAACTTTTTGAAATGAGCCAGAATTTCCAAAAAAATCCAAAAACTGCAGAAAAATATAACAGTAGTAGGAAGAGAAAAAGTTCTGACCAGAAGGTAGGAACAAAAATTTAAGTGTATTCTTCAGGTGTGTCCCACTTGCATATCATTCTTCTAAGTAACCAGTAAAAATACCAAGAAAAAATAGCCAACCTCCATATTTCTTAAAAAAGGAAATATATAATATTACATGACTTTTCATTAATATCTTACTTTTCAGTGCTGTCTCATCACTGTTTTTTTGCACCACATTGTCTAGCTTTCACTCAAAAGCCAGCTAGAGGGGCCTCAGGACTCTGAAGTGCAGCTTGAGTGACACATTAATCACTACTGGAATCTTACAGACTTCATGCTCACCTGGCTCCTTGGTGCCTACATCACTTAAGCACATTTTTAATCCAAGCATCTCCCAAATGAAGCCCTCCACAGATTACATGCTTCTAACAGGAGGAATTTTGTTACTTAGTTCTTGCTAAGGACTGTTGGCCAACAGGAAAATTTGTGTCTGAAAAACTTAGGTTATGTCCATATGGACAGGCTGAAATTTTGATCAAATGTTGGACAATAACATATCCAAAGTGTTCAGTTTCCATAATGCAGCAGGCATTATGCCCAGTCTCTCCAAATCACCAGGAGAGAAAAGATGCAACAGTAGAGTCTTTTATGTAGAAAATACTTAGCAAATATATAAGCCAGCTGAAACATCCCGAGAGGCTAAACAAATTTCTACTTGTAATTCTTTTATAGCTCCTTTAAGATAGTATTTTCTCCCCTAAATGCAATGTTGAAATTCTACTTTTAGCATGTTTATAAAATGAAAGTTACATTTTCAAAACTGAAAAAGAAGTCTCTGTGAATAACTAAATCTCAAGAACTATAGCTACAGAGCCACAGATACAGGCATTACATCACTCAAAAGTTTAAAAAAATACAGTGTTTGAGCTTCATAAAGTCAGCATCACCTGCAAGCCAGATTAGCAGGAGGGTGTGGTCTGCCAAATTTCAGGGAAAGGTCATAATTTCAAGAGTTCATAACTCAGTTGTAAAATGTTAACAACTGTTTTCCAGACTTCTCTTTGGTACACAAGTTTCAGTTCAGAAATCCTTCCATTTAATCAAATACAGTTCACGTTAAGGGACAAAGAAAACAAATTTGAATCTATTTACAGTGTTTTGTTTATTACACTGAAGTTCTACCATTGGGAATCAATGTAAGACATAGAATACAAACAGTTATGTTTATTTGTACAAATTGAAGAGCAATGTTAATTGTATAAGTGCCTAGTTTTGCGTACGACTTTTCACCAGTAGATTTCATGAAGTCAGATGTCATACTCCATGATAATTACATGAGTACCTAGTTCTGTGCAGCACTTTTTACCAGCAGTTGCCAAGAAGTCAGGTTTGAGGCCTCTGATCTACAATCAAAGAAACAAGTTGATTGACATATAAGCTGATCTACCAGACTAGGAACTGAGGTAGGAAAAATGTCTGAGGGTCTTTACTCCTAACTGGGCTTGCTCAGTTACATGTGCAGTAAAAAGTACAATGCACTACCTTCACACATGAATGTGTGTTACAAGGTCAGGTCTGTAACAGCCTGTTCACCCTACACAGCTCCAATCACGGATGTAGCCATGCCTTGCTGTGGCCAAGAGAGATCAGTAGCCCTGCATGGCTCCAAGGGGGGTTTCATTTGCCTCTCAGGGGCGTCAGGAATCTGTCATCCATGAGCTTTGGAGCATGCCATGCTGATATGTTTCTTTAAGAGTAACAGGAGATTATACTTACACTAACAGTATAATTATTATACTATCATAGTATTCTAAGAAACAGGGTTTAGATAGAGATTCTGCAATTGTCCTTAACACCTAGATATCTAGATATTGAATCTATAGGTTTTAGTGGTGCAGAAATTCAGTTCCCACTTATCCCCCCACAAAACAAAGCAGAAAACAGTCACCCTGTATATCCTTCACCTGTACACCTTTAATAGTTTTGGAGGTGTAATATATGTAATATTGTAGATATATATAATACTGTAAATAGCTTTACAATAGTTTTGTAAAGCTTTCTTTTACAGTATCTATTGAATATAAGCATTATATAGTTCATATGACAATGTCATATGTGAAATTGTCTTCTGTTGCAATTTGTGTTCCCTAGTCTATGAAAACTGTACAAAAATAATAAAGTTTCTAAAAAAATTAAATAAAAAGTAGTGGTCTGATTCCTTGCTGCAATATAAAGCTTAATCTGAAGTCTTTAGTCACTTCTGTGAGCTTATTTATATCTCAGGACAAGCATGCCTGTGACAGTACAGAAGGAACATCTGTTTATGCAGAGCAAACAATTATTACCCTTTATGAGGAGAGCACTGGAACAGAGATATAATTAATTACAGTAAATTTAGCACCATGAATTGAAGGACTCAGCTCCCATTAGCAAACAGGGGAGGGAGGCTCAGCAGGCAGATAACATCTTTTATAGACAGGGATCATATAAATGCCCATTTCACACTTATTTAATCTTGCAAAAACACTATTAGGGAAAAAAAGATTGTTCCTGAAAAGCAAATGAGCTATCCTAAGGCATTCAGACACCCCCATACAGACTTTGTGTTCAAGAGAGCCCTGAGAGTCAGGACAGCCCATGATCCAAGCTGGCAGACCCTCTGGGACACGATGGAGCCCTGAATGCCCCCATGGACACTTGGCAGTGCTGCCAAGGTGCCTCCTCACCCTTTGGAGGTGTGCCAAGGTAGGGATGCACCAGCATCCATGCTCTGCACCACAACACACATGTGGTGCACTCAGGAGGCTGCCTGGGGTAAAGGATGCCAGGTGGGACAAGGAAAAGGGTGTAGGGCCAGGCAGGCAACCTGCCCAGGGATTAAAGCCTTCAATAAGGCTCTGCAGTGAAAAACGGTGTGTGGTTGTTGGCATAGTGCCATTCTCTGGAGGTAAGAGCAGCCACCAGAGTCAGTATGTTCTTGTGAAGATTCCTGAAAATGAGACCACTGTATTTGGGACCAAAGTGTTGTAACACCTTTCTCTTTATTTCCTAAGTATGCAGAAAGACAAAGCAGAAAACACATTAGGAATCAACCAGTGGCTTTGAGATGGGAATGTAATAAAAAACCAGAAAAAACAGCTCACTCTCCCATATCTAAAAACCCAATCAGCTGAAGTTTCATCTGTGAAAAATCTAAGAATTAATATATGGACTGACCATGAACTGGGTCCAGCTAGGCTGGAGGCTAGATGCTGAAGTTTCTACAGGACTCTCTCTGAACCACAGGCTGTATCAGAGAAAGTAGAGCAGGAAATACTTCCAAAATTATTTGGAGCCTCTTCTTTATCTTCATAGATAGGTATATTTCTATATATTGGCATCTAGTGCTGGAATCTTTTTCCCCTAATAAGGTACAGGTGATGAGAACAGCACAACAATGAGGAAGGTCTCTGGCACTCTTTCTGTAACACTGTTGTGAGGGAAAAATTAAGAAATGTGTAACTGCTTTGGTAGTTTTGTAGTCTTTGGTCCATGCCTCAGTAATTAGTGCTGAGGATTCTGAAATAGGAAGCAGTACCCTGATTTTGTATAGTCACTTTTTTCATAGCTTGCAGGTAGGAAAACTTTAATTTAAATCTTACTGATAACATACAATAAAAATAGCTATTGGCTTTATTGACATTTTACCATGCAAGGTATTTTTAGAAATTATTTGAAACCTCTTCTTTACCTTTAAAGATATTTCTATGTTGCTGGTGAAAGAATATAATTTAAGTGTAAAATGTTTGAGTTAATTCCTCTCTGATACTACAAACTTTTTCTTACTTATATCTGTAAATTGATGATAAACACCATCAGTTGCAGAATTCTGTAATGTAATCTTTAGTTACTCAAAACACACCAACATGTCTCAAAATTATTGCAAGTCATTTAAGTGTCTAAGTTAGCTGCTAACCCTGTGTGAAACTGAAATTTGGGCACCAGGGATTTTGTCACATGGTTTAAGTGTTCATTAAAAATGATAGAAGGAAAAAAAGACATGGAAAAAAATTAAATTCTGAATTCTAAAATCTAAACCCAACACTTGGTTGGGTTTAAAACCATAGTTTCATTTATAGTTTTCTCAGGATATCAGCTAAAAGTCAGCATGAGTGTGCACAAACACAGCACAGATCTGGAAATTCCACTGTGTCAGACTCTTAGCTTTTACCACAGACAGTGCCAGGGTGTGTATATTAAATTACTGTGGCTTTAGAGATGACACTTCTTCCTCATCCTTCATCCCTGACCCCCTTGCACAGCTAGAAGGAACACCAGTTCCTGGCCCGGCAAGTGCATTGTCCAGACCAAAACACCTAAAAAAGTAATGTTAGTCATTAGAGGGAAACCACTGTCCCATGGCAGCACTCACAGAACTGTCTGTCATCATGTTTTTCTATCATCAAAGGGCTAAACAGTGATCAGTGTATGACTCTACAACTGTTTTAATGGATATTTTATAATTCAGACATCATGCCTCCCAAAACTTGTCATACATAAATAACAAAATGCATTTAAAAGCCTGTTTCTTTATAAAGCACTTAAAATGTAGGGCACTCCTGTGCCCTACAGCTGTGTTCAGATATTTCCAGGTCAAGTAAAATGTGTAGCAAAATCAAACAGGCTATACACAATCCCTATAGTTTCTTTAAGAAAGGCCACCTCAGTGAGGTAAGAATAATAGTCTAGGAAATGTTGAAGAGCCTTTATTTCCAGCCAACATACACAAATCTACAGCAACTTTACTCCCAGAGGGCAGTTTTCCTGTATCACATGATGGAAATTGTTGCTTTATTTGGCCTGAATTTTGGTATATTTTTAACAGTGCTTCCCTAATGTCACTGTTCACTGCTATTATCAAACAATACTTACAGCTTGTTTACACTTCTAGCTGATTACATTCATATATTCTTCATAGAACAGTTTCCTACAACCATTCAGGAGCTACAACCCCAATAAACCAGAATGATAATCCGGTACAATCCTTCCTATCCTAATAGTTGGAATTTATTTCTATGCAATTCCTGGATCATTTTCAGCTTTTGCAAATCTTATCTAACACTGTCTCGTCTAGGGAATGTTCTAAAATCAAATTCATGCACATATAATTTATTAGCTTTTTGTTTGGTTTTGCTGCAATTCCTGTTCTGTAGCAAAGACAGCATTTGTAGTTCTGACAACTCTCAGAGTTTGTACCTTATTTGAAAGTCATGTATTTGCAGATGGATAAAAAGTATCTCTGTATTTTAGTTACTGTATTTGCAATACTTCACCCTTGTGGTGAGGGTAGCAGTCAATTTCATCTAACGATACTTTCTATAAGGACATTCACATGTTTATATCCATAGACTAACCTCTACTTTTTTGAGTTAATTTCTGATAGCAGCTATGGCATGCATCCTCTAAATGTCCAGTTTTCATGCTACTGCTGCAGGAGATCTGCATTAATGCACTTTATTGAAGTCTTTTAGACTTCAGTTTAGACAATCTGGGTTTGCCCTTACCACTGCTGGTGAATCCCAACAATTTTGTCAAACACCATTTCCAGATTTTCCAGTTACAGTCACCTTGCCACTTCATCCCATTCTGCTTGTTTTCAGGGATCCACGTTGAGTTTAAATCTCTAATTCATTGGAAAAGCTCTTCCTGCCTTCAGGAATTCTGTATTAGGACCTAAATGGTTCAACTAATCAGGCAGCCAAGACCAAGCTAGTCTTGAGATAAGGATGAATAGATGGGAACCCAAGGGGACAGGAAAGATGCAGAGGCCACAGTGGGCTGGAGAAAGAGCTTCTGGTTTAGGCAGTCTGCAGCTTTTCGTGCATGTGAAGAATTGCAGCTGCTGATATTGTCAATATGCCAGAAAAAGGAGCAGCTACAAGAGAGGAAGGAAGGGAGAACTGTGTAGGACCTCCTGACTTGACCCCACACTTCTGCAGTGTAAATTTTCCCTCCCTCTCTCCTGCCATACTCCACCCATAAAAATTTGATTACTATGATTTCATGCAGGTGAAGTGAATTTCACTTTTAAGGCTTGAAAGTTGTTTCATTTTGAAACCCTGAGGGTTTACAGTAAGGGAGTGGGAAATGAGCTGTGAGAGGTCACGGGTGTGATTTTACATGTGGGGGTTTTTGGCCACTCAGTGTCAGGAGCTGGCTTTTTAATACTGCTGAAAGAACTCCACACTGAGGATGGCAAGCTATCAGGTGAATGCCATAAAATGAAATACCATCTCTGCAGGATGTGGTTTGTCTGTGTTAAATTTCACATCTGCCATAATAAAGTCGTAATAATATCCTTGTAAACCTAAAAATTCGATGTTTATGTTATTCTGTATTTAAATAAGAACATTAATTAAAAACCTATTTTAAACCCTGTCCTTTCTTGATTCATGTCTTACAGAATAAGCTATGACTTTTCAGCATAGAGAGTGACTATAAAAGAGAAATTGTAATTTCCTATGTAGTTAAAATTTTTCCTGAGTCCTTAGTGCTTATCTAATATATTTAGGTCATTCAATTATTACATGTCCAAGGGAATGTGTTGTTCCCATAACTGAGCTCTTTATTAGATATTTCTCTTGCAAAAAAAAAAAAAAAAATCAGAACTTTCATTATATTTTTCCCTACAATGCACAGCTGCAGAGATTATGTTGTAACAGATTTCAGTTTTTTCTTCAAAAATCAGTGATTCTTTCTATTATTTAAAATATTTTAATATTTTGTAGACAACTTCACAGCTGATTTAGACAGGTCTGTAAAAAGAACCATAGCCCTTCAAGACAGCATGACCTGTGGGAAGCTAGGGAACAAGACCATGGGCTACTGGGAGCACAAGGCTTCTCAGACAGACCTGGGCTAAAGCATTGCCAAGTTTGTGAAAGGTTCTTTGACATAAAAAGCTTATGGGCTGTATGAGAGGAGCTTGGGTTTGGTACCTCCAGTAGGATCCAAAGATAGACTAATAGAGATGGATGTGTGTAGGATATGGATCCTGACTGTGGAATTGGCTGGGTGCTCTGATATAGACTTCAGTTTTCCTTCCTGTAAAAAACATTCTGTGTGATAGGAAGAAGAGGGCTGGTAGGACATATATCCACAGCTCACACTGGTAAAAGACTTACCAGTCTGGGTGCAGGAACTTTTTCAAATCTGAGTGTTCATATGTTACCTATGGACTACAGAACCCTGCTCTTTCTTCCAAATTATTCATTTTCTCTTGTATCAACAAATTCTAGCCCTTGAAAATATATGGTGGAGTCTTTCACCCCAAGCCCTCCTTCCTGCAACTCACAAGGGATGGCCACTGCTCTCTGGCTTACTAATTCCTTATCTAAAGGGAAGCTGTCTTGCAAGCACTGCTAGATAAAAACACACTGTCTATCACACTTCATAAAAAATGAAACACAGGGACATCAGACAGCAAACATAAACACTCCCCCAGACCTCCTGCCACTGTAAAATAATTCATGGGGTTGGAGCTACAGTGGCATTCTGTCCCTGATAATGTTCCCAGCTGGCTTACCAGCACCTATAGTTTCCCTGGCTGTTTGCAGAACGGTGCCAGCTCTCCCAGTTTCAGTTCAATAACTTACTTTATTTGTAACCTGCTGTTAAGGAAGTTGCAGATGTGGTCAGGTCTCACTCACTGAGCAGAAAATTGTGTCAGGTATATCAGAACAGCCATCTTTGAGCTTACTCTAAGCATTGTGCTTTTCATAGAATAGTCCCAAAAGAAAAAGTCTAACTTCCATCAACTCATTTTTCCTTTCCGAAATGTCTCTCACAAATCACTGCAAAAAGTCTAGGGAACAAAAATCCTTCTTAGACAAATAAGCCCAAACAGAGAAAATAAAAATAGGCTATGGACAACATTTAGCATAAAAGCTAATACTCTTCTACCTTCAAACCTGTGAGATCATATGGGAAACTACCAAAATTTCCACCTTTTCTCCTACAGGTGCTATGTAATAGCACAGTTTTCAGTGGGGCCCACATTTTTCTCACCTTATAAGAAGATTTTAATAGCATTCTTATCACTCTCCCATTCGCAAGAATCTTTTTAAGAATGCTAAAAATTAGTCTCTTAGAAAGTCAAGTCTATAGGAGAAAACCTGAATGGAAAATGCAAAAAGGGGTTGTTCATTACTGCAAAAGCCTTTTCTGAGAAATAGCTCTAAGTCGAAATGGGAAAGGCTCAGGCAATTGGTAGAGGAGTGAGTTTGCATGTACTAAGTCCTTTAAAAGATACAGCTAGATGTGGTGCCAAAGAAATGTCTATTATTTTCTACTAGGCATGGAAAAATTGATGATGAAGAATGAAAAAGAGAATGACACAGAAAGAACGTGCCAGTGGCAACCTGGGGCCCCAGCAGAATACTGCTATTGTAGTCAGGGATTCAGAAGCACACAGCAGCATAACAACATTAACTCAGATGTTTCTGTCAAATTTCCTCTCTTCTGTTTTTTGACACCATCATTGCCTTTTTACTCCCATATGGATGAAAAAAATCCATCAAAATGTGAGAGCAACAGTTGAATTGAAAACATTTCGACACTTGAGTGATATGTGGCTTATGATAAGACCCAACTGAAAAGGTAGTTCTCATATATAACATAACATTGGGCTTTTATGAACATAAATCTATGGACACACAATGCAAAATTCATTGCAAAATTGACATAACATGAACGAGCTTCTTTTAATTGAATGCTATTTCCTTTTCCCTGTTGTTTCTCTACTACAGCCCACGGCTGCTCTGAGAATCTGTACTGCTAACATGAGCTGCAGGGTACATGACACTGCTGTACCATTGTGCATTTTTCCAGCACTAACAAAAGAACTAGAATAAGAGTCTGAAAATAATTTTTTTCCATTATAAACTTGGAAAATTAGAAGCTTGATTATTTCTTCACTCATTGAACTCCATTGCAAAAACAGGGCTGGATCCAGTGTGCTTTGGATAGAGGGGCACTGGCATGTGCATTGGCAGCACATCATCGTAGAGAGTGTTTGCTGCACCAGAACAGCCTGAGCTGAACAGTAAAAGTTACACTAGGAAAAGGATTTAAGGAAAGGGAAGTCTTTTATAGAAATCAGGGAAATTACAATCAGCAATCTGGATCCAACTCATAAAGGAGCTATCTTTTCTGTAAAACCTCCTGTAATTAAAATTGCCTAAGTACAAAAGGGAAAAACAATGTCTTACTACATTCTTAGTGAAAGCCAGGGTATTGTAGTTTCATTACCTGAAAAAAAGTAGGCTGAAATTTTTGAAAGTCTCTGATGATAAATATAACAGTCAGCTTGAAGGGAGCCAAGACCAGACTTTCTCGCTGAAAATAAAGTTAAACAAAGTAATACTCATTTCATTAAGTGTGGCCTGGAATGTTTTCTGTTTTAATCTCCTGAGTCACATAAAAATACACTGCAAGTTAAAAATCAGAATAATTAAAGTAATGGCTATATTTATAAATGCTGCTACTTTTTTTGCCAGGTCATTTGGAGTGTTCTGCAGCAAAATAAACAGATATTGAAAATATTAACACACTAATATGAAAATAGACTCTTAACATTTAAACAAAGACCATTTGAGAAAAACACAAAAAATAAAATAAAGAATTAAGAGGAGGGGGAAAGTGGATAGAGGCAAAAAGTATAAATCATGGATGAAATGTGACATAACTGAACCCTTCTGCTGCAGAATGTGAGGACAGCCAGAAATGCCCCTTAAGATGCTGTCTTCTGATACTGTGTAAGAGAGGGGTAAAGCCTGGTCACAAATACAGACATCCTCCAATGCTAAAACTCATACGAAGCACCAGGGACATGTCCTAGGGGTGTTCCCACTCTGCCACTGCAAAAAAAAAGAAGGAAATGAGAAAGGATGAATATTTTCTCCCTTGAAATGTAATAACTAGCACACTGCTCTGCAGGAGTGTGTTGTTCCAGAGCTCATGGGGAAGCAAATTTCACAGGACAAGCCAGTCCCATCCATGCCCTATCTCCAAAGGAAAGAGACACTTCAAGAAGGGTGTCTCTGCCCGGAGGGGACTGTCTGTGCCTTAGCCCTCTCTGACCCTTTCCCTGCCTTAACCAGTAAGCTTCAAAGCTGGAACAGGGATAGTCTGATCCAGAAAATGTCTGTTAAGAATTCAGGACTACAAGGGATTTGGAGCAGGTGGCAACAGATCATAGTACCCTTGGCACATAGGAAATCTCCACAACTCCTAAGGCTGCTGAGGCCCCTAAGACCAGGTGGGCTACCAACCTGTTTAGCATTGTAAACAACTAGAGAAAACCTCCTCTGATGGAGAGCTCCCAGCATCACAGGTCTGTCACCAGCATGACAGTGCACAGGATTGACCACTGAACCACTCCACAAACCTCTTGACATTTCCAGTTTCAGATGTTGGACTTAAGAACTGAAAAAAATACCCCAAATCCAAACAAAACATGTACTTTCTCCACTTACAAAAGTCTTTGCTTTTTCCTCCTTAACTTTAAGGCTTCAAAAATAACCACAAAAATTTCCTGTCCAAGAATAAATAAGCCCTAAGCAATTTCATGAACACCCTCAGCATCACTCATTCACCTTTCTTTAAAAGAGAAACAACCCTTATATGTCTCTTAAGTAGTTCTGTGAGGCCTGAGGCTCCCACCTCACAAAATACTTAAGGAATAGCCTAACTTTAAGCACTTAAACTAAGGCAGGGCCCACAGCAGTAACACAAAAATGAGAGTGCAGAGTGTAATGTAACACTTTGTGTAACAGATAAAAACAATGTATTGTTTTGGTACAAATTCTGGCAAAGAATAAATTTTCCTTTTAAAAGGAAAGACCAATATTTTGAAATGAAATTAAATCCAAATCTGAGTTTGGTTCTGTGTTCTGATACACACACAAAACTCTAATGAAGTGAATAAATGTCATTAATGTGAGTGTAACACTGATATTAAAGACTGTGTGGAGATATTTAACTGCCTCAGAAGAGAAACTGAGGAAATGCTTTCTAGTTTTGCTGCTCAGTGTGAGCACTGACTAACTATAAAGTTGTTCTCATCACTGGTAACACCTAAGAACAATAGAGTGTTGAAAAGCATATCTGAGTTATGGATAGAAAAACTTGATCAGTGGTATTTTTATAGAAGTCATTCAAATTTTCATGAGGAGGAATGCTGGGTACCGGGTGTACTGTGACCTGTATGGAGTGCAGACTTTCTGCCTTCAGAAATTTAACTCTTCATAAAGAGTTAGTAACACTTTTCATTGGCAAGTACCTGAACAAAACCTTGGGTAGCCTGGACATGCTCAGAATAGCATGCAGTGTCAGAGACATCACTGTCTTGTAAAGTCTTGCTAGTCTGGGCACACAAATGAGGTTTCCTTCCATTTATACAACGCCTAAAAGATACACTACCAAAATTTAACACAGTAAATTATCAATAAGGAGAATTCTGGGAATATGCAGAGCTCCATATTCTTGACTGCCTTCATGACAGTCCTGCTTTCTAAGTCTTAATCCATCTTCCTGCCTTAGGAACATCTATTTCATCTCTTTACCCTAGAACAACAGTGGTGACCACATCTGAAGTGGTTGAAGTGAATTGTCACACAATCTTCCTGTGCTTTAGCCATGCTTTGGTCCTGGGGGAATACAGTATGGGGCTGCACATCCTCCTCTCAGCTACACGCCTCCTTCTTCTGACCCTGGCTCATGCTGTACCAGAAAAAACACTCTCAGCTGTAGAGTTCCCAGTCTGGAGAGGTACCCGATCTTGAGGTTTTTAATTTTAAATAGTCTGTGCTGAAGAATAGTTAGGGAAGAACTGATAGGTGACTCCAAGATACTGGCCTTTTTATGGTTTGGCACAGGAAGGTGGACTGGAGACCCTGCACACAGAGATTCTAAATCATGGGGCCAAATTTATTCTCAGTGTGGCTGTATTGGCCACACTGTAACTTTGGAAGTTACATCTGGGATGAATTTGGCCCTTAGTTTGAGAAAATGGAAACCTTATGAAAATCTATTGCTGAGTTAATGACATTGCTGAGCAGTAAGCAATTTTCCAGTAGGTTCCAATACACATGATAATGAATTGTTTTCCTTCTTTATTGGCAGCTAGCCCTGTTTAATCAGATTGCTGGAACATGGGAAGTGTCCAGAAATCCTATTTGCTAATCCTATTTGCTGTTTGCTCCTTGAACACAGTATCTTTTAGGGCTGACTGTATGTGCACCTGAGATGCACCAGCACAGCAGCTGCTCCTGGCAGGTCTGCTTTGCCCAGCAGCATCCAGACACAACCTCTGCTGTTTCCAATGGGCTGGGGTTGGTGGAGAAAGCAAAACTGATGTCCTGCCAGAATGGTGGAATGGGACAGCTCCCCAATGCACTAATTATTAACTCGAATGAGATACAGCTGGAGAGATGAGTGAGATACATCTCAGGAGAGATGGGGAAAAGTCTGTAAGAATAGAGTCCCACTGAAACATGGCCTCTGCCTGAGATAGTAAAGCTTGGATGAAAACCTCACCTCAGCAAGCAGAATAGGTGAAGAAATACCTGTTCCCAGTGCAGCTGTTTCACCCTGCACTCTTGAGAGCAATACCAAATGACAACTGGCTTTGCAGAAGGCCTGCATGGGGCACAGGAGTGTTCACTTTTAATTTATCTCCGTGTCCCAAATTCTCAGTTCTGATTGGAAGGGGTTGTGTTGCCATCTCAGCAGATTTTGCCACTGAAATAAGTTTTGCTCTCTCTGCAAGATACTAGGATTCATTCTGTTGTTGTAAAAATACTGGAGAAGAATTAAATACTTATTTTAAAAATAAGTTAATATAATGCTCCCAAATGTTCACAAAATTGGAATTTAAAAAACATCCATAGAAGAAAGGTCTTCTAACAGCCTTTGGTTTTCAACATCTTTCCTACCACTGAAAACAGTGGTGTCTAGCATTTAAATTTTCCTGCAGCTTCACAGAAACTTCAGCTGGAACATCAAAACCCCATAGCATGTGCTGTTGCTTCACACTAACCATGATCTCATTATTATGATACAAATGAATCTATCTTTCACAGCAGTCATTACACCTATAAAGAACTCAATGGCTGTAGTAGCTCTAAAGACCTCAAACAACTAAATGAATTATAAACCATTCTAGCTTTCTTTAATCAGAGTGAACCTTTCCAGGTGTTCTTTAGCCAAAGCACTTAAGCAGAGTCCAGGTTTATAAACAAACAATGTTCCATTTGCTAGTTTATAGTTTCCTGTCCTTTGCCTTCTTTAAAACATGAGATTCATATCTGCTACTTCTTAATCTCCAGGAATCTCTTCCTGACTCTTGTGATCTAGAAAATGCTAGTGAAAGGATTGCAGATGTGCCTTTCCTAAAAACTTACACTATCTGGACTTCAGACTCTGTTTGATTTTAGTGCATCTAGAGTTTTTATAGCTGATACTGCTGTTAACTCTGACACGTGGGAGACTCTCACCCTCCCTTTTCTTTCTGCAGACAGCTACAAATGAGCTGCTCAACAAATGTTCTGTTTGCTATCATCCAATATCTATTCCTCACTATCATTTTTCATTGACCCTATGATTATCCTTTGTCTGATGTGTGTGTATATATATAAGATCATATAACATTTATCACACTAACCACATACAAATTCCAGAACTGGACAGTTGTAAGACATTATTTTATGTGGAACCAAAGTCACTTATCTGAATGATTTGCAGATGTGATCTCAGAGCTGCCTCCAAGTGCAGAGGGAGGAATGTTTACGGTGACCAAGAGCCTCCCACTCATGCTGGAGTGGGACCACTGTTTGCAGTGTCTGAGTCAGCCTCAGGCCCAGCTCCTAAGCAGTAAGATAATCAAATTGTGCAAAGTGGGCAAAAACCCCTTTTGATGGCATAAACAGGAACACTTATTTTCAATTCCTTCAGGAAAACCAAATGAATTGATGTTTGTGCTTGGATGACTATACTCAGAAGTACATGGTGGATTTAAAATGGTTGCACTGATGTTCTCCACATGATTTCTAGGGCATGTTGGAAGAGCTGACAGTGCCCAATAGTCAGTAGCAATGGAGTTTTTGTTTATTTGCTTTTGAAATTATCTGTTATATTTATTTTCTTTAGTAGTTTCCCAGAATTCTTCAGTCTGTGTTTCTACACAAAATGTAGTGTGTTTTGTATTTACTAGCACCTTTTCTTGTTTATTTTCAACCTTTTGCTTGTTCCATAACTGTAACAACCTGTGATGTACAATGAGGATTAAGAATGCAAAAAGTGATTAGTAAGCCTAGTGCCACTTAAAGTATTACTTATATTGTTTAACGATTTACTCCCTAAAATTGTGTCTATTTTTAAAAGCTATGTTGAGGTATAGCAGATATATTTAGTATGCATTCTAGGAACTAATTTAAAAACCATGACCAACAAGACAAAAAATTCTACTCACTGTGACATCCTTCTTTGTAGCAGCCAGCCCAAAAACATCCCCTGTACCAGAAAAACCCCAAATATTAGTTTCCAGGTAGGACTAAATACCAAAAGCCAACCTAATTTATTTAAATAAATGCAATGAATGTATTTATTACTGTACCGTCAGCAATGGATGTTTATTTGTGCAGTAATAAAGTAGTGATTGGCAGTAAGAAATGGACCAATTGATGTGCATGTGCAGCACACAGCAGACACTAAGTAAATCACAGGGGAAATGTGATTCTCCTGAAAAGACTGACATTTACTAAGAGGATTTAGCCTTTAAATGTTGAGTAGGTGTACGGTGGGATGTCCTCACATCTTTTCATTTTCCCCATTTTGTTCTGCATGGTTCCCTTGGAGCTCCCCTGTACTGAGTTTGGATAATAATTGGAGTTACCATCTGATAAGCAATGTGGTTTATAGAGCAAGAGAAAGTTTATTTCATAGAGATTAAAACATAGTAAAGTCAACAGATTTTAAAAGAAGTTATCCTGCAGTCTCATTATTTGATTTTCTGCAATACATCACATTTTGTATTCCCATAGTAAGCCATGTCTTTTTCATAGCAAAAGAGAGGCAAAACTGCTCACAGCCGATCAGATAAATGTATTTTCCACCAGCAATACACACGGGAGGCTTCGCTTAAAGGTGCCTGTTTCTCCCTGACAAGAGTCATGCTGTTTTCCACCTCTCAGCATAAACCTCTCGGTTTAGCCATAACGACAAATACAAACTGTGCTTTACAGCTAATATTTAAGTACGAATATTTGACGTGTACTCCCTAGTCCGCGTTGGTTGCGGTACAGGGTCGGCACACTCTTATTTTCATTATTTGAAGTTCCCCGGGCCCTCAGCCCCAGGGGGATCAGGGCGGGCGCCGGGCCCTGGGCGCGGCCGCTCCCCTCACGCGCGAGCCGCCGGGGGGCGCTGTGCCACAGGCCACGGCCCGGCCCGAGCGCTGAGGGCGGGCAGCGGCCGGGGCCCGGGTTGAGCTTCGGCCGGGGCTGGGGCTGGGCTTCGGCCGGGGCTGGGGCTGGGGCTGAGCTTCGGCCGGGGCTGGGGCTGGGCTTCGGCCGGGGCTGGGGCTGGGGCTGGGACTGGGCTTCGGGCCGGAGCCGGGGCAGGTGCCCGAGGGCGGCGCGCCGCCCTCCAGTCCCTTTCCGCTCAGCGGACCCGCCTGTGTGCCCGCGGAGCTCTCCCGGTGCGGTGCAAGGTCTCGCCTCCCCGAGGGGGCACCTCTGCCCTGCCACTCCCGGGGTGGGCACAGCCCGAGCCCGGTGGCAAAATTCTGCAAACAGAGCCCTGCAGAGAAGCAAGGACAGCTCTTGGCCTCAGGGCAGGCACCTGTTTTGTTAGTTATGGTTTAAAGATAAAATCAGATCTTTGGTGTCACTGGGTCCGTTAAAAATTGTTTTATAACTTATTGTAGAATATTCATAAAATCATAAAACTGCCAAGGCTGGGAGAGACGTTTAAGATCATCAAGTCCAAGTGTCAACTTGGCACTACCACTGGAACCCCTAAGAAACTAAACCACAGTGCCAAATGCCAGATCCAGCCACACCTTAAACACTTCCAGGCGTGGTGATTCCACTCCCTTACTAGAAGGGGGGGGTCAACAGTTAAGGCATTTAAATGGACCTTAAAGATCTTCCAGTCCCAATCTCCCTGCTGTGGGCAGGGACACCTCTCACCAGACCAGGTTGCTCAAGGCCTTATCCAGCCTGGTTTAGACACCTGCGAGGGATGAGACCACTCACAACCTCCCTAGGAAACCTGTTCCAGTATCTCACCACCCTCACAGTAAAGAATATCTAAAAGCATATCCTGATATCTAACCTAAATTTTTCTTCTTTCAGTTTTCTACCCATTGCTCCTTGTCCTACACAGTTTCTGATGCAAAGTCCCTCTCCAGCTTCCCTGCAGGGCCCCTTCATATACTGGAAGGTTGCTGTGAGGTCTCTGCTCAACCTCTTCTCCAGACTGAACAGCTCCAGCTTTCTCAGCCTGTCTTCTTTTCAACTTCATGGTCTTCATCTGGACTTGTTTCCAGCTCATTTCATGTCCTTACATTGGGGACACACTTCTCTGGCCTTTTTTTCTGTCTTCATTTTTATATCTCGCTCCAACATTTTTTTCATTTTTTTATTTCTATTCTCAAAACAAACAGAAAAAGTGCTTTCTTCTGGTTTGTTTGCAGCCTCAGGATACCATTCCAAATATTTTCATTTTATTTTTTGTTTTTAAATCTGCATATTTATCTGTGTCTTATTCAGAGTGAAAACAAATACTTGAATATTATGTCAGTTCCTCTCAATTCCTCTGCTTGACTGTGATTACACAGCACTATCCGAAACACCCTTGAGACAGTGAAGTGGTTCAGAAGTGCTGTTTACAGCCCCTGACAGAGGCCCTGTTCCTCTTCCAACTCTGTCTCCAAAGCTGATTAAAGCAAGCACAGTATAAAATGAAAGTTGGGGTCATTTGTGCTGTCATCCTGGTTAAACTACACTTGGACAAAATTAGAGAATTCTGACTTTCTGGAGATTATATTCACCTTTGAGAGTCAGTTGAGAGACCCAGCAGTCCTGGGCAGCTGGCTACAGCTGCCAGCCTGATTTGTGGCCAAAGATGATGTATTCTATTTTAAACATAGTATTGAAATTAAAGAATTAGTATTTTTCCGCACCCCCCCCCCCCTCGAGACTTCATAAAATATTATAAACAGGTAGAAATTAAACCACATATTCCTTGGTATTTTTGATCTTTAGGCAGTTCTACAGTCTTTACTTTCAGCTGTGCCAAGAAAACACTGACTGGCACATTCTGCCTAAAGCTGTCCCCACCTTAGTGGAAAACAGTGTCACCTGAAGGGGAGAACTGCAAACTTTCTGTAACTGAGATTAATTTTGAGTGAAAAAAAAAAAGTTGTTAATTTTATCTACTTTATATTATACTTTCAAGTGATGACATACTAAATCAGTGAAAACATTTAGAAATATCAAGATCTGGTGGTTCAATTCTGATTTTTTTTCTCTCTTTCACAACAGCCATAGTATCAAATGGAATCCTAAGAGTCCTTCCTTGAAAAAAATCGGAATGTTACAATTTTACATTGTAACACCAAATTATATTTGCTCTCTTTTTGTGGGAACGCTGTACAGGTGGCTGGAGAGCAAGGAGGACTAAACCTTTAGAGGCAATTTGAGAGCAGATGAGTCAAAAGAATTGCCTAGAAGAGACACAATTTTTATTTTAAAATATTATGTCCTTTGTTTTTCTAAGTTAATATTGGGCATGTGATTAACCCAGCAACGCCTGAGGCTTATTTATTTGATGACCTCGCAAAGATGTTGTATCCATTTCCCGTGTATGGATGGAATCAGGGGACCTTACAGTGACCAGTAAGGGACTGTGACACAGACCAATGCTGAGAGGCAGTCTACGTTAGGTTTGTCACAGCGCCACGCCACTGCGATGACACAGCTTCCACACAGGAGCTGGCTCCTCTCCTGCCAGCTCAGAGCTCAGGCAGAATGAACGTGGGTCCGCCTGCACCCATCTGCTCAAAGTCTCTCAGATTGGCCTGAAGGTAACAAGACATTATCATGCAGAGCATACAGACTGCTCTATGAGTCCTGGTTCACATTTGTGCAAACGTTACTGATTTCCATATATTTCTGATTCATCTTTAAAACAACAAATCTTCAGAGTTAACTAGCTGGAGCTCTGCTCCTAAAACACTGTCCTTCTGCTGATTTTCTAGAGTTCATGTCCAGTTTCCTTCTCCTGTAAAGTGTGCAGAACTGATACTTCTTGACTTGAAGAGGCTATTTAGGAACTGAGTAACAATTCTACGATGACATGATGCCATTTATGTCTTTCCTGCTGGGTGCTTGGCAGTGAGCAGATGGGTTATGCCATCTTGTGCAATGCACAACTGCGTATTAATATACACAGAAACAATCTGAGCTGGAATTCCAGTTCCCCACACTCCCATCTGAGAATCATAAATGAATCTCAGCAGAACAGGGTTTTGCCCTCCTGACTATACCAATAACCATCCCACATCCTCCATTATTCTTTCAATAGTGTGTTTATGGGATAAGTTTTTCCACTAAAAATCACTGCAGGAACATTCTCTGTTCATCAAAACATGAAGCCAAGTGGCTGCTGCTTCTTGAAAAGCGTGAAGCATTGTTGTGAATATTGCTCTAGTATTTACAGGGGAAGGGAAAAAATAGCAGCCTTTTGGAGAGGTTTAACTCAAATCCCTGTGTGCAGCCATGCCTCCAGCCTAAAGCCAATGCAGTTTTTGATCCTAAGCCTTGCAGTCCTGTGGTTCTGCAGTTGTGTTTATTTTGGAAGATACACAACAAATAACAAGGGGAAGGATACATGAGATAACACAGAGAGCTATAGGGAAAGGGGTTGCGACTCCAAGGAGGGGGGGAACTTTTTGCATGTGGCCTCTGAAAACCAAAAAAATGTCTGTAGATAATATTTGCTTTTTCTATGCTCCCTTGGGCAAACAAAAATAAAGGGCAGAGGGAAATGATGTTTTTTCTAAATTATAGCCTTGGGTTACTAAGGATCAGATAATGTTTTAATCAATTGATCTACTGAGGAAGGGAGCAGACAGTTTTAGCCTCAAACTCTGGAGAAGGTTGTAGAGCAGACAGGAAATCCACACACTGTAAATGAGAATCTGCTGTGAGCTGGGTGAAATGCTGAAGTTCTGTTCTGGGGAAAAAATACCTACCATCTGAATTTGCTTTCATCTCAGTTGGAATGAAAAGTTAGAATTCATACTCCCCCATATACTAAGTATTCCCCTAAGTTGAGTTTTGGGAATACAAATGTGGCCTTATCAGAACATTTAATTTGAGTGAAGTCATCGCATTTTGTCTTGATAAAGTTAACAGAGTTTTTTTCAGCTTTTGATCTGGAAGCTCTTTGACAGGGAAAATGATGAAAGCCTTTTCTCTGAAGGATGTATTGCTCCCTCAAAAATCTCATGGATTGTTTTTCCAAGCAAGCTGGGGCAGAAGAAGTTAATTGGAATATGCATGAATATGCAATGATGGCCAGCTTCACAGTAATGCAAAAGCCACTAAAGCTTTTCAGTAAAAGGCAGTGAGTGACAGAGTGACAGCAGCTTGAAAATCCTTAGTGCCGGCAAGGATGTGGCATTTTATAGATTTATACACACACACACACACACATATATATATCTGTGCTGCAGTATAATGAAATCTATTGGAAAACTGCTATATTTTTCAGTAACATTTTAAATGAGTGCAATTAAGCATATAAGGTAAAAGAAAAGGCTTGTTAGTACCTGAGCATTTAATTGTGACTGGTCATTTGTTTTTAGTGGTAACTAGCATTTGTTCTCCTGAGGTTAGCTCCTCTAGAAGATGCCACAATAGCCTTGCTGAGAAGCCAACAACCAAGACTGAAAAAAATAAGGATGGAGGCATTTCAAGTAGATTAATTGTTCATCAGTGGGAACTGGGAAAGAACGAGCAAGAGAACATGTTATTGTCCTCAAGGCAGCAAGCTAAGGAACTTGCAAGCAAGGAAGAGCAGGATTCTGACTAAGAACAAGTGAAAACACATTATCTCATCCCAAAAGGTCCACCACTGCTGATTTTCTGGAAAATTAAATCAGATGCAGATCCAAATATTCACTAATAATTAAAGAGATTATTTAAAAAGTTGTGTAACTAAATGCAAGAAAAATTTCACAGGTGAGCAGGTAAAGAGGGGACTATTGGCCACAGCTGATAGAAGCAAAGTGCACAGAAAAAGCAAGAAGAGCGATGAAAACATTGATTAACTATAATTTAGCTCTTAATGGAAACAGATTAATTTCAGGTTCTACAGGAGAAAGACATGAAATATTTACTCCGTTATCTGGTCTGATACTGAGGAGGAAGGCAGTTATTTTAAAGGAGATTCATATGGCTGATAGGGAGGAAGGAAGTAAGGACAAGTTTAAATTAAGATGTGGGAAACCAGGGAAGAACAAAACAACAAACACTGTCAAGGAGATGGACTAGGTAACCTTTCAGGTCTTCTTGATTGCATGCTTCCTCTTTATGAAGAGAGCAGGGTCTTGTAACAGATATTAGGATGTCATGTTAATGGCAAACTTCAGCAGACTTGTCCTGCTAGAAGGAAATTGTCTGCTTCTCTGCAATCTCTCCAGAATAATGAAGATACTAAAATGCACCTCAGAGTTTAAGCAAATAAACTCTTTAAAATACTGGCAATGAGCAGAGGTACAGCTTTTCTCCTCTTGCTGTCTAAGTGTAGTGGTATCTGAGTTGAGAATTATTTTGATGTTTTTTTCCAGGTGCTTTGTACTCTGCTGAGAATAACCAGGATAACTGTTTGGGCTAATCTGCAGTCACTTTACACAAAAGCCACCCTGTCCGTTGAGGGGCTTGCATCCAGTTTCTATTTGTTTGTCACTCTCCAGTAGTTTGCTACAGCCTTACACTGGGAGATATCACAGCCCACCATTTTATTGAATCCTAGAACAATTTGGTTGGGAAGAACCTTAAAGATAATTTAGTTCTAACTGCCCTGCCATGGTCAGGGACACCTTCTGCTAGATCAGGGTGCTTAAAGACCTGTCCAACATAGCCTTGAACACTTCCAGGGATGGGGCATCCACATCCACTTCTCTGGGCAACCAGTTCCAGTGTACCACCACCCTCACAGTAAAGAATTTCCTCCTAATATATTAACAAAATCTACCCTCTTTCAGTTTAAAACCATTACTACCTCGACCTATTACTGCGCTCTTTGATTCAGAGTCAGTCCCATCTTTCCTTATGGCCCCCTTTAAGTACTGAAGGCCACTATAAGGTCTCCCTGATCTTGGCTAAAAACCCCAACTCTCTCAGTTTGTCTTCATAACAGAGGTGCTGCAGCATCCTGATCATATCTGGCCCTTCTCTGGACCCGTTCTAGCAAATCCATGTCTTTCCTATGCTTGGGGACCAAGAGCAGAGTAGAAGGGAAGAATTTGCTTTCTCAGCCTGCGGGGCATGCTTCTATTGATGCAGTTCAGGGCATGATTGGCTTTCTAGTCTGCCTGAGTATACTGCCAGCTCCTATTCAAGTTTTTATCCACAGATACCTGTAAGATCTCCTGTGCAGGGCTGCTATCAATGCAATCATTGCCTAGCCTGTGTCTGTATTTGGGATTGCCCTGATCTGACCTTATTGATCTTCACGAGGTTCAGACAGGCCCAAAACTAAAGCATGTCAAGGTCTGCCTGGATGTCATCCCTTCCAGTCAGATTATCAATGGCATCACCAGTCAGCTTGGTGCCATCACTGTGGGTGCACTCAATATCACTGTTCATATTCCCAGTGAAAATGATAATATTGCTGCCATATGTCCCCCTGAGGGACACCACTCATCACTGCTCTCCATCCAGACATTAAGCAACTATTTGAGTGCAACTCTCTGAGTGCGACCATCCAGCCAATTCCTTGTCCACTGAGTGGTCCACCCATCAATTCCACGTCTCTCCATTTTAGAGACAAGGATGTTGTATGGGACGGTATCAAATGTTTTGCAGTAATCCAGGTAGATTTGAACTGGGCTGTTCTGGAAGTCCCAACATTGTGGGGAAAAAGAATGAGAAAATACCAGTCTTTGCATCCAAACCTGTGGCAGTATTGAAGAGAATTGCTAAGAAAATAGCCAGACAATCAGAGGAATACCATGTACTGTTGAAGTTAAAGTGTAATAAGATGGTAAACCAGTGGGGCCCCCCTATTGTCTGCATTTAGATGAGTTGGATGGGATTTTTGTACTGCATACCAATGTCTTGGATTTGATTCTTGCAAAGTAACTGAGTACTGTCTGGTGCTGTACAGATGGATGTGGGAATCCAGCTGAGAGCTAGTAATGCTGGCTCTAGGCAGCCTGGTAGGTGCTCCTCGTGTCCAGCCTTTTCTGTCTGAGAACACACATGTTGGAAGAAGCACTGCATTGCAGTTAAACCTCCTGTCACCAATCACAGAATTACAGGTTACAATATATGTCTGGGAACCTTCTAAGCCATTAATTTCAGGCACATGCAAGGTAGTTGCTTTCTAAGTTCTCTTTCTCAGCTAACAAGAGTGACTACTACTGTGGAGATGATAGTAAGGTACTTTCTAGTAGTGCATCCACTGGTCGCTTCCTTCCTTATTTTTTTCCCTTTTTGCCGGTATTCTTTATTTGCAGTCATGCCCTGACTGTTAAAAAAGACAGCTACATTATGGCACAACAGGCATGACTGCTGGAAAACATCTTCTCCAGAGCTGCACTTCACCCCCTATTTTCCCTCTCACTTATGCTTAACCCCCAGCCCCTGCACAAGAAGCATTTTAGAATCTCCCTTCAGGAAAGGTATATGGCCAGAAGGACCCTTAGGTAACTATTTCCTTTATTTTCATGCAAAGAGTGAGGTGTTTCAGTACAATGGGAAACAGTCTTTAAAAAAATTCATGCCCAGTTCTGCCTGAGTGGATTTATCAATAGTAAAGCAAATGCATGTCCTCTCACATTTGCATTAGCACCAGCAAGAGCACAGGGTGATTTCATCTCATGGGACATGGTCTCCCTCTGTTTAGAGGGGAGACCACAGTTACAAATCAATAGGTTGGGTTAGAGGCTTTCAAGAGCCCCCATAGCCCAATGGAAGTGGCTGCTCCCAGACTGTCTGAAATTCACTCAGATATTAAAGGATGCAAAGCAAACCATGCACTTCTAAGACTATGTGCTCCTATGTACTCTGCAGCCATGCTCTTTGTGATGTAAGGTCAATGCCAGCACTGAGATATCCTGCACAGGGAAAGCAAATGGAGAACATCAGCTGACATCAGCATTGCAGAGTTTTTTAATGACTGGAACCTGTGATTACTGAAACCATCCACAGCAATTTTCTCTAGCTCTACTATCATCATCGTCATCGTCATCATTGTCATCATCACCATCACATAAATGAGCATATGCATGTCTTTTAATGGAGGAAACACAGTAAGTGGTTGTCCACTGAAGGACAGCATATCTGTAGTGCCAGTTTCCTGAAAGATCCTGCCCTCTATTTTCGTTTAAATAACAGATCTTAATTATCTGGAAGTTGTTTTTTCAGAATCCTTTGGAGGTAGAGGAGGTTCTGTACTCACAAACTCTACATGAGAACTCCAGGCAATGTTTACTAGTCTTGATAAAACTGACCTTTCATTAATATTAGTGGCTTCTTTGTGGTGCATCAGCTTGCTGCTCAGTGTTTGTAAACTTCTCAGTCAGTTCCCGCAGGGTCTCTGAAAAGCGTGGAGCTGCCACAGCTCCCCAGTGGTGCAGCTGACACCCAGCTCCTCCAGTCTGTCCCTTGCTTGGACAAATCTCAATAACAAACTAATCTGAAACACCAGGATCCACTACCAGAAATTTGTGAGCAAGGTGGACGCTCAGGCTAATCACACTGTCTGTTGCAGATAATTTGTCCAGCTTTAGCTTTATAAACAGTATGTAATCTGCCTTCTACCACTGTGGGAGGGTGTGGGAGACAGTGTGTACAAACACAACTGGAAAAGCCCCTGATACATACTGCCTTGTAATCAAATATGTCCTAGAGAGGGAAAGAATAAACATTAGCAAACAATTCTGACTTTCCCCTAACCTTTGCAATGAAATCATCCTATAATTTATGGTTTGATTTTTTAAAATGACTTTTTATTGGATTTATTTTATGCTCATGTGTGCATAAAAGTTCACCAGTCAAGAACATGTACATACACACAACTCTTAAAGAATAGGAAGACCAGGATCCTTTTAAATTTTTTTTCCACAAAAAAAAAAATAAATAGAGAATCATGAAGAATGTCTTGTGTATGAGTTGGAATCCAGACAAAAGTGGAAAAAAACTTGCCCTTTTTGCATTTTATGGCATTCTACCATCTTTTTAAAGTTATGGTTTTTTGTGTCAGCGCTCAGCAGATTTTAGGTGAGATAAAGTGTCCATTCTTTTCTTTTTGCCTCCTTTTTTCACCATAGCATCTGGGTCTTAAAACCTAAAAAACCCTTGTGATTTATCAACCCTAAGTGTCTTGCAGTGGGGTTTCAGAGAGATCATTAGCACACTCAGACATAAAGCAGATGTTCCAGTGATGACATGTCAGCAGAAGGGAGTGTGTTTCTTTTTACCTCCCCCTTCTTTCTTATTCCTTATCGAATCTCATTCCCCTCAACACATTTGTCATTTACAGGGGTGAGATGTTTGTTGGTGGCAGCAAAGGGCAGGAGCAGCTCTTGCAGCACGTGCACTGTGAAGCCACCTGTGTCCTCTGCTCTGTCTGGCCATGGCACACCAGCACACAGGAGCTGTGGGTCAGGATGGTTGGTAGCATACAAGGAATAGTAGCACTGCTGTGGATATGCAGGCAAGTGGCTGTGTTTATGTGTCACACCTGAGAAAACCATCCCACCACATTTACCTGAGAAAAACATCTCAGCTGCTGTCCTGGCTTCATGTCCCAGCAATGAGGCCCTTTCCATGAGGCTGTTCATTCGCCAGCTGCCTGGATGGAAAAGGCTCGTAACAATTCAGCTTCTGAAGCACATTTATTTAAGCAAAGTATTATTTATGAAGATTTTCCATTAAAAAATACATGTCCTCTGGCCTGAGGGAAAGCAATAATAGCTCTAAATTATGTTCTCAATCAAGAATTAATCTGGATGACTGGACAAGGGAGTAAAGAAGGAAAGAAACAAGAGCTTCAATTTATAAAGAAATATTTTTCCCCCAGCTGCCTGGCAGTCTGTGTTGGGAAGCACAGAACATAGGACACATCTGAGTCTGAAAAGGCAAAGAAAAGAATTGTGATTATATCTTGAATTTTAAAACATTTTCTCTAAGAAAAAACTCTAAGGAACAGAAAAGATGAGAAAGATTCCAGATAGCTGTCTTGATAAGAAACATTTCCAAAGGAAAAGCCAATGGAAATCCTGCCAAATCAGGATCCTTGGTGCATGGTTATATATCAAATCCTTCTCCTTTTCCCTTTAAAACTATGCTGTGTGCAATATTTATTTTATTCTTGTAATGGTAAATAAATCCATGGCTGCTTTCCATACTAGGAGTGAATACCAAACTTTAAGTACAGTTGCACGCATTTTAAGTTTCAGTATATCTGCATACATAATTGTAACAACACATTTACAACAGAAAGGCATCATATCTCCCACTAAATTTTGTTTCTAATGTGAGGAAGCCAGAAATGGGCTAAGGTAGAATGCTTATCAACTTCCAGCTTCTAATTTCCCTTTTCACTTAAGAAAGCTGTGGAAGACTTTGAGAAGAGCTGAAGAGGTCATGGCTGCTGTTCTCCCATGCCAGAGCCAAGATATCCACAGACCCTCCCATCACTCTTTGTATGGAAAGAAGGGAGGTTTTGGTAACAGCTCTGACTTTGTGATGGCAGTGGGATGGTGTTCAATGCTCCTGAGTCTTTCATAGATGAGCATTACCATTAAAACCAGAAACCCCTCAATTTAAAGTCCTGTAGTTTTGTGAGTAACCCTGTGATCTGTATGGCTAATGTTCTTGCCTACCTTTATCTTAAAAATGAGATTAGATTTATATTTGATGAAAGCTGCAGCATTGATAGAAGTCTAAGTTCTTTAAAACATTTGATTTTTTGGGGTTCTTTGCAAAGTAATTTCAGTGTGAATCAGAATCAGTGTGGTTCACATTGAGTGGATTACCAAGTAAACAGACAAGATATGACAAATTTTAACTTGGAAATGGGAGAACATTGGAGAACATTGGAACATCACTGAGCAGATGTTCCTAAAGGTATGCAGTTCTGCTCCCATATTATCTCATGGTTTTTATCAATAATTCCATAAACCCCACAAACTTTCATGTATTATTGAGATACAACAAATATTGATATTGGTATAACAATGATAGAAAACTCCCTGTTCAAAGGACAAATGTAAGAAGATGAAGCAACTGCTGCAATTGAGACACACATTTTCGAGAGTGATGATGGCTAAATAGCTGGCAAATCAAAATATCTCTCAGATTAATTTAACATAGTGTGTAATTAATTCCTGCATAATTGGATGCTTAGGAGAGACAAATAAGCAATCAAGCATGAAGAATGGTAAAATCCAAGGACAGTATAGGCTTTGGGTTCATCATGATGGACTGTCAGCCCAGTGCTTCCATAACTGTCTTGTTGGGACCACTGGATTTGTTTCAAGAGTGAGAAAGGAGATGTCCTCCAAGGAGAGGTCTCTGCCCAAGTTTTTCCAAAGTGTTTTTCGCCATTTTCCAACATAACTTTTCCTCCACATCCATTCTGGTGACACATATAGCTACCAGGAATAGTTGCTGCAGATGGTGCAGGAACAAGTCAAGCACACATGGGAATGTTTGAAAGCCAGTTGCTAGATGTACTGCAGATGTTGCTTGTTTGGAACTCTGGTAGCTGCTCTCCTCACAATTATTTTAAAAAATACGCTAAACACTGATGTGAATAGCATTTTTTTTAATCAATACTTTCACTTTGCCATAGTTTTATTCTATATTAGATATTTTAGAAAGGAAAGAAAAAGTGACTGCAAAGAGAAGCTAGAATATCTCAGGGAAAAATAGGAAGATCCACAATGGGGAAGGCTAGTTTTTGTTTTCTGCTGAATGGCATTTTTAAAACAAGTAGAATTCGGTATTTCTCACAGAACCTTGTCCTTAGTCTGGCATGTTTATGAGAAAAGCAAAATGAGAACAGTATGCATGAAATTGTTCACTGCAAATACTCTATGCCTTACAAATGGAAAAAAAAAATCCTATTACTGTAGATGTTATTGTCTCATAGTTTGTTTTTTTCCTCTTCCCTGAATGCCATTATTCCAAAATTAGTTTGTTTATGAACAAACTTATAAAACATATAAAAATTTAGGAGATAATAATTTTACAGGTAACACATGAATTTAAGAAAAATTTGTAAGTTTTGCTTAAATAAATATTATATGTTTCAAACATTGACTCTTCTTTTCAGAAATGGGGTTGTTTTTAAGCACTTAAGTTGAATGTCTTTTAAAGAATCTGATACAGATATAACTTGAATTTTAGAATCTGAAATTAACTTATTGTTTAAAAAATTTTAATGGCAAACTTTTGCATTTGCTTGAGCAGGGAGTGGTTTTGAACTGCATACCTCTCACCTGCATGGAACAAAAAAGTCAACTCCAACCTTTGAGAACTGTAGTCTGAGGGAAATTCTAGACATGCAAGATAAGTCAGTTGGATTCTCTGTATGTGTATTTCACCATCACCAATTTACACCAAAGAAAAGTATTTTCCTTTCCTTTCTCTTCATTCCACATGTTCCTCAAAATTCACAGTTGAGCCTGAAGGTGGAAGATGTCACCCTCCAACATAATATCTGCCACAGGTGAATGAAGCTGTGAGGCTGTGGTGGACTCAGTGCTGCTGATCTCGGAGTCACGAACTATATAAAGAGTCCTTTCCATTCCAAACATCCCCAATGCCACTGACTTCAGTGGTGACTACAAGCACTTGGCTTGCTGGAAATCCATACCAAAAAGTATCAGAATTGGCCAATTATACAATTGGTTGCTACTATTATGGCTGTGGCTTTTGTAATTAGTTTCAGGACAGGCAGTTTCTGATGCCGAGTTGCTCCTGACAGTGTGCATGGGGCTGAGTGGGTAGCATCGATGTAAATCATCAACCCTGCTCTCAGCAGGGATGCTGTTGGCGTTCCTCACTGGAATGTGCACTGGGGCTGTGCTCTGTGAGCAGCAGCAGCCTGTATCTGTTCTTCTCAAGTAGAGGAAAGAAATGGCTTTGTGGAAGAAACTTCCGCATTACAGACATTCCAGTTGTTCCTTTGAGCCACAGCCATAACTCTCTCCAGATGTAACCCTTCACTTCTCCCTCTTTACAAGTTTATTTTCCTTGTAAGGAAGAAAAACATGGAAAAGATTTTTGGTGGGTGTAAACCAAACTGAGAAGTACTGAATGTAAAGAATGAAGAGGGCTTTATACAACATTTGGCAACAGCCAGACAGTTGAGCTGAGTCACAGACGCAAAGCCATGGAAGAGCTAAACCCCATCAGATGCTTCTGGCTAGGTGAAATTCATCTTCTTGCCTAACATTGCATGGGAGAGGAGTATGTGTGTGCTGGTGCAAACACAGAAAGGGAAATCTTTGCCTAAATTTATGGCTCGACCATAATAAGGAACTCTGGCCTCTGTAGCTCCTGCTGCAAATTTTGGGCCAGACTGAAATCTGGAGTTCTGTACACATCCTGCCTCAGAGGGTTCTGCCATAGCAAACATATATGTACAAGGCTATGGCAGATATACAGCTCTTATGCTTCTCTGTAGATGTTCTCTAGAGCAGGAAGAAGGTACACAGTGAAAACACTCAATTTTCATGTTTTTAGAGTGTTCTTCTGGTAAGAGTATGGTGATAATTGTGGATTTCAGTTTAAGTTTTGGGCATAAGCATGTACCTTTCCAGTTTTTGTATGAAGAATACTTCCTACTTTTCAAGGCTGGAGGGTCCCTGCAGCTAAACCTATGTCCAGGCACGATAAAAGAGTAAAACCCACCTTTAGTTCCCCCACCTGGGAACTCTATCTCACATTGTGACTAAGGGCACGGGTGAAGGGACCACAATCTTTGGTGAATAACAGCATTGTGGTAAAAGCTGAAGTGCTGATAGAGCTGTGCTGCCTTTTACCAGAAATTCCCAAACTCTGCTCTCCTCCTAGAGGAGCTGTGGATGGACCTGCCCAAGCCTGTTCGCAGCTGTGCTGTTCTCCAGAGAACCAGCTGAGCAGACAGAGGAGTTGTAAGAACAAAGTGTACACCCCAGGAGAACTTTGGGGTTGCTTTGGACTTCTGTCTACTGGATGGAGAAATCATAACAGCAGTCTCAAAATAGTCATTGTATTGACTCTGCTACTGTATTGTTCTGTCTGGCCACATCATTGAATGAAAAAAAGTGGGCTTATTTTCCCCGAAAAAATATAAAGCACAGCTTATCAAGGGACCTTGAAGCAGGTACGATGGTGAGCCTATCACATTTGTACCTTTAAAAACAAGCCACATTGACAAATTGTAAATTTAAAACCAGATCAAGTAATTTCTGATGCCAGTAACCCTGGGCATCTCCTAGATACTGCCAAATGTGGCCTCATACCATTAACTTTTTCTTCCCTCAAAAGCCTTCCTGAGGCTGTCAGTTTGCAGAGTGGGCCTGATGCCCAGAGCTGCAGCCTTAGGGCAGAGGTCAGACAATTGCATAAGAACAGAGAACACAAAAACCTTTACTCAACAGTGACACCAAAATTCATTTTTGAGAAGACCCAGGAAATTACCTGGGAGCAAATGAAGACCTTCTGCTGAGGTGTGGTGGGCACCTGTATGCCACTTCAAAACATTTCTGTGTGGAGCCTGCTCTCTTGGTATGTGTGAGATGCAGTAGCTCTCTTCTAAGGACAGGCTGAACTACTGATTCAATAATTCACATTTGAAAGAAAACTCTGCACACACAGATGCAGTAGGCCAGGATTATTCCATATTTTATGTCAACACATAGATATCCTACAGAGCCTTGTTTTTCTTTCCTTCCCCCCACTTCTATGTTTTTTGGTCTGGTTTATGTTTAGATTCTTATTGAAAACATGTGAGAGTATCACAAACATTAATTTGGCTGCCAAGACTTAGGTCCCTAAAGCCATATGTAGGTATCTAGAGTGGTTGATTTTCAGAGATCAGAGTTCAAAGCATGGCAGAGCAAAGCATTGATTTAGGTGCCTACACAAAAATGCAGTTGTTTGTTTTGAATGGTCAAGTTAGAAAATGTTTTCACAGTATATTCAGGACATTGAACATGGAAATGTTGAACCTTTGAGCATTTGGCAAGTTAAATGTTTAAATGATTAGCAGAACATGGCAAGGCTGTAAACTTTCCAAGACATTCATTGGAGATCTCAAACAACATAGCTGGAATTCCAGGCTTCTTCAAGTTCATTTATTGGCAAGGGATTACATTTGGACTGATTGTTAGGAAACCTAGGGCTGGTTTAAGAGAAATTTAGGAGCCTTAGTTCAACAGAGTAATTTGAACCACATACTATTTGGGGCAGCCAGCTCACAGAGGTATCCAGCCTTAAGACTGCTGCTTCTACTGCTGCTGGCTGTAGATACTCACAGGCTATTGCACAAACTCAGAAGTGTATCAGCAGGAGCACTTCATTGCTGGAGTTTTTGCAACTGGTGGAGAATAACTCAAAGTCTGTGGGAGGCCCAAGCCACTGAGCCTGTTTAGATGGTGCCACACAGTGACAGGCTCAAGAAAGCATCAGAGGAGAAAGGGACACTACATGTATAACAGCGTCTTGGCCACTGTACTCAGCCACAAAAGCAGAGCAAGTGAATGCTGGAATTAATTCAACCTGTCAGGATGTGAATAATCATTTACTTCTCAGGAGAGGACCATGACTGGGTGATGGACATGTCTGGGGAGAGACATATGCATCATCTTTCCCACAGCACTGGTGCCACTGGTGTAGAAAAGGACATTGGAACCTGGGAACCACAGGACAGTAAGCATTGGTACTTAGAAGATATCTACTTGGCGTTCTAAATGTCCATGCTTGAAGCATTTTGTATTACAGAAGATGCCACCCACTCACGCCTATGAACATAGACCACAACTTTCCAGTCCCAGGAGATTGCTTTACTCAGTTGCCTGCAGCCAGGTCCTTCTACTCTCTCTGTAGTCCCTCTGCATCGTGGCCTGCCATGAACCACAGCACAGCACAGCCAGAGCAGAGCATGTAACACAGGGCTGAGATGAGCTCCTGGGCACGACCTCTGCCTGCTTGTCTCCCCTACCCTGCACACCAGTGCTCTTCTGAAAAGTGGCCTTGGGACAGTGCATCCCAGTGGCACCCAGCTCCTCAGCCCCCAGCAAGGCAGGGAAAATTGCCCAAGCTGATGCCTGCTGTTTCCTCCTTGGCACTAGGCTTGAATGTTATCAGATGGGCTCAAGGGAGTTGCTGGAGAGTGAGCTCACAGCTGTCATTTCCATTTCATGGCTGTACATGGCATTGGCTGTATGTGGCATTGGAGTAACTAGGAGAGATGCCCTGGGCTGCCTTGATGGGCCGGATGACTTCTATTTAGGTATCATGATGCCCAGTTTAGGAATCCAGAAGAGGAAGTCTACTTATGGCCCTGGCATGCTGTGACCATTGCTTATTATGATGTTCATAATCGTGTCATTGTTTCTGTATGGTTCTCTTTTATTACATTCATCTGCTACTCCACATTTTATATTTGAAATGCAGCCCTTCTGTGCCACAAATTTGCTCTGTGCCTAGCATATAGTAAAGGTATGCCAACACCCAAATCCTGCACTTCCCCCACAGGTGGTGGTGGAAACACTGAACACTTGAACAAAATAGTTCAGACAGTATTTCATGTGGAAATGCTTCATTCCTCCTTAGAGTACCAGCATTTGAGGTGTTTTTCAGCTGGTGCCTGCTATCTAGTGGTAAAAAATACAGGATGTGGAGGGCATAGTAGGAGATGGACTCTGTTCAGCTTTTTAAGCTGTAGACATCATTGGAGTACATGGGGAAGAAGAGACAGTTTTTACAAAAGCTTTACATGCCATCTTTACATCTGTGACACAAGCCAGCCAAAACAAGGAACTGCATTGTTAACACACAGACTCCACTGCCAGCCTCTTCCATTCGTGGTGGTTTTATGGCAACTTTGGATGCTGATATGAAGTGATCCTGTTCTGTTTGACAAAATGCCATGCCTAGGCCAAGACTGTCAAGTGCTCTAATGCTTCTGACTGCTTGGCTTCAGGCAGTTAAGATTTTTTGGAGGGCACTTAGGCATTCAATGCCCCAGTCACTTCATCTGTAGCCACTCCTTATTTGAGCCAACACACCAGCTTGGCTGTTGCTCAGAGACACATTTTCAATTCCTTGAATCCTCTTCAATGATCTGATTCATGGTTGCTTGTGTCTCTGTACTCCCATTCGGGGCTGTGCATCTCTTCTGTTACAGAAACAAAAAAATGCAATAACCTGGTGTGCAGTAGAGCAAAGACAAGGCACTACATTTCTATCTCATTGCCGAAAATCTCCAGAGTAATTCTAGAGAAGCTCTAGATGTGACATGTAATTCCTATATAATTCTATGTTCAAAAGAAATACAAGCTTGATCCTTTTAGTGTTCATGGATCCAAAGCTAAAAAGATAAATACTCAGTATAACTAGTTCTTCCCACATAAGTTGTTCTACACAGCAGCTTTTAAAAACTATTGTTTGTATGACAGTTCAATAGCTTTATATCTATTGGATTGATGAGAATGGAATAAGCAGACTTTTTTCCTGCAAGCCTGAGATGAATAAATAGCTCAAATCACAGTATCCATTACTATTTTTTTCATCAGCTTGGTTTTACTTTATCACTTATAAATGACGGGCCAAATAAGGCAACCATAAGCAGCTAAGAAATAATCCTATGTGGTTTTATGGCTCTGTGGGGAAAGAAAGGGAGCAGTCACATGCTTCTCCAATAGAGGCCCTTGAACTTGCAGCAGCTGGTCCATGGAGGCTGATGTTACTCAGCGCTGATATGGCTTTTCAAGCTTGCTTCAGCCTTAGAGAAATAGGAGAGTCCTGCTTTCCACCTGAGGAGTTTATTATTTGCAAGCACATATCCAGCACTGTTATTTGGTGGCCCTGCTGCCGATGAGGAAGCAAGGAATGAAGTGCTTTCCCAAAATTACATGAAGTTTGTGGGCAATCCCACTGCCCAAGCTCAGCCCAGCAGCCTGGTACAAGGCTATCCCTTCCCTCCCATGTCCCCAGGGTATACTGGGAACAAGCTGAAGGGCCTGGGGTGGTCATGAGGGAGATATTGTAAAGAAGGGAGATATTAAAAAGAACCAGGGCACATATTACATGGGCAGCTCTAGCAGCCAAGAGGAACAGGCAGAGGTCAACAAGTCAAAGGTTGTTTTGGGAGGTGGTCTGCAAGGAATGGGCACGGACATTGTTCTGGGACACGGGGGATCAGTCCAGAATCAAAAGTGGAGAAGAGATGGAGCAATATGAGCAGACCAGAGAAATGCTTTATCTTTGGGAAGGCATATGTGCCTCCCTTTGTGTGAACCAGCAGCACAGAGCCCCTCAGTCCTATGGCAGCTGCAGAAGCACCTCTCCACGCTAGGTCTGGACAATGCTGTATGCTGGAGCCAATCCACATCTTTCCAGGCACTGCTCCTCCTTGGTGATGCCCACACCCCACACAGCCACTTCCCCTTCTCCTGCAGACCTGCTCAGGAGATCCCCCTGAGGGGCTAGTAGTTAAAAGTTCACCAGCTCTGAGTGTGCTTCCAGAAGACAATCCACATTTTTTCTTGCACTTCATTCCCACTCTCCAGAGAAAGCATTTTTGAGATAATAAATTCCCCTAACCATGATCTACATAAGATCAGTATACACTTGACACAACATAACAACTGTAGTGATGACAGTGAGGAGTCCACAATATGTTTTACGAGATTTCCTCTTAAAGACATTGCAGTGAGTCAATGGTTTCACACAGATGTTTGCAAAATGGCTGGGGGGCCAAGTTTAGGGTTTCTTTGTTCTGCTAAATTACAGAACAAAGACTTGGCTGGTTACTTAGTGAAATAATCTGTAATAGATACTGCAGGACTTTTTGTGTATATATGGGCATTAGAAAAGTGGGGTGGAGACTAAACACCCCTTTCCCCCAAAATCAAATAGAATATATTTTCATTAATCACATGGGAATTGCTGAAAAGCTGCAGACATGTTAATGAGACAGGAGATATCCTCAGCATTTTAAACAAGAAGCAGATGCAGAGGAGATGGCATTGATTCTCTACCACCCAAACCAGTTGAGTGTGGAGGAGCCAATAAAGCAAATAATATTAATGAAGCAGCACTCAACAGAGCAGAGCAACATGCTTCAGAAATTTTGAGGCCAAGCAAGTATGTCAAAAGGACTGAAACTGTTATGGTATTAGCATTTTCTCCTCTTGGGAGAGTAACTGCTTTGTTTGTCTGATCTGTTAGTATCTTACACTAAACACAAATATCACTCTGAATAATGTCTAAGTGCTTCATTAGAATAATAATATATTAAATGTAGACTTAAAGAACTAGCAAACTTTGAAAATATCAAGCATTCATTACAGCCAAAATTAAATCACTACATCAGATTCACTACATCAATTAATTTTTCAATTCCATTGCTGACTTGGATGTGCCTCCTTCATCTGTTTGCAAAGAATTACTTCAGTTTAACTACTTGAAAATGGATTTAAAGACCAAAGCTTTTTACATGTATAGAGAAGCTTCTTAGTGCATGTAGCAACACTTGATAAAGAAAACCATCCCACTTAAACACCACTTTACTCCTTAGGTTTCCTGGGTAAGCCAGGCATAGACAGAAAATTTCCACAAAAGATTAAGTATTTACTGGCTTGAAAGAAAAGCCTTTCTGTTACCTTTGGATAGCACAGTCTGTACCACTACAGTGAAATATGTCACAGTGCCTCAGCAAATACTGAAGTTACTCTGAAACAGCAATGAAGCCAAAGCTGGAAAAACTTCAAGTGTCATGTCTTTATCACCTCCTTCCTTCTCTCAAAGTCAATGAATACAGCCCTTCATTCAGGAATGGGAGAGATTCACAGTTATTTCAAGAAGCCTCTCACAGCTGCAGATATTTTTCCTTTCATTATCTAATTACAAGGGAAATAGTCTTCCTGAAACTTTGCATGAGCAATGAATCAGTTGGCCATTGTGGAAAAAAAAATCAAATCACTGTGTAGATAATTAATCTCATTGTATTCTGGGGTCACAACTTCTCATCTCCTGTAGCTGAACCTTATTTCCAGTCCATCCATTTTACTCATCCTTTTTGTTGCTTCAGATCTGTGATAACATCTATGTGTTTAAAGATTTGATTTCTCCTCTAGAGCTTCTTCCTCCTCTCTAAGTTGTTTAATGTATCCTGTAGCCTCCTTAACTGCTTGATAGCAAGTCCCTTGTGTGCAGCTACCTTGTGTTTATTCTTGTACCCATGGTGCTTGAAGGGCAGGGCTCCCACGGGGTCATGTTCTCCTCAAGAAAAACAAATCTTTCCCAATTTTAGGCAGTGAGAAAATGTAGTATTTGTCTTTCTCCACAAGAAAGTTTCTTCTTGGTGTACTGACTGAAATTGTGCATGTCTCCTACCCCTGGTTCAATGGTGTCAGTTACTCATGCTGTGCCTGTTCTCATATACAGGGCACAGAGAACATGATAGATCTGGTTCTTTAAAACAAAATGTTTTGGTTTTCACATTAGTTGGCATGGGAGTATTTGTTACAACAAAGCCAGAACACTCTCCACCTAAACTATCTCCTGATGCCTCTTCCAAGCCTAAAATGGAAAAAAAAAAACAACCCAGATATAAGCCTAGGTCTCCTGTGAGACTTCACTGTTAGTTTAAATCTATTTTCTTTATCAGGTCTTGCTTGACCCATCTTTTCTCAAATGCTATTAAAATATTAAAGACCAACAAAAAATCAGTAAGGCTATCTGAAGAGTCAAGAACTATCATATAAATAATCATATAAATTCATAATGTAAAATTTCCAGAAAAATTATGAAATCTATGGAAACTTTTTTGAAACTTTTTGCAGCTTCAGAGATTATCTTTTGGTGCTGCAGGTCTGTGATAAATGGGTAGAATGTTTAGTTGTGAAAATGTTAACCTTCATGACCAGGAGAACATCACAAGAGAGATGGTGTTTGTGCTCTTGCCATACACTTGGTTTGGTTCTATACATTTGTCTTGTGCAAGTTTAAAACGTGTCCTTCTCTCCCCAACTTTGTGAGAATTGCTTGATGTGTGGCTTTTACAGCAATGACAAACAGAGCATACCTTGGCCCTCCCTGACAAGAGAAATGGAGAATCTAAGGTTGAAGTTTTGTTAATAAAACTCTGAACATGAACTTGGGTAAACTCCTGAAAAGTAAGCTAGCCCCTGTAATGCACTGACCGTTTCACACAGCATCCTGAATTCTGCTCTGCTGCTGTTATCCTGAGTGGCTTCTGCAAAAGTAATACTGTCTGATACAGTCCAGTTTTGGAAAGAGTTCCTGAAGTCTGCTTTACAAACCCTCACTGAAACAAAGAACAATATACAACCAAATGAAATATAGTGCATTGGTGAAGTAGAATAACATGTTGAAAACAAATGAAACCATCTGAAAAGCAAGTTGAACAATTACTTCCATTCTTTTCTAAAAGTCACTGTGTACAGTAGGGTAGCATCTTGAACAGCTAAGTGCCTCTCCAATACAACACACAGGCAAAAAAAGAACAGTTCTTCAATATTAAAAGCATTCCTGCTGTGTCACATCATGGTGCCTGCACGAGCTGAATTCAAGACTTTTTATTGTTAAGAGGCACTGCCATTACGCTACATTTTAATATGGATCTTTGCCAACAATCATAAATAAAACACTCACTCATAAACAATTCCTAAAGGCAGTGTGTCAGAGAGTATTTCATTAAAAAAAGGCTTGCTGCAATGGAGTACCATGGACCATGGCTGGCTGGGGCTTTCTTTGTCCTGTGCATTTCTAGGTGTTGTGTAGGTTCCCAAAAGGCTTTTTAGTTAATGTAAGCTATGCCTTCCAGAAGATCCTTCATGCTAATGGAGGGAAAGTTCACAGCTGAAACATAGAGAAAATCGGTGTTGTTTTCAAGAGCTGTCTAATGTGGGAATCCTGTAAAAGCTGTGAGAAACAGGAAAAACTCAAAATGAGTCACAGAATGGTGACAAGAAAAAAATTAACCTGTGGTAAAATTAAAATTGTATTTGCTAAATATCTCTAAAGGTTAAAACTGTAAGGGAAAACATATTCAAATATACTGATCCCTGGTTGCAAATTCTGAAATGTTCATGAAACAGAAAATATGACACAGTCTGCTGTGTGGATGAAATAAGTGGACAGCCTTTCTCAAATTCAACAAGAAGCATGTGAAAGAAAAGACCAATGTCTCTCTGTTTACTAGACTGCTGTGGTGGTCATAGCAATAAAGAGTTTTAATAGACTAATTTTTAAAGTAATCTGTTTTTCCTGCTCTCTGGACTCCTCCCATGTTCTCTGCAATTAGCAGCTCACCACAAACATTGGAAAGAATAAGGCTGAATTACTTTTACAGAAAGCTGCATTTAGTAACATTACAAAGCTGACATCACTGCAACAAAAGGTCAGTCATGTAGGGATGTGGCAGAGGTTATCATGTAGCACAGTACTAATATACTGGGGGGAAAGATTATGTCAACTGCCTGCTAAGTGTCCACATCCAGGATGCAATCTCCCCAGGGAATAAACACTCTTGGCAAGCACTGAAACCCAGAAATCTTCACAAAGCTGTTTGCAATTTGCAGCCAAAACTATCCACAAATGCTGGGAATAGACTACAGTCCTTGACAACACACAACTCCAGACATTTCCAGGGGGGAAGTTTAATCTACAAGGATGTAGAAATATAAAACAAAGTATTGCTCAAAGTAACTGTTTGTCAGATCATGTGCCTCTAATTTGGTTTCCAGTGACATTACACAGCTGCAGCCAATGGATTCCAGCCAGACCCAACAGTCACTGAAGTTCTTTTTTTGTTTAAATTTAGTATCTGAACATGTTTTGCCCATCATTAAAATGGAGAGTAATTTCTCAAAAGTGAACTGTAGAAGTTACAACTGCAAAGAACTTATTAGGTCACCTAGTCCCATCCTCAGAGCAACATAGGATTGAAAACACATTGCAAGAAATACTGAACAGCATGGTGTTTGTTTTACTTTTTTTCCCCATTCCTTTTTTTATTGTAATTGTTATCAGTATATTCAAAAGTTTAAAAAACAACCACAAATGCCAGTGTAAACATGCTTCAGGTACATAAGTAATATAAAGTATTGCACATATAGAAGTCCTATGTTCAGTATCTCCTTATGGTGCTATTTCATGAGAGTTGTGCAGATGACATGATTACAATGAGCTGCTGATATTATTTCTGAAGCTGCTACACACAACAAATATTTACAAAAGATGGAAGCTCACTTTTTTTTTTCTTCATGGAAGGATGATTTTGCCTGGAATGTGTGGGATACAGAGGTGTGCAAATACAGGAGGGGCTTGCTTTGTGATGGAATTTATCAGCTGATGTCTCTATTCTACAACAGATCAGCTCAAAGCCATCTGGAGAAGGAGTCTGTTAATGGTTTTCTGGGGGACTGGGAAGTTGTCAGGCCTCCCCATCCCTAGGAAACAGAGGTGCTTGCTTGTGTGAAGCACACAGGGGCTTCACATCCATGTTCAGAGGCACATATCTCCTTCTGTCTCTGACTTTTGGGCACACTGCATCTGATAAGCTAAAGACTCCATAAAGGTCTTCTTGCAAATTTGTCTTTGATATGAAGATGTAACACAGCTCCTGCTTGGACTTCTCAGGTTAGTCTGCATACAAGAAACGATAAAACTGTAAAATCTCATGTCAGACTGGCAGAACTGACAATGTCTCATAACTACTCCTATCTTGAAGTATTAGGAAGCCAGTTGTTTAAAAGGAGCCAAAAAGAAGTGGCAGAATGGATGAGGCCATTTACCAGTTGAGAAGCTGAGATGGATTGGAAAGAAAAGGAACTCAGGAGAAGTCAAGTAGTGTGTGTTTCATAAAATGAACAATCCCTCGTGAATTTTACACAATATTGCTAATTTCACACTCACAGGCAGCACTGAAACATTCAAACTTTCACATAAAAATTTGCATAGATCAGGGCTTAGAGCCCCTGCTGAGATAAAGACCATTTGCTGATAGAAGGAAAAGAATGAAACATCCTTTCTTTGGGATCCTAAACCCAGAAAAAAAATCATAATAAATACTAAGTATGTATTTTTACTCTGTGCCTCAAAATCACTTTCTTTCTTTTTGTTCATGCTTGGCTGGCTGGCATCCTATTTTTCTGCATAAATACAAATCCTGTCACCCTTTCCTGCGAGACTTTAAAAATAATTTTATCAAGCCCTAAACTTTGCCAAAAGCATTACTTTTAAGATGCTGCCAGCTTGTAGATTGAAAAATGAAAAAGGCAAAGATTTCTTTAGGTGAAATATTATGGCAGTAGCTGTTCCATTTCAAGAGGGGATTTCAACAAAGTAACAGGGCAAAGGCCAAGAAATTTTGCCCCAGCCCCAAACCCCCTCAAGCCTTTTCAATATCACCAGTGTGGCTGTGAAAATTTAAAACAGTGTTTCAGAAATGTCTGTATCCTGTGTCAGTGTACAGCTGCCAGCCATCAGCAAAGCAAGGACAGGGTAACTCATCCCTGCTCTATACTGTGCATGGATTGAGTTATCTGGGTGTGGTACTGCCAGCTCTGGGCTGAAAGATACAACGTGTACTTGCTTATCACAAGTCTCATCTTGTAAAGTGTTCCATAAATCTTCTGCTTTGCAAAACACCTCGTAGCCAAGGAGTTCTTGCTCTGGGTGTACAATGCTTTACTCTTCTATTTACATGCAAAGTAAGTACATGATTTCTATTATTTTTTCCTTTTCTCAAAATCTATGTTGATGATTATATCAGATACTTATTACAAAAAGGTGGAAAAATAAATAATTGTGCCCCATCTATAAAGGTATTTATAGATTACCTTTGTGTTTCAGAAGTACTTTCACAGTACTGATATATTGCCTGTCTCCCTGAGCCATAATTTCATAGAAGTTCTTAGGGAGGTTTCAAAGGTACTCTGCATGATACAGTAGCATTCAGAAGGTTTGTCCTGCTTCATCTTCTAGACAATACAGCAATGAAGGATTCTCTCCTTGAGAGATTTGGGCTTGTTCTGGAAGCATCTCAGTATACCACACGTGCTCAGAAGCATCTGCTGAAACGTAACTGACTGGAATATGGGATAAACATTCTGTTCAGTGGAAAATATGTCTATAAGGCAGTGATAAGTTAATTTCTTTGGCAAGGATGCCCATCATGTGGCATGTTCTCAGAACATTGCATAGATCAGACTGACACCATGTCACTTGCAGGTACGAAATAAGACTGGTTGGAAGGAATCTTTCATTTAATCCTTGTCATGTTTATAGTCTCTCAGGCAGGATTCTGACTTGAACTGTCACTCTCTTCCTTTATGCATCAGTAGTCTTGTTATTTGTCAGCTGTTGCCTGTCAGCCATGTCATCTTGAGGAGGTCTAGCTCTGTCAAAGAAGCCACACTGCAGAAAAAATCAACAGAAACAAAGATGTCATGGTAAGACAACAACAGGAAGACTCAGCTGCAGTTTGATTGTTCAACCTGAAATGTTGGGCACAATGTATGGCAGGCTGACAGACTGTGAAGACATTTTATTTCTATCAAAATCATTCCCTATGAAAGTTTTAGATGCAAGGCATTGGGTTCCAAAACATACCTTTAAAATCCAAATTAGATGAAAGATGTCTTTGCAAATGTAAAGTTGGCCTGAATGCTGGTATGGACTGATGCTAATGAGAAATCTGCTCCTCTCAGTTCAGCAATGCACTCATTCAGAAAGGAGGTTTAGACTGACAAGCAGTAATCATAAGAGCAGTATAATATGTGTTGGGAAATGTCCACAGGACAGTGTTGTGACCTAGTCTAAAGATCACTAAAGATGAATTCTTCTCACCTTACTTAAACTGCCTAACATTCACTCTTTTAGTTGAAGGTTAAAAGTTCAAAAGTTGTTAAAGGAAAGTACCACCAAAAGATAATTTCTCTCCTCCTTGCATGTTTAGACATAACTTTTTGCTGCTGCAAAAAGGTGAAGTTGGTGAAGTTGGGAAGTCAGCATAGGCTGTACACCTAACCATAACCTTTAGGCAGCTGAAGACAGATGAAACATATCCTAATGTATGGAATCATTTCAATCTCATTTTTAATGTGAACTGAGAGGATGGACAAAAGCTACACTGGCTCCTTATAATATAGCAGTTTCCAATAATTTGTCTTAAACTTGTGAAAGAAGTGTAACGACCAATAGAAAAATAGAAGACTTTAAAAAACATAATATATTATATATTAATATAAAAGGAAACTTAAAAATTAATTCTCAGAACTGGGAGTGTTGTTCCATGCTGACAAAAACTGGAAATTCCTGAATTATTCAGAGAAAACAAAGTTAGAATAACTTCTTTTTGAACCTAAACATCCTGAAATAGAGGATCATAGGTCTTGGGAAACGGAGCCAAACTCTGTATGCCCATTTGTAACCAGGCTTCAATAATAAAGGAGGACTTTGAAAACAAGTTCCCTGCATAAAGGTCAGTGCCACTAGCATGTCAGAAATGCCAAAACAAAAAAGACACGTGTACTGTTGCTTTTGCTCCAAACTGTTAAAGATCACAAATTTCTAGCCTCTCTTTTTATCTGTTAGAATCTTTCCGTGTTTTTTGTTTGTTTTTTTTTTTTTAAGGCAACAGTAACAGGAATAATGGAACATACCTTCCATAAAGCTAGGGTCAGCAGAGCTAGTACTAGTAGTCCAAGAAGTATAGCTAGTATTATAACCCATAAAGGGATCTCAAAGGAGACATTTGGGGTGGACCAAATGACAGATGTTCTGATCTGCAATGAAAAGAATACATTTAATGAACAAAAATGAAGCAAGTAAAGCAAGTCTGACAGTAGAATGCAGAGGTTAGAAGCATTGATTTCAACAGCTTTTTGTAGATTAGAAATACACATTGACTGAAATTTTCCCATGTTGACTTAATTTATTGTAACTTCCTTTCCACTTGTTCATGATAATTACTAGAAATAGAATTCACACATATATAAAAGTCTTGTCATATCAGACATACAAATAATTTTCCCATAATACAGAGTGGCAAAAAAAATCCCCTTCTGTGCAGATGCTTCACGAATATTCAAGGAGAAAAGTTCTGCTCACATGCTGGTACAACTTAGGCCAGTACACTGAACTGCACTCAATTACTCCCAAACAATGGTTGACTTTGGCCCAAACTCTTAATTCAAACCACAGTAGATACCAGCAAGATTTTTCTTATTTTAATTTTTGCTGACATACCAGTATACATTTTTTCCGATGATTTGCATTTCAGCTAAGCAGTCCAAAAATGAAACTCAAGCAGAGTGTATTGTCCTTGTGATAAAGCCTAACACACAGTATGATGTTATCTTCTTCAAAAGAAGCCAAGCATACAGACTATTACCTAAATGGGAAACAAGCATGAAACATGCTCTCCCATTGTCTGAGGCTCTACAAAGCAGCAGAGGTTAACATCAGTTATCAAAGGTTTTAACTGACTTGGGAAACTTCTTCCTTTAGACCTTCCTGTGGACCAAGAGTAGTAATAACCTTTTGTATTTCTCCTTCTGAGGACATCACACTCTCCTCCATACTCTCCTTTCCATACCTTGTACAAAATGTGTTATATGCTCTCAGGCTCTGCTTGGAAGGCTCCTCAGTCTCACTAAATATTTGCTCAGTCCTGGCTACTCCCAAGTGGGAAGGAATGAGTTTGGGCTTTCCTTAGCTCTTTTGACACAATTATATCCCTTCAGTCTTAGTTTATTTTCTCAAACTTTTCTCTTTCTTGTTAGCCTAGGAAGTGATTTCTCTCTGGGGTTTTCTCTTAGACCTCTCTTGTCTACTCTTAGTCTTCCTTAGGACAAGTATGTGACCTACAGGAAGTTATTTGCTTTGTGGCGTGATGAAATCAGTTTGCAAAGCAACTGAAGAAAGAAACTCTCAAATTATATTCCTCTTCTGCACTCAAGGTACAGCTAGGAAATTTACTCTTTTTAATAAGTTTCTTGGCTATGGTCCAGTCCCTACACTCATCATAAATTTTCTTTCTATGGTTTTTTTTCCTCTATTACCTTAGTGATTGATGCACTAGAAATTTAACAAAATACTAATTTCCAATTTGTTCATTGTTCATAACAGCAGCCTAACTTTTAAGAATGGGCACAACTCTGTAGTTCAGCTCAAAACTGTTTCTGTTCCCATGCCTCTCATTTCTGTCCTTGAAGATGGCAAATTTAATCACTTAATCCTTTCTGCAACATCCAGTCCTTTCTTCTCTCAATTTTTCTTGTGATCAGCATTCTTTCATAGACTTTTCCTTCTGAAAGCACCAGTAGATCTGTCTTCCAGCTGCTGTCAGGCTTAACTAGAATACACTTTTGAATAGTAATTTTCCCTTACCTCATCTGCGCAGCTGCTCCCTACTCTGACCCAGCGCTTACAGAGATGGCAGTCTGGTGAGCTCTACTGATGCATGTATTTTTTTTATAGTATCCCTCAACAGGAAACAAAATGTAGGGACAAATGTTCTATATAGGAAACCACTTGCTTTCTACCAAAGCTTACACTGAGGGTTACACAGAAGATACCATTATATTGCCCAGTCCTGGTGTTTGCACTTTAACATTGGCTCTGAAGATGAAGTACCTGCAGTGCTAGTCATAAAATCACTGATCTAAAAAACACAGCTAATATACACCTTTGGAGCAGCTCTAAATAGTCAAAAGTCTACTATATTTCAAAAAGATAACATCTATAAAGAATAAATATGAGAGCAAATTAAAGCAAGAAATAATTATTTTAAGGAAAAAAGCATTAATAAAACAACCCATGAAATGTCACCCTTATGTCCCAACAGATATCCTGATGGTGTCATCCAGTGATCAACCATGCCTTTGCAGAATACCATTCCCTTTGCCAGCCTCCTCTTTGGGTTGCTTCTTAACCACTGCAAAATTTCATAGGCTCTCTGCATCATTAGATCCAGCTAGAGCAGAGCTCATTTAGTAAGGATAAAATGCCCTTGAATGGCTCTGCTTGTGTCTCAGATCGGCATTAAAATGCAAGGGCAGAGAAAATGAGAAAAGGGTCATCTGAACTGTCTGCAGAGATTCTTCCCAAGAAAAGCCAATTAAGGAAAAAGATTAATTCAAGGAAAAGGTTAACTGACCAGGAAAAACAGAAAGGATGCAGCTACAAGGGGCTGCTAGAAGCCTGTAGAAAACAATGGGCTCAGCTGTCCAAGGAAGAAAGCATCTCCATTCTACAGCTAGAAGATCATGAATGCTGCCCTGAAGCAAGTCTGATCACATACAGCACAAGAGTTAGGAAGTGCTGATGAAAATTCATGGGCCCCAAGACAGTAAAAACATACTGATTCAAAAAAACCCAACTCATTCACAATGTGCACTTCCTCTGTTGGCAAACTCTGAGGTACTACATACATGAAGTTACAAATTTTAATTATTGTTTGGAAAGGACCTGACACTGTCAACATACAGATTGCATATCTTAATAATCTAAAATTTGAGCTTCACTACAGTTTCTATCTGTAACACTATCACTTGCCTGAGAAGGTTGCTATGAATCTGGAGCACTAATGTCAAAGACTACGTACCAAAACCCTCTTAAAATTATTTGTAAAACAGCAGAAAAAAATAAAAGGCAAGCAGTGCTTTCTGTTGTCTCAAGTTTAATGAAATGACTGACTCCATTTTACAGCAAGGCCAAACCACAGGGAAGACCCATTTACATGCAAAGACTTTATTTTGCCATTTCTGCTACTGATAGCTTCAGCCAAATTCCTAGGTGGCACAATGGGACTGAGATAAATACAAGAGGAAATGGGAACCAGCACTGCTGCTTTAGAGTGGATTGTAGAACACCAGTAAAACAGAACAAAAAGATTCTGACAAGCTGCTGGCTAGGTATGGATGGCTTGATAGATGGACAGTCATCCTGGGTCTGGTCAAGAAAGGGTTAATTTTTGGAGTAGCCTGAAGGGGGCATGTCCATGAGGTTACTTTATAGCTCACATTACTACCTGAGACTGGGAAAGGGAGTCTCTTCTGAAGTTCCTCCCAGTAGAGTAAGCCTGGCAGAGGGAGCTGTATATTGTTAGGGAGCTTGCCTGTCAATCTTTCTTTTCTTGTACCCTCTGTCATTAATATTGTCTCTGCTACTGTTAATGTTCTTATCTCATTGCTCTTTCCTGTAAAATTGTTAATTGTTCTTATCTCAACTCGTGATCGTTACGTTTTCTACCTTCAATTCTTATTTCCATCCTGTTGCAGGGTGAGAGGGATGGGAAAGCACGGAAGCAGGCAGTGCATGGTTTAGAGAGTCACAGTGGGAGAACTAAACTGAGGAGTAGCATTCCTAAACCAGGACAACACCCTACTGAAATTGTACATCTGAATATAGAAATTGTGTGAGTGGGCAACTACTTCTTGGAGTAGGAAGAAATTTTGGTTTACAGATTTTTTCAGATAGTATTTGACTGAACCACATCTGGTTCCTTGGGCACCAAGTCCAGTTTAACCCAATCTAAGGTAACTACTTCAGCACCACAGGTACTGAGACAGGGTGAAGTAAGCTGCTGTGTGGTGTTTAGGTCTGAATAGCTCATAGGGCAGCGTATGATGGCACAGCAGCAGAGCAACAACTAGACTCAATGTGTGCCAATTCTCTGTTCAGAATTAGGTAGGGTCAATCCTGACTTCAAGGCATGTTTGAGAACCTCCTGAAATCAGTGAAAACATTAGAACATTAGGGATGGTAGATTTTATTAGGTTTTGGATAAAGCTGACAGTAGTGTATGCAAGTACAAGTACACATGTTGCCTTTCCATGCCTTCTTTTATGTGCCACTTCTAGATATTTGCTGTATTTGTGTGCTGTGTTTTCTTTCCTCTTACGCTATGAAAACAGTAACACTAGCTAGCTCTTATTCTGATATCTACAGAGTACTTCTCAGACAAGGACATGTGGATCTTCCTGAGGATGCTAAACAATTATGAATGGTGTAGCAGCACTCAACCTTGCTTGTGCTGCCTGTGTTCAGAATCACCTCTCCCTTCCTCCTTCTGTCATTCTGCCTTTACAGACCATCAAGTACAACTTGTGATTTAATTTCAGTAGCTCATCTGGAGCTTGACAAATGTTGAAACATAAACAAGAAACTGTAATCTTACAGAAGAGCAGGGTGTCATGTTCATAATCCTTAGATTATCAGCAATGAGCAAAACAGACAGCAGAAATTAGGTCTATCCTGTATCAAGCAGACACTGCTGCAAAGCTGCCACAATTCTCTTCTCTTTTAGCCTGAGTGCAGCCAATGCTAATGAAATATCTGCCTGCTAAAATCTTGAAACCATCCTGTCGAACCCACACCCTTTCCCCATGAATTCTTCTTTGCCTTAGGTTTTAAAAGCAAGGAGATAGTTGTGCTAAGTACTTGAGATTTATTTCCTGAGCAGGGGATTATATGTAGGCATCAGTCTCACTCCTGCCTGCGTGCATTACCAGGAGGATATAATGCCCCTGGGCTGTCCCTCCTTTATACTCTACACAAAGCCTTGCAAGGCTACTACTCTAATTCCTTGTGAACAGTTTGACACTGCAAGTCCTGAACACCCACAGAGTTGAGGCAGAAGTTGGAGGGGAAGACAGAAACAAAACATTCCTTCAGCTTTGTCTGCCTTGTTTCACCATTTTTACAGAGGACTGTTGCTTCTTCACCCCATGCTGTCCACAACAGTTTTACATGTGATTTTGATTTAAAACAAGTTTGTATTTTCAGCTTGGATTTCTGTTCTTCTCCATGTGGTAGGTTTAGCACTCCAGGATCAGAGCCAGGGAATGTTTCCATCTAAGGTGGCCAATATCAAGTGGATTTTTTACACAAGTGTTGCATGTTGACACTGTACTTTAGATGCATGTTAGCTTTCCTCTCTGTTCAGGACAAGACTTTATGCTGAACACTAATAACAATGCTTGCTTCTCTGTGAAGTGAAGCACAAAGCACATCTCAAAAGACTTGAGAGGAGCCATCTGACTTCTGACACTGCTGAACATCTCACGCCTTTGGTATCCAAAGGGTGACAGAGAATGCCATCTGCCTCAGGCACTGAGATGAGGGTGAAGTCCACCCAGGAGTTATGACAGAGCCTTTGCTTGCTATTGGACATGAAATCCACACTGATCTTAGCACAAATGCTGTCAGACAGTCTTAACTTCATAACCTCTCTTGTGGTTCCATGAAAGTAATTTGTTGCCTATGAAAGTGTTCTTCTGCCCCAGAAGGCTTTTAAAATATACCTTTCTAAAAATGTGCCATAGTTAAGCTCACTGTAAATATATAAAATAATTATTAGGGCTTTTGCCACTGTATTTCATCCAGTTGGGATTTTGCTTCTGATTTTGGTGTTAGTGTGTCTTCAAAATAGTCTTTAATTCCTCTGGAAGGGAGCACAAAGCAGAGAGAAGCACATGAAGTAATCTGCTGCTTCACTGGCACTTCCTTGTGTATAGATGGGAGTTAGGTTTGACTGGTGCAAACTTCCAGCCTCTGTGGTCAGAATTCAGTGCAAGCCAGTGGGATTCTCACATAGTTATTTTTTTCTCCCTGGTTCTTTAAAATACACATTTCAAAAAATAAAAATAAATTCTCCATAATTTATTCTGCTACTTTAGGAAAAAGCAACTAAATTAATTATTATTCTAGTGCTACTGATTTTGCTGCCCATGATGACTTTCCTTTAGTCTTCAGAAATTTTCTTTACAGAGGCTGAGAAACAGAAATTCTTTTGAACTCCTACATGTCCCCATCCAACCATTACAGCATGATGTTCTTATACGCTCAAATTAGAATGTAAAGGCTCCCTCGAGCTTGAAGTCACATTTATGATTACACATTACAAATGTTTATGCAAATATATTTAATGAGGAATATAAGCTTGTTTAAAGTGCTATCAACATGTAATAACTAAAAAAAGTCATAGGCCTTAGTCTGAACCCAATGTTACTCACTGGAGGACACTGGTCAAACAGTTTAGACTAAAGGCATCCACAGCCAAAATCCTATCAAACATTAAAGAAAAGCAACCATATTTTATTAAACTCCCAAACTGGCTCAAGAATCATAAATTAAAGTAAAGCAAATTTCTGCTTAGTCTAACTTTGCACTTTTTGCAATAAAAAGTACTTTCATGTTGCATGTGAAATTCACCAAGTAAGACAGTATTATTTGCCACAATAATACTTATAGCAAAAAAATGAACATTTTCTCTTGAATGAAATAACTGTTACAAGGAAATTCAACAAGTTATATAATATATGGTTGCAATTCTAAGACTATCAAAATTAATGGAAATCCTGTTATAGATGTCAGTGGATTCTGGTTTAAGCTTCATGCTAATTTTCTGTTTGATGCATTTTCATTTTAATGTTTTACTATTGAGGATCCAGGTTTTCCTATATTTGCCTAACACTTCACACACCTTTTTATCATGACCCTGTCTTCAAGATCCATGTGTCCAAGACCTATCTATATTCCATGATGATGAAGTCCTTAGAGCTACAATTAGGACTACATGGCTCTGTAAGTTGTTGCTGTGTATGGGATTATTCATGCCATTAAAACTAAAAGTAAGTATCAGCCTGCCTAATTGGAATCCAGCCCTACATGAATTAAATGAAGGACATATGGTCTATTCTTTAAAAATATATTTTCTTCTTTATATAAACTTTAAAGTGCTAGCTGATTATTACATATACTTTTGAAAACTGATTTTAAAAATATTTAAATCTTTCTTCCACTTCCACCATTTCATTGTCTGAAGGAAAATCATAAACTTTTAAATAAATCTTTGGAAGCTTTTAAAATACAACTAGTGATCTTTTTCAGAAGGAAGAAAAATATTAAGCCTTGCCCAACTTCAAGGAAATATTTCTTCTTGCAAGTGGAACATCAAAGAACTGGTGCCTATAACACATCAAGCTGTAGAGCTGGCAAGCATCCACTGCCATGTCCAGATATGAAACAACATAAAAGTGTTATCATTTTTCAACATTTTACAGTTGCCATTACAGGCATTTTGCTGTAAATCATCTGCTGCAAATAACAAGCTTTATACTGGCTGGAGTAAGAGAATGAAATGCTTATCTGATCATTTGGTAGATCATCTGACACTTGTTGAGAACAGCAGGCTATCACCTGGGGTAAAGCACTCCAGACCAGATGAAGGCCCCACTATCAACAGAATTCTGCACATGTGTTTCTGGTATGGAACACATGCTGCAAGAAAATAAAAAGAGCCCGAGTATATCTGTCAGCTTGGTGCCTTTGAACCTTTCTGGATGAATACTGTATTAAGCACCAATCCTCTCTAGTGAAATCATGGTTCTACTGATGATGGAGGGTAGAGTCACTGTGCACACAGAACCAAGATTTTACCTTGTGTCTTCCCAGAGCGAGTATCGATCAACCATTCAATCTGTGCATGTACAAAACAAAACTTTAAAGCCTGTATCCTCTAAAATATACTGAAAGTAAGCTCTAAAGTGCATTATTCTGTTGGTTTTCTAAGTAAGAAAGTATTCTGTTCCTACTACTCCATCTGAACTGACTGATACGATGTATTTCCATAACAATTCAACATGGCAAAGTTTGAACTGAGCTTACCTTTTAAAAGAAGGACTGTAACTGATCAATATTTATAAAGATGAGAAAATTAAGCCTTAAAACTTCAGATTACTCTTATACTAGAATCAATTTTTGCCCTCATATTTTATTTATCTTTATCAGTAATGACAAAATAGAGTGAATTTTAACCATGGTATTAGACACCACAAGAAACAAATCACTTTAAAATACTCCCCAAACCCAATCCTTTGGCACCAGCAAACAATTAAATCAAATTTATGCCTCCAAAATTAATTTTTGTATAGTACTCCAGAGCCATACAAATCACACAAATCTCAGTCTGCAAATAAGGCAAGTACTTTAGCATCTATCTATCTATCTATCTATCTATCTATCTATCTATCTATCTATCGTCTGTCTATCTATCTATCTATCTATCTATCTATCTATCTATCTATCTATCTATCACTTCTGTAAGGATTAACAAGTAAATTTGTATCTTTGCACTTGATGTGCTGTGAGGTGGCAATCCTAGATAGGCATACAGACCTTCCTGAAAATCAGGGTATCAAAGAAGCTTAATACAGATAGAGAGAAGTTGCTGTAGACAGTACACAAGCTTGTGTGAGAGAACTGCTGATTGGGAGAAGAGTGAGCTCTCTAAACCTGACAGAAACACGATTCTGGATTTTGCATAAAAATTTCCTCCAGATTTTTTTTACCCCAAACAAAGTAACTAGATACTTGCTTTCACAGTTCTGTTTTCTTTTGGAAATGGAAAAATCCATCTGAATTGCAATAAAGCACTCTGCACATTAATTCAGCAAGAAATTGTTTTAAAATGTAATAAGAATCATGTACCATCAACTTCCACAGAAAGCAATGAAGTGATTTCCTTTAGGTATTACTTCAGGAATTTACACTAGGAACACAGGAAAGACCAATCTCAATATTTTCATCTATAAGAACTTTCACAGCTGTGATCAGAGTGACCAAATACATGTGCTTCACACAAAGATATAATTTTCAGTTACTTACTGCTATGCTTCCCTCGGGGAGCTTTGCTGGTTGCACTTTATATGGCATGCTCTTAACTTCAAAGGAAACATTGGAAGAAAGACTGTAGAGATCATTCTTTCTCTGAAATGATAGAAAAAAAGAAATTATTAAACCCCATGTTTATATTTAAAAGCATTTATGAAAGATAAGCAGACAAAAAAACTCCAGAGCACTGATTTCATAAGTCAAAGATGGTTTCTTTTGGTGATGAGTGCAGGAATTGAGACCTGTATGTGTCCATGAGATAAATACAGCACAAAGCTCCAATACAAAGGCCACATGTTCAAAATGAGGAAGAAGGGTTACACATGCAGAAAGATACATAGTTATTTCTCATATTTCTCTCTGAAATTGGTGAGTTAAAAGCATGGGCAAAGTTTATGAAGTGTCTATGTTTTAAACCCTCACTCTGCTGAACAGGCCCAACAACCAGCATGGGTATATTGAGAGAACATTTACAGGCCTATGTTGATACCAGGCTGGTAGAGCTTCCAGATAACATCAAAGAAATGGCTGTGCCTTCCCACCAAACAATAGAAGGAACAACCATCGTTGACCTTCACTTACACAGAATCACAGAACAGTTTGGGTTGGAAGGGCCCTCTGGAGATCAGCTAGTCCAACTCCTCTGCAAGGCAGTCACCTAGACCAAGCTACACTTAGAACATGATTGATTTCCCATTGCAGTAGAGCTCAAAAATCCTACCCACCTTGCTTGTTTACTAAGTCATATCAATGTGAGAGGAATGTACAGTAGCCATTGTTTAACTGGCCACCTGGTAAAATATTTGTATAGCTGTTACTCAGCATTTCAACAAACCCAAAGATGTGCAGACAAAATGTGCAACTGATTTTCTGGGTGGTGCTACATGCATCTCATCTTGTATATCCCTTCCCATGTAAGACTGGGGTAGTGATATGGACCTTCTTTGAAAGTGCTTCAATATTCCCTGAGAAGTATTAGATTGTTAAGCACTAATATGGTCAATGGAATTCAGAGGGCTAGGAATTATGACTGTTACATCATTTTCTTATATTATTATAACAATAATTATTATTATTATCCTATTTTTGTTACTTGTCTTAATCCTTTATGAAATATGATGATCAGATTTCAACACAGTATTTGGCTGATGATTTACAGAAAGACAGAGCTTTGTAAGTGAAGCAGTCTTTCCTTTTGTCACCAGCTTTTTCAGTCCAGCATATTTGGAACATCGTTGTCACTTCCTTCTGCATAACCTTCTCATTCCTTCTATTTCTCACACATTTAGGAGTTCTCCTCCACTGACAAGATTTGGTTCCTCTGTGATTGTTCAACATATTTTCCTCAGTTTTTCCCTGTAGCTTCCTGCTGAATCAAAAACATAAACCCTCTCAAAAAACTGCTTTTCCTCTTTCTGCTGTTGTGTTGAGCAAAGACTGAGTTAAAAATACCCCTTAATAATTCGGACTGTTTCTTTCCTTCACTGATGGAGAAAGGTTTGTTTGTGAAAATGACCTGAAATAAGCATAATATAAGCCTGGGAGCCAGCGTGGATGTATTTGAATGGCCATGGCTCAAATCAAAGTTTTCACAGAACTGCTGTGGTTGAAGAGCATATTTGGAGATTGTTTCCTCCAAGCACAGGCACAGTAGAATCAACTACAGCAGTATGTTCATGGCCATGTCCAGTTAAGGTTTGAATATCTCCAAGAAAGGAAACTCCACAATCCCAAGAAACAACCTATTCCAGTTTTTTACTACCCTCCAAATAAAAATGTTTAAATGAAATTTCCTGTATTTCAATTTGTGCTTCCTCTCTATTGCTTGATTTTGAGAAATGTGCTTTACTCCCACAAATCAGATGTTTACACAGGCTGATGAGATCCCTCCTGAGCTTTCTCTTCTCCAGACTGAACATTCCCATCTCTCTCAGCCTCTCCTGGTATATCGAATGCTCCAAGCCCTTAATCATCATTGTGGCTTTTAGCTGGACTTGTTCCAGTATATCCACAACTCACTTGTGTTAGGGAGCCCAGGACTGAACTCCAGATCTGTTTTATCAGTGCTCAGTACAGAGGAAGAATCAATTCCCTTGGCCTGCTGGCAGTGCTCCTCCTCATGCAGCCCAAGAGGTTGTTGACTTTCTTTTCTGCAAGGGTACACACAGTGGGCTCATGTTCAACTTGAACTCCACAGAACTCCAAGATCCTTTGCTAGAGCACTGCCTTCCAGCTGGTTGGTTCCACCAGTACATAGGACTATTCCTCTTGTGGTACAGCACTTTGCATCTCCCTTTGTCACCCTTTTTGAAATTTCTGCCAGCTCACTTCTCCAGCCTGTTGAGATTCCTCTGAAGGGACATACACACAACTGGTCGATCAATCACTCCTTCCACTTCATCATCTGCAAATGATCAGGCTATCAGGTCGGTAAGCATGATATCCCTTTTGTAAACCCATCCTGACAGCTTCCAATCTTCTTCCTGTTCTTTAGATGTTTGCAAATGGCTTCCACGTCTTTTTCTCCATCACCTGCTCTTCTCAAGGATTGAAATAATGCTGACTGACCTATCTATAGTCCTCTGAATCCTCGTTGAAGACAGGCATTACCATTTGCTTTCTTGCAGTTTTCAGTAATTCTCCCCAGTCACCATGAACTTTCAAAGATAACTGAGAAAGGTCTCACATTCTCATTGCCCCTCCCTCAGGACTTCCATGTGTATTCCATCAGGTTCTTTGGACTTTTGTATGTCCAATTTGTTTAAACGTTCCCCTATCCTTATATCTTTCCGCTGAAGATAAAAGTTGATTGCTGCAAGTTTCTATCTGGTTGCAGAGACCTTGGTTCACTGTATGCAGCTTTTCCCCATTAAAGACAAAAGTGATGGAGGGAAGCCTTGGGTAACTCAGCCCATTTTCTATGTCCATTCAGCAGAAGACCCATATTTTCCTTAGTCTTCTTTTGGCTGCTGATATACTTATAGAAGCCTCCTTAATGCCCTTTAAATCCCTTGCTAGGCTTAGGTGCTGGTGGGCTTCTTCTTTCCCATCTCTGTCCCTGCATTCTCAGACACCCTCTACATTCTTTATCCGACCCCTTCCCTGGGTGAACTGACTCTGCTTCCACCTCTTTTATGTTTCACAGAATCATAGAATCATAAAGATTGGAAAAGACCTCCAAGATGACTGAGTCCGACTTTTAACCTATCACCATCTTTGCATGTCTGAGTTGTACCAAGATGGCAAAACTCCACTTGTCAGAATGGACAGTTCTTGAGCTTAAAGGATGATGATCCTGGAGAATCAGTAGTTCTTCTGGACTTCTCTTTTTTTTTCAGGATAATCTCCCATGGACTTCTTCCAAACAGATCCCTGTAAAGGGTGCTTTCCTGAGCTCCAGGGTTATAGTTCTGGTATTTGCCTTGTCCATTCAGTCTCCTTTTAAAAAACTAATTTTCTCTGTAAATATGTGAGGGTGATAAAAAGCCAGCACATTTATTGCCTTCTGGAACTAATTTGGCTATGCCATAATTTAGTTCTTTTAAAATATTGAGAGCAGCTGAATGGTTATTATCAGAAAATTCAACCTCTCCTTGGGGCCTATACTAGGAAAGAGCAATACTAAAAAATCTGTCTCAAACAACTACACAGTCAAATCAGCTGCTTAACACAGACAGTATCAAATGAAAGGGAACTATCAATATCTATCTATTTCTATCAATAGTGTTTGAAATGAAAAATTAGGTTTGGTAAATAAGTAGTTTTATACACATTCATGGTGCTGATCATCTATGAGGTGATATTCAGAAAATAACTTCTCCTTATCACATTAATTATTTTCCATTTTCAGACTCAAGACATTCTTCATATTTTATTCTTCAGCACTAGATTCCTCCTTACACAAAATCTCAGCATGTTTCTGTGACTGAACATTCAGAAAAAAAGCCTGAAAAAAGCCTTATATTTTAAATCCTAAGCAATTCATATCAAGCAGGTTTCTGGATATGATTATATGATTTATAAATATAATCTGTAATGGCGAGAGCAGAATATGTTATATTATTGAAGAAGTAGACATTAGACATTCAGCTGGATTGGCTAAGGTACAGTAAAGGCATTAACTCTGTTGAAATCTCCTATAAATGAAACAGCAGTAATGGAAAAATAAAGCCTTTCACCTACTATACGTGGCTTATTTAATTTTCAGCTTGTATCAGCAACAAGAACATCAGAGGAGGGTACTTCCTGTGGATTATTGCTTGGCTTGGGCTAATAAGCTTGGGTTGTGACCACAGCTATCAACTCATCTCAACCCTTGATTACCTCCTGGAAATGCTGGATACAGGAATGGATACTGTAAAAGACCAGAGAATATTTTCCTGCATTTACAGAATTATGTGTTTGTGGCAAAGGACTTTAAAACAATGACTGTGGTCAACACTGGTTGCAAAGAGGATTCTTACTTGTATAACACCTTTGAGATACAAGCAGCTGTCTTTCCTACAGCCTTTTTTATAATTCTCAAGCCAATTGTAAGAAACAGCATTTCTTTACCAAATAATTTTTTAATGGTGTATGTTTAAATATTCAGTATTTACTGGAAGCTGCAGGACTTGTGGTTTGAAATTCAAGCTGAGGACTTAGTCATGGCTCAGAGGAAGGAGAAGAAAGAATCTGGTATTTGTGTCAGTGCTTAATGATCAAGAGTAGAGAGCCCAGCCTTAACTACACTGCTCTTTTGTGGTTCCCCTTGTGTTAGAACAAGCAGAACCTGATCCTGTGCTCATTGCTGAGACAGTAGTTTGCAATATTCTGGGAAGCAGGCAAAACATGGCCATTCCCTGTGTTGGCTGGGTGACAGATCCTGATGATGTACTTATTAAAGCTTCTCTCTCTACATGCTTTTGTTTCACAAATAGATTTTTAAATTGAAGCCTTTGTTTTCTTTAAAAGTTGCAAGACAAAGAAGCAGCCAGAAATGAAGGAAAGTGTTCCCAATAAATATTCAGTGCAGTGTTTTCCTACATACAATTGAGACCAAAATAATGTGAGAAGCAATAGAAAATCTCTGACAATTTGGACGAGAGTTCACCAGGCTCCAGTGGGATGCTGGTGCTTTCTGCAAAGCATCTCTAAGGCATGTGAGCATCCTGGTCAGAGAGCACACTGAAATGCGGGGACAAATCTGGATCCCAGGGAGCTAGACTCAGGGTAGGAAGAATCTTTAGCAGCTTAAAGACTGGCAGATCATTGCTGTTCTGCAGGTTTGAAGAGTTTGGCTACTGGAGAGTGTTCCCAGAATGACTCTGCTCCATTGCCCCTATGGAGAATTGTTCAGGCTCTTGGAAATCCTTCTTTTTTTTTTTTTCCTGCTAAGATATAGCTCAGTGAAGTCTCTCTAGCTGAAATGCACATACTTCCCCTATGGTAAGCTGCATGCTGTGGTGGTATTTTCATCCCAAGAACTTATGACTTTTGCACATGGAGTTCAGTGCTGTTACAACAATATTGGCACTGCTTGATTAAAATTTGTTTCCCTTTGTATCTGCTGGAGTCTGGCACACTTTAAAGACAGGAGGGTAAGCAATACCTTTTAAATACATGCTTTGGGAATTCATTAACTTGCTTTCTTTGACCAATACCTCCCAAAACGTGAACTGCTGCCAATAGAGTAGAGAGTAGAGCTCATACAACTACTTCTTTTCAATAATTTGTTTAAAAATGTACATGTGACTCTGTACACATGGTAAAATGTATTTGTGCTATTTGCAGCAAGAGTCTATTTCCACCCAAACACAGCTGTAACCAAAGAAAGCACTCTGAAATCAACACATCCTTCTCTTTATCATTATATTCATACACTTCACATATTGTATTTTTTTATATTCCTTTTGACAGCCTATTTTAAGTTACAATGGAGGCAGCTATTTTGTTGTGATTCCAAAAGATTTCAATATAAAGATTGTAATGGTTATCAATCTAAGATGTTTTTAATCATATAAGAATTTCTTCATATACTTAACATTACCTATACTGTAGCACATCTAGGAAGATTCTCATGTTCTGCGCTTGTTAACACTGAAAATATTTTAAATAAAAATGAATGAAAACAAAACTAGCCCATATCCAAAAGACCTCCAGTCAGCTCAGCCCCATGCAAATGTCTCTTTCTTTCTAGCCTTCATTCCACATAAACAATGAAATCAGGTATAATATAGTATTTTTGGCCACAACCAAAGTTTTGGGTTTTACTTATTTTGTTTTTTCAAATAACAACAGTGTTTTTATGCAACTGAAAATGTTGTTAATGACTTCCTCCTTTTGTTATTATATGTGCCTTGAAGGGCAGTGCATCAAATTTTTGGCTTTTAATTCTCAGTCTGGATTAAAATAATGTACTTAAACTTCCATATATGGCTTATATATGGAAATGAATGAGGGCATGAGATGTCTCTCTCACTAATTTTTCTGTTTCACCACTTCCATCCACACACAGGGAATTTAGGTTGACTGCAGAACTATTCTTTGAAAATATTAAGCATCCCTTGACTGAGATGTCTTCTACTGGACACAGAAAGAGGTTCTGGGCTGGAGGATTCTGAGGATAGAAATTATTGTTCCTTGGAGTCATATTCCACTTACAGATTGAATAATTGCTCCCATAGTAAATATGAGAGGAAGAAAAGTGAACAAATAAAGGACCTTGTACAAGAAGATCTCTCACCTGTCTCCCATCATCTCCACCAGTTCACCTCTGCTCTGAGCTCCAAGCCACTGCCAGCACACATATGCTGCAGACTGTGTGGCCCCACTGCACAATCTGCATTCTTCCTTTAATGGCCTCTGTGTAGCTGAACTGAATCCTTACCACAAAAGCATTACCTGCCCTAGAGAACTTCTACCACACTAAAGAGGCTCTGAGCTCACCAGTAATAAAATATGGAGATTCTGAACCAAATTTCTCATTAGGACATGCACTCCAACAGTGGTGACAGCTCTAGGTTTCAGGCAATGGAGGCAAAGGTGGATGCCAGGACTGGGAGAACTTGTAGTTGATGGTCCAAACCAACAAGGTATTACATCATGGTCTTCCTCATTTCCTATACCCTTCCAGAGCTCTCAATTTCTTTTTATATCCTTGGTGCAGCCTCAGCAGAAGGGAACACCATTATTTTATAAAGCAGGGATATGGGGCCTCTCAAGCTGAGTTTGAATTGAATTTTTGTCTTCCAGTCCTGAATTCACTAATCATTGGACTGCCAGTTCTTGCTTCTGGCAATTAATATGGAATAAACCAAGTCCTCTTCAAGTCTTTCATTTAATTCTATAGAATTAAATGAAAGACTTGCTAATTCTATAGAATTAAATGAAAGACTGCTAAATCCTGATTTGGGTGCCTATCCTCCTGACAAGGAATAGCCCTCATGCACCAACCTGATGGCTAATGCAAGTCACTTTGTCTGAGGTATCTCATTTTCTCCACATGCTGAACAGGGAGCCTAGGTATTTAGTTTCAGGTTTTGGATACCAGTCTGGCATCAGGAAGTTAAGATAAGAGTGCACTGCAGCACACATTACCATTAATATGCCAAGCATATATTTCCATTTTTAGGCATCTAAAGAGAAACGGGATCAGTACACATTCGGAAACATTGAAATAATGAGTACTTAACAGAGAAGCCAAAATATGACTTTGGATACCAAGAGAGCACCAAAATGCAGTGCTTCTCTTGCTTTTCAACTTTTTCTGATTAAAATTAGATTTTTATCCCTTCTAACTATTAAAGTTCATTCTATCAGGAGTACCAAATTCACATATCTGGAGCTGTCAAAAATTCAACAGAGAAACAATAAAATTATATTCAGTAACATTAAAAGAAAATACAATAAATTTCTAACTTCTTGGGAACCTTACACACCTTCTGTGGTTTTGTACATTACTGCCTCCCCTAGCTCTCCCAAAAGGAGATTTGTATTATTATAAGAAATTTTCAGTACAGGATGAAACAGTAGCTAAGAATGAACTGAGTTCCATATCCCACAATGTTATAAGTTCCAAAGAGCTTGGAGCCTGAAGGTTGTTACAAATCAGACAGATTATACAGACTCATCACTTAGAAATGCATTTTCAAAACAGATGTTTTACTAGACAGCTCTGAGTCTTATATTAAAAAGTACCCATCCATGCAAAGAACACTGGGCCAGATAGATCCCCTTTGGTCTCCCTCAGATGACTCAGAAATATGATTAGACAAATGGGGACATAATGGAGCCCCATCAGAACACAACGTAACATAACCATGGAAGGTTGTTTCTGTTTTGAACAAATCAGGCTATTATTTGCCTGATCAGCAAGTCTGAATCCAAAAGTCAGCTTTACTAGAGAGTTCATATTTACAGTTAGACTTTGAAGTTACTCCAAAAAAGTATGTGATTCTTCTTGGCCTTTGCACAATGTCTGTCTCTATCTTTGTTGGCTGGTTGGGAAATTTTGGCTGCTTTATTTATTCAAATGTGTCTAATCACTGCACGTCATTTAACTGTTATTTGTTATGGGAGTTTGGGTTTTAAGGTTACAGGTTACAACTGTCAAGAGACAAAAGGGTCAGCTGTTGTCAGTTAAACTAAGTGGAAGAGGAAGGAGTCACTCAATACATGACAGGTCTTTTGTGGCAACAAAATACACATGTTTGCCCATATAACTTCGATGAAAAACATTAATTATTTCATCCTAGCATAAATTAATCATTAAAAAAAAATCCTTCTCAGGTTTGCATTAGCATATCTGTAAGAAGAAAATACATCGTGACACCATGTTCTCAGCTTTAATGAGCACAAACAATTTCTTCTGCAAATCATCATGTCTTCATTTGGATTATAACACAGTTGAGGAATGTTGTATGACACCATTATTCTGATTTCTTTGGCATATGAAAACTTTTACATTAACTTTTACATGAACTGCAATGCTTCTCTAGAGACTTTTACCCTAAGTTTCTTTACAAATGCATGACAGTGGGGTTCAGTCTGGCCCTTGAACAGCCCTTCCTGATTCACAATAACCTCATCTTGATTATTTTAACTGCATTTTAATCCTCATTTTGGATCTGCAGATTTCAGCCTAGTTAACAACAGTTGCAGACTTACTAAGAGCAGATTGTGCCCTTTTTAGGAAACTGATTATGTTCTACAGTCTTTTATGGTGATGGTTGTGTAACTGTTAATTTTAAAAGGGGCTGTGAAAAAGGGAACTGTTTTGAGATTAGTGGAAGGAAGACAACCAGACCATTGGACACTATTTACTGTCTCCAAGTTTGCATGTGAAAGAGGGATCATTTTATTCTGGCAGGTCATTAGACATAAATGGGCGGATGCAACAGTTCTCTGGGAACTACCTTTTTGTACTTAGGAAAAAATTTGTTACTTTGAGTGGAGTTTTTCTGATTCTTAACAAGACTTGCAAATTACTAGTCAAAGGACACAAAAAGGTAAAATCACAGGCCATAAAAAGTCTTGTTTGATAGCAAGGGTATGCAAGGCCAGTGGAGTAATCTGGTAGGAGTGTTTCCCAAGAGGTCTTTCCACCCAGTGAATCTACAGGATGGCTCACCCTTGTCCCTGCCCGCAAGCTGGTGCAACATTCCATCTCTGCCTGGAGCTCACTGAGGGAAGGGAGGTGCAGGCAAAGCAAGCAGGATTTATTAAGGAGCAAGGAGGAGCTAAATGGACTGCAGCACTGGATTGCCTGGCATGTTTGCACACACCCATGTCCCAAGGCCCAGCTCTGACCTGTCTCCCCATCCAGATCAGTCAGAGAGAAGATATTTCAAATCAGCTGGATAATGCATCCTCTGAAGATACCTTTGTGTCTTGTCACTGTCTACAGAGATAGCAACCAGCTTTGGTGTCTAACTTTCAGATTACTAGAATTTTATAAAATGAGTTCCACTCCTCTTGCATTAAACATGCCACTGAATTTCATGCAGTTATACTTGTTCTGAACCTAAGTCAGTACAACTAAGGTTAAACCTCGGAAAAAGATTGTTTTTACTAAGAATTATCAAAAAAAAGGAGATTTTGTGTCTTCTGTAGCTAGTTTATTTCAATTGCTACACATCTTCTGCCACAGCCAAAAACTCAGAGAAACTGTTTCTCATTAATTTTTCTTAATCTCTTACAGATACTTCTTCATATATACTAAACTAGACTTAGGAAAATTGTAAGGAGGCTAATTTCCACTGAAACAGCTGTAAATAGCCTAGAAATTTCATCTAAAGATCTGTGTGTAGGACTTTTTCACGAGACCTTCTTTTTGGCCCTTACAGAGTTAACTGTATTTCAGCAGCAGAATGATGAGGAGAAAGACTTGACTGGATCTGGAATACATCATGCTCAGTTCCCAGTAAGGAAGGTAGCTAAGGGAGCTTTATCTTTTCCTTGGTGAATAAAATGATGAAGATCCTCGGTGTTATTGCTTGCCCACTGCAGTGCTCAAAATTGTCACACATTGTTCCAGTCAAGGATATATTTCTTACTCTCTGCCTCTCTCTGTGTGTGTCAAGAACAGACAAGCAGTGCAGTGAAGTTCTTACCTGAACTTAACAGGGACTATCCTGTGTGAGCTTCTCCAGCCATCTCTTAATGGAATTGGAAAAAACTGGAATCAAATTTCCATTCCATTTCCCAATAGATATGTGTCTTCTATAGCTGTAGAGATGCTTACATACTGGTGTTTTCTGTCCTTTGCAAAAGCTTGCACCAAATGATGTCCATCCCAATTCCCAGATTTGAAAGGACAAAAAGATATCCAAGCTGTCATGTTTTTGGGCTTGAATTTGAACCAGACCTTGCCTTTGTTTTGCATTAGCAGATGATGCACTCAGCAAACCTAAATGAGGTACATCCAGCCTAGAGTATCTAGATATAGCTAACATTTTTAAAATATGCTTCCTCTTAAAAGCATTTTATTTGTGTTAATGGAACTGAAGAAAGGATATGCAAGTTTCTTGGGACTGCTTGTTCATAGAAAGAAAATGCACTGACAAATCAGGAATTAGTTCACTTAGTATCTGCAAGGACCTCCTTTGTTATTGAGTAAGACAGAAATCTCTATTCTTCAAGCAAGGCCAGATAGGGAGGACAGAACTTAAGTGCTCTTTGGTCATAGTGGTCCTATAACAGCTTTTGGAGAAGAAGAAACACAGAATGTGACCTGGCCTCCTGACAGATAGGTAAAAAAGCCTTTCAAGTCATCCTTTCAAGTAACCACTGCCATAGTCCTGTACACAAAAAGAGACCAATGACCTCCCAAAAGTTTGCACCCATTACGGATTTGGTTAGCTACTGAGCTGGCATTCAGCTTTCTGGAAATACCATCCTATCTGCTCTCATTTCTCCAGGAAAACAAGTGAGGATGAATTTATTTTGTCTACTTTCATATTTGAGGGATGGAAGAAATTATTTTAAAAGGTGTGAGGAGCTTAATTTAAAGCTGTAAACTGAAGATCCTCAATTCTTCTCTTGTTAGGGTAAGAGATACCCTGCATATAAAGAATTCTTCTCCCACACCTGTAGGGAACAAAGGAAAGGTTCTTCCATTCCAGATAGAAAGACTGGAGAATTCTGAATTCCTTGAGAAAGAAGCCAATAATAAATCAGCTTGATCAAGACAGGAGATGCAGGTATTTCTTAATAACAGCAAATGGAATTATAAATTTCTCAGTGTATTTTCCAGCGTTAAAGGTATGACAATTGCATAGTAAATACAGACACACTGCCAGCTGTGAGGTAACAGCTCAAAGTAAAATCCCTCTGCCTTACAAAATCACAGAATAATTTGGGCTGGAAGGGAGCTTTAAAAGTCATCTGCCATAAGCCTGGACATCTTCAATTAGTCCAAGCTGCTCAGAGTCCAATCTGACCTTGAATGTTCCCAGGCATGGGGCATCTGCCACCTCTCTGGGCAACCCGTGTTCCAGCATTTCACCACCCTCATTTTGAAACACTTCTTTCTTGCATCTAATCTAAATAGATCCTCTTTTAGTTGAAAACCATTACCCCTTGTTCTATTGCAACATGCCCTGCTAAAAGATTTGCTCCCATCTTTCTCAGAAGACCCCTTTAAGTACTGGAAGGTGCTATGAGCTCTTCCTACAGCCTTCTCTTCTCCAGGCTGATCAACCCCAGCTCTCTCAGCCTTTCCTCACAGGAGAAGTGTTTTATTCTTCCAGTCATCTTTGTGGCCCTCCTCTGCACTCACTCCAACAGGTCCCTTTATGCAGTGTGAATATAATCCTGAGCGCAGAAGTTGGAAATGCAAGAATTTGCAAAGAGAAGTTTTATTTTTTTCCCATAATCTACACTGCCCCTTTTACCAATAAGACAGATTGTCAGCACATGAGTGTCATGTATCATATGAGCTTGATGCATACTACTCTTCCCTAGATTAATAGAGAATGAATAACAATGAATTTTTAAGCTGGACATAGTGTACATGATACACTGTTTGGCTCCAAGAAAAACCTTTTATTGGAAAAGAGGTTATAATTGCAGAACATTTGGGTCAGTTCAGGAAAGCAGAAAAAAAACCAGGAAAGGTACTTAAAAGTAATCTTGGAATCTTCAAGTAGGATTCAGGACATAGATTTGAGAAGGAGCGATTGCAAGAAAAAGACAAGTAAGCAGCATCCAAAAAACCTGGACAGAAACCAGTGAGAAGTTATCTTCAAATAAAGTGGTAACAAAAAGTATTTACATTTGCCCCATTTAATTTAAGAATTTTTATTTTTAAATATCAGCTCAAAATATATTCTTATATGTTTATAGAAAGAGATGTTTGTGAGCATTACCTCCAGGAATGTTTGTGCCCAGAGCCGGGACCTGATTTTTAGTGCAGCACTCTTTCCTCTTTCCAGCTGTCCCACAGTGCATGAAATTAAGACACACTTCACGTTTGTACAGTTCTGAGCAAAAAATAAAGGGAAGTCATACTTATGCTTTGAAAACAAAATCATTTTCAAATGCTACAAATAAACTTTTCCTTAAAGAGCTAAATAGTCTGACATCAGTAATTTCATCTGACGTATATGAGATACCCCATGAGTCAGTGTGATAACTCTAAACCACGGAGCAGATTCTTTTTTAATCACAAATGAATACAAACACCTACCTATAGTAAAGAAAATAAAAGTAATAATTTTTAACAGTATCTGCACTGAAGAACTCTTAAAATGTCCAGGCACTTGCCAATCCTTTGAAGGATGTGCTTTTTCCTCACCTATCAATCTTTTTATGATTTCAACACATTTTTTTGTTCTCTGTGCATTAAGTGTTTATTTATATTGCTAAATCTTCCCCCTTTTCTAACTCTCCTGGTTTTCCCACTGATATTTACATCATAGCAGCCAGAACATTTGCTGAGATTCACTGGTTGCTTTACTTGAGGCTTACTGTCTGTGAACCATTCCTGATGAGCAGTGATTCTGGCTCATACACAAGGCTGAAAGCAAAAGCCAAGCATTGCAACTCAAAACTATATACTCCTGAAGTCTGCCAAAAGAATGTCACACTAAAGGTTAAAAGCTGACTGGAAGCCACTGAAGAGAATGAGCAGAGTCTCATGGGGTAACCACAGGAATTATGTGGTTGTTTAGGGCATAAAAAGGAAAAATGATCTCATAAAAAATGATTAAATGTTTGTGGAAAAAATAAAAAAATTTGTATATACAAATGGGTTTTATCTGAAAAGTTTTGTTTGACTCAGGGGAAGGCTGAGGTTTTAATTGATTCCTATTTTTATAACAAAGCAGAGAATCCCTCCCATGACAGAAGGCCTTGTGACCTCAAAAGCAAAGCTAAGTTTTCACAAGTAAGTATATTCCCTAGTGAGAGTGAGAATACCCAATCTTCAGGAAATGAGATGGTGATGCATGGAACAGATCTGAAAACACCCTTAAGGAATCCTGTATCTTTATAGACAGATTTCCTCACATATCTCTGTCTTATTGGAGCAGAAGCTGTATGCTTAATTGCTGCTTTCTATATCTGACTGAAAGTGAAACTGTAAACCCTGGAACTTGCAACTATAAACTTTTTTTTTTTAATGAATATTTTAAAGTATCTGTTTATTTGGCTTTAAACATCCTCCAAACAGATTTATTTATTTTGCAGGAAGGAGAAGACTTGTTTTCATTAATCATAGTGGTCAAAAACACACATTAGCAAAACAAATCATTAGTATGCAAAAGTCTACTTTTGGCTGACATTCAGGACCTGAACACATATTTCTGTTTTTCTTAGTAATGCATTTAGCCTGTAGTGTAGTGTAGTTTTCAGAACAATGTAACATTGGAACTAATGGAAAAGAAACCAAATATTTAATCAACAGTATAAATAGAATAAGAGATTCTCAGAACATTTTGTCTCTCTGTGAAAATGCTTTGATGAAAATGAAAATAACTTAAAATTTCCAAAAAAATAAATTACAATTTTTAACAAAGAATTATCTTTGGCCAATCGGTCTTTTCCACAGCAACCTTCATTTTCCATGTATACCTCCAATGTGTCAAATTAAAAAAAAAAAATGCATCAGCAGTAACTAATGCTGAAGGCATTAGTGTTGGGACACCTTCTAACTGAACCAATGACATTGCTTTTCTATGCTCACCCTGGAAAAGCCTTTCTATATATCCAGTGGTAAACACTGCCCCCAGTCCTATCCTAATTTGTGCTGATCAAAAGCATGTTTTACTAGAAGAATGCTCATCAAAGTGCCAATTTTATATTACTGAGTACCCCACTAAATATGTTTGATCCATCTACATCAAGCAGCTGAAAATTCTCTGCTTCATATTTTAAGCTGCAAACACAATGCATACTTTAGAACTTTGTTAACCACTTCCAGTTGCTGCAGTCATTTTTATGTTGGGAGCCTATAAGCCTAGTCACTCAGAAAGATGACTGAAAATTAAGATATCACTGAATAATGGATTAAGTGTTCTGTGATATTGACAGGCAACGTCTTTGAACGTCCTGGCATTTTTCCTTCAGACCCAGTGGAATCAGATTCTGCCTAGGGTATTGGGTTGATGAAAGAATGGCACAGGAATCAACAGTGATTATTGCTTAAAATGGGTTAAACTGTGATTTTGTTCTTAATAACATTACAGTTTTCATTACTTTCAGATTCTATCTTCTTCCTGTTATAAAAATTGCCAAATTAATTTTCAGAAGCAATAATTATTCTCTTAGTCCAGAACACTTAAGTTTGTGAGGTTCTTTGCTTCCAAATTCTAGTGAGGTCAAGGAACTCAAGCACGAGTTTGCAGTAAACAGCTTAATAAGAGACTGGACAGCATGAAAGAAACTCTGCCCAAGGTTCATAAAAATAGATGGAAAGCACTGACTGTGAATCCCTTGACTGATCTCAAGGTCACTGTGTTTGCACATTGCCTTTAGGCAAAGGCAGCTGACACCTACAGGGCTGAAGTGTGCTAAGGATGGCACTTTGAATGCAGGAGTGGAAAAAAACATATGAAAATACAGCCAAGTCCAAATACTCAGGTCTGTCTAATCAGAACTATTTTCCCAGGACAGACAGCACTGCTATTGGTCCAGCATTATCTGGACTGTTAAAAATACAGTGTTGTGTCCCATTTGCCTTGCCTGTGGTACTTAGAGAGTCTCACCTTTCCCTGCACACTCCCAGTATACAGCTTTTAGATAGCTCACCAATATTTTTGCAGAGTTTTTCCTGTGAGGTTCTGCCACTGCAACATCCCTTTTCCTGATGTAATGAGAAATTGTGGAATTATATAAAAAAGCAGCAAGTTCAGGAGTGTCTTCTGGAACAGCAAACTGCAAAGAGAGAAATGGGAATGGTAATGACATACACATACAGTGATTCTAACAGATTTGTTCCTGTCTCAGAGGTCTTGGATTTTGGATTAACACTGTTTTTTCAATTGAACAGCACAATCATGAGAATACTTTGTCTTCAACTAGGAGCATGATGAGTAATAGCACAGGAAAATATTGTCCAGTTATAGGAATTACAGCAGACAACATTTTTCTCCACTTTTTACTGGTGTAAATTTCATTGTTTTACTTAATTTGTTAAGACTCTCAGGGGCAAATTCTGATATATATATAACAGGATAAATTCAGAGTTGTTGCACAGTAGTTTATTCCTTAGTTCAGATCAGAATCTGCCTAATAAAATATAATGATTTTACCAGTTTTAGGAAAAAAAGGAAGGCTGACTTCAAAAACCACAATTTTGGATCATATAACAAATATGTTGCAGATTCGTTTTGGTAACAGCTCAACTTTGTATGCAACAGCTTCTTCATTTTTAAGCTCACATTAAAATGCATTCTCTTCAGCTTTATATTTACAGATTTTTGTTCTCCAATTAAAAACTTCTTTTTGTTGGCAGTTTCTCTTTAATTTCTATACAGGGCATTTATGGCTCCTTTTATAAAGCCTCAACTCATGGAGCCAACTGCTACAGAAGTAAAGATAAATTTTAGTTAATGACAATCCAATAATGTAAAACCACAATAAAATATACATAGAAGTTTACAGTAAGATCTCAACAGGAACTCAACAAAACATAGCCAAAGCTATTCCTTAAGGACATCAGATTATAAAGTGCTACATCAGATCCTTCTTATCAGTTCCTTTAACCTCTGAACACAAAATATCTTAAACAAATTCCTAAAGAAAACATTTGTAATTGCAATAAATGTTGTAGCATTAAAGGAAAGAGAATAGCTATAAACATACAAAACCTCCCAAACACAAATGCTGGGTAGTACTAGATTTGGAGAAGTGGTGTAATTTATCTGATTAAAATTATAGTGTTATAAATAGAACATAAATATTTGACATTGTCTGAGATCTTCAGTCAAAAGCATCCTACAAAGTGAAAGATATTACAATTCATTAACAAATGAAACCTATGAAAAAAAAAAAGAATCCTCTTTTTTTCCTTTTTTTCTGCTGCTTCATGAGGTTAGCATTGTCTATTTGCAATAAGGGAACCCGTAAGTAGCTAGTAAATCTCTCCCTCTCAATGTGGCAACACGTGCAAACACGCCATCCAGAATTCTTTCACCAGCATATAGACTTCTTTAATGATGACAAATTAAAAAAACCCCACAATGTAGTAATGTGCCTGCAAAGAAGCCCTCAGGATATGGATATATATGTATATATGGATATATATGTAGATCCATTTGAATAGCAAAGGATTTTCATATTTACATTTTTCTTTTTTCATAGATCCTAGAGTGTTACCATCTTAGTGAATTGTAACAGCAAAGGTTCAAAAACAGCCCTCTGCAGTTAAGAGAAACACATGTGTCTCCTGCAACCATTTAAAAGCAGAATTTGTCCAGTGGCCTAAATGTCCAGGTTAAAGATATTTTATCCTTTTTGATCTGGTCACATGGAATTGCTCAACTGTATAACCTATCTCTATTACTATTTTATATGCCACATATTTGCCACACTGTCTTAGAGGATCACTCCCTCCCTTTCACTACAGTGGACTGTCTTGGTTTCCCCACCATGGAAAACCGTACTGCTTTCTTCTCCTGAGCAAGTTTCCAGACCTCTGCAGTTCCCCACTTCTCATTCCAATACCCTGTTCCACTTTTCTCATTTTCTAGCCAGGCAATAGCCTTTGCTGAATTGTGTAACTCCATCAGAAATGTTCTGGAAGAGGACTTTTTTGCACAATAATTATACACATTGTTTTATGTTACATACTTTATATTATATTATACTACATTGTACATATTTTAATATTATACATATTTATAAAAATACAATATATAGCATATGTTATATAATATGTAATATAAATATATTTTATCACTAGATTATACACAAAATTACACAAGAGCAATGCATTGGATGGTATTACTTTGTCCCAAGACCAAGCCCTAAACACAGTACTAACAGTATGAGGAGACTGCCTCTGGAAGGGGTTAGATCCTGCCACTCATGTTGGGGGATGTACCTTGTACATGTGGAGGAATTTGCTGTAATTTCACTGCTTCCCTGACAGAAGCTCCACTCGTGGTACTGCAGTGCCCAGCTACTGAGAATGTGCCATGTGTGTCTGAATATTCTACCACAGTGGCATTTATAGGTACAGGTTTCATAAAAATGCTTTTTGCCATCAGTCTGGGAGAAAAAAACAACTCATGAGGAATATTGTCTCAAGCCAGAAGGCAACCTAACTGAGCCCTCTTCTCATCAGAGCTGCCTTTAGGAAGAGCAAAAAGGAAGGAAGAATGGGGCATGCATACACAGTACACTCCTAATAACTTTCAGCTTCCGAATGTTTTCAGATCAGGGACTTCCTTATCTATATGAAGTTTGTGTTCATTTACTAATCTTCACTGGACTTCTCTTTTGGGCATTTGTTTACTTTCCTTTTAGATTCACATAAACTTTTAACCTTGACTACTTCCCTTTGGCCACAAATTCCAGACACCTGAGACCTGCCACCATGAACCATCACTTCCTTTTGCTTGTTTTGAATCTGGCTCTCCAGACTTCATTAGATGTTCCAGTTCCTGTGCAGGGAGAGGCAGAGAACAGTCAATCCACACCCACGCTCTTCCTGCCACTACTCATTTTGAGGATCATATTTGTGCATAGTCACCTCTTTTCTAGATTAAGTGTCCTAGTGTACTGAGTCCTGAGTTCTTCTGCATTGGAATTCATTCCGTATCTTTGATAAGTACTTTTGCTCCTTTTTCCACCTTTTTTAAGATTCATAAATTTATTATCCTTTCCCATCCCTCACTGTCTTTGTAGAAAGATAAGCTACAGAAAAGTTCCTAAACAAAAGTCTCCCCATGTGTGAATAGGTGTGACTTATCTTTGTGGACTAGACAACAAAGCTCAAATAAAACCTTTTTACAAGACAAGAAATTCAGCAGTGGGAAGAAATATACTATTTTGATTGAAACACAACAATCTGAGTAATTTCAAAGGGGAAGCGCCTCAGTGCCCTAAGAGAGGTAAGTTTGGATATCCAAGAGAAGGCAGGCATTTAATGTCCTTAGCCTTATTTGGAAATTTGAGCTAAGCATCCTGTTGTTTATATGAAACTTGAAGAAGCCTGTCTCTGTGTCCACTTGCCATCTGAAGCAATAGATAAGCATTACATATCTGAAACCTGATTTGTGTATTCATATTGTTCAATGTTTTTAAAAACTGAAATAAGAAAAGGATATTTAGTTTCTTGCCATAATAACTGTGCATCTAAAGCCATATTCTGCCACAACAGATGGATCATTATTAGAGAAAAATTTCTCACAAGCTTCACAAGAATTTAGTCTTTTTTATGTAACAGATGCAATCGTTATCAATAGAAGAAGGAAGAGCAAACTTCTTCAGAAAATAAAATAAATTAAATTAAAAAATATACATTGCCTGAAAATGTCTGTAAGAACTGTAGCAGAATTCTACCCAGCTTCTTCATTCACTCTTAAACAGAACACAGGATGGTGAACTGCTTCTCATGCGTTTGCAACCTGATCTGATCAGTGAGCTTGAGAAGCTAGGCTTGCAAGAACAAATGCAGCAAAGAAGCACCTCAGCTTCTTTCTCCTCACCACTTTTGAAAAAGAGGTGAAAAATTAGGTAGAAAAGATATGTAGAAAAAATTCCCTGTCTTCAATCTTGCTGTGCTTTGGGTATAAACTGGACAGACATTTTCTGTCACTCATTTGCTTTTTCTTTCTCTAAAGAAACTAAATAAAAGGGTGGAATTCCAACGCCTCTTTGGTTTCCCAAGTGAAACACAAAACTCTAGCCACGCTGTATTTGCTAGACATCAATTTTTCTTTACTCTTTTACAGTATGTATTGTAGTTGTCTGTTCAAGCTAAAGACTTGACTTGTAACTCAGGTTGTGAGCACTCCTCTTCACTAGAAAGCTATCTCCCCTTTCTTCCAATATACCAAACTCAAACCCATTCTGGTATGCATTTTTAGCGCTTGGAATGCAGCTCTCCCTGAAAGATGTTTAACAGGCTACTAGTTAAACTTGAGAAGTGTTGTTGTTTACTCCAGAAATGTCTGGAATCAGTCATGCTTAATAAATTGGATACCTTGTTTTTGATGGGGTAATATGTAGAGCTGTGTTTTGCTTAATCTTCTGACTGTGAGCCAAACTAAGCTCTTTTGAGGGGATCTGCCATCACAAACATAGATCTTAAAACAGGAAATTGTCCAAAAAGTCAGGGATTGGGTTAGGAAAGCTAAAGCCTCAAGACAATTAAATGCAGCCAGGGATGTTAAAAACAATATGAAAAGCTTCTATGGATACTCAGAGGTAGGTGAGGGAAAATATAAGTTCTCTCCAGAAGGAAATAGGAGACCTGGTTACCCAGCATGTTGAGAAGGCTGAGGTACTCAATGACTTTCTTCCCTCAGTCTTCACTGGCAAATGCTCCAGGCACACTGCCCAAATCACAGCAGGGAGATGAAGAACTGCCTGTTCTGAATCTGAAGGTGCACTTGTTCATGAGACTTGATGAGATGCATCCATGGGACCTGAGGAAACTGGCAGATGAACTGGCTAAGCCACTATCCATATCTGAAAAGTTGTGGCAGTCTGGTGAAGTTCTCACTGACTGGAAAAGGGGAAACATAACCCACATTTCTAAAAAGGGTGAAAAAGGAAAACCTGCAGAACTGCAGACCAGTCAGTCTCACTTCTCTGCCCAGCCCAATCATGGGGCAGATCTTCCTGGAAACTATGCTAAGGCACATGGAAAAAAAGCAGGTGATTGGTGACAGCCAAAATGGCTTCACCAGAGGCACATTGTGCCTGACAGATTTGGTGGCCTTCTATGGTGGGGTTACAGTGTTGGTGGATAAGGGAAGAACAACTGACATAATCTACTTGCACCTAGACAAAGCATCTGCCACTGTCCCAGATGACATCCCAGTCTCTGTGCTGGAAATACATGGATCTGACAGAGCACCCAGGGGATAATGAATGGGCTGTGTGATCCCACTCAAGGAACGGTGGTCAATGGCTTAATGTCCAGTTGGAGACCACTGACGTGTGGTGTTCCTCAGTGCTGGTACTGAGAGAGGGCCCTTTTTGACATCTCTGTTGGCATCGGCAGAGGGATTGAGCACACCCTTCTCCTCACATAAAGAGTACAAAAAATAAGTACGTACCGAGCAACACAACACTCACTTTAGAAATGTTATAGATTATCTATATCCTGCTTCTTACCCAGGAAAAGGATCTTGGACTGTTAAAATGTCACATTAAAGTTTCATTTATGTGAAACTTCCATTCCATGTGAAGTGTAGGCAAAAAAACCCCAATCAAAATGCAGAAAGTGATGGAAATAAAAGTACTTACCTTTATTTGCATTGTATTAATAGGAGAGCTTGTTTGACAGTGCAATGGTCCATGTGTCTGAATGTGAAGAATATAAAGAAGAAATTCCTCTCTACTGGACACAGGCCAACCAACATGGAGAACTGTACTGTTGATGGCACTTGGTCCTATATTGTGTAGCTGTTGAAGAAGTATAATCAGTACCTTCCAACGCAGGAAAAACAACAAAAAACATTGCAACCACCACTCAGATATTTTCAAATTCTTAGTGGACACAGCCTTAGAGTATTTAGGGAAGATTATTACAGATTATTAACATCACTTCATTGATGGAGAATCTGTGGCAGATAGGAGAGAAGAACCTCTTCACATTAGTCACAAAGCCAATGGCAAATCTGAGAACAGTCTTTTTTGTCTGAGTGTGTATCCAAAAAATCCACCACCTTTCCCATTTTTTTCCTACATATGAAGAGTTGAAATTATCTAAAAAAGTATCAAAAAATTCCAAGCCAAAACACACTAGCAAATGAACCCCACAGAAATATGAACAATGAACCTTAACAGATCATACTTGAAAGTAGTAGCCAAAAGTTCAGAATACAAAAGAATCACATTTCAGGGCACAAGAATAGAAGACAGAGCAGACCTTAAACTAGCTTCTTTGGTTAAGAATTATATTTTCAATATTCTCAATCTAGATTTTCTCAAAAGAAGTAAAGGAACAAGTTTGTCTAATTTAATATGCCAGGACATTATTTTTTTTTCTGGGGAAAATGTGCAAAAATAGAAATAATAGAAGTTTAGAAATCTAGGCTATTGAAATAGTTTCCTTATATCAGTTTACAGTTTGAAAATAACTGATGACAACAGGAGTCTGGACAAGTGTTGTCACTGGGCTTGAAGAGTTAAAGAAGTTGAACACCATGGACCTTTACACAAAGTTCCTAGAGATGTGAGAACTTTCTTTTTTTAAATTTGCAGAATTTTTGTGACTGATGACCTTTAGTTACAACTAAATAAAAAGCCCTTTCAATCTTACATCTTCTGGGAGATTGCTTGGTCTTTTGGATGGTCTTTTGGTCTTTTGCTGAGATAAACCATGTAAGTGTTTTCTTTAGTAACTGTAACTAATCACTGTAATTATTTTAATATCTTCGAAGTCACAAATACAGTTTCACAAACAACCCAAATGCTTGAGACAGGATGATTTGAAGTATTTTTCAGTTTAGAGAAATGTGTTAAGATGGAGAATTCACAAATGATAATTTGTATTTTACAGTTGTATTCACTACACTTTAGCATGTCATGCAAATTGTAATCTTACACTGCTGATTAAGCTCAGTTGCTTATATTTTCTTGAGTGCTAGTTTGTGAATTATAACCATATGTGAAGCCCCCTGTTTTACCCTCTAGAATAAAGGCTTTCCATCAGACTCTAAGGATGGCTTTTATTCCATGTAGTTCACCCAATGCCCTTTTTCTAAGCTGAACTCTTTTAACTGACAACTCCTCCATAGGAAAAAACCAACAAAAGTACAAGGTAAAAATATGTGTACTTCAAACATTAAGAGTTGTGTTTCAACAGAATATTTTCTGAGGTAACAAATTATATGTATGTCTGCATTATATTTTTCAGTTAGCTAAATGTCAAAGAAAACATTTTTTCCACTGCGCAGCATGTACAGCTTCTAATGAGAAGCTTGTCATTGATTATAAGGAACTTTTTAAGCACTGTTTTTAATTCTTGTCAAACAACCAAAATGTTTATAAATCCCTTAAATATCTAAGACAGACTCCTAACATAAACTAATATCCCCTCCACTCATATGAACAGATAATGGGGTTGTGAATTCCCAGATTAAATTTGGGTCGTGCTAAAGTCAGAGTATTTACATTTGTGGCTTTATCTAGCTACAGATACAGACAATAAATAAAATTCATCAGGAATTCAGTGGGGGCAGCGTGAGGTCCTGAGGCAATATACATAATTTTTACCTCATAGATGTGTTCTACTAAAGGACCAACTTCTTCTTCTTTTGTAGGTTCATCTTTGGGTTCCCAGTTGTGAAGTGGCAAAATAATTGTTGGGGGGTGAGACACTCTGTAATACACAAAACAGGTTAAAACAGTAACTGTTACCAGTGACTGATTGCACTCATTTTAGACCAAAATGATGACCACTATCTTTACCTGAATCCTCAAAGGCTTGTTATTTGGGCACATCAATTATAATTAGGTGAGGTGAATGCTACAATGCCTCCATAACATACTACCCAATCCTTGCAAATGACTGAGTATGAAGTGTCATACTTCCTGTGATGGATTGTCCTTTCCAAACAGTCCAGGGTGTAACTCTGTTTGGACAGAGGAATCCAATCTGTTGGGCATTTATATCATTCTCACTGATGAGATACTTGAATACATTATCCACAAAAGTAGAGTAAATAAATGTATTTTTTCTATTTCCATTTAAAGCTTGTAGGTGTTTAATGCAATGCATCTTTTTTCCCTAGAATACATTTTTAGATATTAACTGTTCTGATTGCAAATTTCTGTTATGTCTGCTATTATTCCTTTAAAAAACCTTGCAAAGTAGCCTATCTCATCTCACAGATGGGAAACAGAGCTCCTGTGACTTCCATGAAGTCATAATGGAAATTGGTGTACTGAGAAACAGAATTTAGGACTAGACTCTTTTAGAGGGCTCCAGGATTTCCAACTGCTTTGTGAACTAAGTGGCCATTGAAGCATTCCCTGGAATATTGTTGCAACTTGTAACACATAAATATAACATAAACAAAGGAAACTGTGACTTAATATTTGACATTCTTCCACCTGCTTTTTTATTTTTCCTTCTCTTCTGGATCTGACCTTAAGAAAGTAGTCTTCTGTTAACATTTTTATTCGAATCACAAACATTTTCTTTGCCATAAAAATTGGAATTTCATTGTACCGGTCCCATTCAGATGCCAACTAAACCTCACTCAGGTGTTCAGAAATTGAGAAATCATATCCCAACAATTTCTTTTAGCATGATAGGTCAGTTCTGGCACAGACATCCGTCACCTACAAGTACTGCATGCAGCTCTTGGTGCTAAAATGGTATTACCCTTTCTTTGCCAGTGTCAACTCTCACTCAGTTTTGCTGATTTATGGAGTCTTTAGCAGAAAGAAAATCCATAAAATTTCAGTGTTGGTTCTCTCAAAGCTGGAGTTTTGCTAACACAAAACTGTTACAAACCAATCATTAATTTTTAGAGGGTAAAATTTGAATAACATGATGGACTTCTAGGCACTGATGTTAATCATTTTGCAGTGGCCCTGCTGCAGATTTCCCCTTGAAGAAAAGACTGGATGGTTTTGTTGCAAATCCTGAAAAAATACTATTGGAAGGAGCAAACTGTTTTTGATTACAGCTCTTATGTCATATACAATGAATGAAATGTCAGAAAGAAAATTTTCTACAGTATACAGCTTCTCAAAGCAGCAAGAAATCCCAGAGAACAGCTTAATGCCATTCAGCTGAAAACAACTCTTTGTGAAATTTGGTGTATTCTGTAGTATCCTGCTATCCCTTAATACTTCCTCACACTTCAAAATGTCAGCAGTTTGTACTAACAAGTATGGAAGAAGACAAATTTACAAACCAACCCTAATAATAAAAGAAACTCAACATATTCATTAAAAAATGTAATTTCTGATTACGTACTTAGCCTAAGTTTCACAAATCATCTTGTTCCCAACATGAATTTTAATTATTCATTGCTTTTGGAGAATAGGACCTTCAGGGTGTTGTTACAAAAGCCAAGACACATAGACCCTTAATCTACCACAAAAAAAATCAGAAACTGTACAGGGACAAAAAGAAGCAGACATGAGGCTTCAAAACTCAGTGTTTTCTACTGCACTGGCAGGGAAGTATTCTTACCCATGGAATTACAAAATGCAAAGTATAAATTTAGACATTAAATTAAAATTATTGTAGCATATATAAGAACATTTATTTTAACAGAATTTACAGTTATTTTGAGGGCTTCTGCTATTGACACAAAAGTAGCAAAATTAGGTCAAAGAAAACAAATCCACTATTTTTTCCATTTTATTTTGCATTTAATTGAGAATATTTTTAACATCTGAATGATTTATTAGACAAGGATTTCTCCTAGACTTTTAGGTGACAATTATCATGAAACAAGAGTATTGAAAAAAATGATAAACAAAGTATGGCCCACAGAAAATGCTTATATGGGGATATAGAATTAAAATTCTGCCGGCTCCAAATCCTCTTAATCCAAATTACTACCTTCCTGAATCCCTCATTCCTCTAGTACTTCTACAGCAGTGGGAGATAACAATGACAATACTAAAACTCCTGTATTTTTGTAGATGAAAAAAGGTAAACCTTAGTTATCAAAGCAACTGCTTATTGAACTATCTAAGGAGTTATGTTAATTTTCTTTTAAAGGAGATATTGATAATTTCTTCCTTTTTGACAAAATAAGTATTTGCATGGTTCCATTGTGCAAGTATATCTGCATGTATGCATATGCACAATTCTATAAATATTTACTTTTCGTCAGTAAAATGTACAGTGCATCCAGTTCACTCTGTGGAATTCTCGGAAGAGAAGCAAAGAAACTAATGCAAGATATTTTCCAGTCCAAATGTGGACTCTCTTTTATTTTTATCTAGGAAATAGTGAGCAATTCCCTTGGAACTGCATGTTTTAGCATCTCTGAGTAATTAGCAAAATCTGTCAACAAAGCAGTTGGGAATGCTATAGCTAATAAGAGAACTAAAGTATTTAAGAGGAAAGAAACTGGAAGTAATTCAATTAAGTAATTCCTTTGTATTTATTAACCTGTTTCCTAGAACTGCAGGCAGCCATTCAAGCAACTTTTTCCACTTATCACCAAGCTCGTAAGAACTCAGGACTTTATGGTCTATCTATTTTTTTGTCTATCTATTTACATGTTACAGAAGTTTTCATTAAAAGGAGCACTCTGTGACACAGAAAAAGCATGATGATGGCAAAGTTTCCAAAGAGTCTGCAAAGAATAAAAAGTTTGTAATACGTTTTTATTAAAGTGAAGAGAGACTTCATTAAAAAAAAATAGAATCCACAGCACTGGAAGCAACCCTTACTGGGAAGTCCTGTGTATGTATCCATAACTGTTCCACTCCAAAACTCCAGACTGTCCTTAGCCTGGGTGTTCACCCATGGCAACACCCAGCAGCTTCAGGCTCCCAACACTTTCTCAAACATCTGTAGCCCATTAAATAACACTTTTGATTCTTTTTTCCTCAGCCTCTACTTCTGTATTACACCTTTTGTATTTTCACCTCTCTTTCTATCCAGCTCATTTCCTTAGATCACCACTAGCTACAGAGAATGAAATAATATTCTCACTTCTGTTCTTATTAAACATGTTGTATTTCAAGTGCTCCTTTTCAGAAATAAAATAATTAATATATATTCACACTGTCTTTGACTGCCAACTTTTTTTTTCCTCCTGACTAGTTTTAGGGTCTTCTTAACCTGGAATACACTTACAAAATATGATAAAAAATCGTTTAAAATCTCTCAGATTTAGACTGAATATTAGACCAGATTAGAGCAGACAGAGTGAATATTAGAGCAGAAAACATGTTCTCTCTGATCTGCAAAATTATTTGACTTATTGTTAGCACTAGGTAGTCATATTGTCTTGGAAGTGACAACAATACATACATTTTTATAAATTAAAAAACCCATAAATAAATACATTTTTATTTGTTTACATCTAAGGCAGCCCCTTGAGGTGCGTCACATGAGACCTCTACCCCTCTTGCATCAGCCAAGCCTCATGGCCTGCCTCTGGAAGTGAAACTGGGCCCTGTATCTCCTGTTCAACCCTTGCAGAGCTGATAATGGTTAAAGGTTTATTTGAGCTGTTATTTCATAAGAGGAGATATAGGAAATCTAATATGCCAGACAAAAAGCATTGGGGGTAATTATTTGCTTTAAAAAGACATCCTCCTGACTTCCTCCAGGATGCCAGAATAGGAGTCTAGTTCCAAGATTTTACAGGGCACTCTAACATTCTTATAAAATCTTAGAATCATTTAGGTTAGAAAACCCTTTAAAGATCATGGAGTCCAAGCATAAAACTAGTGCTGTCAAGCTCACTATTAAATCATGTTCCTCAGGGCCAGATCTACATGTCTTTTCAGTATCTCCCAGGAGAGTGATCGTACCACTTCCCTGAGGAGCCTCTTCCAGTGCTTGACAACTCCTTCTGTGAAGATTTTCCTAATATCTAAACTGAACCTCCCCTGGTGCCACTAGAGGCCATTCCATCTTGTCTTGTCACTTGTTATCTGGGAGAGGAGGCTGATTCCCACCATACACCATCTCCTTTCAGTTATTGTTAGAGAGAAATAAGGTTCCTGAGCCTCCTTTTCTCCAGGCTGAACACCTCCAGCTCCCTCAGCTGCTCCAGGCCCTTCAACAGCTTAGCTCCTCTTTGCTGGACTTGCTCCAGTACCTCAATGTGCTCCTTGTAGTGAGGGGCACAAACATGATGCCAGTATTCAAGGTATGGCCTCAGCAGAGGGCTGATCAATGCCTGCTGGCCACACTATGTCTGACAGAAGCCAGGGTGCCACTGGCCTTCTTGGCCACATAGGCACAGTGCTGGCTCATGTTCAGCTGGCAATTATGACCTAATTGCATTTTATAATTTCCAAAATTAATCTATGAAAACAGATACAGAAATTATCATCTTTGATTATACACTGTGCTTAATTTTGGTATACTTTGTGTCAGTGAACAGTTTATCATAACTCATTTCTTACTCATCCTTTCCCCAAAGGCCTCACTCTGCTCTCTATTAGCACATGCTTGCCATAATGTGTTTCACATTTCCAGCCATAAAAGCAGTAGATTCTGTTTGGTATTCAGCATTAAGGATCCAAGTGGTTGCACAAGAAGACCTACACATATGAGCAGGCATTTTATATTAGGAATATCCATGCACAATTTGAATGCCCAAATAAAATTACTGTTGTTACTACAATGTGAGATTCTTTAGGTTGCTGTCTTTGCACAGACACTCAATAAGTCTGTAGTAGCTCCATCCTGCAAGGCTTGTAGTGGTGAGACCCAGGTGTCCTGGATGGATAAGGCATTTGGGTTTATAATATTCCAAAAGATTTACTACGCGGGATTATCATATGCAGAGAGATTCTGTAAAAAGTAGTTATCACAATGAGTTGAAATAGTTGAATACTTACCCTCTGATCTGTACTTGAGCCACAGCACTGATATTGATATGGAGGTTCACTAAGTTGCTGGTGGGATTTATCTTGTTAGAACTAGAAAAAATAAGTAGAAGTATCAACAAAGGTTTTATATCAGAACTCTAGATTATTGTATCACTCAACACACAAGCCCCACTGGGCATATCACAAAATGTTTCCTATTGGCACCCTTCAGTCTTGTAGGACACTGGTATTTAAGTTGGATAATATTTGAGCTCATCACATACTTAGTAATATCTTCAACTCAAGCTTCCTTTAAAGAATCCTGTGATGATGAATAAGATGATACAAATTTATTTGGCTCAGAATATCTTGTACAACTTGGCTATCTGTACAGATAAAAGTATCTTAATAGAATAGAAGTTTGTTTTCATATATTGGAGGAAGGCAGTGTTAATGAACAAGACAGGCTTTGTTAGAATAAAATTTAATTCTGTGACTCTCCAAACTTGTGACTTTTACATGACGGAGTATTTGGGGAAAAAGAACCACAATCAACTGTTTCTTTAATTTTCTTATTTTCTTCCCTCCCCTATCCAGAGTGTTTACATTTTTAAAACCACTTAGTAGTGAAAACAGATCTCTGTGTTTAAAATCTAGAGCTATCACTCATCTTATTGTCTTTTGTGATTGTAAATCTTTAGTAATAAATGTAGTCTCTCTTACTTCAAAAGGCTACTCTTGTGATTATAGCCCATTCCTATAAAGAAAGGTTTGCAGGTTCAAATTCATGAAGATAGTGAAGGAATTGTAGACTTAGAATTTATCTAATTATGAGATTAACAACACTAAATTTGGATTTTTTTTTTTCAATCAGGTATGGTCTTCCTTGCTCCATGAACACCAAGTTTCTATTGCTGTCCCAGTTTGCTGGTATCACATCTGGGTAGCATCAGTCAATTGGAAACATTCAGAGGAGGTCAGCATTTCCAGTGACTGACTCCTGAGGAATAAAGAGCTTTGATCCAGGCTGTCTGGTTACAGATTGCTAAAATTAAAAGCAGCTCTAATTTGTTTGTAAACTAATGCAGATTCCCATCAAACATTATTTGAAGTTTTATGTAATCCTCTATAGTCATTGTTTTGAGTATAAATGTACAAAAATTGTTTAAAGTGTAAAAATTATACCACTATTTTGTTAGAATATGCTGCTCTCCAATTTGCTTACTTGCCCAATTTCCATAGAGTTAAAATACAGATTTTGATCATACATATCTGGTATTCAAACCTTGTTCATGCTTTATGGCATTTTTTCGAGAAGAAAATAGTTTAAATAGAAGTGCCAAGACATCTCTCTCTCTAAGAGGTACATAAGTGCATAGCAACATCCACTTCAGAAAAGGAATCAGATTTCAATACACTACTCAGCTTCTTGCTTGTTTCTTATAAGTAATGAACTCCGGTTTTGCAAACCAAAATACTTATTTTCTACTTGATGTTTTGAAGCAAATGAAAGTCCTCTCTTTTGAATAAATTAAAGTAGGACTCAAATTCTGATGTATTCTTGCCTCCATCTAGGCAATTTCCTCTTTTTGCTTCATGGAGTTCTGCTCCCTTTTTCTTTCAGCATTGTTTTACCTGCTCACTAAGAACATAGAAACACACAAACTGTCCCGCTGCTTGTAAATCAATGTACAAAGCAGTGAGTTTTAACTGTAGGGTACATTCCCTGTAAAAGAAATTTTACTCTTTATTTTTCCCTTTTTTGTTATTTTTTAAGTAGCTGTGTGCTCTTCAGCATTTTAATACGAGCTTGTAGCCCAACACATTTCCTTCCTTTACATTTTAGTGAATCACACTCATGGAGGAAACATGAGATGTTTTTGTCTCCTGAAGTTCAGCCTTATTCCTCAAGAAATTCTTGTCACTTTTCAAAAACTGTTATCTACGTTCAACTCTTATTACCTAGACAGATTTAATTACCCAAAAAGCTCTCGACCTCTCCAATTTCACAGTATGTAGTGACATGAGCCTTGGATAACTATTTAAAACTATTGCTTGCATTAAGAAATGAATAGTGGCATGGACAGGGGATCTACAACGTAAATGTTGTGTCTCTCTGCAGAGGAGCTCATGTCCAGGTTTGCATGGTCCCCAGCCAGATTCCAGGGCCAGATTTCAGGCTGACGCCTGACCAAGAGCCTAATGGACTTCTGTGGCATTGCTGTTCCCTTCCTGTGTTTCTGCATGTCTTTTCCTTTCAAGGGTTACATTATGGAGACATGACTTAAACATTTCAAATGTCTCAGTTATTTACCATAATGAACATGATCAAGGCCCTCATTAAAGGCCAGACATTAGCAATTAAGTCTCTGCATGTGGGGCAGAGAGGGCCCCATACTGCAGGGCGTGTTTGATGAGGACAGATGGAGCAGAAGCCATTCCACCTACTGAACAAGTCCCAGGTTTGTTTTTGCTGTTATCCCAACCCAGCCCACTCTCTGCTTTTTTGTCTCTGTGGAAGCAGCACTGCTCAGCATAAAACACAAGATTCCACAGTATTAACATGTGAGGCCCACAAATGGGGAGGAATCAAATGGAAAAATTACAAAGGTTCACCTGCACCAAACTGAAACAGTTCTCTCCATGCCAGTAAATCTGCTGAGCAGATTTTAGCTGCTTTCCATTTATTTTCTAAATTTTTGTGAAGAAGAAGCACGTCTGGTTTAATTCAGAGCATGATATGTTTATACATATTCACCTTTGTTACAAAGGTTTATATGTAACAAAATATTAATTAATTAATTTAATTGATTCTGAAGTACGAAATAAAGTTGAAATTTGGCAAATCTGCAGAAGATACTTAAAAAATAAGTTAACCTGAATTTTAAAGAAATACCTGAATAACCTGAATTTTAAATAAATAAGACTGATCTTCCTAACAGCTAATGAGGCTCCAACCTCAAAAATCCTCCTGACATAAACTACCATTGGAAAGCCCCTGAAATAATTACTGATATTCAAAAAGGACCTTATTATATAATAAACTTCATATGCCAATAGGAATTAATAATTTAAATGACCATGCTCTTGATAAAATATCTAACCTTTTTATTTGCAGTTCAAAATTGATGCTGAAATCTGCATTTTCAAAATGCTGCACAGAAAATCGAATGCCTGTGGAGAACTGAGAAAGAAACAAAACAACAGGTTACTAGAAACAGTTGGTCTCTCCAGATCAATAAAGCAGTACTGTTCAACATTGCATTTCACAGACTTATACTGGATACTGTTGCTTTTCAAAATTAGTATGAAATAACATCATCTAGTTGTTCTCAGGAAAAAATACCCTCCTGCCTCTGTATGTCACCAGATGGAAAACTTGGCTGGAGAGAGGAAAGATCAGAGGAACAGAGAAGCACACTCCCAAGAACACAGCAGTGGGCCCTTCTTCATCCAGAGAATCTTTGCTTTGCTTTGCCAAGCCAAGAGCAAACAACAGTTGTCTGGCAGCTCTCATCCCTGCCTCCATCCATGCACGCCTTTGTTCAGGTCTGCAGGGCTCCCTGCTCCCAGCATTGTCTCTGCACCTGGCAGCTCTGCACTGCCTGCTTCAGGTGTTGTGGGGCTCCTGAGGCTGAATTAGCAGCAGTTTCATTTATTTTAGTTTTGTTTTTTCTTTTCCACTGCATTTCTGTTAAGAGGAATACAGCTTCAAAGTCATATTTGCAGTTCAATTTGCCACAACTTGGAGTGGCACAACTCAACTTGAAGTGAATGACAGAGGAGAGAGTAAAACACATAGGTCCCAAAACTGAAGGAGGTAAAGTGTGGAAGTACTGGTGCTGCCTTCTATTTAAGCAGACCTGGCTTCCTCCCTTTGACAATTTCCATTTCCTTTGTAAGAAGAGCAGGGATAAGCAGATCAAGTTTATTCAGAAGAGAGAAGGGCTAACTAGAGAAGTAATACACAATAGCCTCTCATTGCACATATTTACAGCCCCAGTGTGTAAATGGCAGGTGAGTAACAGGAGATGCCATCTGTCCTCAATGTTCAATTAATGTTCAATGTTTAAATTATTGTTTTAAATTATTTCAACTGCATGTTTTAAATCTGGTAATTTTCAAAATGTGAATTTTTCAATTCCTACAAGTTCTCACTCCCCCTCTACCTTCCATCTGGCCTAATAGCAGAATTTTTTGCAGGATAACATGTACATTGTACTTGCATTTAAAAAAAAAAGGATGGTAAAACACAGATATATTCTCCATGTGGACAAACAATCTTTGTGAGAAATTCATCAAAAGGCGTCAGGAAATGAGGACATCATTTTCTCATTTCTGCCAATGTCTGACTAGATTGGGGGTGGGGGGAGAAGAAAAAAAGGTTGTCTGCTTGGCATAATTTCCTTAGACTATTTCAGGAAACCTTGTTAACAACAGGACAGGACACACAAATGTAGGGACTTAAATTCAACATCATTGAAGATGAGGAATTTTCCTCTGGGAATGTCATTTCATATGTTTAAGCAATTCCTTTTCCCCACCAATTCTTTTCATTCAATTCTCCTATTTCTTCATTTGCAGTGGTGCAACACAATCCATCACCAGAACAAAACTTACCTAACATGTTTCAACTACTTTCAGCTGACTTATGCTGAACCAATACTGTCATCATAAATTGAATGGTGAGTTCAAATCTTTGAATTCTAATTATCTTAATTTCATAGTTACAGTAGATCTCTCCTTTTTGAAGCAAAATCTTTCAGATGAAAAGACAGCACTCATTAAATTGCTCAAAAGTTGAATAGCTGACTTGAACTAAAGATGTAATTTTTCATTTTAATCTCACTTTTTGAAGATATTAGCAACTCTATTGATATTTCATTCACCTTTAAAAATATAATGACTTTTGTCCTTTAGACAAAAATTTCCAGATATTAAACTCACCATTTATCTTACTGTTTTTACTAACCAGTCTAAATAAATTTGTTTCCACTTATAGCAGAAAAAACATTTGATGAACCAAAGATAAAATTTTCATCAGACAGAGCAGACATGAACTGCAGTTCTGATGATCTATTACACCCCTGAGGCTTAATCCCCTATTTAATAGTGAAACACACTCCTACTGTACAACTCTAATAAGTTGCAGATGTTGTCTTTGTATAGTCGTATGACTTTGTTAATGTCACATAACCCTTGACATTGCTACTAATAACGGGGCAAAGATGCTCACATGCCCTTGATGAAAACCCACTGAGGCCAAAGGAGTTTAACTCGCTTGAACACATAATTTAGCAATTATTCAACATCCTTATTTTAATAGGACATCAATTTTATCAGAATAGTCTGTTTTTACTTAAAATTTTTGAAGTAAAGTTTCATTAAAATTGCATTATTTCCATGTTTGTAACATCATGTATCTTTGAAATACATGACATTTCTGCTATTACTAGTAAGTTTTAACCCATTCTGTTTGACAAGATTTAGGATCCAGAGGTGTAGCTTTTTTTGAAATGTCTTACAGTGCATAAGAAAGATAAAAGATGATGCTCTTGAAGAATCAGTTTGCTACATACCAAGAAATAGGCAAGATCTTCCAGCTCTTCTAACCTTATTTCTATTAATTTCTGTAAACTTCCAGGTATTTCTACTAGAATTTTCTCACTTGCAAGTGCCACTGAACAGGCATTAGGAAGCTTGTCAATCTGATCCACTTCAGTGTCATGAATAAGTATGTTGAGCAATCTTTGCCAGTGAGGTGTTGTCAGACATTTAGTCGGCATTCTGGGCCATTTGGCCTTGAGGTTTTCCTTACCTCAAGGTCTTTCTGTCTTAGTTTTTACTCTTTCATCTTTTTTTTTTTTTTAACTTCAAAGATATTACTGAAAAGATGAAATATTTTTTGTGGACAGTAAACAATTTTAAGGACACAGATGACATAATGCATTTTGAAGATGTGAGGTGTCAGACAACCCTGTAGTCTGCTGCAGTAATATCCCATGGATTATATTACAAAATCCCAACATAACCCTCATACTTAGAAGTTGATCTTCAAGAGCTCAAGAATTCTAGGATTTCAGGGTGCTGGCAAGTCACTAAGGTGACTCAATAGTTAAAGAGTTTTAGGAATGTTCAATTTTGACCTAACCCTTCCTTCCCACTCACAACTTCCACAAAGAGTCCCTTTCTGACTGAGTATTTTGAGAATAACTGATCTCCTGCCAGAGCAGAATTGTTTTGCAAAACTGGAAATGGATCAGAGCAACCTTTTGAGATTTATGAAATTTGTACAAAGGGCTGGTATTTTGCTTTTGGAAGAACATTTGCCATCACAAATATGTTTAGACTGAAAAAACACAAGTCCTTTCACCTTTACTGGGCTTCCAGGAGAGCTGGCTTCAAAGATAAATTTAGGATTTAAGATTTCACTTATTCTAATCAAACAATGTTGCCATCTGTCTTTGTAATGCTCTACCTTTGTATGCCTCAATTTTAAGGGGATGGATTATTTTGTTCTAAAGTAGAAAACCCTTGAATGTGTTATGAACCCCACTGTTTTATTCTGCTACTTCTCTCTTTATGAAGCTTGCTTAGGAGTATCTGGTAATGGAATTTAGAGTAGTCCTAGAGTTGATTGTGAAGAGAAGAAGGATTAGTTATGCTGTGAAAATTCATAAAGAGACAGGCAAGAGTAGTAATGTTTTAGTGGCCACCAAATGACATTCCTGAAGTCTTCACACTGCTAGTGCTAGCATTTTGGGTGGAGGATGATGTGGAAACAGGGCTTTGGATTGAAAGTTAGTGTCTCTTGTGTTTGGTCTTCCTTTTCTCTTCCAGCCCAATGTTCTCCTGCCCCACTCCACTGCATCCCAATCACCCACAATATTCTTGTCCACTTCTGTCTGTATCTTGAGAATTTGCTTCTGCCTTGACACTAACTAGGAAACTACTAAGCAGGTAAGTGAAATTGCTGTCTTCTGTACAAGAAATTATTTGCCTTGAATTGGAATTTGTCTCATGCTTTGGCCCATCATTGCATCCCACCATCCCATTAAGAAAATTCCATTCCTCAGGAATGTTTTTAATTACTTTTACTTTTTAGGACTTTCATTAAATAGAATAAAACAAAACCTACAAGATCTTTTGGCCTTCTTATCTATGTCCTTCCCAGAAAATGTTTATAGTAATCTCTTCAGACTTCTAGTTCAAAGTAGTTCAATGTAGAAGGATCCTTACCAGGAAGATTCCTCTTTTCAGGAGGTCCATCACCTAGAGTTCAATTTTCAATGGTTTCCACCTCCCTGTAGTCCCAAAGAATCTCTGGGACTGCCTGTGGCCATGCAAGCAGATGACTCTATGAGACACCTGTCCTCACTCACTTTCTAAAGTTGTGTGGCTGATCTAAGGCTATCCCAAAGATCCAAAGAATCTTATTCTAATCCCAATCTCCAGTGATACGAGCCATTTGGTTCTTCTATCAAGGGTCAGACATGAACTGCTTCAAGATTAAAAGAGGCCAGGAAAGCCCCCCTCTACAGAGAGGCTGAAGATTGAAATATTGATCTTCCATAGGATAAACCTTAACTTAGTAGGTATTTTGAAAATACTAAAGAAATTTGTTTTGGTTTCTTTGCAAAGCTATAGGTCAAATATGAAATTCAAACAGTAGTAGTTTTCAATTAAAAGCTGTTATTTATTCCTGATATGTGCTTATGTTGTTGATTTGCTTGTTATTAGGACAGTTTTTATCTAAGTACCAATATTTGGATTACTTTCTTTTAGTTAAATATTCGTAGAACTTATGAATTTATGAGAAACACCACATTCCTCTGTAAGAGCATCCATAGCTGAACATTCCTGGATTTAATACTTCTGGGATTTCCTGGGTTGTTTTGTCATGACATAGGGACAAAGAATGACAATTGTGGAATTTTTTATCGCCAAACCTACTTTTTATCCTTATCTAGTGTTCATCATCACTTATTATGCAGTTCTGCTTTGTCCAAAAACAAGGCTACCATCATTCCATCTAATGTGTAGTATGATTTATAAGAGACTGTCTTAGGGAAATCTTTAGATTTAAAATAATAACTTTAAAGCAAAAGTTTATTCCAAACACACTTTCCTTGATATAAATTGTGATATAAACTGGTAAGACAACCCTTATGTACTCAAGATGAGAATCAGGCTGATGAAGTTGTCATGTAATATACATATATATACTATACATATATATTTTAAGTAGAGACGATACTAAAAGGGAGAGATAAACTGATCACATTATAGATTGGAATTCTCATTATACTAGTGCAACTTCTAATGAGATGATAGTGATAAATTAAGTCACTCTCACTTTCTTTGAGTGACATAAACCCCAAGTTCTAGCATAATTAATCTTTTAGAAAAACAAATGGTTACTTTTTCAGAGGCACAGTTCTGCCTCTTATTACACCAACAATTTCTTGTCCATGTAAATAATTTGGTTGATGTGCTGCTTATTAGGACACATTCTGGTAATTGAACAAATTTCCATTTGTTCCCCTTTATGATTCAATTAGATAAAAATCAGTAAATGCATCTGGTTTTCCCTTACGTTTGCGCCAGCCACCATGGGGTTCCCAAGATCACAAACCACCATTCTAGTTTCATTTTCCATCTTGTAATCACAGCTCAACACACGCAGTGCCTGCAACAAAAGGACACCAATATAGAGGTCAGAGATCACAGTGAAATGTATCCAGTTGGGAAAGTGATGCCTTTTTGACTGTGACCTTTCTTTTGATTTCAGACACCTGCTCAGAGCACTATCAAAACATTTAGTTGGTTATTGTCAGACAATGGGGGAAAACTGATGCCAGGGAAAAACAAACAGGATAGTTTCCCAGTACCTTAAGAATCAGGATGAGATCACTCTATGTCTAGTTTTACCACACTGCTTTGTTGTTGTGAATCATTCCTATAGCCATAATGACTCAACAGAGAAACAAAGAGTAGGCAAAACTAAGTGAGAAGAGTAGGTCTTACAGTAATTACAGTGTTATCCATCACAAGAAATCTCTCTAACGGATTTCTGTCATTGGCAAATCTCGAGTATGGATCAATTCTACATCTTTGTTTTCCACTTAGAATGTTAAATACTTCTGTAAAAACATAACCTGTTATGTGTGTTTACAAATTAGCAACAAAGGAGGTAGACTTTCATGTTATCAGATATAAAGGTTTTTGTTGTTTATAGCAATCTTTATCACTAGTAATATCATCTGTAAACAAAAGAAACTCTACAAATAGAGGTACAGCTATAAAACAGCTCAAGCTAGGATACAGAATGAAGCAAAGCAATAAAATATGGTGGGTTTGCAATAAAATGTGTTGGTTTTTTCTTCTGTTTTCCTCTGACATCTTCAGTAAATGAAGGCATTTCCATGTATGTGCAGAAGTAAACCAGCTTTGTAAAAGCAGGATGCAGCAAGTTGCATTACCTTTCTGCTCATTTGTGATTCTCACAGATGAAGCAGTGCGAATGAGTTCATGTCCTCTATATAAAAAGACCTGGGAAATATCTGTACCAATTTGTCCTATCTGAAAAATCTAGCATGGACACACTGTCCTTGAAACTTCCTGAGATTAAAAGAAAATAAAAGGGCATGTACTAAACAGAGCCCATGTGAAGCATGCCCTCAGCACACACCTCATTGTGTGCTGACATTTTTACAGTTTGCTAGGAGGAAACAAAAGTTTGTTACACAGCATGTCCAGTGCACTAATAGCCTTCCCAAGCCTCTCTAGGGTTGGGAGGGAAGCATTTTTACACTCTTTCCAGCTGGTTAATTAGAGGTGGGAAGCAACGCATGGGAGAAAAGTGGGTGTTAACACAGTTGGAATCAAATGTGTCTGGAAAATTGTCCATTTGATCTTGATGTGTGGGTTTACAGTTTTGCTTTTGTTGGAGGAGGAGGATTGAAACTGAGGTCTAAAAGTTGGAAATAAATACTCATTTGTATTAGATATTTGGCAGTTTCTTTAAAGATGCTGTATTATCAACCAGCACAAAGTAAATCAGCCCTTATCACATGGGGTTATTTTTTGTCCCTCAAAGGCTGAAAAAATATAGGAATTTTTCAAGGAGTTCCTCTGTAATCTGGAGGCTATGTTCCTAGACTAAAATGATTAATGCTGCAGAATTTATCTGATCAGCATCACAAAAGCTAATTTGTGCAGTATGAAGATGCGACAAAGGGTCAGCTGTGGTAGAATTCCTTCCATAATGAGATTTACGGTCTTTGTTTTTGCACTGATCATCTTTTTGAGGTGGTTAAATAAAAAATAGGAAAATTAAAACCAGGCAGGAAGCTAGCAAGAGCTGAGAGTTGTACACCTACTGTTGTCAGCATCATTGCTTTCACATGTAACTCAGCCAGATGGAAGGGTTTGCCACAAAGCCCTTCTACCTGGCATTGGTAGCAATTCACATTTCTCTAGCAACACACTTTTGGCAGTCTTGCGCAGAAGTAAAACCCCAGCAATTATCACATGTGCTCCCAGGGTGCATTTTAACTAGAAAGTGATTGGATGCTTTAAGTAATCCGGGCAGCCTGCAAACTTGAAACTTTTTTGTGGCTGTAGTGATGAATTACTAATTGATGCCACAACAGTTAAATGCAACAGGCTGGCAAGTAAAAAATTGCTCGTTCCTTTACCAACACCTTCCAATTTTATCTTCTGAGGAAAAGGGAATGGATTAGTTGATTTAATTAGTTGATATGGAGATCTTCTAGTTGATGTATATTTATGTATCTAGTTGATGTATGAAGAGTAATCTTTGCCTTCACCAAGCTCAAATCATGTCTCATCTAGCCAGCCACAATGTACCTAGTCTAAGAATTTCCATATAAGACAAGAGTGTTCAGGTCTTTTTCTCATTTTAAGAGTGTAATGCTTTAGTTCTGAAAGGCATGGGGAAAGTGGCTCAGAGCTTATCCACTGCAGTACCTGTGTTCTTCACCACTCAGCAGTTTCTAACCTGAGCAGAGGCAGTTCTGCCAAAATACATAATGCTTTTGGTGTGTAACAAATATATGTTAATGCTTTGTATTTGCCTGATTTATTAATTATTCCACAAGAATCCGGGTCCCAGAATTTGCTACTAAGGCAGGATTGAGCTGTTCAATATGGGCAGCTCTATCATGGAGCAAAGAATTAGTGCACAGTATTCAGGCAATAGCTGAGGGTTCAAACATACAGTCATGTTAATGACTGTTGTAGTGTAAGAATGTACCACACAGCAATATATATTGTCTCTGTATCTACTGCTGGAAATATGAGGCAATATAGGTGCTTATACTTTCTTCAGTGCAGCTAATTTCAGTAAATTCATGCCTACTGCATATGAGCAGTTATTGAAAGCCAATGGGTTTCCAGGAACTAGTGAAGCTGTGGTAATTTTCTCATTTCCTGGTTTCTGGATCTTCTAAGTGTTTCCACAATACAACTGAAAAACACACGTGATTTAATTTAAATTAATTCTATTTCAATTGTCAGCTTTTGACTGAAGGAAGTTTCAGCATCTGCAGGAATCAATGAAGCTCCAAAATCATGTCCCTGACCTCAAACTTTAAGATCACACCCATTCACTTGCCTCTCCACTTACATATCACATTTCTGCAAAAACGTTGATCTTTTGTGCAGTTGCACAGTATGTGTGCAAATTATGTAGAATAACACATTGTTAACATGAAATAAAATAAAAAAGCAGGGCTGGACAGGAGGCACTTAAGGTGTTTATCTATTAAGCACTTAATGTTTCTTTATTAGCTAGACTAAATCCAGAATAGCCCCACAACAGACAAATTCCTCTATGAATACGGTCAGTTTGAAATTATGACAGTGTAATTGAATTATTTGATTCTACAGATATTTCAGCTCCATCAGAAATTAATCAAGTGATTTATTCAGCTGATTCCATTTCATTTATTCTTGCCTTAGTCTACCTGATTTGTTGGCTCCGAGGAGAATCTTATCTCTGCCTTAATACCAGGAATTCTGCAGTTTGGAGAAAACCAGCTACTCAGAGAAATGTAAGCACAGATGCAACCAAGAGGAAATGCAATCCTAGAGGCAGAGCTTTAAGAACATGAATACAAAACACTCTACCATAAATCTACCTGTCTGCTGAAACTGGTTTGCATTAAATTAGGTAGATTTCAGGAGCAGTTACAGATGTCCCATTGTCAGGATACAACATAAACATAAAAATAAGAACTGAAATCCTGACTCCACTGCAACTCATATGAAAACTGTAATTTTCACCTCTAGTCCATGACTCCAAAAGTGCCTGCAGACCTTTTTTCCATATACCTCAGTGTTTACTGCATCCAGTGTGATTATTTCTTCTGTCAATAATTGTCTTGTCAGTTCAAATTGCTCAAAGCCCTGTAAGTTGAATGAATTGAGGTCCCTCTCATTTATACTCACTTATACTCATTGATACTATGACCCCTAAGAATTATGTAATCCTGGTAACAGAAGAATTTACATTTAGAAAATTTTAGAAGAAATTTAGAGTATCAATTTTTTCCAAATGCACATAGAAGTTAATATTTTAGTTTACTTAATGGAACCATAATATTGAAATAAACATAGTTTAAAGAAATATACATTTACCTTTTAAAAACAGTAGGAAGAATAAACTTACTTTCAGTGCCATTTGTAATCCTTGTGAAAGTCCTTGAAATGCAGAAAGAAAGACACTAAAAATTATGTAGCAAGTAGGACTAATGTTTTGATCCTTCTCAGAAAGAACATGATGACATCTTTTTGAATGAAGTATAAAAAGCAAAGAATGCGAAATAAATTATGTGTGGGAGTGAGCTAAGTAAATGTGGAGAAAAGGAAGGCAGTTTTTTATAAATCTACAAGGATTCAGAATTGGATTTGGCAGAAAGGCATTTTTATCTTCCCCAAAATCTGAAAAGAATGACGTAGTTGTATTGTGTTTCCTGGGTTTTTGTCTTCAAAAGAAAAAGTATTTTAACTTTAAAACTCCTTCTCAGCCCATTCTAGCTTCTCTTTATTCTTCCAAAGCACCAGGATACCCCATGTATTCTTTCCTTCCTTTCTCCATGAGTCTACTGTGTTGACACTAGAAAACAAAATTTTTCCTAAAAATGTAAAAAGCTCTGAATAATTTCTCTTCACTCCAAACCACAAAATGTTTTGGATTGGAAGGGACCTTAAAGATCATCTAGTTCCACCCACCCCCTATGCCCATTGTGGACAGATCAACTTCCACTAGACCAGGTTGCTCCATTCAACCAGGCCTTAAACATTTCAAGGGATGGGGCATCTACAGCTTCCCTGGACAACCTGTTCCAGTGCCTCACCACCCTCACAACCAAGAATTTTTCTTAGTATCTGATCTAAACCTCCTTTCTTTCAGTTTGAATTTATTCTCCCTTGTCCTGTCACAACATGTTAGTGTAAGAAGTCTCTCTCTGTTTTTCTTTTAGTCTCCCTTCATGTGCTGGAAGGCTGATGCAGCCCAGGACACATTTGGCTTTCTGAGCTGGGAGTGCATGTTGACATCTCATGTCCAGCCTCTTCTCTACTCCCATCCCCAGGTCCTTCAAATAATAGATATGTGCTAATACATGCTTGGGTTTTGGAATTAGTGTCTCCTCTGACACCTTGGTAACATCCAAAAGAACAGCAAAAGATTTCTAAAGAGGAATGAAGAAAAAAGGTAACCATCTGTAGCATATTAAAGAGAACTTTAGTTTTGTAGATTATAGTCCAAAAAACCAGAGGCTTTGCTAAGAGAACAAAAGGAACAGGCAGTTGGAAAAGGCTGGTGTCTTTAAGATATATTTCTGAGATGTGAGGTTGCGGAGAATTTCTATCATCTTTGATGACAGCATTACTTCTTCTTGGAATTTTTTTTCAAACGAGGATAGAAGCCTATTAATAAAGTCACTGACAGAAGGAGAATAAGGAAATACCTTGTAAGTTACTTTCAACTTCCTTAAAAACATTTGCCTTCAGAAAGGAAATTAACTTGCTTTCTCCCACTCTCACCCTTGAGGCCCTTTTGAACATTCCAGGCACTAAGAGAAAAAAAGCAGGCTCATGTTGCAACAGCCTGGGAGATATATGTGCAGATGAGGCAATTCAGACTTGCTGTCCAACAGAGAACACATGAACACTCCGCTTGTTTGCAGAATAGGGTTTCATCTTTGCTCTTAAAACAACAAACAGACCCAAAAAGAAAAAACACTGAATGTTCAGTACAGCTCAGCAGGACTTCAGTCAACATTAGTCCTTCTGTGAACACTGGCACATTTTACATTTTAATTGCATTTTTGGTCCATTCATAACATGAAAGAATTGACAACAAGGGAAAGTAACTTTGTCAAGTTTATACTGCAGTAATGTCCAACTATTCAGGATACTGGAGACTGGGACACCCTTAATAATGGTAAAACAGTGGTGTGCTGTGAGAAGAGACAGCAGTGTCCAAGTGTCTAGGGGTCAGCAGGGCTCATTAACTCTGACTGGAAGTTGGTACCATGGGATGCCAGGTTGGAAGCACTAAGGGAATTTGGCAGTATTACTTTCTGCTACTGGTATTTTTAACTGGTTCAATATCTGAATTATGTGAATACCTCTATTCCTAGAGAAATGTTACAGTATTTGTGTAGTATTATAAAGAAGTTAGTGGGAAGGAGCTGGGTTAATGGGAATGAATCTGAGCTGGGTCTGAACAGAATGTTCCTGTCCTTCCCATCTTTTGGAGGCATGGCTTATCTTTTCCCTGGGCTGTGCAAGCAAGGATAGCTGAGAGTTGATGGAATATCCCTTCTTGAAAAGAACATCTATGTGCTACTTTCAGCTGGCACAGTCTGTGTAGGTTATCCTTGCTCTCAATGTCTCCTTCGTTATCACTAACACCTTGATTTTACTTCACCTTGTTGTTGCGTTCGACCCCAGTGTAATCTGCTTCAGGTGGAATCTTTATGTGCAGCTCAGCTTCGTAGGCTCCTTCCCCATCATTCCTTGGATTTATTATGAGCATGACACAGTTTTCTTCTCCAATTATCAGCTGATCTGTATCCCTGTATAGAACATACTACTTGTCAGGAGTTAAAACATGCACAATTAGGATTTACATATGAATAAAGCAGAAGGACATTTTCCTCTCAGAGTGTTGTGGAAAACACTCTGTAAACACAAAAAAACCCATTTTCTATAAAAAATGACAGCATGAAAAAGTATACCAGCACCTGGGTAGAAAAGAGGTTAAGAGAAAACACCACTGTGGCCAAAATGGACTACCACAAACCTTGAAAGCAACGGGTAAAAAATTTACTTTCTAAACAGCAAGAAGCATTTAGTGGAGGAACCACTTGCCACGGGGGTCTCATGAGCATTGTTTTCTGAAGGACACAAAGCTGACAGTTTTCTAATCATGTCCATTGTAATACAAACAATGACAGAAATTCTCCTGAGACCTGCAATGGCATGTGCCCTTGTTTCACAGCTACAGACTGATTCTGACGAGTCGGTAACTCTCAGACATACCCCACTTGTCCTGCTTGGCATATTTCTCCCTCCACAGGAGAAACTGTTGCCATATTTTGAAAATTTTATTTTGAGATGAATTTACTTCACTGTATACTGAGTTCAGGAGAATTGTGTCCAAGTTCAAAGTCACTGGCACACTGAAATAGAAAACTTGAAACATCCTTTGAACAACGATTTGTATCATCTCTTGGTTTTCAGAGAAGCAGAGCCACTCCTAACAAATACTTGAAAACGATATTTTCTATGATAACCATTAAACATCATGAATGTAGTTTGCAAGTATATTTCTCCATTTCTTGGTTTTATAGCTGAAATGGATGCACAAATTAAAATCTGGAAATCAAGTAAGAGCGATTAACTACAGTAAACAACAGAACTGTGTTCTACATCATTCTGTTGCAACAGTTAGCAGTGTCTGGACTTTGTATATACAGCATAATGAATTTTATCTAACTTACGGCACTGCAGAAAGTTGCAAGTCAGGAATACATAAGTTGTCCTCCCCACAGTCAACAAGAATGTAGGCCTGTAACATTGCAAAATAAAAAAATATAATACAGTTAGTACATGCCTTAAAGTCCAAATCACTTAATTAAATATTGCTAACCTAAGTGTCTTAAATACCACTAGCATTGCTTTAGTGAATTAAATATTTTTATCCTTTCTGTAAGTTCTTTTTCATGTGGTAGTCAGAGGTTGGAGACTATTTAGATGGTCAAATATGCCCTTAGCAGAACAACATAATCTTCAGACCCTTTCCCACACTAACTTCGCTTACATATTCTAGAAGGCAATCAAAACTATGAGCACAAGAAAGTTTTGGAGATACTTGAAAGGCCTGTTGGTTCTAGTTTTATATTCAATCTACATTTTGTATTAATTAAAACCCTCTCATGTAATTTCTGGCTGTGATACTCTCTTTTAAAGAAGATGACACACATAATATTTGTAAATGCTTTCATGTTTATAAACAGAAAATGTGACATGCAAAACTCATACCTGCTCTGCTAGTGAGTTTTTCTGGTAATAGTTCAGTATTGGCTTCACAGTCAAACTATCTTCAAAACTGGACTCATCCAAACTATAATTGAAGTTTATATTGATGGGAGATAATTTATCTCTAAATTCTGTTTCATCCTGTGAGTAACAATACATAATAAAAACCAATTGTTTACTATGATTGTTTCAGTTAGTACAGTAAGACAATAGATTCAAATTTCTGAAGGTAAGATGTGGTCTTTATTGAAGGTAAGGCATGGTTCTTTGACAGATGCTGGCCAAATTCTGGCTGCATGTGGTGTCATTAGGAAAGCAAAGTGACTCACCAGCAATTGGAATGCCCAGAACACATTGCCTCCACAGCCTCCACATCTGAAAGAAGCTGGCTGAGCTGAGTAGACTCAGATATTTTTCAAAGCATTAGCCTAAAATGAAGCTGTTTAAGAGAGACACACAGAACCAACTCCTATCAGCTACTGCCCTCCTTCCTTTTGAAATGGAGGTGGGCCATGTGTGGATTTGTGGAGGTAATATTGCTGGTGTGTACCATAACCAAGAATTTATAAGAATTAGCAATGGTAAAATTCAACCACCTTTATTGTCTAGATATGTCCTTACATAGTGCTTGAAACGTCTCCATTTCACTTCCCACTGCATTTCTCGGATCAGACTTGGAATAATCTACTCCAACTGCATGAGGTAACCCCATCTGGAAGTGAGGAAGTGTTGATCCTTTCTCCTTTACAACTTCAATTCCATATTTTTAGTTTTTCCAAAAACACTTTAAAATATCTTTAAAATATTTTTTTTAAATGTATGAATTTTAGGCCAGTATTTCCGGCAAGGCTGCTTTAAAATCTTTTGAACCTGAATTGGCATGGTATTTAACATGATTTGTTTATTACTGCACTGTGAATACTATTAAAAAAAAAAAGGGATACCAAAAATGGAAAGCAATCTTCCATTTTTGTATCAGAAGATGCAGTATTTGGTCAGCATTTCCAGAACAGTGTGAAATGAATGTATTTTTACACAGAGAAATTCTATGGTCCTCAAAATTAGGCTTTCTTTTCTACTTATATTGACAAAAGATGAGCCAAAGATTAACACAGGGAATTTTTTCAAGGTAGCAGAATGCTCTAGACATTCTGAACATAGAGATTAAGTCTATCTTGTATCCCATTTCTGTAATTTTGGAAACTACTCTTCCTTTTCCAGTGACTCCTTTTTATTATTATCTTTAAATCCCTCATACTACTGAAACAATGATGAAAGTCCAAATTATTTTAAACAACTTACTCTGAGATAAACAAGGAAGTCCTGGCAATGGAGTTGCTTCTGTCTTTCTATCACAATGGAGAAGTAGTGATGTGACTGATGGTAATCAAAGAAGAGAGTCCTCTTAACAGCTCCTTTCTGTTTCAATGAATCTAACTGCAATTCACCTTTCAACACTAAAGGATACGAATAAATAAATTAGTTATTGTTTTAACAGAAAGAAAATAGTAAAGAATTCACCCTGTATTATAATTAATTAACCTCACCAAGTCTTTCAGGAAAAACTAATCCATGCTTTAAGTGCCTATCTGTTTGAAAGCCCACTAGGTTTTGATCTAAATTATGCAGGATGTAAAATTCAGACTTTTTTATTTCATTGACAGATCATATGTGTACAGGACTTCTGTTTCTTTAATTTATTATTTTTCCAAAACAGAACATTCTCCAGCAAGGTACATTGTTTGTTTTATTTAGAAAATGACTTAAACTGAAACAGAAATCCTTTGAGTGAGTAATAAATAAATAAATAAATATATATATATATATATATATCACTCCTATTGTCTTTCCAAGTGTAGGAAAAAATACATCTGAGATGGAGCAGGACTAGAGTAAATTACAGGAATAGAAAACATTTCTTACCTATCTGATCTGAAATACTTTGACCTTCAAAATCTGCGCAGACTCTTACAGTAAAGCTACATATAAAAAAAGGAGACGTAATTCATTATTAGCAGAAAATGGACTGAGCTGGGAATCAACAGTTCCCAAGTCATATCTTTTAAAGTTTTATTTTAATTTGCTTAAAAATATGTTAATTGAGATTGCATCTAGCTACCTATGATATTCCCTAATTATGTCAGGAAGTCTCCTAGGCTTCACTAATAATCACAGAAGACAGTCTCTGAATACTTCCTGGCAAAGGTATGGAGAAGATTCTCTGGTCCCAGCAGTTCTTGAGAGAGTCCATGGAGATGACCTTTCTGACATTATTGCCAAAGCTGGATTTTTTATGCTGAGGTTCAGAAAACCACCTGTGTAAGAGGCTGTCTGCAGAAACACTTTCTGGTTCATCATGGTCAAATCAGAAAAATCTTAGAGCATATTGTCAATGCTCAAGGTCTTTTCCAGCAAATTAAAACACTCAGGATACCGATGTGTTCTGCTGGCATTACTGTAAGATTTTCGTGATTTCAACAGACTACAGTTAATTCCAAACATAAACCCTAAATTGTTAGATTTTTCTGGCATCAGACTAACCAAACTGTATTGCATTTAATTTGTTAAGTTTTGCAGAAGTGGCATATACATTATCTAAATGAAAGCACAGAGAAATTGGGGATTCATGTTCTTTATCTTGTATGCCAAAGCAATGCATTCTACAAAAAGCAACACAAGTTAATTGTTTTTAATTTGCCTGTTCTGAATTTATAACAAGCTCTTTTGAGCCTAGAAATACATCACAACTGTCACAATTACACAAATGTCACCTCAATCATAGGACAGTCCTTTCCCATAAGAAATATTTCTGTGCAAGACTGGCAACAGATTTGCAGTTATATTCAACAACTGATAAGAGAAACCTTTTTTAGTTGTATTGCCTGATGTCTTCTAATCCAAACTTTTAACTTACATAAAAATTAATTTTAAAAATCCTAAAAAAGTAATGATTATAGACAAGTTTCACTTTGTAAGGAATCTATGCAAGTTTTATAAATATTTAACTGAATTGCATTTTGAAAAAGTTTTCACAAATTACTCTGGATGGTATGAGAAATAGTATTAATTATGCCTGTTGATGCAATTAGCAGAGTGTACTTCTCTGAGCAGCAAAACAAGAAATCTGTCAAGAAATCTGGAAAGATGTTCTTGATTTTTGATTTCTGCTGTCATCTGCCACGTAGACTTAGTTCTGCATACCATAATTCCTAATTAAAGCATATATAACGTAACAAAATTGCTCAGGTGCCAGATTCTTGCAAGAGTCTCTGATTACCAATCATTCTTAATGAAAATTTTCATGGCTTCATAAAATGTTTTTGTTTGCATATGGAAAACAAATTGTAGGTCAGCATTAAAATCAGCTTGAGTTAAATTTTAAAAAATGCATTATTCATTGATCTTGATCTCCTCACTACTGTTATACTGTATAATAATGTTCCCATGCAGTGGACATAAAACCACTAACATAACCTTTAAATCAACCCCTAATCCCATTCTAATTGTATGTTTGTTTCCTCTGGCAGAGGCAATGAAACTGTCACATCTGGCATATATGTCACTCTCATGACCTTAACAGAAAATTCTTTCATTATTTCTTGAGAAACAAGAACGGCATAATGCCATTAATCTCTTCTAAACTGTAGCCTTCAAATAGTCATTCCAGTCCATGCAGAAAGTGCAAATTTTTAATATTCTTACTTCTTTACAATTATGAATCAAGACAGGAAGAACCAATTATTTCCAAATACACAGGGACTAAATAACAAAAATTAGGAAATCTTGTGTAATTGCATGAATGCAATTTAGACATCAGACTTCACAGGCCTCACATGTCAGAGTGTAAGAGGGTATTTCCTCAAATGTAAACTCAAGAGCTGCCATTGTATTAAACTCAGTTATCTTGCTTTGGAGGAGTCACATAAATTTTGCCCTATCATGTTTGGGAAAAGATTGCATTAAAAATGCAGCTTGGAATGCTTTACTTGTTAAACACAACAATTTCAGTGTATGCTTTATTTAATGCAATGAACAGAATAATTCATAATACATATTTGATAATTGAAGTCATGTTCTCAAATATTACTGCAAGAGTCAAGATATACTCTTTCCACTCCAAGCAGAGCATGTCAAAAAGGGAATGGCAGACCAAAAAAGCAAAAATCTTGAGTGGATAATCTCCCACACTCTGGCCACACAAGAGGAAAGACTATGGTTTTAGCAGAATTCTGCCACACATTTGTGATCTTATTACTTAGTTCGGAAATAGTGCTAAAGGCATCAAGGATTTCAATGGCAAACCTAGATTAATTTAGATTCACTCATATCTTCAACAGCAAGATTCTGGGGAGATGTTGAGGGGTGTTTTAGCATCAAGAAAAAGAAAAGCAGAGGGAAAGACAGACCACAAAAGAGTCTAAAGAATTTATAGAGATTTGAGATCTCACTCCTAGGCACAGTAAGAAAAAGATAGCTGAGATTTGGAGCTTGCTTGTAGGGGCCATCAACCAAACAACACAATTAACAATCAAAGGAAGAAAACTTCAGCAAGTAAGAAACAAATAGTGGATGGAAGTAGTCCATCATTCTGAAGCATACAGACTTTTTATGCACTACTGATCTTCCCTCTCTGAAGAGATCCCCACATCACATTTATTCTGCTGTGTCTGTCATCACTTTGAGATTATGCTTTTTTATTGAAATAGAATTGAATAAAATACTATTTTATTCAAATAGTATTTGAATGTAGTTACAAAATAGAGGGAAAGCCTTAAAACTGAACACACTAGCTTTTCCTGACAATCGTGGGGCAACAAAGCAGTTTGTTTAAAATAATTTTATGCTTTTCAGGTAGGCAGAAATTATTTTTACAAGAAAAAGAAACTTGAAAATATTCCTTTTTTCAAAACTACTCTTGGCACAGATGGGAGCAGTCTCTTAAAAAGTTAACCCTAATAAAATTAGCTACTGTCACCAGAAGTGGTGAAAAGTTAGTTACCCATATATAATATTTTCTAGACTGCACTTAGTACCAGAAAGAAATTATTTTGGTATGGCTACTCTAGCAACTGAAAAAAATTAGAAAACTTACTTCAGGAGGTGAAAAGCAAGGCATTAGCAAATCCTACCAGATGTCATTTGTCATTGCTAATGATTTCTTTAGCACCCAGGTTTGCAGATGGAGAGGAAGAATGGATAATGCCTTAGCAGAAAGGCAGTGTAAGCTTTAATGTTCTGGGATTCCATTCTGTGTGAGGCTGATACCCAACCCGCAAGGTCACAGACCTCCACAGAAGAGAAGAAGCTGTTATTGTTTACTGATGAACGACATTTAAACAAACAGTTCCCTTTTCAAGTACAATATGTAAAAGCAAGCAAGTCAATACACTTCTATTACAATGCACTAATACTTGCCCTGATTTTAGATTTTGTTATGGCCAAGTCTAATCCAGTGACCAACACAGAGTTTTAATGCTGAAGGCACCACATGGCCAAGCTACATCGCATGGCCAGGCTGCAGGAGCACTAGGGCTGCTAGATAAAACAAGTGACTGCCCTTTGGATCTTTCCAGGGCTACTGAAGCTAAAACCTGGCACAGAGGTCTCCTGTACAGCACCTCAGCTGTGTTGGTGGCAAGTGACACCACCTGCCTACCCACTCTGACCAGCCCTAAGAAGTGACATATCCATCTTCTGACTCTTGGCCATAAGGCTTTGCTGTCCCACCCATGGAGCCAGGCTGGCCAACAATCTTTGGAAAATCTCACACAAATTCATCTCAACAATGGCCCCTAGGCCCATTTGCATGGGGCACCAATCACATAATCTTTCAAATTAGGTCAATGAGAAAAGAAAATAACAGCAGTAGAAAGGAGCAAAAGTAAAAACATCGTCTAACCTATGCAGCTCTGAACTGCTGAAATATTATTTTGGGAGTTTACATCTTCAATAGGAATTTTGTATTCAGCTTTTTTTAAAGTGTATGTAGAAATGTCTCATTTACTGAATCTAGCTGACACACAATCATAAATATTTTATTACTACTTTAATAGTAAGAAATTTGGAGATAAAGGAGCTACATTTTTTTTTCCAAGTATTTTTTGATAGTAGGAACTTGAAAAATCAGAAATTTTAAGCTCTCTGCTTCTGGTTTTACTGCGTTTACAGAAGCTGGATAGCCTACAAGGCACATTTCAAATCAGACATCCAAACATGAAAAGCATTTACAAATAAAAAAATATAGTCTACAAATACAAAAATAGAAACATAGAAATATATATATATATAAAAATATATTCTACAATATATGCTACATATCAATTTTTTCACATAATTGGACACTTCTACACAACTTTTGGTAAGTCAGGCAACTTTTCTGACTTATTGCTCCTCTACAAAATGGAATTAACAATATTCACCTTAAATTAGTGAGAGGTGAGTAAAAAACTTTTGTAGATGCAATTTAAGAACAAATACATGAGGTAGCTAGTGAATAATCAGACCTCAGATGGTAATAAAAACACCAATGCATGGATAAATTAGACCTCCTGACAGCTAGAGCCCAATCTTGAACATAACAAACTACATGATGTGGAAAGAGGTTTTGAAAAATGAAAATATTTAATTTCCATTTTTTTTACAGGTATTCACTTGCATGTTTCATGCTTAGAGGAAAAAAAAAAGTCTTTTTCTATATTCTTTAATATCTTCAAAGTTGCAGAATTTGTTACAGATTTGCTAGTATTGGGAACTGAGAAACAGCCACATTTTACACACAACAGAGAATGAATAATATGCTTCTAGAAGTTCAGGACAATTCTTCTTGAGCTGTGCATAAAAATGACTTTTTGTGCATGTTTCCTCTGCTGCTTCAGCTTTGCAATTCATATCATGGCAGAAATAATATTTTCCTAATACTTGGAAACGTACAATAATCCACATTATTCATGCACACACACTTCCTGAAGCTTTTCTGGTAGGAGGTTTCCTTTCATTCTAATTATGCAGTGTCAGTCAGTAGAGTTTTATACAAGTTGCACAGCTGGCTAAGAGATACAGAAATCTGTCCCATGGGACTGAGGAATTCTTTGCCTGTTGGAGTTTCCCTACTAATTGTTCTCATATGTACAATACAAGCTTATATCAACTAAGGAAAAAAATTACAGTGTGGAAAATAGCAGCTGCTCTTCAGTCATTTCATAACATGAACTAAATCTTTAGGGAACATTATTTTAGAATAAAGCAGACAGAAATTAAATTATGCTCCTATTAAAGCTTTTGTAGATATGAACCAAACTTCTGGCTTATTGTAGCAGAGAATAAAAAACTCCAAAAAATGTGTTAAAGGAGTATGCATTTCTTTCTTCTTTTTCTAAACAATATCTCAGACCAAGAATATTTTTTAAGATTTTTTAATGTTCTTCCTCTTGTGCAAAAAACCCCATCTTTTTTCTTTCAATTATCTGTTGTTAACTGTTAAAAATCTTTTTTTTATTATGACATTAAGCATTTTTTAAAAGTCTTAAAATCTGGAGTTGTGAAACAACATAATTTGGATCAATGAACATGCTTCAGCCAAGTGTATGTATTTAAATTATTTTTTTTTACATCAACTGTTAAAACAAAACTGTTAAAACAAAAGATAATTGAATAAAAAAAAATTCCAGAAAGGCCAAAGCTTTCTAAAGTTCTGGTTTTGCATAGTTCCACCACATACCTTCTACATTGCTCTGTAGATGGGGAATTTTCTATACTGGATGTAGAAATGAGAAACATGATAAAAGATATGAGAAGCCCCATAAAATGCAAAAGAACAATGCAAGAGTGAAAATCTCTTGACAACCCCATCCCATATGCTTTGGAAGCCCACATATTTACTGGCTTATGTGTATCAGAGTTTAGTTGCTTTTAGACCATCCATGGTTCTTAAATGAGCTGCTTGTCATGATTATGTTTTACAGTTCATATTTATTAATTAATTTTTTAAGATTCTTTAAGATTCTCTTGACGAATCTTACATTTGAGATGATTTTTAGGACTTATCTCCTTTAAAGAATGTGAGGAAATCCTCTGACCATCTTTGGTTTAAAAACAAAATTTCTGCATTCATGTTATCTTCTGGAGTCCTCCTTTACACCTTAATATTGTTTTTGTCCAGCCTACATCCTGGCAGGCTTCCTGCTTCTAATGTTTTTACATCTTAGAAATCTGTTCCTCACAGACTCTCTGGCAAGACTTACTACGATTTTATATTCAACTTGCACGTGTTTATGTTGTGTTTTGATTTTAGTTTCCTCATTTGTTATGATTTCCACTTTTAAACAGTATCTTATGTATTTGTAATAGCCTCTTTTGTCAACTGTTCCTGGGGTCCTTTCAAAGTGACTTTTTTCTAGTGCAGTAAAAGTGCCTTTATGTGGTGTTATGTGCTGTTAGATAGCCTCCAAATCTCCTGCAAGCGTTTGGTACTTGTAATTGATCTTAAATTGTTTTAATTAGCTCCAAGGTGTTTTTTATGTTGGGTTGCTGTTTTTGTTTTGGTTTTTTTGGGTTTTGTTTGTTTGTTTGTTTGTTGTTGTTTTTTTTTCCTATTCAAAGTTAAATGCTACTGTGGTTAAGGGTTTCTCTTTTAAGGATGGTTGAAACATTGTCCTGTGTGATGTGCAAAAAAAAACTTTCCTCTGACAAAAGACAGCCAGAAACAACATCCTGTGAACTCCTCTCACAATGGCCAGCCAGATACCTTCTCTCTTCCACAAAGGACAAAGATCTGTCTTTCTCCAAGAGAAAATTGTGGGCCCACTAGCTCTGCATCACTCTCACTGTTACATTTTGTCAACAAATAGATAACTGTTTATATGTTTTGTCCATTTTAATTTTTTCATGTTTCATTTATCTAAACATTGCATATAACTTTACAGCTTGCCCAGGAGCTGAGCATCCTCCTGTGCAGAAGGAGGCTCAGTGTATCAAAGGACTCAACTTTTACCTACCATACTTATTTAGACAATCTGCTAAGTACTAGAAAATACTCAAAAGATTTCTATGTAGGGAGGTTTTGTTGTGCTCAGAGCATGTTTCAACATTTTGAACTTTGAACACATTTAACAAAAAGCGACAATAAAATTAAGGAATGGGAAGTTATCTGAGAAAGAGGGTAAGGATATTTTTTGAGTAATCACGGACTTACCAGGCCACCAAAAGCTGAGAGTCGGGGAGCTGACAGGTTTTATTGTCTGGATTCACAATCATGGGGTTCAGAATTAGATGAGCATTCACTGTCACAACAGGTCTGGCTCTGGGGGACAGAAATAAGGTTCACCACGTTCAGAAGGAGCACATTAGTACCTAAGTTGCAGCAGAGAAAACACTGAACTGAGTTGGCTGCAAAGAAGCCAGAGATGTAGGGTTACTTGGGAAAACACAGTTTTGTAATATTGCTTATAGCCAAAAAACCTTTTCTTTTTTTCCCCATCAGAATCCTACTGATTCACAAAAAAAAAAAAAAAAAACAAAACAAAAAAAACCCAAAAAAACACCAACAAAAAAAAACACCTCATGTTAACACATCACAGAAACAGTACCCTATGGTTAAGCAATAGATGTGTCCCAGGACTGAGGCACATCAGACACATTTCATCACACTGAGTTTTCTCAAAGGGACAGAGTTTGCCTTTTTGGGTTTTGTAGCAGTCCTTGGGCCATCTTGCAGATTTATTTTGGACTGTCTCCTTTAATAATGATATATTCCAACTTACTATGTCTGTTTCAAGACTCTTAAAAATATAAACATGATTTGGTTAAAGTAGAAGTAGAAGTTGCTGAAGACTATCTTGGGCCAAAAATGAAGTAAACTCTGTCTGACATTTCTTGGAGACAACTGACTGTGTAAATCAGGAATAATCACCAGTAAATTGTGCTGAGTACATGAATATACAGTTGTGGTGACAGAAACCATCCTTCTAAAGCTGTTATTAAGTGAGAAGATAATCAATAACTGCAAGCAGTTTAGAAGACAAATAATAAGTATGTGTCCAGATTCTGATTTTTTAAGACAGCAATACTATTTACAGTAACTTACATCATCACAGGTTTCTTTCCTGATATTTTAATCCACATCTGAGCTTTTATGATTACTTCTTTATATTACTTCAGCAAGACATTAAAAAATAAAATTACTCTCTTCACTTTCATGCAACAGGGAAAACCTTTTTTTTGCCTAGAAAATGTCAGTAATAAAATTCTATTTCAACAGTATGGCAAGTTGCATATTTGATACTTTCTGGCTAGGAAATGGCCTCCTGCTATTCACTTTATTAAATTACAAAGAACATATTTTATTGTTATTGAAAATACACAGTGGATCTAATTTTTCAATGCTTTATCCTGTGCACTCCATGGCATTGCAAAGTACTTGCATGATTCTTCCATAGCACAGAAGGAAAATCAGGACTTCTCACTGCACCTACAGTGTTAGCTGAGATGAGTGAACATTCCTATTTTACAAAATTCTTATGCTCTCACAAACATTCAGTTGGGAAGTAGAACATGCCTTTTCTCAGTCAAGTGCTGTTGGGAATACAGACAACAAGAAGCCAGACAAGAATCAGAAATACGACTACAGGTTGTAGCAATGGATGGTGAATACTTAAATTAAATGAGCTGTCAGCATGGTTGGACTAAGAGCATTGTCAGATTTTATGTAAATGTTTATGTATTTGGTAGATTTAAATTTTACACCTAATCAAAAAGTGCATTTACTGAAGCTCCATAGTCAGCAGTAACTTTTTGTTTTGTTAAGTGGGATCTTGTGCATTTTTTAAACTGACGCTAAAAGTAGCAGTCTTTATTTTCAATAAATGGTTCATGTCTTAACATACACAATCTCTGAAGACTGGTCACTTTAAAATTTCTTAGTAGCACCAATTCCCCAGGAAATAAATTAATTTTCAACCCGAAGTCTTTTAAATTTCTTATTTAAAATTAACTAAAGAGTCAAACATTCTAGAAGCTGCTTGAGCAAAGCCTAAGCATGAAAACTTTCATTGAAAATTACAGGTTTTGAGCATGGGAAAAAAACATTTGTTTCTCAAAAGATGTTTAATTTATCATCTCTAATGACCACCTTTTATACACTGCAACAGGGAAATAGGAATTTGACATTTTTTAATTTTAATACTTCCCATCAAAGCCATGAAATATCAAATCTATTGTATTTACCACATACCTGTAAACAACTGCTTTTCCAGCTCCGAATGCACCCACAATTAAATCTGGAAAAACCAAAATGGTTTCAGAATAGCTATAGAAAAATCTCTCACACATTTTTTCCCGTAATAAATTAGATTATTTACATTAACACTGCAGTAACATAAAATATATATGGTAATTCCTTTCTAAGCAGTTTTCTTCACAAGCGTACCTGAAGGAAAACATTCCACATGTCAGAGATGGTGTCACAAATGTCTCAGTTGTAACCAGTAACTGCCAAACTATTTAACACAATGTTACCCACACCACGATCTCACTTCTCTCCAACTTGTATTATAGGAGACAAAATGTCATTAAACTCTATGTATTTTATTCCAAATCCTTAACTGTCCACTAAATTAAGAGCTGCAAAACAATTTCTTGCCAGTTGCATATAAGCCATGTTGAAATTTTATGGTGTTCTTTCTTGACAATCCTTCCATTCTGCTTTGTGTTTTAAGTGATTTGTTGATTAATTTAGGCATTACATCTCTGTGCAAATAAACACAATGCAAGGTCAGAGGATGGCTGATTTCATAGCCTCTAATGTTTCCAGCATTGTAGCAATATGTGAAAAGGCTTACAACAGTTATCCATCTAAAGCTGTAATTTTCCCTGACAGATGGAGTCAACAACACAAGTGCTATACTGGGACTTGGGCATGTCTCTGTCAGTGGTCACTGGCCTGGGTTTGGGAATCTACAGGCCAGAATATTTCCTCTTTTGGCCTGGAGTCCCTATCTAGATGGGGAGAAAGATCCAGACTGGCTTGCTGGATCCATTCAGGCCTGCTGGAGAAAAACTGGAGCCAAGCCATGAGGAAAAGGATCAACTTTCCTCCTGCCTCTGCCTTTGGAAAGAGCTTTGTTTCATTTTCAAAGCCCCCAGAGTCCATCTGGGCACAATTTTCACTCCACTACTGCTATCATTCAACATGACTGACATGTATCCAATTCAGAAGACTGAGCCTTACAACAGACTTTGCAGTGGTACAGACTGGCAACCTAAATTGATCTAAATAAGTTAATTAAATGAGTATTTGGGCTTGTAAACAAACCCTTACTTGCTGCTTCTATAGTTGGAGCACTGGTTTGCTTAAGAAGCCCTGAAGTCATCGAGCATGCTGCAAATACCAAGCTTTGATGTTAATTATCTGGATGGGATGGGTCCAGGGCTGGCAGTGTATTTTCCAGTGCTCCTCTGTCCTTCAGATGGTCAGGATTTCACAAAAAAGTATAAACAAATACTTCACATGGGCAACAGCCAGTCCTTCACTGAATGCCATTAATTAATGTCCTATTAGGAGCAGACATGGACAGTTTATGGGTTTGATCCTCTTTTTGTACAACATTTACATTTTTCTAATTTCATTGGCCTTAGAGAAATATGTTTCAGGGTCATGAACACTTTAAATAGCAGAAGAAAATAAGTGTTTTTATCTCCTTTTTGGGACATTTGTATGTGGTATTCTTTAGTAGCTTTTATAGACAACTTGCCCACAGTACCAAAAGCAAAAGATGTTTTCCTCTTAAAGAAACAACTAATTGAGACAAAACCACCATGAAGGCTGCACCACACACAAACAGAACTTCTGGCAGCTCACTTATAGTGGCACCCACAGCAACACCCCAAAAAATTTAATATTTTGTTGATTTTTATTTTGCTTGTGTTCGAAGGATTTTTTATGAGTCTTGTGTTTGGGGGGGTTTTCTTCTGTTTGTTATTTCTTAAGGAAAAAGAAACATTATGTTATGAACAGAAAGTAGAAGACAAGACGGAAGGGGTTTCTGTTCTGGTCTTCCCAGCTGGGCACTTTTTGTGAATTCTATAACAGACTTAGGATATGTACTGGTTCATGCCAGGCCTGATAACTCAAAAGGTTTCAGGGTTATGTTGTGAGGGACAAAACAGGTAGATATCCAAGACTTATTCAGACCTTGGCCTAGTGATGATTTCATAATATACTTTTTCATTAAAAAAATAAAGACTAAACACACAACTTAGCTAAGCTTAAAAAAATGCAGCCCGTTAGAACCCGAAGGTGAGAAGAATGAGTCTGTCAGACACAGCTGGCCTCACTAGTGTGAGCAAATGCAATTTCAGTATGTACTGCTGTGCAAAGGTACCCTCTATCTTGGCATCTCCACTTAATATTACAGAGGATTTTGTACATCTGCTGAATGGTTTAAATCCTGGGTTTTTTTGGTTAGAGCCCAGCTTATTTGAGGACAGAGGGTGATGGGTCTAGAGGAGCAAATATAGGCCTCAGCCACCAAAAGACTGGTTTTCCACGAGCAATTTTCTTCATTGCCACTTCAGCCAGGTTTGGAGACACAGCAAACAGGATGAGGATCCTTAATCATGGCACCACCACATAAGGCCTATTTGAGACTACTTTAAGGGCAGCCAGGACTGTGCTCATTCTGCTCTTATTTGGAGGCTCTCACTTTTACCCCAACATGTCATTTGTTTTCTGGTCTAAGCAATGCTTATTCTTGATCTGAAGAGCTTGAATGAGTGAAACTACTGAGTACAGAAAGTGGAATTAAGAATGAATATGCAAAAAATCCCTCCATATTTATAGCCAGTAGTTACTCCTACAATCTAGTGTAAGGACAAAATGATTTGATTATATATACAAACAGAGCATTAGCTGGAAGATTAATTAGAGATTTTTCTTTGCTTTGTCTTGTTCTGTTACAAAACAGTAATTTCACTCTTCCTTCTTTCATTGCTTTGTGGGGTGCAACTCCTATACCCATAATTGGAAAAAATAGTTTTTGATGTTGATGTAAATGCATAAGATTTGAATGCACATCCAATCCGAGCACTTTTATAAGCAGAAGTTTTGAATTTGTTGAATGTTCCATAGAAGAAAAGTTACTAATAATTTCTATGAAAAAAAATGCATGAGATGCCTAAATTATCTGAATTTTGGCAACTTTCCCCTTCTAAGAATAGAACTTTTCTTTATTAATTCTTGTAAATGCTACACATGCAATGTCACTGATGAAAAGGTCGCTAGCTGAAAAACAAGGTTTTAACAAGTAATTACAGAGCAAAAGAAGCCAGCTTAAAAAAAACCAGCTTAACTCCTTACAACCCTTCCAAAGAGAGCCTGAAGAAAAGTCTGTGCTTACTCCTTTGCATCAGTGAGGGTTTTTTAAGCTCAAATCAAAACATGTGATTAAAACATAAAAACAAAGACGTGTAAGAATCACAAAAAAAACGTGTAAGAATCACAAAATCTCCTTCAGTTCTTCTTTTCTCATATTTCATGTTTCTGGGATGATGAGGGATGTCATTGGTTTAGTTAAATGAGCACTTTGCCTACACTGTCTGTTTGAGAAGATTTTCTATCAGCTGCTCACCTGCACAGAGCCAAGATCTGTAAGCAAGAGTTGGCATCAGCACCCATGTGCTTCTGTCTCATTGCTTTTGAGGAATAAATGAGCTGTGGGGTCACAACCACACTACAAAAATTAAGAAAACGAGCATGGAGCAACTCCACAGGAATTTTTAACTTCCATTTTTAAAGCTTGCAGACTGGATGCAATAAAGTCCCAACTGGTGGAGTTTGCAGAGCTTAATGCTGAAACAAGTGTCTTTGGGACATATTTAACTGAAGTCAAGGGGCACTGCACAAAGTTAAACAATCCTAATGCTATTTTCAAATACTTCAAATTTACTTTGCTCTGAAGAGAAATGTTGCAAGATGCTGTCTGGCACAAGAAGTCTATTTTCTGAGATAAAATTGTAAAAATTTAAGGTAATGGCACTGAAAGGGACACTGGATTTTATAAGCATGTGAGTTCACTTGCACCTTCTGCCAAGTGACTGTGCCAAACCTGAAACACTGTGTGATAAAGGGCAGAAACTTGCCATGGTGCTCACTAAACCTTCAACCACATGAAGTAGGAAGATCAACAAAGTCCTACTTCTAGTCTCAACAAGACATATTCATTTATTAACTCAAGAAAAATTTATTATGATTCCCTCATATTTTTAAAGGTCATCCCCACTCTTTCTGAGAGATGCAGCTCAGGGAGTCTAAGTAGGGAGGAATATGCATCACGTTCAGTACCCTACACTTGACTGGAGCCTGTCCAGCAATCCCAAGAAATTGCCAAGACATGGTGACTCATTGGTGCAGGGGGGACAGTGGCCAAGAAAAACAACCAGTGAGCAACTACATAACTGGCAAACACCTCACTTGTCAGAAACCCAAAAATGAAATGACACCTGAGTCATCTCCCTGCTCCAACTCTACCAGGACACAAACAGGAAAGTGTTAACTCTGGGGACTCAATGATTTGCTGACAGCTTTAAACATAACTTCATGCTTCATTGTATAGGATAAAAAGGGACTGGAAACTAGTTACATTCTACCTGAGTACAGGTGCTAATGGAAATTTAGTGCAAGGGAGAAAGCTGCCTAACTTTAAACTTTATTAAAAGATCTTTGTGTGCCTTTTTGCTTTTTTATTTTCCTCGGCAGATCAGGTGCAAAAAGGCCCATGATCATATCTCTATTTGTTTTCCTGGATTTCAATGTGCATTACAAATCCAAATCTCAGTAGGAAAGGTCTAGAATAAAAATGCCTTTAAATGGCCATTACTTCAGCCTTGACCATAGTAAAAGACACAGGCCTGTCCAGCATTGCCACCTTTACATGAGAATTTTAGTAAATACTACAAACAGCCACCATTCAAAGTAGAGTCACATTCTTCCAATCCTGTCATTCTCAGCTACCCTAATCCTCTGTTTTTAAACCATTCTGGTAGCAGGTCTGTTACTGGTAACACTTAAGGCTAATTCATATCAATGCTTCTCTTTTGTCTGAATGAATCCCTTTTACAACACTACAATATTATTCATTATATTACCAAAAAAATCCCAAATAGGACAGCTAATGCTTTATCACTTAAGTAAAACACTACTGGGATCAACTGCTTTACTCTTACATTCTATTGGGCACAATACTGTGATTTCATAAAATACTGTAAAGAAATTTAGAAAAGCATATGTAAAAATTACAGAGATAATTTCTGATAAAATCAACATATTTGTACACAATTCTTGGCTTGTCACTACATTTTTGACTGATTATTCATGTGAAAAAATAATTAGCTGGTAGAAGCACTTCAGCTTTTCTACATTTGCTGGCAGAACCCAATCCATTGTTCTGGCTCCCACACATAGCAGTCCTCTCTTACCAGAGCAGATGCAGCTTCTCATTGATTTAATTTGTTTGTCTTCCACAAATCTCCTGGACCAACTTCATAATTTAATCATTACTAGATTCCGATATGTAATATTGTTGGCACAATGCCTACTGTTCTCAAAAAAATTTATTAATCTGAAGACTCTTGCCTCTCAGAAAGAAATTTGAGGACTTTCCTCCTGCTGGTTGAGTTAATCTACTCAGCAGTTGGAGCTGTTAAATACTCCTGTTTTATTAAGATTAGGCTGGATTACTGAAGTTCTGTGGAAATTTTGTCTTCTTATTGCACTTCTTTCCTTCTTAAAATGTTTATAGAGTAGTTTGATATAAACTACTATGATATTTTAACTAACTACTGTGATATTCTTAGGATAATAATTGAGCCCAAAATAAAAAGGCATGAAGATGCCTTTATACATTTCCCTGTGCTGACAAAGGCTTGACTATATAGAAAAACCAAAAGAACAGGCAAACACCTGAAATAGGATACCTTGAAGATGAAGCTTCAGTGGCACTGATTCCAGAATGAGACTCTTAAGCTAATAAGACTTACACAAGCATCTAAACAGGCAAGGAGCAGAGACAATAGTGCTTAATTTATTTGAGCAATTAACTAATCAACAGTCTTTGAGTAGTGAATTTATCCAAAACACTGTTCTGAATCTACCCACACTTAGAAGAGACTGGTTAAATCATCCTGATTCAGAAACACATTCAAATAAATCCCAGTCTTTGGGAGGATATGCCACAAGAAGAAAGCAAGTTTAATGAGTTGAGTAAGTTATTCATTATAAACTATTTGCTTAGCTATAATCGGCCATCAAGTGACTGAACACATGCTGAAATGTGAGGGTGGAAACCTTACAGCCTACAGATGTCTGAGCCCTGTACAGATAGAGGAACCAGCTGGAAGTGTAGCATCATCACCTAGATAATCACAGACTCCAGGCACTCAGTGGGGCCAGCTTTGAACAGATGCCCAGAAGCCAAAAGAAACAAATTTCTTTCCCATTAAACAGATTAATGGATTTCTTTTGTTCCTATGAAAATTGAACTATGCTAATTGAAAAAGACAAATAAATTTATAAATAAAATAAACTATAATTCAAAATGCACGCCTTTGCTTCATTCCCTGCTCCAGGCCTTGATAACACACATAAAGCTCAGGATGGAGCAAAGGGGTCCTAAAAGCCCCAGATTTACAGGATAGTGGAAGCTGCCTTGAAAGATATTATTATGCATCCCAGATGTCCCAGCACAGAAGACAGGCAGGAAGATTGTGCTGAGGCAGGTATTTCAGAATATCTTCATGCAAACCTTGCAGAGCTGCTGTTACAGAGAATTCCAATGCTACATAAATTGTGTTACAGCCCTCACTAAGATCACCTCAGACATAGCACAATGCTGCTTTGCCATGTCCTCACCATGGCACAGAATCTTGCAGAGAATTCCAGCTATCACTGTATTTGCACTTAAACTGATGGGAAAAGCCCATCTTTTACATTCTTTCAATCTCATCACCTCCCTTATTTCTTTGATCCCATTTACTTTTTTTTTTTTAATGACTGTCAATCCAGAATAATGGCATTAAACCAGTATTTACTATTGCAACAGAAGTGAGATCAGATCTTTTTTGAATATGACCTTAGAACATGAGTTGTCAGAAAACAGTGAAATGGATCATCTGCTGAAAGATGTTTCAATTATGTCTCTGCTAGTAAAACAGTGGCAGAGAATGTGCCTGTATGCTGTATCTTTACTATATGCAGTGGTATCATAAAAATAGTCCTAACACAGTTCACCCATCCCAATTATTAGACCACAAAAGTGAGCATGCAGTAACCCTGTTTTGGCAAAAAATAGTGTGCACAAGAAGTGTTCAGTGATAGTTCAGAACCAAAGACAGCATATTTCATTGACTAGTGTAGATGTACCTCAGGAGGATTAATTGGTCTTTTCCTTCAAATACTGGGTCCATGTTGTGTACTGGAGAGATACTGAGTATTTCAGGTAAGCATGGTATTAAGTTTGTCAGTGACATACTTAGAAGACTGGGAAAGCTGCACATCATGGCTTGGCACAATCTATCTGACTGATATGCTTAACCTGCTTCATTTTACTAGTCTTATCTGACTATAAAGTTTAATTAGATTCTGTTTCTTACATCACTACAGAGAAAGCAGCATCTATCCATTAATTACCACCATCACCACTGCTTGGCATTGCAATCCAGGTGAGGAGGAGCCCTCTCTTTGGGGCAGAAGGTGATGAACACAAGCACAGAGAGGGCAGCTGCATGAGTGACACAGATGTTAGGATGATCAGCACAGTTTTCTGCCTCTGCTGCTTCCCAGGGTTGAAAGTTTCCCATTGCCTCCAAGCCTGCAAAGCAGGGACTTCCACATTATCACCCCTGTCTGTGCTGATAAAGGAACAGTTCTGGGTACATAACATCTGGAGCATCTGTAAGTATGACACAATTTACAGAACTCCCTCCTTGAAAGCGGCAGAGATGTAAACCAAAGGTTGTACTTAGTAACAAAACTCAGTCATCCCTTTTGGAAAAAATCTCTGTATTTTCACAATGCTGAGAGGTCTGTTACAGTGACAACATCTGGGCCAGGACAGCTGAAGACAGATGCTCACTACACTGACAGAACTGCTAACAAGAAGGAAAAGCAATTCTGTCTGCACGCTGACCCTACCAGAGCAAGTTCCATTTTTAGGTAAGATGTTGACTAGTTAGTCATTCAGCTGTGCTTGTGCAATAAAGGCAGGGCATGAGCTTGACACTGTGTGAGTACTGTCTATATTTTTGTGTTGTTAATACAGATTAGCTGTGATTTTAGTGTGTGCAAGTTAGTACTCCCCCAGACAACAGCTGGGACAGGTCTGGGGCAGTGCCTGGGCCAAAGAACTTTCACAAAAGGGAAAATGGGTACTGCCATCCTATTCAGTGGTGACATCTGATGATAGCGAGCTGTGCCGTGCCATGCAGCCTCAAGCCCAGACCCAGCTCCTGGCCCACTTTATTTTCTTGTATGAACACAATTACTGATAGCAATGAAAAAATATTTGGGATTATTGTTTTTTCAAGTACTAATTCTGATTTTCTTCTCAATAGAGAAGATACAGCTCTTTTTTATGTTGGTTAAGTATGAAATGCAGGTCAAAGGTAAAATCTTTATCAGAAACAATACCCATACACAAGCCATAAACTACCAACTGCTCTTTACATAAAAATATATGAAGAAAAGGAGAAGAGGCAGCAGTGGTGGCAAGACTGAACAATCATTTGGTACAGCAGAACTGGTGTGCCATTCTCCACTGCACAAGGAACAATTAAATACAATTAAATTAAAACAGGGCTGATAGAGGAATTTTGCTGGAAGTCTGTAAAATAACTGGACTGCAGAACTCTTGACTGTCTATTCAGTATAGGAACTAGAAAATGTCCAGTGGAACGTTCAAGATTTGAATGGGACACAGTGAGAATTATTTCTTCACAGACAATTCAGCTGGGCTGTGGGGTCCCTTGACAAATGCTGCATGTGCCAAATGTCTGCATGAGTTCTACAACTGATTGGTCAAATTCTTGGAAGAAAAGTCTGTCAAGTGACAATAATTTTGGAGGTGCCATCTCTGACTCAGGGTCACCTTGATATTTGGTTGGTTAATGCTGGGTGAATATTCTAGGAAATATCACAACTGTACAACTCCCAGGATATCTTCCATTGTTGGAAACATGCTATGGTGCTAGACATATATTTTATCTCTATCAGTCTGGCTGTATCATATTCTTCCTTGTCTGCTCTGCTGCTCCTTCATTAAACCTGCCTGTGATCAGTTTTCTCCCAGATTTATTATACAGCTGGGGTCATGGGGAACAAGAGACTCTTTCTCTGCCTTTCCTAAAGAAGACCAGAAAGTGGGGGGTGGGGGAGACTCTGTCTCTTTGGTGGCAGCAGTTGCTGGAAGAGAAAAGAGAAACCACTGCATCCACAGGAAAGCTGAGAGATTTGAAAAGCTCTGTGTACTAGGGAGTCTTCATCTGCTCCCTGTTTTCTTCTCTGTTCCTGAGCTTATACTGGCATTTGGACGAGTAGAGGAAGATATTACTCCCTGTACCAACAGCCACTCTTCTCCAGAGGCCTAATACATAGACCTGTCTGAACTGAACTCCCAGCCAAGAGAGGATTTAACTTTTTTCCAACGGGAGAAAAATGTGACTGTGATTCACCCTCAACTTTTTAGTAACTGTATTACCCAACTTGTAATCACAGAGCACTGGTTGCTGGGGTCAGTACAGCAATCCCAGGATGAAGCTCAGTGGTCTGTGATAAGAAGCCATATGAACAGGTGGTACCTTCTGCCCTCTGGTCAGTGACTGCTCCCAAAAACATTACCTTATGGTCTGATTTAAAGAAGGCTTGAACCTCTAAAAGGTCTGAAAATGCTACACAGTGCATCAGAAATGAAATGGCAGAGTAACTCCCAAGTCTCAGACTCCCATTTCCTAGCATGGATATGCTGCCTCATGAACAATGTCAAGCACAAGTGCTTGAGTAAATGACACAAGCACAGCTATAGTTATACAGGTCAGTCTGGAACAACTGAACTCCAGCCATGGAAGAGCTACATGCTTGGAGAATCTCACCGTAGACACTGGCAATATATGTTTATACCTGCAGCCAGACATTACAACCGTCTCTCATCTTCCAGTCCAGAACTTCTGAGAACAGAACTTCTGAAGGAGTGTTAAGTCAGAATAACCTGATTTTATTACATTTTTCTTTTTATAAAATGGTCGCTTTTAGAATATACACACTAGAAAGCTTAAATTAAAATTTTTGTGATATTTTTCCCCTAATTTTTCACAACCTTCTTTGAATCACAGGCACAAACAGTAGTTTGGGAAGCATGGAATTAAAGGCTAATTTTCTAGACCTTCTATAGTCAGCCAGACCCCATTTCTCTAAAATAAAACTTCCTTCCTAATCCTTCCAACTTCAGTACCTTGTTTCCTCCTTTTACAAGGGTTGCCCTTAGGCGTTTCCGTCAGGAGGTGAAGAAGAAAAGCTCTTTAACATGAGAAGGATTACTTTCTTCATTGCCTAGAATGTTTGTCTTGGGCTTGCATTTCCCTATATTATTTCCTTTTTTTTTCCTTCCTTTTCCCATAGGAAGGCATTCTATTTTTGTGCTAGCATTGTGCCATGTTTGCACTATTTTTACAGCTCTGTTTTGGTGCTCCAAATATTCATGAATCAAGGAAGAGGTGTTTTGACTCATAGTAAGGGATTTTTCTTCTCATTTTCTGAGAGATTTTCACCAGTGCTGTGGACTGCTTATCCAGGGGAAAGCTAGTTACAGTAAATGCAGAGTGGTGTTTATTTTGTTTGTTTTCATTTTTTAATTAGGTAATTCCTGTAATATAACCAAATCATCTAACACATAGTCAACTGATAACACAATGTGAAATTCTGCAAGTAGGATGCATGGTGGAGGCTACAATGACAAACAGAGAACACACAATTATACCACAATTCCTCAATGCACGTTTAGAAAGATCAGGACTTATCACCCAAACTTTCTACAAATTAGCTTAAAAGTTGCTCCACATAAAACATGCCAATACAGCAGTTAGACTTCTGCTCTTCTCTATGTGAGTCAAAGAATCTCTCCCTTCCCTCTATCTTTTCAATCTTAGAAATGCCAGGAATGCAATATCCTGTTTCCTTCGGTTTTGCTGGGGGCCTTATGGGTGCTTTAGGAAATGTTTAAATGCTGAAACTTTAATAAAGAGCTCTGTTGTCCAAGAGAACCTCATTAGTCATGGACAATGAAAGACTATTAATAGTAACATCAACAATATGCAAACAAAAAGTCAGAACAGTGTTTAAAAGCCCTTTCTTCTCTCAAATGCTAAAGATCCTCTTACTTTAGTCTCATGATAGCCTCACTTTATTACTCTGCAGTCAGCTTTTCTGTTTGTAAAACTGTAATTTTTATTGTAAACATCCCAGAAATTGCCTTCTGCTTTTGGAAAGATATCTCTTTCAAGGCTTTTAAAATCTATCTCAGAAAGGTAAAAGATCCTATTTTTGTCCCTTTGAAAAATTACAGTTTTCACTTTTGAAATAATACAACTTTTAAGAACTCTAGCCTTGAAATAACCCAGGGTAACAAGAGTGATTTCATAGTAAGTCAGGGAAGCATGGCTGTTAGGATTTTACTGTGGATGAACCTTTCACAGTAAGAAAATATGATGTTTAACTACCCTTATTAAGGCTTCTGAGTTGTGATGAAAAGAAACAGAACAGATTTGTTTCCAGATGAGAGAGACAGTAAATACAAGCACACTTACATTCAGACTACTTAGATGGTAGGAAAAATTTTCTTTAAAAAACAAATGTTTCCCTGAAAAACTTAATTAATGTTACAAAATTGATAAATGTAAATACATGTCAGGTAAAATCATTAGGAAGAATCAAAGCTAACCTAAAAAGGAAGAGTCCATATCTCAAAATGAAAACATAAAAGGGATGGAAAGGCCCAAATAAAATAGTTGCTTTAAGCAATTTGCATTCTCTCTGCTTTTTTGTAGTGCAAAGCCATTAACTATATATAGCTCAATGTCTCTTTGGTCAGCAAAAAACAACTTAAAAACACAACCAAACCAATCCCTTCTTCTACAATGCAACATGTTTTTAATTAAGAAAGAATGCCAGGATGAAGGAGACCTTACAAGTTCAATAAGCTGAGACCATTCAGCTTTTAGAAGTGGGGGAAAAGGGTTAAGGTTTACATTGTAAACTTCACATGTTTTATGTTAATACAACTATTTAAGCCCTTTCTTGACTTTCTGATCATGTCTTTTGACAGGAAAGGGAGTATTTGTTTTGTCTGTTTTTAACTCTCAGGAAAGCAAACTAGAACTGCCCAGAAATGTCTATCCTTTATCCTGACCTCCGTCGTCCAAAAGGAGCAGTTTAGGCATGATGCATTTACCAGAGAACAGAAATATTAAACTCCCTTTCTAATGCAGAAATCTTACCTGGGTAATCATTCTTGTCTACATCGGAGTCTCCTCTCAGAGTGAAGCCAAATCCCGAAGGCATGGACTGTGAGGCCCAGGCTCCATTGAGAACCTGGGAAGGGTTAGGGTTTAACCCATTACTGTATCCATTGTAAATGAGCACTTTGCCTCTTCTGTCTTCTCCTGCAAATGGTGCACCAATAGCAATGTCTGCAGTGAAAAAAAAAAAAATAAGAAAAGGATAAAAAGAATGGACACAATTAAAAATTAACTCCCTGCAGGAAAATAGACTCAAACTGCTTCTGCTACAAACATGCAAGAACTTCAACATTCTGTACTGCTGCATACATTCTAGCTTAAAGGCAAATATACAAAATGTTAACAGTGTTTTTTCTGCTTCAAACTTTCATGAAAAAAGCTTATAAAATAATCCTATGAAGAGGTTATTTAATTATACTAAATAGCCAGTCCACATTGGATTCCTCTACATATTTCCAGAGCAGTTAATTAGCTTTAATAAACCAAGCTCTAATGAATGCCTGCTTCTACTTTAATATTTTAAAACAGGTACAAATTTTCTTTGATTTCTTCTATCACCTCTTAATAAGGAGCAGCTATTAGATAAAACTAATTTTCTTTTTCCAGATAATATATCCTACATAGACAAAAAACTTCACGCCCTCAAACACCCAATGCTTTAGAATGCAAAAGGGAACAGTGGAATATAATGTTTTCATCTATTTCAATTCATCATTTTATTGATGGAATAGTACTGAGTCAGGAATTTCACAAGAGGTCTTCAGAACTATGGAATTAAACAGTTCAATCCTTAAAAATGAGGTGCCATATCCAAGCAGCAGAATTCAGTGCTCTTAGTTTCTGTGCACAGGATGTAGAGACAATATTGTCTAGATTGAGATCCAACAGCTGTTCTAGCTGAGCTAGACAATAGGAAACAATAGAGGATATGTACCTATAGCTCTCATTTTTGAGTTCTGGTCTAGGAAATGATGCTGGGCTTCTTTATTAAACTTGAATTGAGCACCTGGACTCTGTGTAGCTTTGCTCCAAAGGCAGAAGTGCACCAAAGCTCTATGACTGGCATATTCAGTTATGAAGCAGAAGACTCCGGCTCTAGAGTCTTCTTAGTCTTTACACAGTGACAGAGAAAAGCAGAAATGTCTTCTGCCTACCTCATCTGAATTCTGGAGAGACAGGAGACCAACACTGCCTGCCCAGAGTAGCTGAGGGTGTCTGCTACTGCTCACAGGTAGAAAACAGGAATTCTCCACCATGAGGTTCAGCTGTGCTGAACTCCATGGTGGGATTCCAGGATAAGTCAGTGAGGGTACTCTCAGCAGTCACAATCCAATGGCTTCTACCCACAGGAGGGTATTCATATGTGGTACACTCTGAACCCCAGTGCAATTCTATGACTCCTGACATGAATGATCCCTCAAACAGCAGCCACACAAGAGGATGTTACCCTAGAATCTAGTGGCTAGAGCATTGAAAACAAGGGCTGTAAAAACAGCCCTTGAGGTAATTAATTTTTCCTTAGTTCATTAATTTTCCTTAGTTTATTAATTTTTCCTTAGTGGGACAACTATTCTAAAGGCTACTGTGCAAAACAGCTCTTCCAGGAAAAAAACTTCTTGGTGTTTTAGATGCAAAGACACCTCCTTTGAAGATCCCTAACATCCTGGAAATAAGAAGTAAGGTAATGCATGCAGGGAAACCAAGATGCCACTGATCATGTCTGGGAGGCTAACTCTAGGTGCTCAAGGTATTCCAGCTTTCTGAGGTAATCAAGCAGTAAGTTTATTTGTGCTGTTTGCTTGAATGCAGGCTGCCAGTTAACTTACATTAATATTTTGTTGTGTGCATGTGCTATAAGCATTTAAAAGAACCCATTATGCACCGGTTTTTTAGTACTTAGGTACCACTGGAAAGCTGACTCCCAAATAGTACTTCTGTACTTGCCCAATTCTTTCATTGTTGACAAATGCTCCACATACTGAGCCTCACTGAATTATCAAACTCTTCCAAGCATTTGAGTAGCGAAGAACTCTGATTTCAAAAAAATGAGACATCTTAAGTAATTAAATGTTATTATAGTTATAAAACAAAATATATTTTTATTAAAAAATACTTATATTTAGTAAAAAATCACACTGTAGTCAATCACACTGACTGCCCTCTTATTGGTCGCTTTTCATGATTTAGGTCTCAATAGTGTTTCATTAGCATTAGTCTAAATTCTCATGAATTTCAAATATGTAACAAAGCCTTTTCCAGCACAGCACAGACACAATATTTGCTGCTTGGGCATTTGTAATTTCAGTGTTCAAAGTACACTACATTACATACTAATTACCATTATATCCATCTTGATTGAGATCGCCAAGGTGTGTGATTGCACTGCCAAATCTACCAAACACTTCAGTGCCTGTCAGAATTTGTGCATCTTGGAAGAGGAATGCACTTTCTTGCAGATACAGATAAACTTGCCCAACTTCTTTAGGCTTGCTCTCAAATTCTCGTTCCATAAAAAGAGGGGCACCGACTAGGATATCATCTAAACTGGAAAAAACAAAAAACCAGTGTCACTGAGAGACTGAGTGTAAACAACACAGTTTATACATTTGCTAAACTGATAATTATCATACAGTCAGACTAAGTGAGGTAAGAAGGCACTTCTGGAGTCTTAGTTCAAACACTTGGTCAAAGCATGTTCAATTAGGGAAGGCTGTCCACAGCTATACTCAGTTCAGTTTTGAGTATTTCCATGGATAGAGTCTCCACAACCTCTCTGGGCAACTACTTCCAGTGTCTGATCATCGCCACAGCCAAAATGTTTTTTTTTTCCTATGTTTAAATGGAATTGCTTGCACTTCAATTCATGCCCACAATAGACACCAAAAACTTCCACTTTGCAACTGATGATGCTGAAATCAGCAATTTAAGAGTGAATCTGTGTCACTAGAACAAATTCTGTAGATCTGTTTTACTAACAGAGCCAGAAAGAGACGAATTTTAGCATGAAATCTAGTTTTTGCAAATTATACACCAGTAAGTGACCAAAAGGAAAAAACCTGCCACTTCACAACAGATTTTTGAATAACATACATGAAACACAAGTAGAACATCAATTAATAGAGAATGCATCATCACTTCTTCATATAGAAACTGGGAGACAAAGCCAAAGCCCTATTTCTCCTGTTCAATACTAGGTACACAAGTAGTTGCAGTGCTCATATAATTTTCTGTACTAAGTATTAAAAAGAATGGACATAATCAAATCATAAAAATAAGATGCTTAGAGGAAAAAGTCTGTCCATTATGCTACTCCAAGATGAATCAGTAAAAGAACACAGACCAATCAAAGCATATTTTACATGCTGTTCTTCTAAAAAGCCATTTTTCAAAACATGTTACCAACATTTATTCAGAGGGAATAAATAGATCCTTTCATAAACTGTGAAGAATAAAAACAAGTGTGATTGACACTCATAAAAAGCAGAAGTATTCTTAATGGATTATTCTGAGATATGAAATGATAGTATCAGATTAGATGCTGAAGGTTGCTCAAGGCCGAATAATAAAATAATTTGCATTACATTCAGTGGTCATTGATCATCTGTATTAAGGAAGTCTATTACTGCAAATAACTAGGAATACTTGATCACGGAATATTTAACTTGGAAAACACATTCTCTTGCTCTAATGTGAATTTTTTTTCAAACTTTGTAAAACTCACAGAAAACTTTCTATTCACAATTCATCATATTTCCAATATGAGGCTTTATCTATCAGCAAACCAAATAATAAAATTGCACTGCATTGTTTTTCCTAATCCTGACAGAAAAAAAAAGAAGTATGATTCAGCAGTATTTCAGGTATTATTTTACACATGTACACTATGATTCTAAGATACAGACTGTAGAATTTAGCACAGAATATTTCATCTAGAAAGAAAAAATTTCACTGTAGAACTTACACATTATGTAAGTTGTGACAACATACTTCTAGGAATGTTATTTTTCTACTAAGTTTTATAGTATGTTTCCATAAAGGAAAGTGCAGTTCCAAATGTCAGGTCAGTTTGGTACAGCTGTCCTCTTTTTTATGTTAGATTTTTCCCTATGGCATAAATAACTAAAAAGGAAGGAAGCAGATGCTGACTTGACATCAAAGGTGGGATTTCCCTTTAACACTAAACATTAAAAGTCTTCCTCTACTAATGGAAGATGTTTGTGGTTGGGACAGAATATCAGCTGAAATGGTTGCCATGAAACAACAGCAACAACAGAAAGAAATAATGAATGCTGTTTTAAAAATAAGTTATTTTACATATGCCATGTACTAAAAGCATTACAGAGTTAAGTACTGTAGGAACCATGAAATAAAAGATGTGCTTGGCTCCCTTGGATGTTTTATAAATGAGCAATTTTAAGACTAAAGGAAGATTATTTTAGAGATTACAAGGAACCAAATCACTGAGAGTCAGAAAGCTCCCAGCACACTGATGTAAAATAAACAGATACCCAGATACCTTTAAAACCTTGGTCCATAGAGCAATATCTAGAGTGCCTAAAATGGTGAAAAGAGAAACACAGACTACCTATTGTGTACTAAAACTCTCAAAGCAGAAGCCTAACCCAGAACACAAGATTCACCAGGTGATACAGAAATCAAACAAAGAGGAGCTGGAGCTTTTTTAACAGGGAGCACAGCATCCCAGCTAGAAGTGCACAGTACTGGGTTATTTTTTCTGGTAAAATTTCATCTTTGCTAAAATAAATGACAATGACTCTATAAAATGCATGAACAGTCCAGGGAGAAGGGACCAGAATCTGGTAGCTAAGATGGCTCATCTTCTGATGTACTGAGGGACAGGTGGAAGGAAGGCACCTAATACACTGACCTATTTCTCAACTGGTTATGGTCAGCAGAGCCACCTGGAATACCCACAACACTTGGTTTGTCTTCCCTCCAGGTATTCATATGTATTGCCCTCACCAAGGCCTTCTTTTCCTCACCCTCTTAAATTTTCCTCCTTCTCCTTCAGAGCTGAGCTCTGTAGGTCAAAGCACGCTGCTTCAGCAAGTCCTCTGCAAGAGGGAACTCTCCCTTAGGCAATTCTAGAAGTTTGGGATTAGAGTTTGGGGTTTTTGTGCTGTCACAGCAGTGTACTATAACTAGAAAGGAAGGATTTGTCAGCTACCCAACCCTCCCTGATCCTCATTTACGTTCTTCTGGTTCCTCTTCAAGTGGGTAAAATAAACAAACATTTGCTGCTTACAATACTTTATACTCAGTTCTACCTCCCAGCTTCTACAACTTAATTATTTAGAGAGCAAGCAGTCAAGGGGGTACGGGGGGTGTGTGTACTTGTTGGGTTCTAAGTGCTTATGTGGTTAGTATTATGGATTTTGTTGGTGAAAGAGGATATTTCGATTGGCTTTTTAAATTGTAGGAGTTGGTATTTACAAAATTGAGAGTTCTGAGTCAAATTCAGTTTGAAGTGATTACTTTTAAAAAAGCCATATGAGTAAATAAAAGCAAAAGCCCCTGGACAGTAATATTAAACCAGGAAATGCAGTTCAGTGTGCAATGGTATTTCGAACTGGTTCATTAGATTTCATTATTGCACTAAGATGCTAGAGTTAACATAAATGATATATTAATTTTTGCTCCAACACAGAAAAGTAACCAGCCAGTATTACTTCCCTTCTGATTAAAAAACCCCCAATCTTTAAAAAGCACAAAGCTGACCACCTGCTGAGACTGTGTGCCATTCCTTTGTATCCTGCAGAGTAATAAAAAGCAGGAATATGGGAAATGTCAAGAGGTCAAAGTATAACTATGGAAAGCTTTGATATAGGCCAAATAAAAAAACCCAGTAAACAGTTTATTTCACTATTTTTATTGGACTGATCCAGCCTAAATTGAAAGTGCTCTCTTTTTCTCTCTTTACTAGGAATGTAGCTTGTAAGTTGATGGCAAACTTGATTTATTAAGTTTCATTGTGGATTTCTCAGTATTAGCAACAGGCAACTAAAGGGTAGTTCAAACCGTATCCTCAATATCCCTGTTCTGCCTGCAATCCTGATGTGGTGCAGATAAAACTGCATGATTCACTTTGCTATACCCACAGAACTGCTGGGCCAGATCTACAGAACTTTTTTCTCAAAGATGAGCCTAATCTTTGAGCCATATCCTGAGTCTTATTACAGCAAAGCACTGTTCTTAATAATCTTGTATTCTTTTTTTTTCCCAGCAAATAACTTAATCAGGTTTCTCATACTGATGAGGCCACCACTACCTCCTCATCTTTAGCTCAATAAAATGCCTAAGTGAATTTGAAGTGTTTATTTCCCTTTTGCTTTTTTTCCCCCTCCTTTACTCTTCCTTTCAGATAAATATTTCTATTGATTATATGTGCAAACCAGCAAAGGCAGACTACATATCTAATCAGACATGTTTATCCAGTAGAGCTTTTTGTGTTTTGTTTTCTGTGGGATGTTTGGATCTCAGGAAGAGTCTTTAGATTTCTTTTAAGATATAGACTGGGAGACCACACAGATCTCAACAGCAGTTTGATTATATTATTGACATAAACTGTGGTTTTAGAGGTACACAGAAAGTATGAGACCTGCCAAGTAACCCTAGGGTTAACAGGAAATAACCTGCACAGGAAATAGTTTGGTTCAGTGAGAAGTTAAATGAGTACCCTGAAAGTCTAATGAGTGCCTATTGCACCTTAGATGAATGTTTCTCCACCCTTTAACATTTGTAATACATCAGTAGGCCTAAATAATTTCTGATTCTGTATATGAGAAAAAACAAAATTTTCAAAAGCTGTGATACTATGACAAAATTTAATCTCAGAAACTTGGAAAGATTTGAGTTCTATGAAGCCACCATGGAAACTGCTGAAGCTTCTGTTCTGTTCTGTTGTTTTGGGTTTTTTTTTTTTGTAACTGCAATAACACTTCACCACCTTGTTACTTTTCTATTCTCTTGTAAAACTCAGTCTTTAAAGGGTCACTAGTCACTGATGAGAAGCAATGACTCAACCCAGAAAAATTATTTCATGCACTATGTTTAAGCACTTAATAAGAAATGATCACAAGAAAAACATATGATGTAGACACATCTGAGGCATTCTGCAGTAAGAGTACACTACATCTCTAAATATTATCCTGGCTCATCTTTGTGCGGACTTCCAAGCCTCTGACTTTCAGAGGATCTTTATCTCCTTGCTAGATAGCTACTATAAATATTCTCTTACTAAAATCCTCTTCTAAAATATCTAATCAGAGTTTGCATGACTTGAAAGTTAACCAGAGTTTTGTTCAATAGAGCCTGAAATCCCCAAGTATCTTAGGGATAATAATCCCCAAGTACCATGACCCCTGGGAGCAGAGCATTGTTTATCCCTCCAACACACACAATGCCTGCTATAACTGTGGGGCACAGACATTGGTGGTCCTCAGGATGGCCAACCAGCCAGGCGCTGGTAAAAAAGGATGGCCAACCAGCAGGTGCTGGAATGAGGAAAGAAGAGCTGATGGCATTAGAAGGCTTTTAAAATTGAGAAGTGAAGCCATGGATGAGAAAATTTTCCTGTATGAGAGAGGTACAAGTCAGAAGTTCATTCTCCCAATCTCTTCCCTGTGGTGTTATTTATTCACTGTTTTTCTACCTGGATCTGTTTCCTAGGACTCTGGATCCTCCTATGACACACTGCTTTGAATAAATATTCAGGAAGATAAACTCATCCAAACTAGGCCTGCAAATACTCATGCCACCGTGACTGCACAAAGATAAGTCTATGTGGAAAATTAAAATTAGAGAAGCAGAGAAGCATTTTGAGGTATAAAGCACCTGAAAACACACATTTATTAATAAATATCAGTCATTGCTTCTATTAATGTTCAGTGGAGCTTGGAGGTTAATATATTTTGTAACCTACCCATCATTGTTAACATCAGATACTGCAACTGTGTACCCAAAATAGGACGCCATCTGAAAATAAAACAACAACAGATAGGCTTTTATAGCTGATGTAAAATGTAAAGTTTTTTTTACTGATAATCCTCTTTAGTGCACTAAAGATACAATATTTAATCACACAGTTGCTTGACATTACCTGCTCACCAGTGAAGTTCTGGATAAAGGTCAAGTCAGAAGAATTAATAATGGAGACCTGGCAACAGAAGAATAAGGAAAGTTTCAGGCACACATGGAGATGCTACATCATGACATCACTACAAAAGAATTTAACATAGTAAAAGATGGTCCAAGAAAAAACAGTTCTTTTTCTGTCTCCCCACAGTTATCCTGTATGATCTTGAAATAATTGCTAAGATTGCATGACCCTCAGGTTCCCTATGAAAAAAATAGGGAAAAGTATTTTTCTTCCTTGCTGGACACTGAACAGCAGCAAATCATAGACTATCAACTAATCAGTGACTAGGCATGAAAACATGAACTTAAAACACAAAGAAGTATACACAGATATATAAATATATATACATACACATCTTTTCCCTAAAAATTCTACAAGTCCCAGAGACACAAGGAATTTGGGGTTCACAAAACTAGAGAATGGGATCTCTTTTCCCAGTCAGGTTACTTGTGGAACTTTTTGCCTACAAGTTAACAGCTGTATCCACAAATGTATATTGTTTTCTCCCTTCACTTCTAACTGCACATCATGACTCTTTGCATCTGGATTTCAGTATATACACTTATAGCACTGAAAGTAAACAATGGGTATGAATAACCTGAACTTGCACTCCTCTGCACTGTGGACATAGCACTGCACAAAAATATGGGTGATCTTGGGTCTGATAACACTTGGTGGGTATAGAGATACTAGTCAGACTCAGAGCATGTAACTGTAATTGTGACTGCCTAGTGAAAACAGACATCAGAAGGGACTAAGTGCTTACCATTCAAAACCCAAACCAGTAAGGGCATTCCAACCCAGCCAGATAAGCCTAAGGGTGAAGTCAGTGGCAGTTTTCCCTGATTTGAAAGTTTTGTATGAAAAAGATAGAAAATATAATGTAGCATTTAACCTTTAAAATAACTTAATTGCCTTCTCACTATAAAAATTATAAAATGAAGGTCCAGTACATACATAGCCAAAGTTCTGTGCTCCCCTTGGGACTCCAGCAACCAGCTCTGAAAGGACAAATGATCAACAGTGAACTGTCTTTGCAATGTGAGCCGTGTATGTAACATATATCCCACACCACTTAAAACTTCCTTGATATATATGTCACATCCCTTAGGATTTTGATTTGTGGTCTGTATCTGAAAGACCTGTAAATCACTTCAAGCCATTATTTCATAATACTACAGCATTCACTTGGTTAATTTACTGTCACAAAACATTACCATCTGACCTTTGAATACACCCATCCATGGATCTCTTTCTGTTTAGCATTGCTTAGCATAGCACAGCATAATAAAGTTCTTGGTACAATTCAGCTTGTTACCTGACAGCTGTGTACTGATGGAACGAAAATTAGTCATGGCATCACATACTAGAGCACAGAAGCTAAATAGAACTGTCCTTACAAATACTTCTTTTCTTTTTGCCTAACAACAGTTTGTCTCACCCAGTATTTCACTTGACGCCATGTAAGTGCTCGACAAATTCTGCACTGTCTATCTAAAAGCTTTACAAGGAAATTTTTGTGAGTGGCATTGGAAGGATCCACTGAATAAGAACATTAAACATTAGACCTAGCTTCCTTCTAGGAGTAATTTTGCTCAATGGCAAAATCTTAAACAACTAGTAGAAAAAATGAGTAAAAAAAGAAGGAAAAAGCAAAGTCCCAGCCTGCAGTCACGCAGTCTAAACCTTGCCTCATTAGGATATCTATATCAGAAGACAGCAGCAGGAACTTCAGATAACAGAGCACCTCAGCCACCTGCTTGTACCAACATAGCCTTCCTCTGTTTCTCACTGGGATCATACACTCCCCTCTGACTGAATGTGTTTGTTCAAGTGGAAGTGGAAGTACTAATGAAAGCCTGAACATGACACAGGATGAATCTCAAGTCAGCCAACTATGCAATATTTTTGTGCCAGTCATTCACATGAAATACTGATTCAAAAATCATCCATTATAGAACGCTGAGTATGCATTAAAAAGCAGACAAATATGTAGCCTTCCATTTTCTCTTTTTACACATTATAGTGCTTGGCTTAAAAGTGTATGGTTTGGTATTTATTTTTGAATCCTTCATAATGCAGGACAGGCAAATTTAACTGCAAAGGGGTTAAGCAGCAGCAGTTCTGGAGCACTGGGTTTACTTGTGGAAACAAACTATGTCCCTATTGGCTTTGTGAGTCTGGACTACAGAGCTGTTCAGCTGCTCAAGAAAGCCACCCCTATGGAACTCAAATCTTTGTGTTACTTTAATTCTGTTATGTTATACTGTCTAAGGAAAGAATTGTCTCTGAGAATACTGAGTACAGACAGCTTAAGTCTCAGCAGTGTTTCAAATGTATAATAGGAATGTTCCTGAGCAGAGACCCAAACCAAGGAATTTAGTAAGTGCATGGCCATATGGTTTTCATTCAAGTACACAGGTGCTTACCTTGTTCAGAATCCCCAGTAAATTCCCCAGCAGCCACTGAGTATCCTGTTTAAAGATAAATTTAAAAAAAAACCAACCCAACTGATAAACAATTTCTTTCAAACAATATGCAAGGACCATCAGATTTGTATGTTCAATGGATCTTCTGAATACAAGTTTTTGAACATTAGTATACTAAAACTGTATGGAGAAAAGGAAAATTGTTTATCATACCACTATGACTAAATTAACGGCAGGTTTGAATGTATAAGAAATTGATCACTCTTCTCCAAAAATGAGCTTTTACATCAATGATACTTACTAATTCATCTGAAAAAACACCAGGTACTATGGTGTTTTGTCCTAATAGCTATTGACACAATTCAGGTCTTCATTATTGCTCTGTAATTTGTGAATGTCCTGGCTGAGCTTTATTTGGAAAACAAAATTCCAAAGATGCAGTAAAGCACCTCCTGGAACTTTAGTAAACTTGTGAGATAGTAACTACTGTCACAGTAAAAGAAAGACTTCTGGATTGTATCAGGGTCTTTAATTTCAAATCTATGGGAAACAGTGCAAGGACACACCTTCAAATTCCACTGAATCTCTTCTACATCTGTGTGAAGAAAAACCTGCCTTACATGCAGAAACATGAGTACGAAGAAAATTCTTAGAGATCAGTACTAATAAGTAGATAAGGAGCCTTTTTTCCATTAATTACATGGTATCTTCAAATTGACTTTCGTTATTGCTTATTTAATTTGTATCTTTTAAATATCAGTGAGAATAAATTATTTGTGTAGTGCTGTACAGAATGGAATTTGAATTTATCTAATAAAAATTGAAATTGTCTTTAATTACATTAAGTTCAATCCATCATCTTGCAATGAAAAAATACATAAATGGGAAAATTTTGTATTTCTGCTTAATTATTTAAGATCAAATAATAAGAACCCTAACAAGCCATTCAAGGTCTCAACCTTCAAACCCTGTTGCTGTGCATCATTTTAAGAATGTTAGTAATCTCACTGAAGTAAGCAGCAAACTACTGATTTGCTGTTGGGCTTAAGGCAAAACATGTTCAAATCCTCTCACAATTGGGACAATAGTAATGTAGGGCTTGTTTTCATACTTATGTAAGCCTCACCCCTTCAGAACAGATTGCTAAGTCATACAGAACTCAGCTTACCCATGTAATTGTCATCATATGAGGGGGGTGCCACTCCTGTTTGCTTCTCTCGTGCCAGTTTCCTCAGAATATCCTTGAAGGAATAATTTGCAATGATGTCCGCAATGCTTGCAGTGATTACCTGACCTGGATTCAAACAGCTTCATAAATGAAAGGGACTAAAAGAGGGCCAGATTCTATAAAACAGGGCTAGCAGAATACCCTGGAAGTTTCAAGAGTACACATAAATCATTAAAACAAGGCACTGAATCTCTATTGAACCATTAAAAACCACCTTCAAACCCATTTCAATCTATTAATTCAAACTAAAGTCACTGCACTGTACAAATGTAGCAGACCAATGAAAGCAACTTCTTAGTGGGGAATTCAAAGCTATGAATTCCCTACAATGACAATCAATTAGATCTTCTTTTAAAAAAATACAAAAACACACATCAAAGAGGCTGACAGTGGGCAAGCTGGTAGGCAGAGGCTGGGAGTCGTACATGTAAGAACACGTTAAAACAAAAATAACCTCTTAATCCTTTACTGAAACAACCTCAGGGTTTATCTACACAAGAAACTAGATCTTGGAACCTACAATGATGCCACAAATGAAACTAAAATCCATGTAGATAGGTATAAACTGTTGTGTTCAAAACCAAACATTTTTAAAATTTTACATTTGCTCTACAAATATTAGCAATTTTTAAACCTGCAGTATTTGTAAGGAAAAATTCAGCTTATTAATTAAATCACAAATATACTAAAATGCCAACATAAAAATAGTTATTTGCATTTGTTTAACTTCCTATACAACCCACATCCTGGATTTTCATGGCTTATTTCTATGCTCAGTTGCTTGTTAAGCAATTCTTTCAATTTACATTTGTTAAAAATAAGATCAGAGACTGGTTATCTTAAACCAAAAAACCAGTGGAAATCGAGCACAACAATACTTTCTCCTTCACTCCTTAGATCCAGTTAACCAGCCAGATGAACATACCTTGCCAATAAAAACTACCGGGCCCGCCTACTATCAGGTCTCCATTCTACAAAAAGCAGAATTAAATAAAATTACACAACAAAAGAACACAGTAAAATTAAGCATGCATGGGAAAAAAGCAATTTAAATTACCAAAATAAAATCAGAATCATGATAAAGGAGAATAGCCATGCTCAAGGAAAGGATGTAGGTGCATGGATATGCAGGAAAATCCACAGTTAAAAAAAAAAAAGTTAAAATCACCCTATGCATCTGCACTTGAATGAAAGCCATTTATTTTACCACTAATATAACATTTCAAAAATTGCTGCTTAATTGTAACAAAGTTAACAGAAAAGAGGGTGCTCCAATTCAATGAAACGACAGTAATGTTTTAGAGAATATTAAACAATGCAGCTGCAGAACACTCAAAAGTGTGGCAATGGTCAAAGTTACCTGTGGCCCTGGTGCTGCAAATGATGGTCCAGATAACAACAATCACACAAAGTTTATCCCTTCTCCCACAACATTGTTACTGGACCCCCAGGGCATTTAAGAAAATCTAAGTCCTTTCCCTTAAGTACTTTCATCTCCATATGAGAATGGTTTTACTCAAATGACTAGTCTGCCACCAAAAGCATCCTTATATAGGCTATTTCTGTGGATGTGACAGCCTGGTCAGAGAGCCAGAAAACCAGAAAAGTTTTCCCAAAATCAGCCTGGGATTCTTTAGGGAGCTGGAGATAAAAAATGATAGTTTATTATTAAAAACAACCTGCAGGTGTTGTTTTCCTACTGTCTTCTTGTTATTCTCAAAGATTGTTTATGAAAGGGTGTCTTGTTAACTAGCCAATCAGGTGAAATGTATTAACTAAATGCCAATCAATCCACCTGTATTGAACAGTGCATAAAAAGGAGCAGACTGAAATAAACAGGTGCCATATGCCACTCAGCCTTCTGATGGCTTTGTGTCATTTCTTACTAAACAGTGACATATTTTAACTTTTTAAAACTAATTGGTGCCTGCCCCACTGCTTCCTAAAAGTCAAGTAAAGCATTTTAAATGGCACAGACTGAAATAGAAGGACATAGAAGTTTTTTCCTGTTAAGATAGACTGAGAAAAAGTGGAATGCCACAGAGAAAAGCAGGTGCTGGTTATTTCTTTTTATTAATGAAACAAGCAAGTTTGAAGCTTGAAAAGGAGGAAAGAACTTGCAACAACTTCACAAAACTTTCCATATCCAACAGCATGGAGATAAACTCATGATCACTGAGACAGCACTTGAACCCTGCAGATATATTATAATGACATTTGGTCAAAATCCTTCAGAAGCAGAATCTCACCTTGTAAAAATCTAAGCTGAAACCTGCTTGACAAAAGCCTTGTCCTTCAGGATCTGCATTGCCTGCAATTATGAAGGGAGAAGCATTTTATTTATTTTACAGTGTATGTGGAAGATAACACAGATACTCCTGGCTATGAAATGTAATACTGCCAAAATATGTGAAAATACAGATTGTTTTTTAGAAGAGGCAGAGCAAATCAAGACCTTCTACAAGACACTAATCATGCAGTACCTTGCGAACATTTTGAAAAATAGGACCTGCTACTTGGGACTTTTTCTTCCCACTGCCAAGAAAGGACCCTTGAAACAGCTATCAAGGATTCAGTTTTAATTTAGTTGGAGATAAAAAAGTAAAAATTTCAACAAGACTGTAGAATGCTCAACATAGTCTGATCTGTCATAAATGAAAAAAAAAGTGTTTACTAAGCTGTTCTCAAAAAAGCTTGATACAGTGTAAGGGTCAGGATGTGTACATGGAAAAACAACTTTCCTGCTTCTGACTACTTCTATTTCTATTCTCCAAATCCTTATATAATTGTGCAAAGTGTGCTGCCCTGCATTTTATGGCAATTCTATGTGTGCCAGAGTACCAGAAGACTGCAGGATTGTGAAACTGAGAGTAGGAAGAGCCACTTGAACTCTCTCTTCAAATGACATAAGCCTTTGCTGAAGGCCCAGTGAGACATCAGTAAGTACATAAACCAGATCTTAAGGAAACCATTTCTTACACATTCTGCTTCTTTCTGTGTCTGTCCGTGCAGAGACAAGGATTAGGCTTTAAAGGAAGACACAACAGAACTCTGCTTAAAGCCCTACTACAATAGGCATAGAATGCTGAACAAGATGAATGACTGATAATAACCTAACATGTGGTATTTTCTCTAGACTTCTAGGTGGCTAAATCAGGTTCAAAATATGCATGTGGTTTATCCCTATTCCCCAAGAAGCAAGGCCCAGAGTCAGCTACCACATCCTCAGAACAGCAGAGAAAAGAGTGTGGAACAGCAGTGTTAATGTGCATGGCTTTCTTCCATGCTGAAAGCTCTTCACAAATGAGCTCTTGTGGATAATATTGGCATGAGTGATGATACAGGCTTGTGTGTTTCTATGCAGGGTCTGATCTTCAAATCATGACCTTGTGATGAGACATTTATACTCAGCATAAGTATGAATAATTGGTTTAATATGCTGTCTGGTTCTTATCTAGATCTGTTTGCTATGTTTTAAAGCCACAAAAATTGAACCAATTATAGCTCATTACTGTAACTGCACACACTCAATTTACTTAGTTTCTCCTCTTTCAATTAATTATACAATACAGCATCCAATTGTAGGCATATAGTTTAATGCTAATTTTTCCTTACACCCTCATTCAATGCAATAACATCATACAGTAACCTTCATCCAATCAAGACTCAATGGTGTGAAGACTGAAAGAATGAAAACACTCAGTGCAAAATCAATTCCTTCAACACAGTACTGCTCATATTAATACCTACTATTGCGACAAGGTGAATATTCAGCATAGGCACTGAAGTTCTGAATTGCTACATAGCAGGTCCCAACAGGGTCCTTCTCAGGGCTGTCTTTAAGTGTTCTCCAATGATACAAAGGAGCACAAGCCTATCAAGACAGAAACACAAAACAGAAGACACACATACTTTCACACACTCTTGCATCTGGCAAATGTAGTTTTTAACAGGCTGTGTACAAGAATTCTCTCTTGTATCGTTCAAATAGCAACGATGACAGAAGAAAATGCAGGATCACTTCTTCATATAATTTCATTATAACTTGAAAAGCATGCTGATTTTCACTTTTAGCCCTTGGCAGGTGAAATCTGTCAAGGGCTACAAGTCACATTTAAGCCATGTTACAAATACTGTCTGGGTCTGCTTCACAAGTAATATGTTAGCTCTATTACTGCTCATTGCACAGGAGCTGATGCCATAATTTAGAATGCATATGACATATGTGGCTGAAGGCAATCCCAATTCTGTCCTGGTATGTTCTAAGATAATGGGTGTAGCAGCAGAACTGACTCCACTTAGCAGGAGATTTGTCAGGTTGTTGTCATATGGTTGATCACAATCATCACAGTGTCTGCTTGGTAGTAACCCCCTATAACTCCCTGGTTCAAATCTTCATACAGTTACAAGGCATACAGTTACAAGGCATTCAACAGACTGAGTGAATAATTTTTTGCTAAAGGAAGCTTTGGCTAGATATCTAGTCTTCCATGTTACAGCAGTGGTGTTACAAACATGACAAAGATAAAAGATTTGTGTAGAGAGAAGCTTTATCTTTTTTGAAGGTAATCCAGATAGTTAGAAAAATAAGAACAATAAGCTCTCAGGTCTGCAAGTCATTCCTCACAGTCTCCTGTGCCCTGAAACTTTTCATTGCCTGGGAGCGTGAAGACATTACTTCTCCTTGCAACCTTGCCTCTCTAGGACGCAAATCAATCCTTCATTCATGTCCTGTCTTGTCCTACTCTTTCAATTACAAACCTGTCCACCTCTGGCAAGGTATTGCTACTATTTACAATATTGGATTAGCCTTCATTCTGCAATCAGCACTAACTGCATGAACCACAGTGCTACTCAGAGCTTACCACCAGCCAGAGCTTGTGAGCAATGGCTTAAGGAACAGGAACACTTCATACACCCCTGCCTAGGAAACCTTGCATATTGAAACAGAGAGCAAAACCAGAGTGCAGCAAAGAGGACCATGTGTCCTGTGGGGGTGATTTCAGGTATATCTGACATCAAGCCAAATGGACTGAAACAAGAACAATATAATCATAAATGTTGACTTAATGCAGTTTACTATTAAATCTGTAGCTTAAAAAACAAGTTCCTGACAGTTTGATGACATTTCTTTTTTCCTTAGCCTACAAAGCTTAACAGACAAAGCTTTCCAGCTTTGCTGTCCAATGTTTTTGCCTGAAAAGTGTTGACTATACCTCAGTTTCAGATTCTTAGAAGAGTTACCTCAAATAAATGAAGTTTGGTCAGTAAAGACACAGCACATCTGTTGGAGATGTGTTTTTCTAATCACTTGATTAAGATTTCGCAAATGGTGGTAAAGATATATTTTATTTCAATTTGTGAATTGTTTAGTAAAGTACAGAAAATGAAAAATGTTAATCTATTTTTAGAATTTTTTTAGAGTTTTTATGTTTGCTTAGCTCTGTAACAGAATAGGGTGATGTTTTACTCACGACCAGTTTCATTTCAAAATCCTTCTGTAGGTTAACTACAAGGCTTTCAATATAAGGGAAAGCATCTCCTTTCAACACGTCCTCCCTTATGAGTACTTTTTAAGTAGTAATTGGAAGTTTTAATCAAATCCCAAGGTAAATTTTTGTTTGGTAATTGCAAAAACTAGTAAAACTAATGACCAAACCAATTATTTTTATCACAATTACTTCAGTGCTGTTTTTAATGTAAACCTTAATGCAATTGGAAATAGAAAATGTCTGTGTATAAGCAGCATCACCAGCACTTTACTGGGCAATAAAAATACCTGCCCACTGTTGGGCCTCTATCAATCCAGGTAAAACATTCAGGAAACTGGAGAACATATACTGCATTTTGATAGCCATCTTGATTTGGAGCTTTTTTATCAGCTGTTTTTATCAGCTTTTTTTGCAGCTGTGTCACCATGACTGTGACATAGGTCTTCATTACAAAGTAAATGTGACATAAGAGGTGTTTTCCTAACTGAACATCAACAGAGGTTCTTGGCTTTCAAAACATTTCATTACACTCAAATACATGCAATTACACTACATTCTGTATTTAACATTCCAGATATATCTTCATAATACCAAACATTTTATAGCAGACAGCTATCAGTTCCTGTGCAACTCAGAAATATGTCCATTATTTGTTTAAAAAATATAATTCGCTTCCACAACAATATGATATTCTGCTGTTTTCACATGGCTGCAGGATCATCTTCACTTGATAAGTTCAACCTGATTTTATAGGTTGCTTTCATTTTTGAATTATATACATCCTGTTTTATAATTCATGCACAATCAGAGAGTTATTTCCATAATGTACACATAGAAAGCTATTAAATACATACATTTGAGAAAAATAAACACTATTTCCAAATTAATATCAAATGTGTAAGACTTACCACAACTTTCTCTTTATGAGCTTTGACTGTTGCCCCAAACCACTGATTTGTCTTAAATTCAATAGGTTCCCTGGTGCCATTGACTTTAATTTTCCTGTTGTCTGACAAAGAAAGAAGCACTATGTTGACAGCTTATTTTTAACAGAAGTGAACAGATTAACAGATATATTACATTGCATCCACTTGTCATCATCCAATCCATTCAATAGGAAATCAACTTTTTATTATCATTTAACCTTTTCACTGGTCAGCAAAAACCAGCTTAAAATCACACATAAAAATTCAAAATAATAACACCTAAACTTTAGAAAATAATACACAGGACTGGAATAAGAAATGCTGTGTTTCCCCCGCCAAAAAAAAAAAAAAGTTTACTTGGAATTTGTGATGAAGAATGAACAAGAATCTACAAAAATAGGTGAAAAGCTCAAAAAAGTTTTCTCAGATGTGATAGAAACTTTCCATGTAAAAAGGATGTTCCATAATTAGATTTTGTCAAACAAATGACATTTCTCAGCGTGCTTATTCAAAGACCAACACTACAGATAGCAAAGGACTTAGTTTTTAACAGAATTACATGTGTACACACTGTCACAAGAGACAGCTTCCTAATGTTGCTTTATATACACTCTTGCAGATGTCAGCATAAGAGAAGCCATCTGGGTAAAGATTCAGGCCAATTATAATGCATTTCAGGTTTTAATAAAAAGCAGACAACCCTTCCCTTCACCCTCAGTTCTCTGAAGTAAACTGATTTCCCATATGTTCATGAGCTATGCTCTTCCCTTACCAGTCATTCCTAATGAACTTTTCAATTTATACATAAGAAGGGCATTACTCCTACCCCCTTGTATCTGCATTCCCTTATGTTTGTTTCTGGTTCATGTCAGGAGGGATTTCAGAAAAATCAATCCTTTTTAGTCACTCAAAGTCTAAGTGAAAATAAAACCACACACTGTATACCTTGGAATGTTAAAAAAAAAAGTAGTGTCAGATCATATTCTAAGGATTTACATACTTTTTAAATAACTGAGAGAAAATACAGCCAACATTTTAAAAAGTCAACACTCCTTGGGATTTGCCCAGCAGGAATACAGGAGATACCTGAATGTTTTCTAGGATGTTAGCTCACCAGTGACTTCAGCTTAAGGTAACCTCATAAATGTTATAAACTGAATTAGAAAGAAAAATACATCATACTTGGAGAACAAGGGTACTCTATCTCTATTTTTTCCTAATAAACATGAAGGAAAGTTGAATGAGCATGAATCTTTTAAAGTCTGAAAATCTCTAAGGAAACATCTTCCTTCACGCAAGTATTTGCTGCTGTGTTGCACCAATTACAGCAGCTACCGTTGAAGTTCATGCTTAGGGAGATAAACTTCAGGAATATTTAGCTCTTAAAAATTTGGGGAGTATAATTTAAAATTACTCTAAAAATATTAATTTTAAAAATACATTTTATTCAAGTTAGGCCTAAACTTGTGTGGATGTGATAGACAGCACATTTGACACACCGCATGGTAGGCGTTGCCAGCTCCTACCTAGTTGTTGGCAACACTACTTTCAATTATTTTTTCCAGTGAAGTCAGACCCTTTCAGACTTTAAAGGTTTCTTTTTTTCTTTTTTTAATGCTCCAGAAGACCTGAATATGATCAATGTCCACAGATGGGGTCTTGATACAAACAAAACTTTTGAAGCTTGAAAATCAGCCATGGCCAGCTTACAGCTGCCAATGCTAGCCTGGCTCTGAGGAAACTCGTGGCCAGCATTCTAACTTTAAAGGAGCTTACATTTTCAATCAAAACAACATATTTGTCTGCTGGCAAAGCTTACCAACATTTGAAAAGAAATTAAATTTTACAACTTGGACAACCATTTGCATTAAATCACAGCTGAATTTACCAATAAATCTGCAAGAACTGTACATACACATATGCACAATCCCACCCCATTTAGTGGCATATGGTGTAGTAGGAATCCTTCATCATGTGGCATGGGATTTTAATTATAAAATAATTTTAAAAATACCACAGAAACACAAATTAACAAATAGGGTTTTTTTCCCCTAGATAAATCTCTTTCAATAGAATTTTTCTAAGCAGTTTTGCTCAGCATCCTTGCTAGAGCTATGGAGCCATGTTACCAGTTTCTGAGGTTGTGCCATAAAATACAGTTTAGTCTTTCATATGTAACAACTAATCAGTACTTCAGAATTCTATAAAACATCTACTGCTTTCCATGTAACTTTAGCAAAATGAAGCAACATACACAACTAACTTGTCTGAATACACACAAGCTGTCATTACTATGCCTTGCTGCAATTGTCCACTTCTGAGCTAGTCACCCACTTATATGTGAGGACATGATCTAAGCCACTTCTTTTCCTCCTAAAGCAAAACTCTCAGAAGGTCAAAAGAATCATGGCCTAAAAATACCTAAAGTACCTTTTTTTTCTTTAAACCAACTGTAAATAGCCATGGATGACCATCTTAGATTAGACCCAGACAAATGCTATTCATTTACCCACATAAATCCTAATCCAGTTTAAAAAACCCCTCAAACCTGTATATTCCTCAAAGCAGCATTATCTAAGCATTTCAAAAAGTTGCATGTCTGTATCCTGACAAACCATTACATGACAGGGAAATATCTCTCCTAGTACTATTTATGGGCATCTGAGGCTCACAGGCTAAGTCTACACCATACCTTACCCACAGCTATATTTTTGGGAGGAGCAAAAACTTTGTGAGAATTCAGGTTGCATTCACGTATCATCTTCTCTTCTGGAAGAGAGTGCTTGGCCCCTTTTAGGAAGGAGTCCAGGCTATCTTGTATCATGATATGTGACACTAGTGCAAGAGTACAAGCCAGCAGCTGGGCTGGGCACACAACGCCTGAGCCTGTCCACAGAGAGGTCCAAGGAGTGCCTGATACCAGCTGGATTGCTTCAGAGCCAGCCCAGGAGCTGTTCCAGACAGTCAACAGTCTGCATGACTCGCAAATTTGGCTTGAGACGCAGCTCTGGAGTCACTCATAATGATACTGCCTAAGACTGCACTGCAGACTAAGGCCCAGACAACCAGGAGTATGCAAAGAGCAGAGAGATTTATAAATATAAATTTAGGTACGAAAACATCCTTAAATTGCATTTCAGCAAACCCAAAGCACCTCATTTTCTGCTGCAGGAGCCATAACTCCTACACATGGTACTGCCCTATAATCCAGCTTCAGAAGCAGCTCTGGAGATACAGAAACATGATTATGAAAACCAGCATTCCTTCAACCATTTTTTTAGTTGAGATACCTAGGGGCTACCAAACGGAAAAACAAAAAGTCCCTTACTTTGCCAAAACAGTAATTGGACAAATATAAAATATTTGAGTTTGGACAGCAAAAAGCAAACCTATGTTAAGAGCAATAGCGCAGATTCAATTGTAGGAATTAAAGCCTGAATCTAGAGCAGGTGTTAGTGCAAATTCATCATTTACACAGAGTAAATTTGGTGCTTTCTATGGGAATTGGTCTCCTCTCAGTCACTAAGTCAGCACATCATAAACACCTTAATAGGCATGAATCAAACATTTCCCTTACTTATATATTTTTATACTAATTAATATCTGCATAAGAGATGTATGGGTAAACACTGGTAATTACTGTGTGTGATTCATTCAGCTCTTGAAAACTTCAGAGTAAAAAATGCAGCATCTTTCATAATTTAAAAATACTCAAATGAACAAAAGCAAATCAAGGTGGTGATCATTCAAAGGCTGGACTCCACGATATCCGAGGTTTTTCCCAACCTAAACTATTCTGTGAAAATATTTAGTTATTTAAAAAAATTTTTTAAAATATTTAGTTATTTTAATTAAACTTAACACAGACAAACAATGCTTCTGGTCAAAGCAAAATACCTGTCTATGTAATACACCTGTAGCTCTTTCACATAAGTTTTTACCATTCTGGAATTTTGAAAAGTATTATGTCTAAATGCTCTGGGTCTATTTGCCTGTATTCCTGGATAAACACAGATGTCCATTAACCAGGCATCTGCAGCAGGTTCAGCTACACTCTGCACTCAGATCTGTGCCTACATCCATGATGGAAAATCCCTTTCAAAATACCTGTTTTGATATATCTGTGTAAGCATCTATACACATCCATCACATAAAAATAAAATTAAAATACAATACATGGATTTCATATATTGGTACATAATAATATATACACAGAGTAGAGGTTAACAATTACATAAATCTATCCATATTTGTATAAAATGTGAATACAAATGTATAAAACAAACAAATATCTCTAAAAATTTATACAGCTAAAGGAAAGTAAATATTCCCGACATGGAGATAACACTTGGAATGTTATGTACAGTTTTGAGACATCACTGCTTGCAGGTGTTTGGCCCAAAGAGGAGAAAGCAAAGGATGATCTCCTTGTGCTTCATCCAGTGCTCAAGAGGTAGAGAGAAGAGAGTGCCAAACTCCCATTTGAGGTATGCAGGAAAAGGGGCAACAAGACACAAGTTGCAGCAGGGGAATTTCCGTGTAAGTCTTAAGCACTAGAAGAGACTCCCCAGAGAGACTGTGTCTGCCCCTCTGGGGTGGTTTCAGAAGCTGACTACAAAAGGCTCTGAGCAACCTCAGTTAACTCTGAAAGCAGCTCTGCTGCATCACTGACATTCTGACTTACAGAAGGGAAGAGGGAGAAGGAAGGGTCCTGGTATACTTGCTCCCATACTCTAGAAGTGAGGGAAACAAGGGAATCTTGACAATGCTACCACCATATCACTGCCACAGAGTCTGACGATACCACCTGTTACAAAGCAAAGGTAACTCAGTAACTTTCACAGCATCACTGACATTAGACCCTCCCCAGAGAGACTGAATTCAAATGCACAGCTAAACACCAGATATGATCTAGGGAACTAAGCCAAACAACTGCTTTCAATTAATGCTGGGGAAAAAGGGACTCCGAAGTGTTGAGGAAGAGTAAGGATATGCAAAACAGTGTCATGATGAGAAGAGTTGCTTCTATATTTAGATTTATCTGGTTCTGCAACAATCTATTTTATATCTGGTTTTTACTGCAGCTTAGCTGCTATTCATATGAGTCATTTTAATTTAATAGATCATATCTAGAGAGCTTCACTTGGACATTCCATGAACCAAAAAAACCCAAAAATAAATCATCAAACCCAGTAGAATTTTTTCCCTAAATACAATCTGATCAAAAACAAATTAAGACCTCAGGGCTTGAACTAACACAGCTAAGAGTATTTTTTCCTTTCTTTAGATAGGGCTGAGACTTACAAAAGAAACTCATGAGAGTCTATTATAAATCAGAATGCTACAAGTGAACCATGATGTTCCAGATAAGGTCTTACTGGCATAGTGGACTAAAATGTGTCAACATTTAAAAGTACAATGAAGTTCTCTCTCAGCAATTTCTCTTGAGATGCAAATTCTGTTTTATAACAGGATTCTAAGTTTTTCCCAGAGTCTTACTATCTCCACAGCTAATAATTTTTTCATGTAACTAAAGCTCTCAAGTCCCACAATACATCTTCTCCTTATATAGTACCTGGGTTCTGTTACAATCAGCTCAACTGCTGGCCAGATTAGCTTATGTTTTTTATCAACTGCGCGCTTGGTCAGAACTGATTTACATCCCCCTTCCCTGCTCCTCTTCAGAGGCTGCTCAGACTTTTTCCAGCTAGTTTAGAAAAATATAACCTATTTTAGTAAAACTGATAGAGTTAACTGAGAGCAAAGAAAACACCCCAGTGTGTTCCAGAAATTTAAGGGAAGGGGTATCTGAAATTCTGCCCTCAGGACCTAATTTAAAATATAAGAACTTGATGCAGCCTATTAAGTATTATAACTAAAAGTGACCTTAACAATGAGTTTCCAAAATCTGAACTATTAGCTTTTTACCAGATTTCAAATGCAATAGTGCAATTGCAATTTAGGGGGTATTTAAGTCTTCTTCTGACTGCAAGATGCTTTGAATGATTCAGAAGTTGCCTAGTTAATCAAGAGAGGAGAAAGTTTTCTTGATATTGCTCTCCTGCTACCTCTCCTGGCAGCTGAATGGAAGAACACACATTTGAAACACTGACTTGGTAATTCTACCTCAGTGTTAAGGCAAAAGTAGTCATTATAAACCCATTTCATACAGAAGAAACTGAAAATAAGTTAGCTTTGTGTAGGCAAGAGAGGAAAGACAGACCACAAGCCTTTAATATGATGCCAACGCTTGTTACCCTGTCCTCTCATTGAGTTTCAGAGTATCACAGCCTTACACTGCAATGCAACCGGACAACTTCACAAAGTAGGGAATCAAGGGAGAAGAGTTGCTGCCCTACAATCTATATTTCCTGGGGTAAGGGGATACTAAAAGCCCTTCCATTATGCTTTATCTCAGTTCCCTGCTGCAATGGAGCACGTTAAAGCACCCATTGTGCTCTCAGGGGCAGTGCTTTGAGCTTCTTCCCAGAGCCCTGACCCTGGCACACAGATTTAGGGAGCTTTAAAGAAGTGCAAACACAGGACTGCAGAGTCAGTTCTGTATCAACAGCAGGAAACACAGAGAGTTCCTGCTAAAGCCCCTTCTTGGCTGCAGGCCATATCACTGGCCAACCCATATGGGAATGTCCGGTTACATGACTTGCTTATAGATGGGTCAGCTCAAATCCTACATGACAAAATTTCATCCTCCTTCCCTCCTTTTCCCCTCTCTTGATTGTTAGAAATGCTATTTCATCAATAGGATTAATTATTGCAAGCAAATAACCTCATTGTTTCGGAAATCTCTGGGTTAGCTACCATGAAAAGCAGAGATAGATGGCCTGAGAAATTAGTAACCATGTGGGACAACTTGCTCTAGAGCAATTTCAGTTAGGTGATGTGGCTTTTTGTAATGGGCTGCAGATACTCCTGCACCTCAATTAACTCCAATTAAGCCATCTTCTCAGCAGGGTAGTTTAGCCCACATACATTTCCACATGTACACAGGTTATGCAGCTGCCCATAGCACTCAGACCATCTTGGGCATTCTAACACATGCACAGTGCCACAGAGATGATTTCAGTAGTCTTCAGTATCATTGTTAGTAGTAAGGAGCCAAGTCTGTGTTTGACAGGTTAAACATGACACTCAACACTAGTCATGCATTTTTTTAAAGGCTTTTTTGTATTTTTCACTGGGAATACAGTGTCTACGCCCTCATCTGATCTTAGCCTCTGAGGAAAAATAAAAAAGAGTAAGGGGGCTTCATGAACCATAAGACTTTTTTTTCTTCATTTAAAGCTTACACAATCCAAAAAATAAAGTTTAATACTGAGTGCCACAGTCTGTGTGGTAAGAGGGAGGTTACCTGCACCTTGCCAGTGACTGGGTGCATCCCTTGCAGTGTCACATCCCTGATCCACTGGGAAACACTGAGTTGTCTTCCACCAGTGTCAGGATGTCAGATTTAGGCCTGGCACTCATGTTCTCCCTTCGGGACTCTATGGCTCAGGATATAGAATGACATTTTTAAAAATAATATTTAAGTTATTTTAAAAATAAAAATATATTACTCACATAACTAAATAAACATACAAAATAAATAAACAAACAAAAAATTCCTTGAACCAAACAGCCTTTACAGAACCAAATATCATCCTATCTCAACACTGAACATCATAAAATTAACCTAAGCAAGACTAAGTTTCTAACTCAGATGTCTCTTAGTTACTTGGTTCCCTCATATCACTTCTTGAACAAATGCCCCCTCTTTCTAAGGCAACGAATAGTTTAGAAATTCAACAGATTACTTTTTTCCTCTTTCCCTTTCCTGACTCATGAGCCTGTCATTGCCTCTTAACAAGCCTCAAATGTTGGTGGAGAGATATTTTGTTCCTATTTAGCTAACAAGCCATTCATTAAACACTTCAGTTACTGTAAAATACATGATAACTATAAATTAGTACAAAGTAACTCCACACCATGATATCAGAATGTTGACTTAAAGCCATCACACAATACTAGTCAGTATCCTCACTGATTTCATTTTGTAGGACTGAGATGGCAACAGTGTTAATACAAACAAAACAAAAGCATTTGCAAACAAAAGGAATCTCACTTGAAATTAGCTGTACTATTTTTGTGGAAACAGACATAATCTGTGCAGTTACATACGAGTCTTACCAATTAGATGTCCACTTAAGATACTTGTTTGTGGCAGTAAAAGTCCAAACATCATCCAAGTGCACACACTGCATGTTCCCTCCTCAAAGGCAAAACATAACTTGCATTGAACGCAACACAGCTGAGCTTCATTTGTGCATCCAGTGCTCAGAAGTGGAAGACATGAGTCCTCATGCTTATATGTAATTTAAGCCTCTGTCTTTCAGCCTCTTGGATTTGTTCATCTCTTGAATTTTTATGTAATAGTGAAAGTTATAGTTTCTGTGACCTGAAGCAATTTCACATATTGAACTTTGGATATAGTAGATGTGAGTCTGCCTGACTTTGACAAATTTTTTAGAGTTTAGAAGTTCTCCCCACTGAACTTTTGAGGCTGCAAAATGGCGATTTAGCAAATTCTTGATCCACTTGTTGGTTCACACTGCATTTCTTTCCAGTTCTTTCCAGTTCCATTCAGTTTATATTTCTGAACTTAATTAGGAACATTCCAAATTATTCAGTAGTTTCGGTTTTTTTATTGTTCTTTGTTTAGCTAATCTAACAGAAAGATATTATTTAGTTAGAGTCAAGAAGAAAGTATTGAAAAATTGAAGCATTGCATAGAAATGCATCAAAATGAAATTTTTCAGCTCTGGAGCAGCCTCTGTAGTTGTTCTGTTTTGTTTCAGAAAACATTCTCAAAGATTTACAAGACTTTTAAAGGTCTCCTACAAGGCATGAAACATTAATCTTCAATATTAAAGCTGCTACAACTGAACTTCTAGTCTTCTAACAGCTTTTGAGTGTTTCTGTTTTGGAAAAAAGAATAATCTTGTGGTAAAAGTACTGGAAGAAGAAGAAAGAGGTCCCCATTCAGTTACCAATATCATCATCAACTTTTTGTATGATCTTTGACAACCCAGACTGACTTCCCTCTGTTTATTAGCATAAATATTAAAAATGGGAATAGCAACATTTCTGAGTGATGTCGTAGGAGAAGGCATAATGAGTACAAGATGCCTGTAGAGGAGCCATGAATTGAAACACACCATGTATTTACCAAGGACTATCTAAATCCCAGCAGGTATAACATAGCTAGACTTCTTCAAAAGAAACTTTGTGTGACCGACTATTTGAAATAGTTTCACCTAGGATAGAGCTCATGTGGACTACTCTGCTTGGGGTAATAGTGGAAAAGAAGGAAAACTTGACCCTGTTAATAGCAGGTTTGGGAGAGGAAAAAAACATGTAATATACATCCAGAAATGAGCAGAAGGAGTCATCTAAAGCAGATTGGAGATGGCTTTTCTGTTGGTGGCAGTGAAGAACAGGGCATGGTACAAGCCATGCAAACCTTCTTCCCGGGGTCCTTGTCTACAGGACACTGCTGAATTGTGCCAAATGACACCTTTACTGCCCTTGGGACTGGAATTGGAGAGCCAGGGACAGCACTGCTAAACCTGCCTATGCTGCCACCCCTCCCATAAGGACAGTGCATCTCTGCCTACACCACGGCTGCTCTCTGGCTTACCTCCAGCTGTCTACAAGTCAGGATTCTAGCTAGAGGACACAACCAGCTCAGGAAGACTCAATGAACCACCCCTTGGAGATTCCATACTGAACAGTTGTGTGATACAGTCCAAAGTCTTATTGATATTTTTACTCCCAGTTTGTTTGTGCCTTTATTCAAAACATAGTATCTGCAAAAGGACATCTCTGTGAAGAGTATGGAGCTGTCCCAAGTTTCCCACAGGAAAGTCAGATGTCCTTCTAGGTTTCATCACTAGATTTTAATAAATTTTTCAAAAATCCTTCAAAAATGCGATGGAATTTTCATTTGGTCTGTAAGTTTTCTATTCAAACTTGAAATGATTTTGTATAAATAATACATTCCACTTTTGTTACATGAACTGTCTAACCATAAGATGGGAAATACATTAATATTTCCTCTGTTTTCTGTTTGTTTGTTTTTTTTTAATATGTACACTCAGAACATATCACAATTAAAGTAATTATGCATAGTGTCTATATACATTTCCATTTATATACATAACCAGATGCTGTACATAGTTTTACCTGCTCCAATAGCCATATACACACACATTAACTACTTCTTACTCTGTTTTGAAGCATGCTCAGCATGATGGGAAAGTCATCCTGATAAGTATTCCTAGACACTAAGACAGTAATAAGATGTGGGTGGCTGGAGTTGGGAGGAGTAAAGAACTGCACTGCTTATGTGCTACAGTTAAGTGAGCTCTTCTAATTTAACTTCTTCCAGAAAACAAACAAACAAAAAAAAAAGAATTGTATTGCGTTCACATTTCAATAAACCACAAGTATTAAGATTAAATATAACCTAAAGAATAATAACTTTCGCTTAATGGTCAAACTGTCAAAGTCTGCCTAAATAAAGGAAGCAGTTTTAAAGTCTCTGCAAACACTAGGTTTAAATTATTTTCAAAACCTATAAAGAGACAACAGAAAACATAAACAGCTTGAATTGTTTAAAACTTGTGTTCCCTCTAATTAAATAAGAAACATCTGTCTTGGGATTTTGGAAGTGGATATAATCTATCCACATTGTGCCTAAATCGGTTTGCATCTAGCTTCAGTATTCTGAAACAAAATTCTTGCTTTCTGAATAGAATTAAATAAGCATGCCACACAAGGCACTTCATCCATTTGAACAGCCAGAAATCCCCTTGCTGAAAATAACAGCAAACACTAGAAATCCTGTTATTTCTATGGTTCAGAGAAGTGTGAGACAAGGCTTTTGGGGCTTTGCCTTCTGAACATGCAAAAGTATTTTTAAAAGCAGGAATCTGCCACAAATACCTTTCAGCAGAGAAGGAGAAGAAGAAAAAAAAAGCAGTTATTAAGACGAACTACTGGTCCTGGAGGTCACAGTCCTATTATGTCTCTGGGGACCATTAAACCCTTCCCTGCAAGAGCATATGCATTCAGACTCCCAGGAGCGGGATTTCTATCCGAGGGCAGATACTCGGATCAAAGCCCAAGCACGGGATGGCGGAGGAGCTGAGGGGGACGCGGGCACGGCGGCGCGACACGCACAGCGCTGCCGCGGGACAGCCGCGCACTCACTGGTGTTGTCGAAGGGGATCTGCCGGCAGCGGGCGGCGGGCCAGGCGCAGTAGTACACCGCTCCTCCTTCCACGATGTCCGGCTGCGTGGTGTTGGCTTTGGGAGCTCCCACCAGGACACTGACCCTGCGAAACACACCGCGAGGTCACCGGGGCGATCGGGGCAGGCGGGCGATGGGCGCTGGCACCGCCGGGCACCACGCCGCCGTTCGCCCACCGCCTTCCCGCAGCGTTCCCCGGGCGCGGGGCGGCCCGGCCCCGCCACCCCCGGCGGCGGCACTCACGTGCTGGGGTCGGGGATGTAGAAGTCCACCGAGTACCCGAAGTAGCTGCCCGGGGGCCCGCTGTACACCGTCAGCTTCTCCTCGTCCAGGTTGAAAGCCACCAGCGCCGGCGCCCAGAGCAGCGCTGACAGGAGGAGCAGCGGGTGCTGCCAGCGGCGGGGCCGCCCGCGGCTGAGGGGCAGCATCCTCGCCGCCTCCGCGGCGGCTCCCGCTGGCACAGCGGAGCGCAGTTGTGCGGCGGCCGTGCGGTGCGGAGCGGGGCCGAGAGGTGCGGCGGCCGTGCGGAGCGGAGCGGAGCTGTGCGGGGCGGAGAGGAGCGGCCCGGCTGCCGCCGTGCGCGGGCGGGGGCGGCGCGGAGGCTCGGCCCCGCTCGGCCCCGCTCGGCCCCGCTCGCCCCCCGGGGGACGCGCGCCCGGGCGCCCCCTGGCGGCGCGCGGGGCAGGGCTGCCCTCACGGCGGTGCCCGGCGGGAAAGCAGCGCCGGGAATTCCGCCGGGGAATCTGGGACAAACGCCGGCTAAGCTGGACACCCCCTGACTGCCCTGCGGCTACCGATGGCTGCCGTGGGACTGTCGTGTCCACGGCGGGAGATGCCGGAGTGTGGGCTGGTGGTTTCGAGTTGAATTTCTCTCGACTTCCATAATTTTCAAGGGGTTGAACTGAAGAGCGTGATACTTGAAAATCTCTTTTAGGAAACTGAAGCGCATTGAAAAAATGTAAACCTCCCTTAGATTGTTATTTGGTTGCTCGGCATGGCCATTATTAAATAGAAACCAAAGGACCTCAGCAACGAAAAATCCCCTTGTAAGCAGGGGGAAGATGAGGAGCGGGGCACGGAGCTGAGGAGGCGTTGGAAGATGCGATTCCCCCGTTGCTCTCCCAGTCTCCCCGTGGGTGCCTGGCTACGCGGAGCTCTCAGGAGCTGAAGGGGCAGCTGACAGCGGCGCCGAGGAGAGCCTTCAGCGCGCTCCGTGCAGGCGCAGGTGCCGTGCCGCTTTTCCCGCAGAAATAACCAACTGAACGTGGCACAGAATGGAACTGCGCTTTTAGAAAGCTCCTCGGTAATTTCTTTGTAAAAGTAATTAAAAAGGATGGGGCTGTATAACTCCCGTCTAGAACTGTTCTGCCCCTGCAAGCTCCACAACAGTTTTAACTGGTTTTGTTAAGAATGTACAGAAAAACCTGGCTGCCTGAGATGCTCCCTTCCCCTACGAAGCCAAGTGTGGCACCACACCCACATCTTGAGGGGACAGCATTATTAATAGTTTTTTCTGGTCAACGCAAGAAGAAAAGGAGAAACATTTTTTTTTCCATGTAATCAGCACGGTAACAACAAGGAAAAAGAATTGTTTTTCAGCATTTAAAATGCAGATATGTCCAAACAGAATCAGAGAAAGATCAAAATAATAGAGAACCCATTTACAAACATGCTATAGTAGATCTACCTATGAAAGCAGTTGAGAGCAGTTTGTTTTGTTGTGAGGTTCTGGTTACTTTACTTTTGTGTTTGTTTTATTTTAAGTGCTTCTTGGCAAGATTATTCAGATAAGACTGACATTCCTTTTCACAAAAATAGAACTATGTGTTTGTTTCCAGCATTAGCTGTGACCCTTAGCTGTCCCCACAGGCTTGTAATATCTCTTAATTCTGCCTGCCTTGTATTTATGCCAAATTTATTTCCTAAATAGTGAAACATCACCATTCACACTATTGTATTATTTTACATTGTACAAGTATCTCTTACAGATCTAAGCAGTACTAATAAATTCAGAAGTGAGGTACTTCTAAATGACTATAGGATCAACACCTCCTCCTAAAAGTCATGCAGTTTTGAGGCAACTGAATGCATTCAGAACTTGTGTTGCCTTACGCTAAATAATGATGATGATGATAATGCTCCTTTTTAGCACAGCAATCAGTTCCAAGGCTGAGTGTCACAAATGCAGTTTCTGGTGCTCGGAGAACTGCTCAGACTCCAGTCCAGAGCACTGGCACCCAGAAGCGAGAAGGTAGCACATTCTGGTGCTGTAGCCACTTTACTGATCCATTCAAAGCAGTTAAAATTCAGTAATTAGCACAGCTGGAGAGTGTTTACACAAATGAAGCTGAAGAGGCATAAGCAAGAACACAGGCAGCTCTCATGTGCTCCCCTTGTACCTGCCTTACAGTTAGAGACACATGCCATCTAACCTGGTATTTGTAAGCCGAATTTTAAAAAGCAAAGAAGTGTTTCAAATGGCTATCAATGCTAAAACCTATAGGAAGGCAAGACAGCATGAAAAGAAGGAACTCTCAAGATCCTTTTACCCCCAAAGTGTTAACCTACAACAGTGTCCCCCTCCCCTTACCCTTTTCCTTTCTCTCTTTATAAAGTAGAGACATATGCATGCAGGATATTCCAAATCAATTCAAAGAGATAAACAATTTATGTTTCTAAGAATTTGTAGTGTTTTCCTAAACAAGCTGGACCTGTTCTGATCCCTAGAAGCTTATTTCATCTCTTGCTTTCCTTGGACTTTCATAATGTCTGGAGTGCACACTGATCTGCACTGCATCAGAGGTAAGCAGCTCCGCCATTTGTTGGTAGACTGAAGCTTGTACATTAGTGTACATGTGGTCTGATACATTAATTACATTAACTCCTTTGAATCTAACTAAAAAGTCTTAAAAGGCTCTAGAACCACACCTGGAGCCAGGACAGAGAGCTTTCATAAGAACATTTAGCCAATCACTATCTACCCTAATCTTAAAAATAGAGGAGTCTAATCTTCTATGGAAAGATTTGCTGAGACGAAACTTAAATATTATTTTTTTGTAGGAGGCTCCATTATCAGAGCTTTAATGTTATTTATGCTATTTTTTAGTAATGAACATGCTGGCAGAGGAACAAGTATTTCAAAGAATTGCATGGACTTTTAGTATAAATCTTATCAAAATAAGTGATAATTTTACTGTTAAATCTTTTCAAAATATGGCAGTACAGAAGCTGAAATGTCCAACTCCCACAGAAAACTTACCTTTCAACTGTTTCCTAGTTTTGTTTCTGTAGGCCAGAAGCCTTTTCCTGAGCTGTAGCTGGAGTAACTACATAGAAAGTATTTTGTATTGATTATTGTGTTGCAAGAGGATAAAATGAGAATGTGACCATGCATTACAAAGAGAGCGAGTTTGAATCCAGGATGACATGCTGACAAGAGATGTTCAGCATTCCTCTTTGAACCTCACCTTTGTGAACATTGTCCAAGTTAAAAATCTTAGCAGAAGTAATTCCTACATGAAAAGTGTTAAGCCTAATTTTAGATTGAGCAGACTAAATCAATCTGAATCAAAGCAGATTAAATCAATCTATCAACCAAAGCATATAGTCTACAGAAAAATCAGTTTATTTTCAAGAGATCCATGGAAATACTGATTTTTCATTAGTTATAGGTATTAGCCTCACAAAATCAACGTAAAATGAGTCTAATGAGCCAATCTACTACGCTGGTGAAATTAGAGACTTTGTGTGTGAGACCCCAAAGGACAGGATGCTGCAGGGGAAGCTGTGGATGCAGTGCTCCCATTGCACCTCAGGCTATGACCAGGAGCAGAGCTGCAGCACAGGGAGGCTGAAGGTGCCCTCCAGAACATGCTGGATGTTTTGTGCTGAGCAGCCTTGCTCAGCAGGAGCACACAGAGTAGGTGCCCACAGCCTGACTGCAGACACTCATCCAGCTGGACAGCAAATCACTGTGTTGCACTAAGGGAGGTTCTTGTTTCTGCCTGTCTGCTCCATCAAGACCCATCTTGGGCTTATTTAACCTAAACTCATCCACGCAAGAACTGAAAGACATGAGAGAAAGCATATAGATGAACCAGATAAACATAAATTGTAACTGTCTGAAGGAACAGAACTTCAACAAAAGCATCCAAAAACCAAAATGCCCAGCATGTACTTAAGTGATTAACTGTTTTAAAGGGCCCTTTGTGTGGATTCTAACAAGGAGATTTACATCTGGGTTTGTACTGGCTGCTTACCTTTAAACAGTTCAGACTTCAACAAAGCAAATATGTAGTAGCTGTCAGCCTTCAAATATAACTCATCTGGGCTAATATGAAGCACTGCAAGTAGTCTATTATTTACTTAGATAACTTATTTGGAGCTCTCTGACTGTGAACCTCAGTGTACATTGAAGTGGGAATAATTTCTTTTACCATTTACCCAGCAGTTGACACCAGGACCCTTCACCCCCCAACACCTCTTTTTTACCAAAGTAAATTTAGAGCAAAAAGACACCAACATGTATGTTCTGTCTCAAAGGGTTTTGAGACATGGGAAGGAAAGACCAGTCTTCCAGACCAACTGTCCAACATCCTGCTAACTGCACCATGTTTTCAGCTAGAATAGTAGCTGTCTCCCAGAAGAGAGACAACCTTTCCTTGGCAATTAAAATTGAATGACTTTGCAATACATAAAACCCCCTAGAGTATTAATCAAAATGTCATTTACTTGCATATTTAGCTCACACACTTGCTTACAGTTAGCATTACCAATTTGCTCTGGTTACTTACAGCATGCATTTAATTCCATGGAGTGCTCTGATTTCATTGACTAGGCCTCAATTTGCAAACTGCAATATACACACACACATAGGCAGCACTTGGAGCAGAACAGCCTGTGTATAGGTTTCTAGGTATTTTTCTGTGAAAGCAAATCAAATGTAGCAAACATTAATGTCCTGCATGTTTTATGTCTGCCATCTAAATAACCACATTCTTTTAGGGGACAAAAAGTGAATTTCCATAAAGGCAGAATCTCTCCCATTTCTCATCACAGAAGAAAGGCCAGAAAGGTTCACTTGGCTGAGGCTCTCAGATGAGCTGTCTGAATGCCATAAAGCACTGCTAGTCAGCCTCTGTATCCAAAAATAAGTGAAGTAAACCAGAATCCAGGCCTCTAACAGCTAGGCAGTATGAAGTAAAAACGATACAGGAATGAGGGCTCTTAAATCATACCATCATCAGCTAAATGTCTCTAGACTACAGCAGAAGTTTTAATCCAGACTAATGCTTAAAGACAGATCTCACATCAGCTGGGCTTCTATTTTTTTTTTTTTTCTGGGAGATAGAACATCAATTTTATGAGAGTGGGCTGAAAAAAGGATGCATATTCTAACAGATTCAAGCTATGACTCAGTGCAAAATTTGGTGTGAGATACTCTAGTACAAGCCAAGGATAGACACCAAAATTCAAGAGAAACAGCAAGAAAAGTGAATTTCCCCCTTCCAAGGTGTCAGTGGAAGTCTAAAGACATCTTAAGTGTGCAAAACCAGCTAAAACAAATATCTATAAAGCTTGAGCATTTTTTTAAAAGTAAAATTCCATACTTGACAAGCAGATTCTCTTTATTTATCTATATTTTTCAGCAGCAATACCACTGTTGCACAAGTTTTTAATGTCAAGCCCACACTGCAAGACAGAGTACTTGCATTCAAAATAAAGTCCAATTAAGGAATCTTTGCAAATCATTGATATCTGCAAAAGATTTATTTTTCTGAAAAAAAAAAAAATTCCAAGAAAAATACTCTCTTAATACCAAGATACTGTGCTGACAGTCTGCAATAAGGAATGATCATGGTAATTCCAGAAGTTAGGAAATTACCTTTTGGTGTGGGCTTTTTCTCCCCCAAGATGCATTCAACTGGAAAGTTGACATTTCTAAACCTGTGGTTCCTTTTCATCATCTCAGAGAAGCAGCAAAGAAGTCCAAGTAAACCAAACTTTTAATAATATATGATTCAAGGAAAAGATTTTATTTTAGGGCTAAGAAGTTGATAATAAATAAAGGAATATAATAATGTAATAACAGATGTTCTCATGCACTTAACACATACAGTAATGCTGGCTTACACTGCTGTTTGGACAAATTAAGAAGAGGTATTTGGCAATATTGTAAGTTTTGAATAGTTTAGAGATTACAGAACAAGAAATTCTGCTGTTTTTACATTTCATTTATACAAATTCAAATAAATATTAATATATTTATTTTTTCCTCAGATTTTCTGTTCACTTTTAACATGCCCAATAACTAAGCCACAGTAATATACAACTGCCAAGAAAGAGTATTTAAGAATTATACTTATTCCTAAAAATGTATCTTATTTATGTCACATTGTGCAAGCTCTTTAGGTAAAATTAGATTTTAGGAAAAACTGCAGAAAATTTAAATTCATTAAAACATATCCAGTGCAAAGGCCAGTCTAGTCCACACATTATGGTACTGTAATGTAAGCTAATATAATTTAAATAATAAAACATGCCTATATGATTCTGAGAAAGTTGAATATGTTTTATGTTTAAAGATCTGACATCTAATATGCAGATTCTGCAATATCAGAATTTTTCAAATCTTTATGAGATGGCAAAATAACGGTAAGACTTTATAAGTAGGCTTTTTTTTTTTTAAGGATAACTCACATTAACAGTACTACAGTGGCCAAAAAAGACAAACTATTATAATAGAAATCAATCTGATTAAAAAATTAAATATTCCAATTAACACTGAAAAAGTGTTTGTAATCATTATTTACAATTCCTCAGTGATGCCAGTGTATGACTCCGCACAGTCAAAGTGTGGCACTCCCGGAGCGAGCCGCGGCTCCGGCTCCCGCGGGGGATCCGAAGGCCGGGTGCTGTTCGCGGCCGCCGTCAGTTCAGGGAAGGGGAGCGGTCCGTGCTCCAGAGCAGTTCTATGTACGGCCACTTGGTCTGCAAGCAGCGCTTCACCGGAGTGTCGTCCGTCTGCAGCATGGGCTCCTCAAAGCCCATCACAACTGCTGTGCCTTCCACGTACATGACCTGTCAAAGCAAACCCAACTCGGTCAGCCTGCTCAAGAACTGGAAGATGAGTATTTCACCAGGCCAGAGAGGATTTGTAATAATACACATCACATCTGTGAAGTTTTACATACTTCCTTTTTTAATAAAATGGAATTTATGAAATTGAAAAACGCTGATCTTTGAATGCTTCTGCTTACATTTTGGGGTATGAAACCACTGGAGATTTCACAGGGGTAATTTTAAGGACTTAACTACAAGCTATTCCAAAGACTGAGTAGGTATATTTTCTGGAAGAAGTCTTACTTAAGTCTTTCTTGCTCCTTATGTCTCTTAATGCCTTACAGTCTTTTACTCTGAATTCTCCTTCTGGAACTCAAAAGCAGTCATATCATATCTGGTATACCCCTTTTCTCAAGAACGCTGAAAACAGGTCATTTATGTTTCCTCAGTAAATGGCTCCAAAAAAACCCCCTAATTTTGTCATGTGAGCATGTACTACTAAAAAAATTAACAAAAAATTCTAAACAACTAATTTAGATGTAGAGTTACTTCTAGAAGTTGCACTTTGTGTGTGTTACACCTCCACTGTCCGTAGCAGTTCAGACCCCCGCTTATGACAGGTAGGTGTGAGAAGTGCTCTTTTCAAAACACAGAGTTTCAGAGACCTGGTTTGGCCAAGCAATCCAGTATAGTAGCTCAAATACAATTAGGAGCACAAAGAAGTTTCCAATTCCAAATATGTAATTTTGGAAGAAAATTATCAAAATAATAGCTTTGTAAAAAGTCTGTTTCAAGTTAGAGTATTTTGCCTTCAATTATATTCAGTTTTGTTTGTGACTGTTATTAGGGAGTAATTGCAAATCTTACCTTTTCATTATAATTAGATTGCTTCAGTCCATTGTAATGGTAAACAGTGAATGACTCTGAAACCCTGGAGTCCTAATAGAAAGAAGACAGTTAATTTCATGTGGCATCCATTGTGCCTTGATTCTCTTCTCTTTACAACTAGACAGATACATTCAACCAGTAAGACTTGAAAAGTGCCATTTCTTCAAATCTTCATTTTACCTTTCTTATCAGAAATAAAAACACAGATGTTAGTAAATTAATGAGTAATGTCCCCAAGAGCAAGCCATGAATTTCTGTGTTCACGTGGATGATCAGAAGTACAACTTCAGCACTGACCGTGAAGAAGCCATCCTAATTTTTCATGTCAGACACCTTATGCAGTAGTCACATGCATATTATTTATGATGGTTTGGACACCACAAAGTTTTTTCCTAAGGACCAGATCCAATCTCTGGCCCCCTATCTGAGAGCTAAAAAGCTAATACACTCCCATGCCTGTCTAACTACACTAATTTTGAAGACACTGGTTCTGCTGAGGTCCAACAGCAAAGCTACTGGCTCTTGGTGATCTTTACCATTCCAGGGGTTGAAATGCTGTAGTCCGAAGAGGACTGAAAGTTTTGGATTTCAGTGAACCAGGAAACACACATCAGGTGTAGTATCAACTCTTTCATATCTACTGGACCAGGCTCCAAACAAAAGCTTATCCCTTTTACATGGAAGTAAAGGCTGGAATGAGAATAAATCTGCTCAGGTTACAGTACATCCATCAGATTACAAAAACCCTCATTTACTCTTGAATGATTCACAAACTCTATCTCTCTGTGGGTCTCTCACAGCCATCCAGGTTATTCAGTGGAGGGAGGGTGGTGAAAAGGAAGGTAAGAAGTAACTCTGGTAACTCTGCTTACAGAAGTTGCTTCACAGAGAGAAATAAAATTAAGCCTTCCTGGGAAAGGCAAGAGGACACATTCATTTCCCTGAGGAAGTTATGCTCACGCAGAAGGGGAAAAATGCTGTAATTGTTTCAAAAAAAAAAAGGGGAAAAAAAAAGGCTAGCATGGAATTCAGGAATCCCCCTCTCCAGGTGACTGCCCTAAGTAGTAAGGAGTCAGGCTGAATAGCTTTGAATAATTTTTTCTAAGCCAACAGTTTTCAGAAGGAAAACTGAGATACCTTCCTGCTTTCAAGGTGGAGTTGAGTACTTTTTAGGAGAATAAGAATAGGGGTTTGAATATTCTCAGCAAAGGAATCCAATCTGGATCTCCCAAGCCCTAGCTAGATGTTCAAATATTAACATCAGCAATTCCAACCATGACTGGTATCTGCTATTTCCTCACAGTATTTGAAAGAAAGACTTTCAAAGATATTAATCTCATTTCTACAGAATTTCTGTTTCAGAAAGAATTCTGAGCAAGGTATCAGTATGGGTAAGGGCTACTGCTACCTGATCCACAAAGTGCAGACAGGTTGAAAAAATGGATACTGCTGGCACTTTCCAGTCCAAAACATGATTACTGATTGCTCAAACAGCACCCATAAGGCAGTAACAGTTCCCATGTTTTTCACTGGAGCCAGTGAAGGTTTAACAGGACAGGAAACACAGTGGTGGGGAATCACATGTAGCAGGGAATTAGCACTTGACAGACAGGCACTGACTCAGGGGCTCCAACTTTAACAGGAGGCAGAGTTCCCCCACCAAGGTGACCAAGGCAGGGTTCTGCCCATGATTGCACTGTGCTTTGTTCTCCAGCTACCCCTCTTCAGTCAGTGATGCCCTTATGACAGGCACGAGAGGCAGCAGTCCCAAACAATGGCTCTTTTCTCCTCCACCTCCCTATGGCCCATGGTACTGGACAGTTTAGGCACAGCCAATGATGGAGGATGTTCTTTGGCATTCTGAACTTCATTCTAAGCATCTGGGGCCTAAAATGAAGCAGTGGAATCTTCCAGATTTGCAAATGTAATATAATTGTAAGAAACAAATTCTATTCAATTGTACATGTATTTCCACTTCTGTATAAACAAATGAAAGGAAGAAGAAACAGTTGGCAAAAATATAAAGCAGATGTAATTCTAAAAGGCCAGAGAAAATGAGCACTAGTTCCTCCTTCTCCTTCCTCCAGATGATGAAATCTGAATGATATGATATATTCAATCCCTACCATCTTTGGCAGTGCACTTCTAGTGTCTTCTGACTGACCAGGATGTTTCATAGTACAGAATGTTATACCCGGAGCTGCACAATCCTAACAAAAAGAATCTTGCTGAAGGCACTAAAACCCATCAGCTTCACATTTCCTTGATTGAAAAATTAAGCCACATACTTTCAGTGACAGACTAAGCTAAAAAGTCTTTAAAGAAGTACACCTCTCAGCCCTTCTTCTTCCACCAGCCTATTCTTCTACTCCAGGAAAACCTGCTCTTTTTTGCCAATACAAGCATGTGCATGGCCATGGAACAAGCCCCCACACATCTGCAAACAGAGCTCTGATCCAGACCAGCTCCCTGTTCTGGTTTACCACAAATCTGTTTAAAGAGGCTCCTGGGGGCAGGAAGGCAGTGTGAGAGCAGGAAAATGTGATCCAAGGCAAAGAGGAAAGAGGACAGCAGTGCTAGGTTAACACCTGCCTCTCAGTAGTGGTGCAGTCTTAAAGAATATATGGAACAGACTGAGTGTCTGAAAATAACTTTCCAATACCCTAACTTCCACATATGTTAAATCTAAATCTATAATGACTTTTTTGTTAAACTGTCAAAAATTTTACATTATCAAGAAATGTACATAAAAATAGTTTTAAATGTGTTTATAACCTTTTTCCATTTGCAAGCAACATTTTTAATATTGATAAAACCAGTATGGTCATTTATTCTCAGAAAAACCAAACTCAGATGAACTTTCTGAGTAAGGAAACAATTCAATGTCATATGCAAAATGCTTATATATTTCCTGAAGTTAAATTTAGAACAATGGAGTTTCCTTCCAGTGTAGAGCTGACAAAATCATGGATGTGTTACAGAAAACAGAAGTCTACCATTTGTGGTGGAATACAGAAGTTATCTGCTAATTAGCTGAGCTGAATGAACACAATACTTATTAAAATTTACTCTTGTGATATTAATGAAAGTTTTTAATGATTCTCAAAGCCAAACAGAATAGAAATGCTCTGCAGCAATGAAGCTATATTGATTACCTGCTCAGGGAAGAATTCTTGCAGAAAGGGACCCAGTAGTATGATGCCCAGTCCTTCTGGGTCTAATTTGGTCTTCATGAGGTTTACACTAAGACAAAAACATTGAATATAAAAGTATGAGTAAGACACTTTTATTCTTGCATGACTAAGTTATGCTATGCTACCACAGTACTGACTGCCAAGTATAGCAATACTATTCTATTTTTAATCGTAAGTGACAACTGCACCAGAATGGCATGCAAGTTGCCAAAACATGGTTATTTTTAAGTAAAAGTAATCTGTTATTTTAAATTAAATAAATGATAATTCTCAAGGACCACCATATTTGGTAAAATAATTTGAAACCCATATAATCTAAAACCAGGTTTACAGCCCAAAAGGCATTTTGCTGTCTTGTAAGCATTCTTTAAAGATACAAAAACCAGCCACCTTTCAAATATAGCTCTGTGACTGCCAAACAACCTGTTTTTAAACAGAGATTTGAATACCTTCCAAGATTTGCTAAGTACACTGAAATAAAATTAAATCTAACAGATACATTTCTTATTTGCATCACGTACTCGGTATCAAAGAAGCCAGAACCAACAAACAATGGAAATACTAACAATACTAATCTGGAAGCCTTACTGCATGACTACAGTCTAATTTCAGGTCACTGCAAATGAAGGTCAATTGTAAGACTATACATCTATTTAAGCAATATATTTCTACAGGCAGCAGATTGTATCTACTTGCATCTAGCCCTCTGCTTGAGTTCCAAGCTGTACCGTACACAAGAATGTCCTCACTGGGGCAAACCAGAGTGCCTTGCCCAGTGTCCTGTTCCTGACACTGGTCAGAGTGGAGGCTTATGATAGGGGACAACAGGGCAAACACACATCCTTAGTTTACCCTCCCCATTTCCAGCAGTCTGCTGCTCAAAGACATCTTCAGTGACAGGCAGTATCTAAAACACAAAGATATATATTTTTCTTTCCATGCATGTGCCTAATTGGCTTTGAATCCATCTATATTTCTGGCTCTTAATAAACTCCACTCAAAAAATACAAATTAAACTATGGATTCTGGAAATAAGTGTCTTCTATGTTTTGAACCTGTCACCTGATTCAGTTTGATGACCCCTCATTTTTGTACAGTGTGAAGCAATTAATAGTAATTCCCTATTTACTGTGTCAATGGTTGTCTATCTTTTACAGGTCAAACAGTTCTAACCTAGCTTTTCCTTGCACTAATGGCATTCTGTAGCTTTAATTAGCCTTGTTGATAGCTTTCTATAATATTCTTTTTCCAAGATGGAGTGAAACATCAGGCATTTATACAATGACATAACTCCTTGGAATCCCACTCCGTAAGTCTGGCTATCACTATGAGTTTAAATCTCAAGATCTGTTTCCTGACCAGTAATATCTAGTTCACAGACCCATAATATCTGTGTGAAATCAGCATTGCTTTATCCCCTGAGCAACCAATCTACATTTATTTTATTGATACTTCTCTGTTCCTGTATCTTCTAGTAACTTCTGCTGCTCTTACACATCCTTTTTTTTAACATCTCAAACACACTTGTATCAGCAACAATCATACAAATCCCTACTGTCAAATCCTTGCTGGTAAAATAACAAAATTCACAGACTTAATACAAAATCGTGTAAAATTCCTCTAATTATCTCCCTCTATTAAGAAAAAATGACATTTTTATTCCTTGATCAATTCTTTATCTACAAAAAATGTTCCTTCCTATTCCATGTTTACACATGATACATTTATATGTGAATTTTCTCTAGACTGGCCTTCAAATCCTTTTCTAAGTCCTATTGTTCATTTGTCACCTTTCTCATTCCTATACTGTTTGGTACCAGTGCAGCTCACAGTGGCAGGTAACCTAAAATAGTTCAGCAATGTCATTCTGACATTTCTTCAGGATTTTGCATTTTTTTTACTTATTTTGACACTTCAGAATGTTACTTACTCTGACCACCCATCAAAATGCCTAAGTGTGGAACCACTCTGTAATCTTCTCCAGTGATGAGGAGAACTGCTCCCTACCACCCTCTCTGGTGAATATGAAGAACTCACTGCACTTTTCTAATTGACTTTGAATACTTTTAAAACATTGGGAATCATCCATCAGAACTACAAAGCTCTTGCAGGTCCCTTGGCGCTGATGGGCTCAGAAGAATATTATTAGGTTTGTTTTATAACTTTACTTATTAGTCTACAGATTTTAACTCTGCTTTATATTGTATTTACATTTAACATCCCACAAATCCAGATTCTTTCTATTTTTTCATGTACACAGCTACATTTTTCTTTAAGAAGACACACTCTCAGTTTCTCATAGATGTCTCTTTTATTACTTAGGCCTTTAACCACCCCCCAGTCTCTTTTGTTGGGGGCTGTGACCAGAAGGTGTAGTTCCCAAGGTCTTTTTGATTGTTGCACAGAAGCATTTTGTCCTTTTGGCTACCACTTATGTTTCTTCACCTTTAAGTAACTTCCTTTCTTGGTCTTAACATAGGACTAGTAGTAAGTTATTTGAATTCTTTTGGTTTCTCCCTCAAGACACAGAGGATGTATTAAACAAATCTGAAGAGAATGGCTCCATTAAGGTCCTTGGGATAAGAATTTTAAAATTTGTAACACTGAATGTGGTATCCTATAAACTATGCTAATTTATTATTTTTTAAAAAAATCACTACTCAAGTGAAACCACGACTGAGAACTTGCAAGATACTGGACTTCAATCCCTCTATTCCTCATTCTCACTGCTCTCAAAGTAAAAAATTTTGGCTATGTCACTGGCTGTTTGAAACCTGCCCAAATTCTTGAAATGCTGCAGCAGAATTGCAAAAACATTGTGTTTGCAAACAGAACCATTAGAGATAATTTAAAAATGAACTTAAAATTATGTAAAGCAAGGTATATATACTCAGAAAAGAAATACAAGAACTATTTAAAAATGCAGCACCATGTAAGTTTTTAAACATGGCCACTGTACAAAATTCTATCAGTCAAGCAGGAGGGCAGATTTAATAAACTTGGATTGTACTGTATTTCAACTGAGGTTTTTTCTTTCAGCAAATCGTGGACACCTTTCACTGTTACTGGTACCACAGAAGAGCTACTGAACACAGGTCTGATTGTGCTTCAGTCTCCTCAGTGCAAAGCCTGGCACCTGAACTCAAGAGGTTACAAGTGTTGGAGTGATGACTTTGTACAATATTGCTGAGAAGTGTGTGGAACAAAAGCCTCCACTACTGGTCAAATAGAGAGCATAAAATCTTTTAAAAGCAAGCTAAACCTACATTGATGGATGTGCTCAAATCAGTGTCCTAAAGGTCATCAAATGATTTTTAGAAACAGACAAAACAAAAGAGACAGGTAGGTTCTCAGATACATTTACTAAAAGACTAGAAAATTTTACTAAAAACACATGCAACCACATTCAGTACTGGCTAAGTCACCTTGCTAATTCATGTCTGCTCAACAGAGTTTCCCCCTCTACAGTTCTAAAATTCTAATCAGATCTGATCCTTATACATTCCGAGAAACTTTAAGCCTTGAGTTAGATAATCACAAATTTAAATACTACATTTGGAGGTAAGGCCTTTAATTTTACTTAAGAACAAAAAAACAAAAATCAAGCAAAAAAGCCTGTATGGAGTTTGAAATACATTATTTATACTTGGGTTCCACACTAAAAAGACAGCACATCTAGAACCCAAACAGAGTAGGTTCTCAAGATAATAGGCAATATGTTTATTTAAGAGATGACATGCATATTCCATGGTTTGATCATGGCTTTTCAATACAGCAGGTCTTTTGACTGCCTCTCTGTCCATCAATTTATATTTTATGTGCTATGCACAATAAAATAGGATAGGGCTGTGCCAAAAATGCCCTGAAAGACAAACAACCAAATGGAAAAACCACTGAACGAAGAAAGAGGATTTCTGCAGAGACAGTAGAATAAAAAATTGAGATAGTAGAACAAAAAGGTGAAAGTCACCTTCTCAGACCTATTAAACAACGGCTTTTTTTCTTTCCCCTCCTTTAAAAAGAAGTCTTTTGCAAATTGCATCCCTTATTGTTGTAATATGAATGCGAGTCTTTTGTCTTGTACTTTCTTTTGTTTTGGATATCTCTATATTTCAATTTTTACTCCTAGCCTCCAGAGAACAACTCAGTAAACTTCATTATAAACTACACTATAAACGTTTGAAAGGACAGAAAATAGGCTCAATCACATTTCAGATGGCTCTGGTAAGTAAACTCACAGTCTCCATAGTCATTCCCAGTTTTGACCCAACTAAATTAGACCAAATGTTTACAAGAGAGCAGAAGCAACGTTTGGAGCAGTGAAAAAGTACAAGGGCTTGGCTCTCCTTTCTGGGTTAAGCATTTAGTCACAAAACATGGTAAGTTTTGACATGTAGTAACTGCTTTCACTTAATATTAGTCTTATCTGTCCATGTTAGAGATAAAACATTTGAGTTTTAACTCCAACCCTGGGAATCAATGTGTTATTTCTGAAAATAAATGGCAGTTATAAACACTACTAGGTCCTGAGTGCTGGTGGAAACAAAACTGTAACTGAAGCTGTTTCAGCTTCCAATTCAGCAGAAAGATCCAGTGGTAATAGAGACTTCTCTCTGAATACCTTGACTGTTTAGGTCTTCTGACACACCATTTCACCTACATTAATATATAAAAATATAATCCTGACCATCTCCTGAATATATAGTAATGCAGGAGGTTTGAGGGGTTTTTTTTTGCTTCTAATTATTACTACCAAAGTTAGAGACATCTTAATTTTAATTCCTCCCCTTAAATTTAAAGCTTAACGTTTGAAAATAACACCCTGTGCCCAGAATGAAAAAAATCCAAACTAGGAAAAAACCAGTATTCTGCAGTATTTAAATTTTATTATACTTACTATTCAGGATCTGAAACAAGGTCCAGAGCCTTCATTACATCTTCTAGCAGTGTGTCAGGTATAAACCCATTATCTGAAGAAGTAGCAAAGTTTCTTGTGAGGAAAAGAAACAAAACACTTTCCAGAACAAATTTCACTTACAAATACAACATATTTTTATATGTAAAATTTGCAGGTAAATATTTGGGCTCCAGAAAGAAAGGAGTTTTCAAATGCTTTTCTGGCACTTAAAAAAAAAGTGCAATACAGAAACTGGATTTATCATCCATAGACTTAGAAGTTTAATACTTGCTAAGAATTCAATCTTTGTATAGAGTTCTCCACGACGTACCTTGGGATAATAACTGCACCGTTTTTCCCTTTCGGTTAGTTAAAATAGTACCTGAATGCTAGACATCCTCTGTTTTCCAAAACATAAGAAAATTTTCCTTGTATGCTGCATACATTCAAGAACAAAATCTCATGAAGAATGAATCGTATCAGAGCAGCTGTTTTATGAAAATTTAATATAGGAGAAATATATTTTATTCAAGCTTTATGTTAACTACAAAGAATATAACAAGGTTAAAAAATGTCTCTTTTAAAAAACTACTTCCTATTGCACATATTCTCTTACTGCAGAATTCTCAGATAATTTCTTCATAGAATTATGGAATGTTTTCAGTTAGAAGGGTCCTTAAAGATCACCTAGTTCCAACCTGCCTGCTGTGGGCAGGGTGACCTTCCAGTAGACTAGGGTGCTCAGTGTCACTTGTAGATTGACTCCTGTACAGGACATTTCTTAAGGACCAGGCATTTCATTCCTCTCTTAATGAGTACATTTCTATTAAAAAATCTTATTTCAGCACCAAGTACAGCCCTTACCCTCAGGGTCATATGTCTGGAAAACTCTTCTTGCTTGTTCCGAAGGTGCTTCAGGAGCAACAAGGGCCATGTCCTATGGAGTTAAAAAAACCCACAAAGAAAACATAAAACATTCTTAGGTCAGATACAAATTACTAAGAAAATAGTTAGCCATACTACACCCAGTTGGAACCTAAGTTAATAAAAACTTCAATACAACAGAAGAAAAATTAAAGTAACTTGGCAATTTTGCTGATAGTGACATAAAACAATCAAGAAGTATGCTAAAGATTATTCCACAAACTTCTAGGCTGATTATATGCAAGTCTTTTTGTGCAGATGTTGTGGCACAAAAGCTAATTGGAAACTACAATTCCAATCATTTGCACTCAAGAACTCCAAGTGGGAAAGTGCACAGGAGAAACTAATTTTGGAGGAGTCCCTTTGTCCTGCTCATCTCTCCTGATCAGAACAACTTGAAAACTGCTTGCTTCATGTACTGGAAATATAAATGCTAGATTTTTATATTAATTCAGTATCATGATAATGTAATTTTAAGGATCCATAAATATGACTTAATAGAAACAAATCCACTGTTAAATGAAAAATTTTCCACTGATTTTATAAATGAATGATAACTAGAACATTTAAAGAAAACCAATATTCTAACAGTGTATCTTCACGTTTAACATGTTCTAAAATGCTTTAAAGTACATTCAGACAAGAAGACTAAATTAGCTCAACAAAGTTGGTTTCAGGATGCCAAATAAAGTATGAAGTTGTGCAGTTGTTGAGCACATAACTTGTCATAATGGGTAACACTTGTTATTATATAAGGCACATACACACATTATGAAATTTTGTAATATTTGACTAACTCTTAAAGAAATTTTGTAATATTTGACTAACTTATTCTAATCTGGAATATAAAGCATACTAAACAGGAATAGATTTCCTTACCACAGTGTATTACAATAAACTAATGTAAATATTTCTCAGTTTCAAACCAATGATGCCATAGCACATAAAGCTTATTAAAAACAAGATGATTAGTGATTTCAATATTCAGGATTTAACGCTGAAGATGGGATATTTTAGTGGTAGTTTCTTATTAGAAAAATCAGCAGCTCACAAAGCCTAAGCAACAAGGGAGAACTCTTACAATTTCCAATGGTATGGAAGGATATAACCCAAAGTAACTTCCAATGGCAAAGACACAGAATTTCAAATGTAAACTACATAATTTTACTTTGGTTTACAAGTATGCAGTTCCTTCCATACAATCTTAATGTAATCCAAGAATAAAGATTACCATTTGTGCTGTCCTGCCTACCCACAAATTATCTTGTTCATGTAGTACTTTCCACAGTTTCATGTGATGCAAAACAGTTTCTTTAAAGCAAATTTGCTGCTACTGCCAACAATTTTTTCATAGTCCAATTGCAAATAATACGTATTTCTGTTAGTATTTTAATTTTTCCAGGTCCTTAGTTTTTCAGTTCATGTATGTATACATGGGAAGAACTTAGAGATGAAGTCACTAAATGCATTAGTCATACTGAAAATTGTCTCTCTTTTAAAGGAACTTTCAAATATGGTAAAGCCTCCAAATTGTTACATATTAACATTTTTTATAAATGTGATGTACTGATGCTTTAAGCAAGTAACTTCAGATGGAAACTTAGAAAAGTCTCTCTTGAGTCAGACGACCAAAAACCCAACCTCTCTTACCTGTAGAATAATTCTAACTTTTCACTGAGATTGCTGTAGTATAAAAAGTTAAAATGCAAGCTCCCTTACACAGAAATACCACACAACCTCTTAAATTATCATGTCATTCATTTCCACTATGCAGATATCTTAAAAAACTTCAATTAGTCCATATATTTGTACTGGGGAAAAAAATACCATAGGTCCCTCATGAAATAAAGCTGAAAATGTGATAAACATCTAACAAAAACATATTTCAGCTGCCCAAGCTGATATTTCACCATATGTGCCAAAATAGATTCCCCACCCCAGCCTTATGAATTGTATTTTGATGTAACCCATGCAGTAAAAGTTCCATATAAGGGAATCTCATAAACAGTTAATTACAATAATTATTTCCAATAGTAAGAACAACATGTCCCAAAAATCATGTTTCACTCATTGGCTCTTGTGATACACAAACAAGTCATTTTATATTACTTTGAAAAGTTATTCTCATCAGTAGTACCAGTTATTTTAAGATCCCATGCTTAGCCTCAGAGGCAAAAAATATTCTTCATAAGTTTGAATGAAAACATTCCCAAACTTTTCATTTGACAAATCCAAAGCAGAACATAACGCCTAAGCCACACTGAAATCCTTGCCATGAATTTTTACAAAAACCACACCCTGAAAGACCCATTGCCTTGAAAAATGAAATATGTTTGCATATGCAAATGAACTGCTTTATGGTTCTACACTATCACTACTGAGTGATAAGTGGAAGAATTACATATTGTAATGCTAACTTTCTTCATAAAAATTTACCTAAAAACAATATAGAAACACTGATGGTTTATCAACTTTTTAACTTGCTATAGCTTAGTTGCATCTGGAGAACTGAAGCTTATTCAATACAGTCTTGTATTACAGAGAAAAGTGTGTATTTTTCAGTGCTATAATCAGTGGCTTTCAAGGCATCAACTTCTCCAAAATGGCTTCCTAAGAAAACAAGGTTGATGGGATCTCTGAAAGTTATTCCCATCTCTCTAGCTGACTTCTGAATCCATTGCCCAATTTCAATTTTACAGGAGTCTCACAACTGATTGTTGAAACTGGATGCCAGGCGCAGCATCTCAGTGAGGAGCTGGTTCAAAAAGAAATTTGATTTTATGTGTCAGCAAGGTTCCTTTGGAGATTGCATTTTGAAAGAGAAAAGACACTTTACACAATCCTACTGATGTACTATGTAACTGTATCATTATAATTTGGACACACAGGTCTTTCACACACGACTGGAATGCATTTCAAATTGGACAGTGCTCTGAAATTAGAACGTCCAACTTCAGATCCTCCTGTGGCTGTAATCATTCATTTGCAACCAATCTCCACATCCACTCTACGTACCCCAGAGCACACAGAGAAAGTTCTTCTTCAAAAGGTGAAGGGATCCTGCTACCAAAGCCAGAACTGAAATGCTGTTTAGAGCCTGACATATAACAACTCACTTAACTAAGAGAGAAAAGAATTAATTGAATGCAGTTTTATTTGGTGGCAAGGAGCAGAAGTGCCATATGTATCACCATGCATACAAATGAGTTTGTGTCCTAAAGGTATCAGACAGTTTTACCTGTAGGGATTGGCTAGGAAGTGAACCAAAAATTAAAATTTAACACAGACTGGTATCAGTTGAAAAGCAGGAAATGTATTATCATTACATTAGCAAAAAAAGGTTCAAAGACTTAGAATGATATAAAAATCCAGTTGCTGGCCCTCATTAAGATGAAGAAGGCTCAACAGAATTTGGGCATTGCTTGAAATTAAATAGCAGCTTTTTTTGTAGGTTTTCCTAGGAGCTATTTATCAAACCAAGGAAAAGAGAATCCTTAAGATCTAAAATGGGAGGCCATTATTACCATTATACAAAGAACTGAACAGCTATGGATAGGTATTGGCCCGACTTAGACCTTTCCAAAAACACATTTCCGGGCCAAACCACGACAAGGTCACAGATCTTTTCTCCTCTTAGGCATCACTGAGGAAGTACTGAGACCGCTGAGGTATGAAGTTACTGATTCTTTTAAATACCAACATATCATGTACTTCCATCTAGGCAGGCTATTGTGAAGGGTCTGTCTGGAAAGGAACCGTTAGAGAATTATGCCATGGTAACAAAGCAAGTCAAATCCTACAGCACTTACCTGTGAAGTCAGGCATAAACCATTTGACGTTATTTGACATAAATTCAGTTTAAAGACTACAAGTCTGGCTCTGAACAGAGAGATGGCCAACGAAGAAGTTCAAGACTCCCATTTGTGTTGAGGGACACTGTCCACACCAGTAGCTTGCAGGGGGCAGTGCCCTTGGTTGCTGCAGCCATGGCAGTGCCCTGCACAGATGGCTTACCATGATTTTCTTGTGCTGGCCAACAGAAAATGCCAGTGTTCTGCAGCACTTTATCTTCCATGAGAGAAGGCATTAAAAAATGCCAAACCACTGGAACATACCCAAACAATACTTGAAGGAGTGTAAGATTTTTGTCGACTTGAGAGATGTATATGGAAAAATTGAAGGAAAGGTTCTAGACTTTTCTGTCACTATACAAGAGCTCTGTGGCCAATTCTTTCCACTTCAGAACAGCAGGTGTCAAAGATCATATACTGTATCCTCCTAAGCCCTGAAGAAGGGCTATAAGTCTATCTGGGATTCAGAAAATGCCAAAAGAAAATACTTCCCTTGAATAAGAAGAGAGGAAAAAGACACAAAAGGAAGAATGCCACTCACAAAGTACTGGAATTCTTATCAGGGGTTCAGAAAATAAAATACAGGCCTTTTAGTTAGACCACGAAAAGACAACAGTTAATCTCAAAGTGTTCATCAGGGGGTAGGGGTGGTGCTAGAGGAGGAACATTCATGACAAGCAATTTGCTGCAACAAGGTGGTTAAAAGGAAGCAAATTGGCTCTAGCTGTACACTGCCTTGCAAAAGTGAATCATCTACATTTACTCTACAGTACCTGCAGTACCTTGCTGAGGACAGAGGAGAATTCTCAACAGGGAAGAAAGAAAAGCTACCTATGGACTACAAACTTTTTCACCTTCACCCATAGTACCAGGCAGAAAGGAGAGCCTACTTGATCCAAGAGTGGGGTGAGGCTGTGGAAGAAAACCGAACACAAACCAAAGAAAAAGAATCAGCAACAGAAATCTGAGGACTCTGTCAGACTATTCGTCAGGAAAGTGGGACTTTTAACATACACTCAAGGAAGTTATAGAAACCACAATATATCCTCCATTCCTTTGGGAGAGGGTGGTTTAATAAGACAGCCAACAAAAAAAGCCACAGTGTTGCAGTTTTTAAAAATAAGAGAAACTCAAAAGTATACAGTGAATACCTATTTACAGTTACATTGCCACAGATGTTGGTGGTTTAGTTTAAAACATCACAAGAAGGCAACAATTCATGTTGACTCATTAAAAAATAAGAGCTTCTTCAACATGTTCCTTGCTCTCATGGACAGATTACAAGAGATTGCTAAAAAACAACAAAGATTAGGTATATAGTATTTTTCTTATTTAGTTACTAGCTTGTTTTGCTCATCAACACAAAATGTCTTTGTTTTGCAAGTAAAAATACATTATTGGAATTACAGACCAAGAGTCAGCAAATTTGAGTTTACTGGAATTCTTATCTAATAACTAAATTACATACTACTCACTCTCCAGTCACAAGCTTAATCTGAAAGGGCAGCTTTTCAAATTATATTCACATAGCTGGTTTTTTTTGGAAGACAGAACACAATGCTATATAACAACGAAACTTTGTTCTTAAGAGGAATCAATCTGGAAGTGAACAAATTCCATGTTTTATGACTTCCAAAACCTTCACAATATAATTAATTCAAGATGAACTTTAGCTTCTATTATTATGCTACCATTTTCTACGTAAAAAAATCAGTATCTAGTAACAAATACAATTTATACAGCTAACACTATTTCAGCCTATAGACATGAGCTGATTGCTACACAACATAGTAGTGACTATTAACATATTACTAATTCTATTTGGGAATTACAATGAAGAGGTGGGAAATGAACATGCATGTCAGGAACATTTGATAGCAAATTTTAAAACCAGTCAAGATGGACTGCAGAAATTTAAATCTTCCTAACTACACTTTTAACAATACTGAAAGCTGCACTTAATGTTGGAAACCAGCCTACAGTAAGTATTCAGTTTCCCACTAAAACCATATAATTCTCTCTTGGGACAACGAAAACACTGACTTGCTTCAATCCAGAATGATGAAATGTTTTTTGAAAATAGACCAGATCAATTATTTTATAAGTCAAATAAGCCAAGTGTTTCTAAAAGACAATTCTTAGCCTGGTTCATTAACCTAACAGTAATATTTTATGGCTTTTCATGTGAAATGTACAAGCTCTGTGAAGTAATGAAGAAAAAAAGTATATTAATAATGGCACAGGATACACTGTTATTTAGTAATGGTAAGTAGTATTACAGGAAATTTTACATGCACATGTTGCTACATGTACAGAGAAAATACTAAATATTCACAAACATCACAGTTTCATATATTATAAAAGCAGTATTGCCATTTATGTTGGTCTTTGAGGTATATTATTTCAGGCAGCTAATTCTAACAAGTAGCAGAATAGAGCAACTAGCTTCTATAAAAACACTGTTTTATTATTTTATTAATATAAAACACATGATTTTTTTTCAATAAACCTGTATTAAAAAGCCCATCTCACTTCATTCCAGCTGCATGAACTTTCTTAACTATTCATAGGCAGTGACTGAATTTCTGAATTTCTTCTCTAAATACACCTGAACTGCTTCAACATTTTCATACCACAGGCTCTGACAACTTTGGCAATCCTCTGTAATAGATATTTTTAAAGTATACATATAAGACACCCTAAACTATCAGCTGGGAGACGAAAATGGCATTGGTCTCCCTGTAACATACAAAGAGAACAGATTTCAAAAGCTTCTTAGGTAAAACAAACCAACACTGGAAAAAAAGTACTTTGATATCTGTAAGAGTTTGCTACGTGAGGTGGCTAAGAGGTTGAGTTTTAGAAACAAAAGAATATGTTATTCACATAGCTAATCACATGTAGCTTCTTATGTAAGAGGAGAAAGACAATTAAGGTAATAGCTAAAGTATCACTAAATGTGCTGCACTTTTGCTAGGAGTTCAAAGGTCCGTCCTCCATAGACAATCCCTGTCTCTGTCTTTTCTGTCTTTGTATCCTTCCACATTTAGTCTTTCAATTCATTCATTTACATATCCTAACCTGAAAGTAGAGCTGCCTTATCAAAAGAGGTCAGAGATGTTATTTTTATTTTGTACGCAACAAAGCTGTTATTGCTATGAAAGGAGTAAATAAAGGGATGAAAAACTTATTTTTAAAAAATGGTTAGAAATTGGTTGCTGAAGATCTTTGTGACTGTACTTGGATTAAATCTGATGTTGTATATGGATTTACCCTATGTTCCTGGGGATTCCACAGCTGTCACATGTATTAAGGTTTTGTGGATCAACAGCTTTGACAATTCAAACAGATTTCAACCAAGTTCCTACCATATATAAAATGATCCAAAGTCTCCTGATAGAGATTCTTCTCTACACAAGTTCACTCTGTCATGTCACAGGTTTATTAGACAGTGTGTGAATTTTGCAAAAAGCAGAACTTGGCAAAAAGTTTCAGAACAGGACTATAAAAGTTACTATTTGAAAGCCTATTCTTATTACTGAAGCATATGTTGGCCTGTTGGGAGTCTCATTTACTGTTTCTAGTTCCTGCATCTATCCCAGTAGGGTTTGGGAACATGGGAATGAGGCAGGCTGAACAGAGAATAAAAGAATATGTAAGCCTCTACTTCCAAGGATACATGGTGCCCTGCTTAGAAAGAACATCTGGTCTTCAGACATTTTGGAGAAAAAACAGGCAAAGAGAAAAATGGCCTCAAAATAATTTCCCTGTTGTTTTGCCCAAGAACACTTCACTTAAAAATATCTTTAATAGGCATTCACTAACTATATTTAAAACTCTGTTTCCTAAGTTCTGTAATACATTAATGACTTCAGGACATTTTCTCAGTAAGAAAAATAAAGGGGAAGAATGATTCCTCGGATTCCATCCAGAACATGTATTTATAACAAGGGAGCAAGGATTAACAGCCACTCATAGAGATTCATTTCCTCAAACAGAACACACGACAGGCAGAGAGAGAATCAGTTCATAAGCTGAACAACCACTCTGTCACATGGTGAACCCTACATTCCTAACACTTAGTATTCCCAGTATTATTGTCTGGTATTAAAAATATACAGTTAGTAGGCTACAATTAAAAGATAAAGTAAAAGGGAGAGTGCTTTGTAAAGCAAAGAATGGATGGTGTGAGCCTGGCACTATCAAGATTCATGATTTCTGCCTTTTACCTCATCCAAAGGTACATGGGGCATGTGCAGAAGTTGTTCATTTTATTTGCCTTCTCTTCATTGTATTACTATTGTATTAAATTCCGCATTTTGGAAGACAGTGGTTTAACTTTTAAGGCTCTTTAAAAAATTCTGTGCGGAAATTACTCCAAATTTCTCACTCAAAATTCAACTTCTGGAATGATTCCACAAAGATAACCCCTGATAAAGAATATACTAGTTGCTGTCCTAAACTGGCTTATTTACTGACCTGCTCTGGTTTATAACCTTTGACAATCACGCATATAATGCAGTTGTTGGGGGGGGGGAATAAAAAGCAAACTAAACTCAACATTTTCCTCTCTCATGCTCTGAGGTTGCATCTTATGACAAATAGCAACTTTTACCTCTGCCATAAATACACCACTGTGCCAAAGCCTGGTGTGGACACTGGAGCACAGCACTGCATTTACAGGATTTCTGGAAAGGATGTTCTACTGCTCTTAATTAACACTCTTAATTCTTCACTTGATGCCAGATTAACTATTAAGAAAGCTAATGTCATCTTCCTAACTGTGTGTGTATTACGCTTTTCACTTGATTTGGAATTACAAACACCATTTTTTAAATGCAACAATTTGTTAAATATTGATTTGATTTTTAAATACTTCAATACTATTAAAAGCTCTATTAATTGTATTTTAACAATGAGCCAGTATGTCTATTAATCCAAATTTCAAACCCAGAATTATTTACCCATTATTTACCCATTGGAGGCCCAATGTCTTTGCTGTTGTATAAAATGTAACTGGAGCCAATATTGCTTTCACATTTAAAAGGGATACAGAATTATGTAAGTTCTCAGCCTTTGTTTCTATCTAGTACCTCTAGTTTCACAATTTGATAGCGACTTTATAATTTATAAAATTGCTTTAGAATTTAATTTGATGTATTTACTACTTGCAAACCACTCTGCATATACTACAGAAAATAATGAAACAACTAAAATGTGTTTCTTTAAAAATCAGTCTTTCCATTGGTAGGCTAATGTACATGCAAACTAGATGTTGCTCATAGCCTCCTCCTTCCTAAGACAGGAGGTTGCAATTCCTTCTAGAAGTTTTCCTCTGAGGTAGGACCCAATTTGTTACCTTCCAACCCCCAATTTCAGTTTACATATGAAAGTCATACATGCTAATAGGAGGAAAAGGAAAATGTACTCCTCAGGACAGCACATCCTACAAAGGGGGAGGAAATGATCCACCACTTCTATACTGCTCTGTACATTTTTCACAACAGGTGCCTTATACCTTCACCACAAGCTTTCCACTAAACACAGAGCTAGCTCATGTTCAGACACGATGTATCCATCAAGTTATGGCGCAAATATTGTCTCAAGGAAATTATTACCCATTAGACTCAAATATGTTCCCATATATTTACTAACAACTTAGTGGTAATTTTTAAAAATCAGACAAAAGTTTGTTTCTTAACCAACTGAAATGCAAATGCAGCAAGCAGAAAGTAAACAGAGCACACACAGTTTGAAGGGAACTAGGAAATTGGGAAAGTAAATTGATGCATTGCCTCTACAATAACTTTTCCTCCCAGCTGTATTTAAAATAGACTTGAAATGATTAAGGAGACAGTCTTCCTAAAAATGTTTAATGTGATATTCATGGTCATTACTTAGCCATATTTTCTTTTTAAGTTTTCCTATTCAGAAGTGCTGCTGCAAGACTAAATTGAGAGCTTAACAGTTTGTGGGAAATTTCTTCCTTTTTGATTTGTGGATCTAGAAAAGGTTCTCTTATTGCACTGGTTTTCTATCCTTTATTCTCTCATCCTTCCCTCCTTTTAAAGTGTAACTCATGCAACAAGTGGTAGTGTTTCATTTTCAATTTTTACATCTAAGTGTTGCTGAATGGAAAGTTACTATTGGAACTGCCAGAACTACTCCCCATACCCCATTTTACAAGACTTTACCTAGGTGTGGAAACAGCATGCCCAGAGTCAGTTCAAAGGCATTCTCTCATCTACCTGAGCACAGAGCAGTATCAAAATGCGTAACATTTCAGGACAAATTCTTCTCAATAAGTATAGTAACTCAGAGGGGCTTTGCCTTCCCCAGTATTTTTTTTTTTTTGCAGTAAAGCTGAAGTAGAGACCATCAAAATTAGGATTAGACAGAGATCTACTATTTCCTAGCAGCTATCAGAATTGGCTGCTCATTCAAACAATGTGGGAAACAGGAAAATAAAATGAAACAAATATTTTTCTTGAGTAATCTAAAAACTGCATGATGGGTACAGTTTCTCATTAAAGCCAACTCCACTTAAAACCAAAATCACATTTCTAATTAAATAAAAAACTAAAACCAAACACCCCCTCCTAAAAAAAAAAAATCAACAACACACAAGTAAACCCACCAAAAAACCTCCGAAAAATCGCAGAGGCTTCATACGTGACAAGGCTTCAGATTTTTTATCTTTTGGGAAGACAAAGCCACTCTGGGTAAATTGCTGTCATGAACTGTTTAATTAGAAAGAAATATGCCACCACAAACTGTTGCCTCACATATAGAATCTCTTTTACTAGAATTAAAAATTTAGACAAAATCTTAAAGTTACTTTAAAATGCTGGTGTGAAAATCACTGACATGAACGTAACAAGTACAAGTTCTCCCACAGAAAACCTTCCAAACAAACAATGAACAAACTGTTCAGAAGTACTCGTTCACAAAAAAGACCACACATTTGTCATAGGAACTAATTAACCTGCAAGTAAAATCAGAGTAGACCCACAAATAGCAGAACAAGTCTTCATACTTATGCTCTGTGATCTAGAGTAGGTTAGAACCTTTCAGAAGTACTTTATTTTGGTATGTCCTCTGCCAACAACAGACCTCAAAGCTGGCCTTTCTACTAGAAAATTCATTTGAAATTGCTTATGAACTCATGAAATACTATGTTATTAAGAACAACTTAAATTCATTAAGCAATAGCATTTACACTACAAATCTTCAACCAACCAGAGTAACTTCTATTCTTTTTGGGAGCCCACAGGAAACATCCTCCATCAACATTAATTTTAAAAATGGGTCTCTTCCTGCAGAAAGGAGCTCTTAAAATCACAATAGGAATATTTGAGGAGTCAATACTGAATCAGTCAGGTGAGTGCTATTGTCAAAAACAGAACAGCATTTGCCTCCCTGCTCTGAAACAGCACAGAGAAAATGGGAACCCTACTTTAGGACAGAAATTATTTCTGCTGCTGCTTCACACATCTATATCTTTTCCAGGTAGCTGTCCAGACTGTTCCAACAGAACCAACTTCTCTTACTCCTGAAAACTACAGACCCTATAGCCACATGCTCTGTAACCATTTCCTGAAGCGGAATCTTCAAAATGTGATAATTTCTTCTCTGATGAAAACATACTTTTCCAAAATTTGGTTACCTGCATTTACTGGTCATGGGTACATAGATATTTTTCTCCCTTCCCTAAGTAGAAGAGTTCTTAAATTAAAGGATACACCTAGGTTATTTTTGTAAAAACCAAAGGTGTTAACACGTACTAATAATGACTGAATTTTTACATGTGCATTTCATTTCCTTTCACACCACCGACAATCTCTGTTGGTGTTCTGAGCTTAAATGCTGCACCAGCTAGCACTCCTCCTCTGCCCTGCTCTGGTAAACACCACTGACCCACATTTAGGCTCTCCTATAGCACTGTCAGTTTGGTGAGGTGCCCCTCAGCTGAACCCTGATGAAAGAGATTGTTTAGGAAGAGAAGTCAGTGCTCTTTCTTCTGGGAGACAATGCTATCAAGGATGCAGAAGAAAGGCCCTGAGAATGTGTAGAACAGGTTACAGTGATCAAAGTCAGAGAAATAAAAAATGTAATCCGAAACCCATGTGGTTCCAGGAGTCCAGGACAGGACATTTTCCTTCAAAAGCAGTAATTTGCAACTTATTCAGATTTCTCAAACAGGTGTTTTCTCTGCTTATCTGACTCTTCAAGTCTAGAAATGCCACAATGCTGTAACTGAAAATGGATAGCAAATTCTGTGGTGGCCTCTGTGTTCAAAGACATAGAAACAAAGGAAATTGTTTAAACACCTACACAGCTGAAGTGTCCCCACAGCTTCAATCACCTGAAGTCACCAGACATACATTTATTCCATGCTGTCTTTTCACTTTCAATGAGTCTGAATTCAGACTTCAACACAATGTGGATTTGCATGTCACAGACCATATTTAGAGAGCATTATTAATCTCCTGTTGTTCTTCCTATTGTTTGCAGTGGAACATATTCTTGTTATATTTTGCATAACATTTCAACTTGTTGGTACTCTTTTATACAGTGTCTGACCCCACTTTGACAGTCCTAAAAGTTCTGAATTGTCTCAGCTTCTCATAACTTCCTATGAATATCATAAAAATAATTACAAAATGCCTGTACAACATTTCATCCTGAACATCGCAGCCTTATTCAGAGCTGCCCCACTTCCTACTCTCTCTTATCTCTACAATGAAAGAGAAAAAAAAAAAACCAAAAAGACTGTAGTGATAAAGTTGATTTTTAGAGAACATTTAAAATATCACATATTTGCCTTTACACCGTCTGACAGAGCATGCAGAGAAACTCATGGTGTCAGATGAAAGATTCCTTGTTTGCTTTTGTTGGACTGAAGCCATTTGAAAGTTTTTCTATTCACTGAAAGGAAGAGTAGGTAGGGAGAGGCAGAAATGATGGCTGCTTAGATTTAGTAGCCTACAAATAATCTACATACTCACTTTTCTCAGGCAAAATCTACCTTGTTGCAAATGCACAATCCATGACCACTAAGAGTAATAGCCAAACTTATTTTTGTAGAAAATGTTAAATTTGGACTGCTGAGCATTAAGCAGCTTTCTGACTTTACACACACAACAGTTGTGAAGAAAAATAATACGATGGTACTACTTATGGTTCTTTTGCAGGACCCCCCCTGCAATGATTCACAAATTTTTTCCAACTCTATTAGGACACACATAACTATCAGTGTTTTGAATAACTATTTTGATAATATAGATATTTGCATGTGCTTTCTGACTTCAACATTTACCTATCTGCAGAACAAGCTGTAGTATTTTTGCTCAAGACAGTCTGTTCTATAAATGAAGATGTGAAGTTTCATTTCACATATTTCAAGATTCTATTTTCTTTCCAAAAGATCTAATTACAAATAATTATTTGGCTGATGACAGGTTGGTTAAGTGCCAGACAATAAAACTACTGATATTACCTTTAATAAAATGTGCTTCAATGAAAACAACAAAGAAATTATTTGTTATTTCTCTCTATCTCCAAATCTCTGTACTAAAACAAGGTTAATAACTCACTGGGTATGTACAGAAATGCTAAGACAGTCAAGATGTGCAGATGAAGACCATGCAGGAAAACGTACTCTTTTAGTAACAGGAGAAATTGCTGACTCACTGTAGACTCACCTTAAAACTAGGAATTGGCTCAACTGTCTCTGTTTACAGCTGTTTCATGCAGCATCAGTTACAAGGGAGCTTAAGCCCAATTACACACTTTAATTAACTGTCACTTCAAGCTATAAGTGTGACCTTCAGTCAAAGATACTGTGCTGCATTTTGTACATTAAAATCCATTGAAAATATATAGAGTTTTAAAACAGCAGCTACGAACAGAATAATTTATTTTACAAAATAAAACATTCCTCACAGTCACAGCTAAAAGAATGGTCCACATTCAGAGCAGTGCAAATATATTCTGGCAGACAACAATAGAAGTCTACAATATTTAAATAAAAATGTTCTGAGATAGAAAAGTGCAGCAGTTTATCATTCATTCCACTGATAGGAGAAAAATGTCTACAATTCATCTAATGTAAAAAATCTGAGTCAAACATCTAAATACTAATTGAACAGCAGCCAGCTTTCTTTAAGTAGAGCAGAATGCAGAATATGAGTAAAACCTTTTGCTTGCTAAACCTCCAAGCTCAAGAAAATGAAGATTCTGTTCTGTCCCCTAATTTTCCCATGCTAGTTGTCTATAGCAACAGTAGCCTAGGAAGATTGCTGTTTCTAGATTTCTAAACCAAATTACTCAGCTAATGACAAAACTGACTACTGTTCTGCTTAACAGAATAATTAATAATTGCCTAACATTATTCTATTTAAAAATAAGGCTTTATGCTCCTGTAAAATACATGCAGCTTGATTAATTAATTAATCTCTGGTTTTTGGCTCCACAGTTCATTTTTCTCTTTCCATTCTGAACATTTCTTTCTCATGTAATCAAACTCACCACCAAACTAGAAGCTACAGCCTCAGTACTAAACACCATTTACACATTGTGTAATTTTTTAACAACTTGCTGATTAACCACTGGCAACGAATTCAAGTTTCTTCCTGTAGTTTTTGACATGTAGCTGCAATTGATACAATAACTGATTGTCAACACAATTTGTATTTCCACTGCAGCTGACATCTCTACCTGAAATGCTCAACAACAGCTACTTTAGAAAGGGTGAGGTTAGACCTCAAATTCAAAAACTAAGAGCTTTTACACACCTTCAGCTCCTGCTCTGTGTAATAACAACAACAACAATTAAAAAATCTAGGAAATTCTTTGCCAAGACCGTGTCAATTCTTTATTCTGCTTTTTAATAATCACAGGCTGAAGTTCTACAGCCTAAGTGGAGTTCAGTGAAGAAAGGAGAACCAGTTGGAGACACCAGATACTGATACCCATTTACTCTAAATCCAGGAAACAGCCTTCAGCATCCTAGCAGAAAGAGCATTAGAAGTGGATTTCTGTCAGGAAATGGCCTCTGCAGACACTGAGCATTAACTGTGATAAGATTGTGACAGGAACCCTGGACTGCCATTTACAGAGCAATTATACCTATTTGCATCACATTGCTGTCTGCATGGTACTGACTTTGATGATATCATTCAGAAAAACTGGGGATAAAATTTCAAAACTGAAATAAAAAAGCTTTACTAGGAAAGACTGGGAAGAAAGCAGAAAACAAATATCCAAAGGTGAATATGGAGTTTTCTATTTCATGGAGTAAGGAAGAAAGAATATTTATCTGACATTAGGGATTAAAAATTTGCAAAAAAAAAAGCATTGTGTAAAACTGGCTTATTAATTTAATTTAAGGATTTTTTAAAATTTAAGTTTAAAGATTAAAAAATACTACTCCACAAACTTTCAATACATTGTGGAGGTTTGTTTCTTAGTAATAAAAACCTAGGCATTTGTGTTGTCTTTCTAAAGATTAGACTAAAATTTTACTTTAGGAAATTCAACAGTTCGAGAATTTACAGTTTTATTTTTGTCATATGTTCTAGTATTTATTTTCAAGATTTATAGTTAAAGTTTTAATTAACTTTTAAAGATATTAGGTGCAGGGAAGTTAACTTCTAATAAGTACCAATAAATAGACTAAATATACCATTCAAAGTTCAATGAATTTTTTAATCAGAAACAAGTGTTCTATAAAACTAAAATTTAAGATAAACAACTTACAATCTTCAATTAAAGAACCAGAAATTGTCTCCTTGGAAAATCTGGTCTAAGATTTTAAACTGAGAGTCCTCCCGAAAGCATTTTATGTTTTACAGGCTACAGCAGATATCTGACAGAATATATAAAGAATTATTGTGACAATCCTGATATGTATTTTAAATGTAGATCAACCAACTACAGATTAAAAATTGTAAAAGTACTGTCAGGGAGTGAAACCAATACATAAATCTCTCTTACACTACAGAAATTTAAGACAGTACTTATCCCAAACATGGTGTTCCAAAGCATAAACGAGCCCCAGCCCAATAAATTAGGCTAAAACCAAAAGATTTCACACGGCAAGTTATGAAATATTGCTGAAGTATGGGAACAACTTTGCCTCCAAGGAAAGGCTTAATTAACAGTTTCAGTGACTATGTTTTTACATTAAATCCACATAAAAGTCATCTTGTAGCAAGATCTGTACTTTGAATTTATGTGGTGTTTATCTGCCTGAGGTTACCAAAACCACATCTAACATACCTTGGCAAAGAAGACTGTGAGGTGCGTTTCACTGCCAAGTATCCAAATGGGAAATTTTGGAGATTTCAAATAGGAGCCAACCTAAAAAGGTACAGCAAAATCAGAAATACAAAATCAGAAATGCAAACCAGAAAGTTCACCAAGTTAGTGACCAAGTTAACGAAAATTTAGGTAGTTTTCAGCACAGTTAGGACTCCACTGTTATAAAATGTTCAATAAAATGATGTATTTAGCTTGCAGACAAGTACTACACTTAACAATACTAGCATCAGATGCTAATGAAAAGTAGAAGTCCACTTGATTTATTAATTGTTTGTGGATTAATTATTTCAGAATTGACATTTATTTAATAAATTAGAGGACACCCAGTTGCAGTCAATACACCAACATCCTGCCAACTACATTATTCTCTTCAACTCTGAGACAAGCTAAAGAATTTAATACAGACTACAAATAAAGCAAAGAGCAACCAAAAAGGTTCATGAATTAAAGAGTATTAATGCTGTTTCAAAAGTAGTCTTTGTAGAACAGCCAGGACCCCATAGGGGATGCTGGATAAGCTCAGGGAGGGCTGTTACCCATGGGTGGGACCCCACACTGGAAGAGGGGAAGTACAGAATCCCTTGCAGCCCACAAAGGACCAGCACATGGACTGTACTAATGGTGCCCTACAGCAGGAGTCCCTTGCTGCAGCCAGCCAGGGAAGAAGTGAAGGAGTTGACTGCACCATTAAAACAGACAACCTGGCCCAAGGACCAAGGGCAGAGGTTGTAATGGATGTCTTTAATTTGTTGTAAGCCATAATTCCAGTTGCTGTTGCAGGAATTACTGTAACAGGGACCACCTGAAGCAGTGGAGGAGCAGCCTTACAGGAAGCAGATGCAGCACAGCAGTGACCTGTCCTGAGCTGGCTTTGGTGCCCGATGACTCCAGGCAGCACCACATCTCCTATCTGGAGTGACCACCTGAACACATGGAGCCCAAAGCAGGGACTGAATGAACTCAAAGGACATTTCATGGACATGGTACAGACATTCAGCAGGGGTGGTCAGACTAAGGCAATGACAGATATATTTTGTAACAAAGGGTGAAAAGGGGGGTGGTGTTCAATGAGGTTGTATTGAATAGTGTGGGACCTGAGCATGACATAAAGGGTATGGAATAAGGGGTGGAATGTGCTGTTGGAATGGAATAGAATTAGTGACCAAAAGATATAAAGTGGGAGGGAATAAGGAGGAATGGGGGGACATTTGGAGTGATGGCATCTTGCGAAGTAACTGTTACACTTGATGGAACTGTGTTCTCCTGGACATGGCTGGATGCCTGCCTGTCCATCAAAAACCATAATTAATTTCTTATTTTGTTTTGCTTGTGTGTGTGGCTTTTGTTTTCCCTACTAAACTGCCTTTATCTCGAGCCATGAGGTTTTTTTTTATTTCTCATATAAAAACCAGAAATCAAGAAATTCTGTCACAACAGGAAGAAACAAAATGGACTATGGTGCACCAGCAACTTTCAAATGTTCAGAGATAAATACATAAAATACCTTTTACATTTTGAATATATTGTATTTAGAATAGAGTTGCTTAATAGTAGTTTTATCATTTTTACTTACAGATATTTATTTTAAATGGAAGAGAGTGAAGGCATAAAAAAAGATCAATAAAATTGCAACACAACAGCAAGCCCTTTTGGGACTTCACAGTTTTAAAACCATCTACAAAATTTAGCTAGAGTTATTTCCATAAAAACATAAGCTTCTAACTAACAATAATCAACTGGTGCAATAAAGTTCTAATCTAAATAGCATCAAAGAACATTTACTCAGTAAGATGCATTTAAATTTTTTATATATTTGTCTTAATATATGTTTCATATATGTCTCAATATATGAATTTGGATATTATTTGGATGTTCTTTAAGATCTCCAACAGTACACAGTAAAGCTTTCAGTAATACTGTTAAAAAAGCCCACAACACCTTAATGAAAGAAAAGTTTTAAATGATGTAGAAAACAGCTTACCTTACAATATCTCAGCGATTCCATCAACGTCAAAAAGCCTACTGTTGCCTGTTTGTGTATGCCAAGAAGTTCTGTTCAAAAGAAAACACATTTATCCAAGAAAAATCTGCACATTCTATTTTAAGCCATTTTTTCTTACTTTCAAAATTGGTCAAGTAATAACAATTTTAAGTTATGCAGTTTTAGTAACAATAACAAATCATCAAGATATAGTAAAAAATATATAACTCTCTCTATAAATAAGATCTCTCTATAAAATAAGACCCAGACTCATAGTTTTAACAGGTTCTTGTTGATAGCCTCATTTAAAAGCCTCTTGGACTTTGTAGGAGGGGAATACTTGCAATTTACATCACAATTATTCTTAGAAAAATCTAAGAAGAACAGCTATCTTCAAGAAGAGAAAACCCCATATACGTGGATAAACGAATGCTTTTTCCTCTCTCCCTCTTTTTTCTTAGAGTTCCTTGACCATATTTATCTTATGCACTTCACATTCTGAATAATAAACCACAATTTTTGAAATAATAATTTTTTAAGCAGAAAAACTAATTTGATTTTCAATACTGACTTCTATTTAAAGCTCTCAAACACACACAGCTGCCAGGAACAGCTGAAATATTTATGTACTACTGATTGGAAGAGCACTTATAGAGCCTTATTTGAGGTCCTCTAATATAAATAAAGAGAAAGTACTTCAAAATTCAAGTTTCGAATCTAATTATACAGATTTGGAAGAAGCTCTGGGCTTTCATGTACATCATCTAAGGAGCTCCAAGTACTGCCTCCTTAGAACAGCTCTGCTAGAACCCCAAACGCTGTCTAACAAGAGCAGCACACACTGGAAGCACACACTATGATCAGTTTAAGAATATCTGCATTTCCTTTATTTTGTTGAACACTGACTTCCATATTTGAAAGTGCCCTCTAAAACACTAAGGCTCAACCATAATTTTTACCACCAGTCATCTGTGTACAACAGCGTAAAACTGTTTATCCATGGGCTAAAGCCTCAGGACCACAGCAAGTGAAAGAAGCCATTCCGAATTTAAAAGATTCCTGGATTCGCAGAAGTGAACTCTGCAGCACCAGGCACGCTATACTCTCCTCACCAACTTCAAGTTTTACCTCACTGAATTTTGGAACAGTGCAGAACAGTTATTACAGTATTGGTTTAATTTTTCCCCTCTACTGTTGAGCAAAAGTCCCTCTATATCCAATTCTGAAAATCAAAACCCAAAAAATTTACAAACATGAATTTGTTCACTGCCTTTGTGTCTGAAAGTACAAGTCTTTCCTTAGAGGGTGAGCTATAGATATTAAAAGGCTCTTTGCAGTGTAGAATTCTTTGATCTGAAAGCTGTGCTTTCACAGATTACCTTCAAACTTGCTTGGAATTAAAATATTCAGGGGTGCACACATTATGCTCATCAAAACCCCATTATCTCCCTGGCTAATAGCTGAGTGGCTATAAATTGCCATATGCTGAGACAATTCATCCTTTCTTTGAGCTGGGGGAAAGAGAGCTATAGCCCAATTAAAAAAAACTAGTGAAGAATCCTGCAAACTAGGGAACAGATAACATACAGAAATAGCACATTTATATGTGCAATGAAGAAAATTAGTGGAGAAGTAAGCAATAGTAAATTAGAAAAGTAATTTTATGCATCACAGATACTTCTTAAAAACCTGTAACAAAAATCAATGTGAAGTTCAGTCTGCTAAACAAGTGATATAGGAGCCAGTACCTGGGCACAGAACATCTAAGTCACATGTAAATAATATTTACTATTCAGAAAATTATTCAAAATAATTCTATGATTAAGTACTTTGTCCCCCTGACAGATAACTAGATGAGAACTCTGATAACTAGAGAGTACAGACTAGAGAGTGCTGTGATTCTGGCTATAACTGTAGTCACACAGTGTCAATATTCTGAATAGTTAGTAGCCAAGCCACACAGACTGTGTATCTGTGTACAAAGCTCCTAGGTTAACTTCGGCTTGTAGTCACTGATCTATCTACCCATGCCTCCTTCAGAATTAGCCAACAGAGAGGAGAAACACAAAAGCAAAAACTACTCTCAGATGATTTACAAAGAAACAAAAGGAGGCTAGCTGCACTAAATCAAAGTTTATTCTGTGAATATCCTCACTCCACGAAGAGAGATGACTGGAAGACATCTGATAAGACCAAGGATCAACTAAGAAAATGAATATTTATGCCTCTTGTCACAAAGTTAGTTTCTCTTGCTTGGAAAAGCACTTTTGCCAAGACTCAAATTTCCGAAGCCATTCCCGTTTCCATCCGCATCAGCACAGCGCCACCCAGGGGCCACACCAAGCCCACAAATCCCTGGCACCGCCCGGGAAAAGCAGTTCCAGCCCTGGCTGCATTCACAGGGAGCTGCTACAGTGCATGGAGGAACAACAGCCCCAAAAAAGCAGCAAAAAGTACCAACTACCTCCCCATATCTTCCTACTGCGAACAGCTGTGGCAAGAGAAGAGATCAGAATAAGAAGAAAGGTTTAAAGGAGAACATGTGGATAGTCAAAGAAGAGACTTGGCCATTTCAGTGGCATTTTTACCACCCGTGGCCAAGAGCAATTCCAGTTAGTAACTCCTACCCTATTTGGAAAATATGCAATACTGTGAGAGCCAGTGCTCTGAGTACAATCTGCAAAGACATGGTAATTCCTCAAGTTTGCAATTTAGTCTGTTCTTTCGTCACTGCTAAAATTACTGGCAGTACCTTTAAAATGGCTTATAAATAATTTTAATTATTTATGTAATTAAAAACTGCTTATCTAAATAGTTGAAAAAGAGGTAAAGTGACTTCAGATAACTTATGAATGAAACAGTGTTCAGTCTTTGTTGCTTTGATACCTTCAACCCTTCTACATGAAAAGCTCATAAGCATTGACATGAAAGAAGCTGAAGGTTTTACACACAAAGAGAAAAAATCCAAGAGAAATGCTCAAGAAGAAAAGATGACAAAAAGGATTTCTATATAAAGGAAATGTGACAACATATCCAAAATTCAGCCTAGCCTATGAAGTTGTGAACAGTACCAGCTGCTCTTTATCTTTCTTTTTGATAGACTGTAACAAATCACTTGGTAACAAATACAATTATAGACTTAAGACTGTGTATAAGCAGGTTCCGGCTTATTATCCAAAGTCTTCAAGAAAATGGAGGGCTCCCAACATAAAGTCCAATGACTTGACTGGTCAGAAAAGCTAATAGGACACATAACACCAGATCCTTAAGAAGTACTAAAGATCTCTTCCTCTGCTCTCCACAAAAAGACTCTATGGGACTTCCCGTTCTAGGTTTTTAGAGCAGAACTAACTGAGAACCTGAATGTCCAAAGCAAGTTCAGCATTCTCAGAAAAGAAAAAAATTCCAACTTGGATAACAAAGAAATAAAGCCTACCAGAAAGATAATCTGAAAAGCAAATGAGGTAACGAACTCACAGATTTCAAAACCAGTATACCGAATTGCAGAACAGCAACTTAGCCTAATGTAAAGGAAAGCTCCTAGAAAATTCAGATTGATTGATCGATCATAATCTAAAAATTCAGACTGATATATCATAATCAAAAAGGGAAAATTAAAAATACCCAAGAAAACATACAGATAAAACCCAGAAGGCTAATTAAAATAAATTTCTATTAGAAATAGGGGGATAAATGACAACAATGTCAAATAGAGGAAAGTTAGATAGAATATGCAAATGACATTCTCTAAGTCTGAAAGCACAGGCTGCATGACATCATAACCAAGTGCAAGTCTAAGATGTCTCAAGGGAGATTATATTACTTGTTCATCATCAAACCAGAGCATTTTGATTCAGGTCTTGCATGGATCTGTCCTGAACCTAATTTCAAGTTAGTATTTTCTGTGCTGACTTAGATGATAGAAAATCATTGAGAAACATGCTGATGAACCCGAGATGGACTAGCAGTAAAGAGGAGATGTGAACAAGTCAAATTTTTCCTGCTTTCATATAATCTCCACTTGTAAAATGAAACCCAACAAACACAAAAGCCCTCTGATCATGAGCCTCCACCAAATCACTCCACTATGTCCATGTCTTTCCTGCCCTGGGGAGCCCAAAACTGGACACACCACTCCAGAGGTGGTCCCAGAAGGATGGAAAGAACCATCATTTCTCTCCAGCTGCTGGCTACCCTCCTGCACAGCCCTTCTTTGCCAGGACACACCAGTGACTGAGTGCAACTCACTGCCCACAGGGGCCTCGGCTCCTGTCCTACCAGGCTGCTTCCCAGCCAGCCAGTGCTGCCCTCTGCTGTTCCACGGGTTTGTTCCATCCTGGGCGTAGGACTCGGGTGCATCTCGGGACATTACTGTCAGTTCATTTCTCTAGTTTGATGTGGCTGTTTTGAACAGTGGCCTTGTCTTCAAACTTCCCAAATTGCAGAGACTGCACTCCCTTCCATCATCCAGGTCATCAGGTAATGTCTCCATTCAACTTGTAGCTGACAATCCTGTATTCACTGATACTAACATCAGCAATTTTGTGCAAGTATGTTGTATTTCCATTTGAAGTCTACTTAATTCAAAGGGCAGTAAACAAGGAGACTATCCAAACAGAAATGGAATACATACCAAATCTATAGGTCAGCATCTCAGAGGATGTAAAAAAAAAACAAGCATAAACTAGAACCAACTTACTCATTCCTGAACATTCTCTGTCTCCATCCCACACATTAGAAACAGCATGTCCAGTCAACAGCAGATTAATCAAACTTTGGCTACACAACAGAAAGAAATTATGTAAGACATAAGAAATTAAAAGGGACATGAAATTTTTTTCAAAAAATATGGTTATCTGTAACAAATTCAAAAATTATTGAATTACCCAAGCAGACATTTTGTAACTATTTTCCATTAACTAGTGTGCATTTTAATTCAGGAACTCTATCATCTCCACTCTTTCAAACATGAACTTGATAGAGAATGTAGCCCTGAATTTGAGAATTATCCATCTGAAAATTTAACAACAGAAGCATTTCCTCAGAACTGATGTACTAAAAGGAGTTAGCAGTGAAATAGACAGACTTTCATTGTAGCTTTTAGTTATTTTCAAAGTTACAATTGAGTCCCTCTTTTAATGTCAGTGACTTCCTAAAAAACAATCAGTTACATAAGACAAAAAAAATTAGCCCAAAAATCTATTTTAAGTGGTAGCAAACTTTTTTTGCAGCTTACCTTCCATGACCATAAACAGGATCTATCAATGGCTCAGTTGCATCTTCAATTTCATTTTTTATGTTTTCTATACCCTGTAGAAAAATTACAAACATTTTTGCTGTCTTAAGGAATGAGCTGCAACATTTATACAACAGGATGCAACAGTAAAACATTGGGAGGCTGATGTTTTTACATTAACTGATAAAGGTTGCTTTCTCTTCAAAGGAAGATGTTTTCAAACATCTTGCAAGGAAGGATATTTTCAAAATGTGTAAGTCTCCCAGATCAAAAAAGAAAAAGACAAACCAAAACCACAAAAAACCAAAGGACTGAGCCTTTCAAATTTTTAGGCTGGAACTGTACTGCAACATAGATGAAGATACCATTTCATTAATTTATCTGAACTTAGTTCATCAGTTTATTTTTTCACCTTTTACAGAAAAAGGGTTACATGATCAAACTTTCTTTTAACAAAGAAACAAAACCCACCCAAAAAACACATCAAGCAATCCACAAACCTTTGTCAGTATTACAGAATACAGAAAGAGCAACACTCCAAATCTGTTTGTCCATGCTGAATATTGATCCCAAACTGCAGCCTTCAGTTCAGGGAAGCTTTTGAATGCTCGTTTGCTAAAGACAAAAACCAGTAACAAACAAACAACAGAAAAGAAGTACGTATTGAGATGAAGCATTAGAATAGTGTCACAAAGCACTGCCAAGAATTACTAAGACCTAACATGAAAATGTCAAAGTAGAACAGATCTGGTGTTATATACAGAATGACACAGCAGCTCCTCTGGAGTTATGGTAACTGCCATCTGCAGATGATAAATAATTCTGGAGCAAAATGCAGAAATGAATGATTTTTATATGCAAGCACTAACCATAAAATTATATATATGTGTGAAAGAGCTGAGTGGCTTGCACCACTACTGTAATTCTATAAAACACTGTTACTGAAATTGCAAATATACTGTACGTCACCAAAATAATATTTGTATTATATAGTGTTCTGAACGACATTCAGCCCAGAAACAATGGAGAAATAAACCTACTTAACCATGTGAGACTATCTTCCAGGCTTTTGATGCAATTATTTTATTTCCCATAAGAATTTAACTTTGTTAAGACACTAGCTCTGGAAAATGCAAATTGTTCAAAACATTGAACAGTGGCACATTGACATCTGGGATACTATCTTATTGCATAATATGGTGACTGCCTGGTTGGTAAGGTGACATCATGTGATCATATGGTCAAAAAGGAAAAAATCTGAAATAAAAACTGAGGAAAGGAAGAAATTCACCAATATCCCAGTGAAGCAACACACTTGGAATTCCTTGGGTAGTTAGAGCTAAATATTACATTTCAGAACACAAACATTAGTTTGAGTAATTCAAACTAGATCATAGTTTTGCATATCTTACACAAACAGCACATTATTTTTTTTTCTGATTTCTTGCATACTTTTAGTAAGCTTTGTTTAAAAATGAAACAGATCTACAAAAATATATCCATAGATGGGTTTACTCTGGCTAATACTTGATTTGTAAACATCCTTTCTTCATCAGTAGAGTACACACAGCATACAAGGTATGCAAGGAAAAGCCAGTTCTGAAATCCACCTGATGTCTAAAGGCAAATGCCAGAGCATTGATTCCCAGTGAGAATGACAGAAAAAAATTAATTTGGTACCACAAGTCCAAAGATTGAAGGGGTGAGCAGGAGGGGAGGAGGAAGGGCAGGAAATTAGTGTTTTGATCAGCTAAGGTTATAAAAACTTTATATTTGCCTCTTATTTCCTTATATGACAATGGGTTAAAAAAAATAAACTATAATTACTATTGATAAAATGAGCTGTGGTTATTTCAGTTCTAATTAGCAACATTTTCCATCTCAGGTGTTTTTTGGAATTCTGCTGGTCTTTATTTACTTTTTGGGGATTGATTTGTATAATATTTACCCAATTGTTCACTGTGAAAATAAAAGGCTGTTACCTTTAAATATAAACTCACTAGAACTGTGAGCTCTGGGTTTAGACCTCAAAAAAAGAACTGTGTTTAAAGTATGAAACAAAAATCAGTCTTGTATATGAAACATTTTTAAAAAATGTTTCTTATGATATCTCAAATCAGGAAAAAGTATTGATGACATTATATAGTTATTGAGGATTAACATCTTTAATTTAAATAGTAATCTTTATTAGATTTCCAGAACCTTGTGTTCATAAACTTGAAATGCATAAACTATCTAACCAATTTACTACATGACATTGCTCCAGTTTTTTTTTAAAGCCTAATACTTATGCTCAAAATGATATTCCATTTTAAATGGCTAAAATGCAAAGAAAAAACACAAAACCCCCCACACCAAAACTTGAAATCCAAGTTTAACCTAATGAGTAACACACAAAAAGTTCCTCAGCATACCCCTTTCAGGCCTGTGAATATTAGTGTAACTTCAAAATATTGTATTTTAAATGTTCCAACATATTACTTACTGAATTAATGCATGAAATCGCTCAAAGCCAAGCTCTTCCACAGCCAAGGCAGCTATACACAAGAGACACTTTTCAGCACTACACATGGCAAAAAAATGACACAAGATACACACAGCAAGCTAGAATACTTTCAAGCTCTAATTATATTTTTAATCCTCTCCTGACATTTAAATTTAACTGATTAGTATAAACTAATTTACTGCAACATTAAGATTCCACCATACAAATTAGTGAGAACATTTCTATTTGGACTAATCAATTTATTAAAAGCACAAAGCCACTGGCATGTTGGAAATATTTGTCATACACTGAGCTGTTGCTTTTGTACAAAGTGTGGCTGTCACAAAGTCACATAGTCACGAAGTCATACAGTAAGCATATGCATACTATAGATATAATTTTGCAGGTCAACACGAAGTACTATTTCCTAGAAAAGCAAGCATGATTATTTGGATCATTTTATCAGTGTAGGTAAGCTGTATTTTTTCTTTGAATATACACTTCTGTTACTGAAATTCAGTTTATAATTTCCCCCTTTAATGCTTATTTATTACAAACAAAAAAGTAGAATTATTCTAAACAGTGTTACACATTCTGTTTTTAAGTAAGTTCTTGTTGTTTTCTTTCAACAACGGATAAACAGCCTTTCAAATTAGCGTGTGTCCAGGGCATAAAAAAATACAGCATTAGTGTCTTCCCAAGTTCAACACAGGCTTTATACCTTTCCTTTTTCTTTTCTTTATCTTTCTGCTAGTAGAGCAATACACAAAACAGACAGATCTGCTTTTTGATAGATACCAATTGATGCTGAGTATTTAAACAATGTCTGATCACTGAGCTACAGAATGTAGCTGCATACAATTCAGTTAAGATCTGAAGCCATTATGGCTAGCACTACTGATCAATTCTCCCCACCAGAATTTCCCAAAAGGCATTTTATGCTTATTCTGATTGCATTTTGAAAGACGTATTTAATTTGTCCTACATGCAAATACAACTGCTTCTTAAGCAACAGAATACTTTCATTTTCAACTTAAGAAATAAAGCAGCAGCAATCTTAAGAATTTTAGTTTTTGTCATTTGAATAACTACAAGGAATTGCTTAGATTGCCAAGAGTAAAACTGGACTTAAATGAATGTATTTTAAAGACATTTTTATAAAATATGAAACAATGAATCTAAATTGCAGAAAATTCTGCAAAAACTAACCTTGCTTGAAGAACACATGTTTTTGTAAGCAGGAGGTTAGAGGGACTAACTCATATAAAGCAATCTTTGAACTGGGAACTTGCACTACTAAAGCCAACACATGGCCAACAAGTGACTGCTGTACACCACAAAAGCAGATGAAAAATGCTATTGCATTCAGTAAGTGTGCTCGAATCCACCTTTTGTTCACAGAGCAGGATGATAGGCAGTTTCATTCTGTTACTAAAGAACAGAGTGAAATGCTACGATAATTACTATTTGAAATAAAGGGAAATAAGTAGAAATTCTAAAGAGAAGTAGAGCTATACATAACCCAAACAATGCTAAATAAAGACAGTGCTTAGTGGAACGAAAAAGAACAAACAGCAAGAGAACATGAGATGCATGAGAAATACAATTGTTTAGAAATTCTTTAAAATTGTACTCTATCATGCTGTGTCTAAGCATATTTCATGGCTTTATTATAAACATATCTCCACATCCAATTCTCAAACAGCCTGCCATATGGAACTGTATCTGTAAGACTCCCTGCTCACCCAACTCATCTCTTAACTCCTATCAACTATGACAATGCCAGTTTCTATTTTTATTAAGTACAGCAGTCAGGCAAGAAATAAATTTATTCCTTTGCACTAGCAGTTACACAACTTTGCATTACTCACAATATCTTCTCCTCAACATCTTTGTCCCACCCTTAACCAGGTTAAGAAGATGGTTTACAGGTGAATAGCAGGACAGAGGAAGGGAAAAAAGCCCAAACCTAACTAACATATCTTAAATTGGTAAGTGCACAGCATTACACATAGAAGGCAAAATGCTGTACATAGGAGAGGTGCAGTGTCTAGCAGGGAATGTAGAACAGAACAATGAAAGAGATCAACATTGTCCATGACATAAGCAGGCTGTACATGGGAAATGTATCCTGGTCTTCCCTGAGCACATTCCATGTTAAGGACAAGTCAGTCAGAACTTGAAGACTTGCACAGAAACATGAAAAATGTAGTTATATAATAGAATGGATTAGTTCGTAAGTGTCAGTTTTGAAAGTAATTATTAACTTGATTGTGTGTTTAAAAACACTGTTGAACATTTTCTACAGTAAAAAGTCCTTTGGAATCAAGCAATACATTAAAAAAAACAGGACAGTAAGATCCTGTAGACAACTAGGCTCTGCTTCACTTTATGTAGAAAACAAACTTCCTATCACTGGCAAGAGCTTCAGAGACAACTAAAAAAAAAGGAAAAACCCAGAATTTCAACTGGCTTGAAATTTCATTTCACCCAGAGTTACAACTGCCTTATCTTGCGAAGGATAAAACAGAAAAGTTGCAGATAAAACTTTCTGTGTAATACTTTTTCTTACTTTAAAAAATGCTCACCTTGGAGCATTTTTCTTATGCACTGACCGTCTGTTTCTTCAATTAAATATCATTTTAATTATTATTGCTTGAGCCTTCTAAAGCACAGGGAACACTTGCTAAAAGCAGATGAAGATGACTTGTAACAAAGAGCTCCAGCACTACAAATTGCTATAACTAGCTGTGCACATATAAATCTGTTTGTACAATTCTTACTTTGTAGTTATGCCACAAACTGCTGAATAACATATTCCTTCCATCAAAAGACAGCACATCTACAAGCAATATGTTTTCATGTGAAGAGATCTTCATACTTCTTAAGGCACAAATTGTGAACAAAAACTAAAAGAAAAAGCAGCTTATCTTTTAACACATTAGATCTTTCCTGTTTAAAGATTAATAAATACAACTCTCTGATCATATGTGCACAAACTTTCCACGTCACTGACTCTGCAGCAGTTATGACTGGGTGCCTCATCTTAGTGCAACAGATGATGTCTCCTGGATCTTTGATGTTAGTAACTCATGAAGGAGTGAAGACATTTGCAAAAAGCAGGTAACTGAAAAATTCCGAACTACAAAGAAATTACGGTAATTTACCAGAAGGTGGTTTAAATTGTTTGGTACTGCACAGACAAATGGCAAAAGGCTACTTCTCCATAACAGAGGATCCAGAATAATTTAGAACAAATAAAGCACTGGAGAATTTTCTACAAAAGTCTTCTAAAGCAACAAGAGACAAGTATTCTTCCTGTGTTAAGAAGCATGTAGATACTTCAAAATTAAAGATGTATCAGGTCCCAGTAAATTACAAAATAAAACTGAAGATTATGGAAATTGCTGAAATACTAAAGAAACATATATGTTAGAACTCCAATGGCAAGACACCACATTGCTTTCAACAAAAAGGATAAATGCCTCTAATTACAACAAACAAAAATCTTGTCTTTTGCTAATGGGTTCACAAAGGCAAACCCCCCCATCTGTGAATCAATAAAATAGCAGTGGTCCCTCAAAAACCATGTATTACTTCACCAAGTGATGGGTAATTTAGCACAGAAATACAGCTTACAAGGTTGCTCCTCTTGATGACTAGATTCTGCAGGACTTTCAGAAATACTGGCAGTTTCTTCGGTTGTTTTTCCTCTTATCCATGTTGCCAGACAGTACGACTCAGAATTATCAGAGCAAGCCATTTCCAAAATATCACATAATGTATGACAGAGAAGGTTCTTCTGCTCCTCTTCTGAAAGATCAGAAACCTACGTAAGTCTGATTGCTGAGAACCATTGTCATATATAAGCTACTAGTATCCTTTTTATACATTAATTCAATCTAAATAATTACTACTTTTATCTCATTAATTACTAATGTTAATTGCTCTGACTCTACTGGACCAAAGATTACAAGGCTGTCTTTAGAAAAATGTGGTTTTATAGGATTTGTAACTCTTTCCATTTCTTAATAACAGATTTCAATGAAATATTTCTAAAACACAGAAATATTAAGCATCAGCACAGACCTCACAAAGAGGAGTTCAGAAGCATACAGTATACATATGATATGGAAGAGCACAAACAAACAACAAAGTATGAAATATTTTAAGTTTTTTTTTAACTAATACATGCTTTACAAATAAATAAAATGGAAAAATAACGAGGAGGAAAATAAAAGGGTCTCAGTACCTGGACAGTCTCTCCAAGTAGACTTTTCACTGGTAAAAAGCCTCTTCAAAAGGAATGCCTTTGTTAGCAATGAATAAAATATTATTAAAATACAAGGCAACATTACCTTTTGCATTATGTCACAAGCATCAAAGCATTTTTGCATGTTTTTAAAAGAGTTTCAAGCTGCTTACCATTCAGAACAAGACTCTGAGCCTTGTTTATTGACTTTTCCCCATCAAACCAGCTACAAAGGTGGCCTCATAACTACATTCAACACCATTGAGTTTGAACCTGAAGTACACCTCAAGTACACATAGTGCATTTTGGCACATACACCTCCAGACTCCCAGGACTGCAGGAATGGAGGCACAAATATTTTTCAGTATAACTGCTCAGTAGTACAAGACATCTCTAGTCACTAACACAAACCCCTTTAGTAGCTAACAAGCCCACCTCTTGTAACCATTGCAAATGATAACCTCTAGACCAGGTTAAAGAAATCCTATGCATTTCCATATCCCTGCTTTGTTTAATCATCAATGCTAATGTAATGCCGCAATTAAACAAAAAAGCTCTAAGTTACAGAGAGAACAATGAAAGAAGAAACTTCATGAAGGAGAGTCTTGCCATTTCAGGTATTTTTACCACCTCAGAAACAGCTGGTTCAACTTTCACTGCTTTCCTGACATGCTCACCCTGTTCTCCCATTACAGATTTTTTTTTAACAGATTTTTTTTTTGCGAACTTTGTTAGATGTGAAAATCAACTACTTCAAATGTATCTAATACAGATTACAAAAGAAAAAAGCAAACACTGTGACACAGACATTACCCTTAAAGGCAGGGAATTCAAGAGATGTGAAAGGATTAGGATTAAATTTGTGTCTGATCTTTTCCTCCTCCCCTTTACAATGCATTCCCGATTTTGAAGTTACTTCTGCTTGGATCAGCCTGCTGCACTTCCTCAAACAAATGTCCTTCTGCAAAATTACAGCTGAAAATCAGCCCATGCTCATCCCTGCCTTTTTACAGAGATTTTGCCTCCTCCACATTTTAATTATGAAACCAAAATACAACTGATCTGCAATTTTTTTCATATCTATTTTAACTCCAAATGTATAAAGAACAAATTTTGGGCTCATTGATTTTAAACCAATAAAGGCATCTTACCTGTACAGGTGCTATCACTGCACAAGGGCCACCTTCAAATTGTTCTAATGCAGTTGATTCAGAGTCGCTAAAAACAAATCCTGTCAAATGAAAAAGGATTTAATGAAATATGTAAACAAGTATGTATACTCCTTCCCTAACAGAAATAACACCTGATTTATTCACCTTTAAAAATTAGGTTTTTGTTTCCTTGGTAATGTAACTGCATATGGTTAAACTACCTGAAGCAAAAAAGTCATGACTACAGATGAAAGGACAGATATTAATTATTTATATCTGCAATTAAATCATGACCACAAAGGTCCAACAGCTAGGATTGTAAACAAAAGAATTTCTAACTTAAACCATAGTTTTTATTTTATAATAGTTCATTTCTTATCAATAAATTAAAATGTGTGTATTATTTTGTCTACATATGTAATGAAAATACATCTTGGAACCTTTGCTGAACATATATAATACACTTCTATTCCTGATGAATGGCACAGTATGCCTCCCACTGATCTCATTTTTGACTTACCAGCACATCCTATTAAGGACTAAAATATGCTGAGTAGCTTAAATATTCACTTGCAACCCCTGAATCAAACCTCTTAATGGTGTTCTTTTACAGAAGATACACTGCATTTACTGAAGTGCAACATCAACAATTCTCCCCCTCCAGCTTTAATGCTCTGTATTAATAATTTGTATTTCAGAATTATCTTAAAGTCACATAATAAAGCAAATACTGGAGCAATTATAGCAAAATTGTTTCATTACCACCTTGCCCTTAAACTTGTCTATAAGATAGGTGATTCATATAATTCATTACTCACTGATAAATGCACATGCAATTACCTTGATGAAGCTGACACACGGCAACTTAGAGTGAGTGGTGTTTTGCATTATCCTTTTAAGTAATGATAAGATTGTGCCAAAGTCATTCTAGTTCACTGTAATCTAGAAACCATGCAACTGTAGTCAGCAAGTAACCAGCAAACACAAGCAAGTGGGGGCAGGCAGAAAGGGGATACACATGCATCTCATCAAGGACTGACAGTGTCAGCCTCAGCAGAAAGAAAATTCAATGCTACTTTCCCACAATTTCTCCTCTTCCCAATTCTGTAGGATTACAAACTGCCATAACAAAAGCACTCTAAACCCTGGATGTGAATTTGAACTGAGGAAATGCATCCCCCCACACTACAGCATGGCAAGTACATCATCCCAGGCAGCAAGATAGGACAACTGCATGTTTTGTACGCCATACTTCATCACGGAATAGTGGATGTTCCACAACAATGTGAATTTTTTGTTTTAAACAGGATCAGGGTGGCCATGGGGTATCTGCTGTATCTGACCAAAGGGTCCAGGTTGTTTTTAACCACATGTGCAAGCAAGTGCATTACAAAGATGTATTTTATATCCAAAACCTAGGTGACTAGGTCAAGCCTACATACTTCGATCTGGCATCACCTGATGTAGCAATGAAGCTCCATTAACTCCTACTTGAAGCAAATTTTGTAGTAATGCCATTTCACTGCCCTGTTAACATGCCCTACTAAGAAATTTCATCAGTCCTTTCAACCTTCTGAATTGGTCTGTGCAAGCTTAGAATATTAAAAGGTAAGTCCTCCTCTGCTTTGAAGCATTATTGCATGCCATCTAAGCACACTTCAACAAGAGAGCTTTTTTATTTGTTTTAATGATTTGTTTCTGCAGAAAAACAACATACTTGGGTGTGGTGCCAGTAAACCACACTTAAGAAATCTTGAATTTGCTTCACATTCTTCAGGCTTCTTATAGAATGCATGTACTGTCTCAGCTTAACCCTGCCCTGTTTTTCAAAATTGCTTCCTAAAAACAAAGAACATCAAGTGATCCACCAGAATTAATATAAATTTGAGACAGACAATGTAAAGTTGATATCACACAGAATTTCACAGACTACAACCACAGGCAAAATACATATAAATACCCAAGGAAACACTTCTTATTACTTAAATGCTGCTTAATGTTTAATAAATACTAAGATTCTAAAAGTTGTTAAGGAAAAAAGTGGGCTTCAGGCAGTATGGTCTTGCTCTTTTAAAAAAGTTCTACAGAACTGGAAGTCAGCTCAGGTAAAATTTCAGAAATCAGCATTCCAAACTCCAGCTGGATTCAAGTCTACCTCAGCCTGAAACCACACCCACTTCCCTTTTTAACCCTCTACAACAGTCACATTTTTGGCAACACTCATCAACCCCACAGTCTTCCTTATGATTTGTAAGAATGGCCTGGCCACACTTTAAGCTACCAAGATGAGCATATCTGATCCAGAGCAACTTCTGCATACTCTCTCTCAACTTTTCATATCTATCATACAGCTCTTTTCACTCAAGATAAAATTTCAAAAAAGAAAAAAGATGTAATGCAGCCAAAATTATATTTTTAAAATTAATCTGTCTTCCTTTTATCCATTAGTATAATCAGCATCATTTCCCTGCAAGAAACATAAAATAATGTCATTACCATATATCTTCCATGTCATTTATAACCCTATTAAACATTGCATTGACCTAATTTTTTCAACATCACTACTGCTCTGCTGCTTTAACTTTTTGAGGCAGTGTGGCAGGGAGATGAAGTGGATCTAGACTCCTGTTGGTAGCCAGTGCATTGCCCAATATTTTGAATAATGACACTGAGAAATCTGTCTTTGTATCCTTTGTCCACTATAATCACACCACACAAGGTTTTATTCTCCTTATGTCCCCATTTAGCATTTATGAAGGTCCATATTTCTTTCTTGTATCTAATTCTCTTCTACGAACAGTTTACCAAAATTAGTCTGACTTAACCACTGTTCTTCATCTAATATGCTACATCACAGTCCAAAGTACTACAAAACCCATTCATTCTTCTTTTATGACTACTCCACCACTTCCCTGCATCTTTTTATTACCAGCCTATTTATAATTTTTTTTTCCACCCAAGACACCACAGATATAACTGCATTTCATAAAGGATGCTGCGTCTCTTCAGTATTTTCACTCTGTACAAACCCCAATTCTACCTGAATGAAAGAGAAAAGGGAATTAGCAAAGAGCATGCAACACTAACCAAGTCAGAAATCTAGCTATAAAGACCGTGCGCTATCCACTTTCTGTCCTATAATCACAGAATATGTTGAGTTAGAAGGGAACCACAAGGATCACCAAGTCCAGCTCCTGCTCCTGCACAGGTCATCTCAAGAGTCACACCATGTGCCTGACGGTGTCGCCCAAGGGCTCCTTAACTCTGACAGGCTTAGTGCTGCAGCCACTTACCTGGGAAGCCCATTCCAGTGCTCAACCATCCTCTGGTTTTTCCAACCTTTCCCTGATACCCAACCTAAACCTCCTCTGACTCAGATCATGCTGTTTTCTCAAGTCCTGTCACTGGTCACAAGAAGAGATCAGTACCTGCCCCTTCACTTCCCCTTGTGTGGATGTTGAAGACCACAATGAAGTTTCCCCTCAGTCTCCTCTTCTCCAAGCTGAATAAACCAAATGACTTCAGCCACCTCTCACCAAGGAAGTGCATTTTTTTTTCTCTTTAGGGGTACAAGAACTGCCTGACGGAAACAGTGGAATAACACATTATTACCCAAGCACGAGATTTACAACACATCTTAATGTTTCATTCATTCTCTAGCACTGGGAATAGAATGATACATATTTTGCTTGTGGCTTTAGGTTTTCCGAGTATATCTTTCCAGTAAAATGAAACTTCTGAAATTTTATGTGAGGAGAAAAATACCCAACAAACAAAAATTTTTTTCCTGCCCACATAAACAAAGGAGAATTTACTACAGCAATAGCACAACCACGGAATGGGTGGTGGATAAAGAGACAGGAAGTTCTGTAAGGGATTGAGGAACGTATACAAACTGCCTGGCAGGCTATCACTAAATTGGGCAACTGGAAGCTGGAAGAGAATCCAGACAAAATGGACCTTTTTACACTGCATGTTATCCATATGCACAAACTGTACTTCCCATTATGCTTTTGCAGTTAAATGCTTGCTGGAGAAGACCATTTCATATCTTTCTTTCCAAGGACCAGTGCGAACACAGCTTACATAATTCTGAACGGATGCTGTGCGCAAGCCTGCCAGACACTTATATTGGATAGACATGATGCCTCACGCCTTGGGGATGATCTGAAGAGCATTCTATACATGAAATTTGTCCTTGGGTCAATGGAGAAATTTACTCTTAACACAGGTATGTTCCCTCAGGGTTAAGTCATCTTCTCAGCTCCTTCCCAAGTCCTCATATCTACGCCAGGAAACACCGAAGAGCAGACTGAAGCTTTGCACTACATTCCTGTGTTTGCGTTGAGGATTCTGGTAAATAGAATCCACAAGGTTCAAACTGCAAATTCTGCTGCAATCATAAAGAGAAAAATTTTGTACAGAACTCTACATGAAAACCCTCATAACAACATTACAGTCATCCCTTTAAGTCCAGAATAAAACCAATATATTTCAAGTTGCCAGTGCAGAAACTTGAGGGAATTACTGCCATTAACTTCCAACAGCACATCCCCATGAGCTGGGTCAGTTCTCTAACTGCTGGCAAACCAGCCCGTCTTCAAACGAGTATGATGGTCAAGGAGCCTGGTGCATAACAGGATTCCTGGAATGCACTGTCTTCACTCAGAAAACGACAGCTATCAGTCTTACATTCCTCATCACCCTCCCAACTGCCTACTTTCCTTTCCAAATGAAAATCACAGCTCTCAGCTTCCAAAAGATTTCAGAAAGGATCAGACGATGCTCAGCAAGTATCCAAATAAATGCCACTGCTGGCACTACAATCAAAAGAAATAAAAACAAACAAAAAAATCCAACACCAAACTAGTTGTTTGATGCTTTCAGCACTTTTTATGCGGAACAGGGTCTATCTTTTAAAATTTCAAGTCTTTGGAAATAATAAAGCTTGATATATTTGTTTGGGTTATTTTTCTTTTAAATCTTGATGAGTCAGTGTTGATGGCCCTCCTTTGCAGCAAGTAAATGCTGCAGAACTTTATCAACAAAATAGAAACTGAAAGCTGGGCGAAAGTATTATGCAGCTAAACAAGATAAGTGAACTGGAATTGACTGTTTTTTGATTCTCAGCACAAGACCTCCAAACAATCTAACGTAATGTCATGGGTTTTTGATTTTACTGAGAGGTATATAGACAAGGGAATAGATGCACTACATATTCCAGTCACAGGACTTTCCCTAAAGACAGACTGGAAATGGCTCCATTGCAGAAGGCACCAAGAACTCCTGAGACCTTTTCCATTAAACCCTCACTCAATCGCAAGTACAGCGCATCATAACATACATTTCAATAAATTTTCAAACTGCTGAAATTTCTCATACAAATTATCTTTAAAACTTCAGTTGTGGCAATCTAACATTACCAGTTACAGAAATAATTAAGCTTTTTAACACCAATTCTTCTTTTCTGACTTTGCACACATCTTATGCTGAAACTGCAATATTACCAAAACTTAAAGAGCCATTACAGAAAGTAATTACATTTCAATAAGCAATTTTGTTAGGAAAAGCAATGGCTTTGCTCTACCTGCTTAAATTCTAGATCTTAGGAGGAATTTGGCTTTTTTCCCCTAAATATTTATCACTGAATTATATGAAGACAGATAAACCTAGGGAAAAAAAATATGAGTCTGGTAATGTACTGTGTTCAGTAGTGGGGAGCAGCTATGCAGCTCCCAAACCTACTGAAACTATGTAGATGACAACACCCTTGTTAAAAAATAGGAAGAGAGAACACTAAGAAACTTCTGTTTCAAGCAACTTTAACCTGACACCTGGATGCATGTTTTTTTAATCTATAAAATTCACTATCAACTATTTCACTTATGAATTTTCTCCAGGAATCCATAGTTTTTGTCACAAACATGAATCATTACTAGAATTCCTCAAAATCCACAGTAAGTTATAGAGAAGGCTAGTATTCCCTTCTTTCAGGACAGGTACACAGACTAATTCCTTACATATAATTCGTATAAGTAAGCATTGCAATTGCACTTCTAAGGATCACCATCAAGCTTCCATCAAGAAGAAACCATGCACTGGCTGTACAACGTAAACACAGAAAAAACACCTTACAAATACCACACGTTCCAGCGTTACTGGTGCTTTATCTCTTGGCATGTTCTAATACTGCCATGCACCTGCCTCCACGGCCAAATAACCAGTTCAGAAAACAAATCTGTGGGTCTCCGTCCCAAGTTCGGCCCCGCTTTTGCTATTTGTGACTCATATATTCCTCACACAAAAACCAAAACCGAAGCACAACTTATGTTCGTTTCCACAAGCTACGTAAAATCACGACATAAGACGCCGTTGTTATACTTAACAATTTCAGATCCTTTTTTACACAATTTTAAGTTCCTGTGGAGATGTGTGGCTAAAGACGATTATGCTGCAAAAAACCACAATAATTATTTAGCAAGGGAAGCTGCTGCATCATTTTCCCGCGTGGGCCGGCGCCGAGGCGCCGCGGGCACACGGGCGGCGCGCAGGGCACGGCGCCCCTCAGGCGCACGGACCCGCGGCGCGGGGGCGGCGCGGGGAGCGGCGGGGCGCCGCGGCGGGCGGGCGGCGGGGCGGGAAGGGCCGGCGGGGCACGGCGCACGCAGGTACCTTGCGCCCAGCGGCAGAAGATGGTGTCGGCCAGCCCGCGGGGCCCGGCCTTCTTGCCCCACACCAGGTGGACGAGCTCCTGGCCCGCCTCGGACATGGCGGGGCGGCGGCGGCCCCGGCGCCGGGCGGGCGCGGCGGCTCCGGCGGCTCCGGCGGCCCCTGCGCAGGAGAGGCAGGGGCGGGGCCGCGCGGGCGGGGCGGGGCCGGGCCGGGCCGGGCGGGGCCAGGCTGGGCGGGGCCGGGCCGGGCCGGGCGGCCCTTCCGCTTCCCCAGCAGGCCCTGGTGCTTCCGCGGGCCCGGGGGCGGGCGGGCAGCGGGCGTGTGGGGCTGGGCAGTGCTGCGGCAAATCCGGGAGGGAGCTGTTCCCTTAGCGAGCAGCCTTTGGGCTTGAAGGTTCCCGAGATGAAGCTGCTGTGTATTCGCGCTTGGAATTCTTCCTGCGGTGTGCGGCCGAAATGGAGCTGCGGTGTTGTGCCCACTTTCTTAAACAATTGCTGAATCAGTAGAGATGGAAGGGAGCTCTGGAGGCAGAATTTTAGAATCATGGAATCATCGGCGTTGGAAGAGACCTTTACGAGCATCAAGTCCAGCCATCACCCAGCACCGCCACTGTAACCCCTGAACCACATCACTGTGACCCCTGAACCACTATAACCCCTAAACCACACCACTGTAACCCCTGAAACACACCACTGTAACTCCTGAATCACATCACTAACCCCTGAACCACATCACTGTAACCCCTGAAACACACCACTGTAACTCCTGAACCACATCACTGTAACCCCTAAACCACATCACTGTGACCCCTGAACCACTATAACCCCTAAACCACACCACTGTAACCCCTGAAACACACCACTGTAACCCCTAAACCACACCACTGTAACCCCTAAACCACATCACTGTAACCCCTGAATCACATCACTGTAACCCCTGAACCACATCACTGTAACCCCTAAACCACATCACTGTGACCCCTGAACCACACCACTGTAACCCCTAAACTACATCACTGTAACCCCTGAACCACACCACTGTAACCCCTGAAACACATCACTGTAACCCCTGAATCACATCACTAACCCCTGAACCGCATCACTGTAACCCCTGAAACACACCACTGTAACCCCTAAACCACATCACTGTGACCCCTGAACCACTATAACCCCTAAACCACACCACTGTAACCCCTGAATCACATCACTGTGACCCCTAAACCACATCGCTGTGACCCCTGAACCACATCACTGTAACCCCCAAACCACACCACTGTAACCCCTAAACCACATCGCTGTAGCCCCTGAACCACATCACCAGATCCAGGCACTGTTAAATGCCTCGGGCATGCCGACTCCAACTCCTCCCTGGGCAACCTGTTCCAATGCCCGACCACCATAATGGTGAAAAAGATTTTTCTAATAATCTAATCTGAATCTCCCCTTTGAAAATCTCCACATCAACTTGTCTAAGCCCTTTCTAAGGTGGAGTCACCTACAGCCTGTGACAGGAATGTTTACAGGTGGGTTTTGAATGTCTTCAGAGAATGACTTCATGACCTCCCTGGGCAGCCTGTGCCAGTGCTCTGTCACCCCCACTGGAAAAAAATCTACTTCATTTTGAGGTGGAACTTTTTGTGGTTTAGTTTATGGCCAATGCTCCTCATCTTGCTGCTGGGCACCACTGAAAAGAGCCTGGCACCAGCCTCTTGGCACCCACCTTTGAGGTATTTGTGTGCATTGATGAAATTCTCTTTCAGTCTTCTCTAGAATGAATAGGCCCAGTTCCAGCAGTCCCTCCTTGTACAAGAGATGGTCCAGTCCATTAATCATTTGTGTGGCCCCATTAATCATTTGACTCCCTCCAGTGGTTCCTTGTCTTTCATCATACACTTAGTGCTTTTATAAAGATTGAGCATGTTTTGAGGCTGTTACATGTACAGTCATTCTGAATTCAATATGAAAATAACCAATATCAAGCATGTTTCTGTTTTCTGACATGTCATACCACAAATTGATCAGAAGATGGGGTGGTTGTACTTCTGATTTTTAAATGTTTTCAAGTATATGCACAGTTAAGCATTTTCTGAATAATTACTGACAAGTAATTATTCATCAATTTCCTTCAATATTGATTATCAGAATGGATTTTGGGAATAAATAATGCAATTATAATGGACACTTTTTGATTTTTAGCATAAAGAAACAACTTCAAACAATGAGAAGGAATTTAATTAGAATTAAAGGCATCATGACAACAAAATAGAGTTCTGTACTTACTACAACAAAGACCATCATGTTGCTAGGTTTTGTGTCTTTCAAATCAATAGTGCAGTAAAAAGCAAATTTTGTTGTAGTACTTTGAGTTTAATACAAGGTATACCAGACTTAAGATTGTAAACATCCCATGAGCCGGAGGAAAATACCAAAGTACATTTATTTTAAAGCGTGTTGTTGGATATATATGTGAAGTATATCAGAAAAGTAATTGTCAAAATGATGCCATGGCTCAAGTCTAAGTCAGCTCAACCAATTTCAGACTGTATCCATTAATAGGAAGGCTTTACAAGGCAGAGGAAAGAAGGGCGAGTTTTAGGGCAGCTTTTCAAATTCCTGGGCTTGTTGTAGGGAAGAAAGTTTATATTGTCATGAATGCTCAGGGTGCATTCTGAAAAACAATTCAGTAGAGAGAGGGAAGAAGGCACTGTAAAACAAGGGTGCTGAACCTGCAGTGGGATGATGGCCACTGCTGTACAGCAGAGGAGTTGTACGGCACCACCCAGAAGCACCAAAAGGCTGGAAAAGCTCCTCCTCTTCTTGCATCTCTGGCATTGTATGTTTCCACAGCAGGGCAATGAAGCTGGCAAAGGGTTTAGAGAGTGAGTTATGAAGAGTGGCTGAGGGAGCTGAGGTTGTTTAGCCTGGAGAAGAGGATGCTCAGGATGGGCCTTATCACTCTCTACAGCTACCTGAAAGGTGGTTGTAGCCAGGTGAGGAGTGGGCTCTTCTCCCAGGCATCCAGCAACAGGATGAGAGGACATAGGCTGAAGCTGCACCGGGATAGGTTCAGATTTGACATAAGAAATATTTTTTTATGGAGAGGGTCATCAAGCATTGGAGTGGACTGCCCAGAGAGGTGGTGGAGTCACCTCCCTAAAAGTATTCAAAAAACAGCTGGACGTGTCACTCAGTGCCATGGTCTAGTTGACAAGGTGATGATCAAAGGTTGGACTTGATCTTGTAGGTCTTTTCCAGCCTAAATGATTCTATGACTCTGCAGTGATTGTGGAAATTAAGTTAATGAGCATGCACTTTGATTTCATAGGTGCAAACAGGTATTCACAGTGAAACTTTTCCACATACGAGGAAAAGCTGAGTCACAACCTGGAGAGCTGTGAGCCAGAAGAGATTGTACAGTTTAATGTGCTCTAAATTAAAGTGCAACAAATTTACTTTGTCACCATAGAGTGGAAGAATGTTGATAAACATTCTTCAAATCTGTGATGACAGACCTGCAGGTGACCTAGCAGCTCACATCTCTTGTAACATCACAATATAAATTTAAATCTGTATTTCCAACCTGAGTTAGAATGAGAAATTGCCACATTTTGGTGCAATAGTAGTATTTTTGTGTAGCAGTGACTGGTTTGCAGCTAATGCCTTGTATTGTGTAAAATGCTCTCACCAGCAACTGATGTGAACTCTGATATTGCTGATTTGATCTGTATAATTTGGTATGAGAAAACACATTTTCAGAGTTACTCACAATACTGGCAAAAGCAAAGACAGTAATGAGAGACACAAGATGTTAAGTGATTTCACCCATCTTGATTTGGTTGGCATACAGATCATGCAATTCAATATAGACAAATAAAAATTAATTCATCTAGGAACAAGGGAGCAATTCTGGGGATGTGTGCCAACTGGAACAATCTGTCATGCTGGTTAGGAAAAGCACTGGAAAATTATTTTGGAAATACCATGAAATATCACTGAAATCATTACCTTCACTAATAAAAATGGTAAAAATCAAATTATATATTGATTGTAGCAAGCAACACTGAATCCAAGCAAATGATACTCTGGATGTCATCAGTTTCTTCTAAGTGCTGGGCATTCATAAGATGATGATGTGTTGCATATACCTACCAAAGATTTGTACAGGAAGCTTTGTGTGTGAATTTGTGTAGATAGTTGAGTTTCAATTAGTGAGGAGGAAACTTACAAGCATGATTAGAAGTAACTACAAGCTAAGTTGTACAATAGCACATTGACAGCTATGCTGGATTTCAGAAATAAATGTAAGTGAATTGAAGTCAGAACTCTTAACAAAGAGAATGCAAATCTGCATACTAGTACTTCAAAATAGTATTTTCTAAAATTATGCAACTGGTATTTAAATTCTTTTTCTGTGGACTCTGGGATGTAAAAACTCGTCTATGAAGTCAGTGCTTCATGGAAGATAAACAGCATATTTATCTGCATTTTGGGTCTTTAAGTCCTTCAAGGATCTAGAGGTGTGCAAACACAGAAAGATTGAAAATTACTTTTCTGCAGCATGTTTTGGTTGTATAATGAATAATATGTATCAGTTTTATACTACTTTTTCAAATAGTTTCTCTTAATACAGGTTTTTTTTTCCTTTTTTAATGTTGGACTGCCATCATGTGGTTGGTTTGGTGACTTAAGATGCAGCTTTTTTTTCTTTGTGCACCTGATTCTCTCTGCAGGCTGGTGTGGTGGGTTTGGGGTTTTAGGAAAACATAGCAGATACTGTTCTCTCCCTTCTAATCTCTACTCCAAACTCAGATTAGCTTGATTCTTTTGGTTGCAGTATGTTACATCTTAGAACTGTTCTCTGCTAGACAGGAGTAGGTAAAGAATATAAGCATATAGTGAACAGTCCCATTTGGTTTACTGAATTTATTTTTAAAGAATTAAATCTCTTCATGAAACTTTATATTGAGAATTTATGGGTTTACTGCTATGAACTGTTGACAGACAGTGGTATAAGTTACAGACATGGTAGATTTTTGCCAGACATATCTCAGTAAAGTTCATCTACATCTCTCTACGGAGATAGTTTTGCCTTATGTGTCTTTAAAAAAGCTGGCTTGGGTGGTAGAAAAAACAAATATATTAATTAATGGCAGGAGCTACTTAGTTCATACAGATTCATAGGGAATTGCAATGGTGTTGTATTACTAAATTGTTCTGAGGAGGTAAAAATGTGTATTAAAGTTTTCTATAGTTCCCTTTTCTGTTTACCCCCCTCTTTTAATTACCTCACCCTGTCCTTCTGCCCTCTCAACCCTTGCAAAGGAAAAGGTCCTCCAATCTAGGGCAGATTAAGGTGCTTTCTGCGAGGAGAAAGACTGGGAAGAAAATTGGGACCCAAAATTTAAATTCTTCAGGTGTCAAGAGATATCCTCTGATGATGTCTGTTGACACCCACAGAATTTAAATTTTGGATGTTGCTGTAGGGAACAACAATTTCATGGTCCCTTTTGTCTCTTCTTAGGCCTCCTTGTTTTGAGAAGAGGGTAAAACTTTTATTTTGAGCTATGTATCAGGACCAAATTCTCTGAGAAGATGAGTCCAAGTCTAAGAAAGAGAAAGCTCTCTTGTTTCTTATTTCCTCTTTTGGAATGATGAATTAGTGTTAGGTGGAAAAATTTCTTAGTTTACTGGCTCCTACTGAAATTACAGAAGAGAGCAAAAGGGCAATTGCATGGTAGGTATTTGCCCTCAGAATCTCTTGATGAGACTAAACAAGCCAGTGATTGTCCTATGCACGTGAATGCTTGGCACTGACATCTTTGTGGAAAGGGAGGAGTTTCAGGAGAATCACAACTTTCTTTGATAGCAAGGTAAAAAAGAGTTTTTTCTTGTGTATATACCATATATTATTTCTTATATATATAACTTATATATAAATAGTGTCTTAATGCTATAGACAATAGATTAGTTTTAGGTAAACTGTTTAAAACAGCTGGAGCTAAAACTCCATCGTTTGCAGAAACACCAGTGAGTGAATATCCCTGTACTCCTAGTACAATCTACATCAGAACTTAACCATTCCACTCACTGTTGCATTTCATTTAGCATTCATAAGTGTATGGAAGAAGAAAATGGACTATTTCAGAAACAGTCATTTATTCATTTTTTGCAAGTTACCATGGCATTTTCATGTTGTTTAAAGACAAGAGTCATCTTTTCCCTCCCAAAGCATCCTGAGGTTCTCTATTATTTTCAGATGAAATGATCTTACAGAGACAGGTAAATTTAAACATCCATTATCCTTACATGGTCACTCAGTGTGTAGCTCTCAGCACATGCTTTGGATTATGGACTTCAATTTTTTAAAAAAAAGAAAAAGAAAAAAAAAAGACATTGTAATTGGCAAGGAAAAAAGTCTGTAATTATTAAGACTGTAATTAGTGGTATAATTAAATTAAGGATGACAAGTTCCAACACAGTGATACTAATACTGTACCTCTGGCATTATTAGTTAGAAATGGCTCAGGCAAGCTTCAAGCCAAATTATGCAGTGGGCTAATAACTTGCTGTGCAGTGAGTATCCTCTGGTTAATTGCAGAGTTTACCTGGCAGTGACATTGCACAAAAGGAAAGATAAAAGGCATTTAGATTCATCAAATTTAGTAATGTGAACTGCATTTCAAACTAAAAAGTTATTTGATACAAGGAACTGAATTTTTGATTTCAAAAAAAGCTGAGTTGAAATATATTAATTATACTGAAATGTTAAAAGAATTAAATATGCATTATTTAGTCAAAATTAAACAGGAAAGTTCTAGTCTTCTAAAATGACTGGTTTCCAGCAGAAGATGCCATCAATGTATTTAGACTAACTTTACTTTTTGTCTTGGAAAGTTCGTTTGACTGGGGAGATTTTGTTTCCAAGCAGGTGATGTGTTGGGAGAATGCAGAAGGAACAGGTGGTTCAGACGGCTGATAGGAGAAAACAAAGATCCTCAGAAAGTGGTCTGTACTAAAGGGATAGGCATCTCCTTCTCTGCGTGTAGCAATCAAAACCATTTGCCCATTTAAGTGTCTTGCTCTCTAAATTATTTTTTTTACTTTTACAGGTTTTGTGTTTCAAACTCCTCTTTTTTAAAACCCTGACACACTGCTTCTCATCTCCCATTCATCTAGAATACTTCTGTTTAATAATGCTTGCCTTTTTCATAAATTTTTCATCCTAAACCATTGCTTTCTCTCTTGAATATTAGTCTAAATGTTACTGCTTTTTTTATTCTTGCAACAATCTTTTTCTTCCTATATGACATGATGTCTTTCTGATTTGTGATGAAAATTCATTATTTCATCTCTTTTCACAGAGGCAGCTTAAAATCCCATCTGCTTTCATACTGATAGTCTCTCTGCAAGAATCTGTAAGTTCTTTGGGCCTGTGACACTGCAGCCTTAAAAAGTATCACATACTTAGGACATTTTAAGAATACATAAGGAAGAATGCAAGGATCAAATTAAAAAGGAGCACCAATATTGAGAACACTGATTTGTCCAGAGGAGATTCTGGGCAGTATTGAGAAAAGCACCCATCAAATGAGAAAATTCAGGAAAAGGGGGTTCAAGAGTAACTTCATTATTGAGTTGAGATGGTCTTTTCTTTCATCAAAAGATGAATTCCTACTTTCTCTTTATAAAATGTTATCATCACACCAGAATAATTAATAGGATTTTATACATTGTTATATTTATATATAGCTTATTTGTATAGACTGTACGTGTGTGCATCATGCACTCAAGCTCGACCTTTGGAAGAATGCAACCAGTGGTTGCTTTGGATCATTGAAATTAACTGGTTTTCCATATTTGAATGAAAATTTTTTGCCCAATAGAGGGTGTTGTAGTTCTTAGAATAGCTAGAGTACTGATACTTAGCTTAACTAAATTCGGTGAAAAAAAAATCCTCAGCACATTCGTGTGGGTAAGAAATCAAGGGTCAGGGAGTTTTGCTGATTTATAGCAGCTGAACATCTGCTTTGAAATACACAAAGTGAAGGATTCAAATTTACAGTTTCCCACAACAACCGTGACTTGTCTCCATTTTAAATACTGTTGGCATTTTTACCGACAACTTTTATTCTTGAACATATAAACTGTGCTAGACTTTGGGTTGTTAGTTTGGGTTTTTTGCTTTTAAATTTCCCCAAACAAAATTATGGTTATATTTTTGTTTTCTTCCCATTCTTTTATTTAAAAAAAACCCAAAAAACAGAAGAACAGATACTAGTAAAATCTAATAACCTCTCTCCTGTCATTCTAAGAAGCAATTGATAGACATCAAAGATTCAAGAGGAGATTGTGATCTAGAACTGTCTAGATTAATTAAGAACATATCCTCAGTACCACATTCCTCTTTCAGTTAAAAACTGTGTAGATGAGTAGGAGCATTTCCTCAACACTACATTTGATTGCTACTTAAAACCATTGATTCCTCAAATAAAATACTTGGAATGATTCATAGCCCCTACAGACCATAACTGCAAGTATTAGAATTGTTATGTTTTATTTTAATTTTGCCATTAGATGGAAAAAAACAAGTTTGCTTGTTTTCTACAAATTCAGTTTTCTTTGGGTTTTGTGAAACTAACAATTCCAGAAAGTCCTGAGCTTATTAAGAGATGTTTTTTTCTTCTCTTTTTTCTTCCCTCCTGCCTCTTCGAAATATACTAAGTAGCTTTGGGTATTACATATTCTTAGAAACCTGAAAATTAATGCTAAAAAGAAAAATGCTCATTCAGCATAACAGTGGGACTGCTGCTGCTAACACTGCTTTAAGAAATCAGCACATAATTTAAAGTATTATGGCAGCTCTCATCTTAAGATGGCTGGCTGTGGCAAACAGAGGAGACAGTCTGATATTCAAGCATCTTGTCACAGTCACTAGAAATGGTTGAAGTTTAAATACTTGTTATTAAATGTATGAAACTGGTAGTGTCAGAGCCTGTTCTGCAATTTGACATATGGTACATCTTTGCGTAGTGTTTTACAAAACTTAACATTACATGAAGTGCATATGGATGGATTTCAAAAGCCATTTGCCTCTCCTATTGCCTCACTAATTTATTTTTGCTTTAAAAATCTTCATAAGCAGTCAGCATTAGTATATTTTCAGCAGCATCACCTATGTACAGTGAAATCCTAGTGCAGCTTTCCTCTCTTTTTATGGTAGCTTCATTCTGTAGCAGCACAACTGAAAGCAAAACTGAGGAGCTCATCGGGAGATGTGAGTGTAAGTCAGTGCTGTGATGACTCACATGATGACAGAGAAACATTTTTGGCTTGGAACAGTTTTCATATGACATTGAAAAGAAAAATCCATGTGTGGCTTAGCATGGCAAAATTTTTAACAAGCTTTGTGTATTTTAGTGAAGAAATCTGTTAATTTCAGGCAATGAGTGAGAAGGACATATACTCTAAATCTTGCACTTCTTCCAGTGCAAGCTTCCAGTGTTGTTGCATTTACATGAGAGCTTGCTACAACTGACAGAGAAAATGAAAATCCCAACACTTTCTTTTGAATTTTAGAGGGCATCATTTTTACAATGAGCAGAAACATTGGGGAAAGAGAGGTTTCCTGACAAAATTTCAGAAGAAAATGCAAAGCCAGCAGGAAACTAACTGGTTCTGGCTTCCCAGATTTCTGGATTGTTGATTTTGCACCAGTCGGAAACAGTTGCTGTAGGATGGCTTCTTATGTACTCTGGCCACCTCTCACCTCTGATAAGCTTTCTTTACCTGTATATCCTCTGTGCCATGTGGTCTGGGAGGATCATCTGCCTTCTAGTCTGTGATGAGACTACCAACTAAGCCATTAAGAGTAATGGATGTTGGATTGCAAGGCTTTTAAGAATGTACATACTGCTCCTACAGCCAAACTGGTGAGCTGAATAAATAGACAGTATGATGGGTAGAAAATTAGCTCAGCCATTGAAGACTAAGATAGTGATTACTGGTACAAAGCTCACCTGGCTGTGAGGTTGCTTGCCTCAGGGATTGATTCCAGCCATGCCTGTTCTCAGTAACTACTTGGATGACTGGATCAAATGCATCCTTTGCTGTTTTGCAGATACATGAATTGGGTGGGGTGTTCAGAACATTGAGGTGCAGGGCTACTTTTTAAAGGAACTTTGTTAGGCTCCAGAAATGGTCTGTCAGGGACTTCAGGAAAATAACCAAAGAAGAGTACAAAGTTCCAGGATGGAATAATCCCATGGAACAGCACAGGGCATCACTGGCTGGCTAGGAAGCAGCCTGGTAAAGGACCTGGGGCCCCTGTGGGCAGTGAACACTCAGTCACCAGTGAACTGCACTTCTGGCTAAAAGGGCAGCTGCATCATGGGCTGTGCTAGGAGGAAAGTAGTCAGCAGCTGAAGAGAAGTGATGGTTCTTTCCCTCTATCTAGAACTTGTGGTACCATATCTCTAGTGCTGTGTTCAGTTTTGGGCTCCCCAACACAGAAGAGATAGTGAGATAGTGGAGCAAGTGCATCAGAGAGCCATTTTGATGTCTAGGGGCCTACAGGACATGATGTACAAGGAGAGATGTGTTTTTTCTGTCCTAAGTAGAGAAGGCTAATGCTCTGTATCTCTCCCTCAGCAGGAGAGTGTTGAGAAGACAGAGCTAGGTTCTTCTCAGAGCAGCACAGTGGGAGGACAAGAGCCTGTGACCAGAAGTTAAAACACTGGGACATTGGAAACCCATCCCAGTGCAAGAGGAAAACCTTTGCCCTGAGTGGTCAAATGCTGCAACAGGTTGCCTGTATAGATTGTAGAATCTCCACTCAAGGAAACTAGCCCCTTTGGACTAGCCACTGCCTTCAGCATTTGGATTGCACTGAGTAGTAGGGTGTTGGTGTGCTTTCCAGTGGTTCCTTCCAACTGCTTCTGTCTAGGGTAGTCATTGAATGCATATGGACTGATGCCAGTAAGAGAGATTTCTCTCTCTTCATTCATGTTTTTGAAGTGACAGGTACAGGTCAATGGAGTTTTGTTTTGCAGGGAAATATATAAAAATGAAGCAACTAAAATGAAAGAAGAAGAAATCAGTTGTGAATTTTCATTTGTATAGTCTGTTGCTTGAGTCTTAGAAGTGCATGAACAGTATTATATGCATATCACTTTCTCTGTGTCATCTTGATATTTCATTTGATAACTTCTCTCATAAGAATATCATAGTAATTGCATTCATCAATTGCTTGCCTACACCAGTGGTGATCCATCTGAAACCTAGACTTTTTGCTTTTCCTGGTCTGTTTTCTTTTTTCCTGTAATTTCTGATTCCCAGGCTAATTGTGATAATGATGATAATGTGTATTCCTTCTGCTGAGAGAAGTTTATTAGTAATTTTGAAGTCTCTTCTTCAATGGAGAGGTGAAGTCATTTTATTGAAGCAACAACACAGAGAGTTACTATAAATTGTATACTGAGTGCTTTGATTAACAGCTTAGCAGTTTTCTACTTGATCTGAAGTATCTTGGTGCTTTCCACTATGTTATTAACTAGAAAATTAACAGACTTTGAGATTTCCCCCACTGACAGTCCAGTATTTGAAAGCTTAAAAGAGAAATGATGTTTTCATGCAAGCTAGTGACTAGTTACAGGATCATCTTTGTTCTCTCAGGCTAATACTCCAGAGAGGAAAAGCACCAAGACAAAATCACTGTGCAATGGATGATGAGATCTAAAGTCAGACTTCAGATAGCTTGGCTGTTGTGCATTGATAATGAAGCTGTTTCTAGCCTTTCTTGGTTTTCTCTCTTGTAATGCTTCCCCCCCCCCCCCCCCCCGCCAAGTTATGTATTTTGAGTATTAAATAATATTATTCAGAAATAAATGGTAGCTATACAGACATTATAGTCTCACTATGGGATTAAATACACAGGCAGTTCTGGGTGAAGTTGTATAAATCATAACAGTGTGCTCCATCAACTTCCATTTTTATACCCATAAGATGAGGCATTAAGAACAGTTTTTACCTTGTAAAATGAAGAAAGAGAAACAATAAGAATTTATTACAGCCCATAAACAAAAGGAAAGAAAGGGAATAGAATTTAAGGAATAATGTGCTAACTCAAAACAATCCAGAGATTAATATTATGTAATAATGGCATATATATATAAACTAATTCAGTGTAATAAATAACATGGAAAAAACATTGTAAATCATAGGACTTAGTTTAGTTTCCACACAGTTTGTTTTATGTAATATCAACCAGGCCTTATAGGAAACTATAGAGCATAATTTTACCATGCACTCCTTTAAACTGGTTTTGTGTACGTAAAGATTGTGAAATAATAATGTGCCAAATGTTTTCCGTGTTACAAAGTGTTATAGCAACCTCTCTGTTTGCCTAGAGATCCTGCTAGAGCGGGGTCTTTTGCTGTCTTTGAACTTCTTAATAGGCATGGTCTGCAGTATTTGACTTCTCTTCTTTACTCTTAAGTTTTGGTATGTCAAAATTAATATTTTAGATTACAGAATGGAATTAGGATTCAGTGCAAAAATTTGTTATTGACTTGTTGTAAATTAGGTCAGGTGTCTCCTGCAGTATGCTTTTGAAGCATTTTTAAAGTAAAACTGAAAATAAATTTTAAAAGTATTTTCAATAAACACCTTACTAACACTTTTGCCAGTGAGGCTTTCATAAGTACAAAAAACATACCATCCTCTTATATATAATCCTGAGTATCCTTTTATATATAACTGTACATGGTAAAAAATACAGTAATGCCAACTTATGTGGTCAGAATCTTAAGTCCAAGGAGGTCCAAATTTGGATGGATTTTCAGCAAATGGTTTGGAAGTATTGCCATTTTTCTTATGACTTAGCTATGACTTTGACAACAAAGCTGTTCCAGAACCAAGCAGAACAGAATAGGGGAAGCTATTTAAAATTAGGTCCTATATATCCACTTTTTGTAGCTATCCCACAAATGGTGGTAGTAGTTCTCTAGATGACAGTCTCTTTCCTGTTTCAGAATAAATGATATAGAAATCTTGGTTAGGATAATGTTGGAAATACTTTAATATTTTCCAGTAATCTTTAATACCTGGCCATATTTCTGATTTAATCAAACTTGGCACAAGTGCTGGTACCAGACCTTCAACCTTGTGTCATCTTAAGAGTCTGGCAGAGATTTGCCAATGCTTTTCCAGCTGTTCATCTGGAACACTGAAGGTGATAGAAAGTCCATTTGGTCTTTTGAAATATAAATCCCATTCTCCGTGTCTCATTATGGATTCCCAGTATTGAATGCTGTTTTCATCTATAGAGGTTTTGAATACAAATGCTTGTTCAGAATCATGAAGAGTTGAAAAATGGGAAAGAGATCTGTTTTATTTAGCTTCTAAAGCTAACTGAGAAGCTTTACCAAAATAATTAATATATTTAGCTCCATTTAGCATGTTTAAAAACTTCTCTAAGCTATATTGTTATGGTAGGCCTAAAAGGAAAAGCTTAAGAATCAGTGACTCAAAAGAACATGATCATCCTAAAGTGGTTAATAAATTCCAATATCTGTTTTCAAGCTGGAGAAAACAATAAGCTACACTGCATTAGCTTCTTACATAGTTGTATCATGTATGTTTCTAATGCAAAAATGGAGAAAGAGTATAAGCTCCACTGTAAAATACAATGCTTATTAAATCTCATTTTTCCAAGTTCCTTACTAGGTATTAGAGAAGCAGTTATGTAACTGTGAAATGGAAAAATCTATATTAAAATGTGAGTTGTTCCCAGAAGAACTGCTCCAGTGTGGGTCCCTTCCACAAGGTGCAGTCCTTCAGGAACAGGCTGCTGCTGTGTTGGTCCTCCATGGGGTCAAAAGTCCGGCCACAAAACCTGCTCCAGTGTGGGCTCCTGCCTTGACAGGTCCTGTCAGGAACTGCTCCAGTGTGGTGTTCCCAAAGGGTGACAGACACCTTCAGGCATCCACCTGCTCTGCTGGGAGGTCCAGCATGGGCTGCAGGTGGATCTCTGCTTTGCCAGGAGGTCGAGCACAGACTACAGGGGCACAGCTGCCTCACCATGGTCTGCAGCACGGGCTGCAGGGGAATCTCTGCTCCAGCACCTGGAGCACCTCCTCCTGCCACTCACTGACCTTGGTGTCTGCAGAGTTGTTGTTCTCACATATTTTCACTCATCTTTTCTGGCTGCTGTTGTTTCACAGCAGTTTTTTCCTCCTTTTAAGTGTGTTATCCCAGAGGTATTAAGCCCCCCACTCCCAAAACCTCGTCACACAAATCCAACACAAATAGTTATGTCAATGTATTCTGTAAATGTTTTAAAATGTACAATTTGTTCTGGAGATAATGTTTTGGGTTTTTTTTCCTTTTTTTTCTCAACCTGTCTCCTGTGATTTAGGGTTGATAAGACATTCCTCATCTCAGCCTGTAAAGATTTTGTGAAGCAGGGCCATTGGGCATCTTAACCAGTGCCATGGAGGCCTGGCACATCCTCTGCAGTGTCTGAAGTTTGCAGACTTGTTCCCTGCAGCAAACAGACAGAAATCAAGCACCACAAAAGTTAGGGAAGCAGAAGTCTCTTACAGTGACACTGAAGGGTCTCTGACATGCAAGAAAGTACTGCTGTGGAAAGCAGCAGTACTTTAAAAGGTAAAGATAGTCATCATTGTGTGTTTATACTGCATTTTTAAAACTTGAATTCCTAAAGAAGCAAAGCACATGTAATTATTCTTTTGGCCTCTCTGTACATCTTTCCTTCCAGCTATCCATCAAAACTTTTGAATCCTAAAACTAATTCCAAAGAATATGGACAGGGATCTGAGATTTTAAAAGTAACAAATTTTGAGAAGTTTTGTGAAAATTGGTATTTGGATAGCTAATATCTATGCCATTGAGGAAAAGACAAAACAACTTATTTGAGTCAGTACATGTGGAGCCAGTACATGTACTGAAACAGCTGGTCAGTCACCAATTGTGTGATACCAGCCAGCTATTTCACCTTTTGCCCAGACAGAAAGCTGGGATAAAAGCAGGAGCTATGGCAGCAACCTCTGTGAAGGATGTAGTCTGTAACCTGTTACGAGAAAAGGGTTCATTAGCTCTGTTGTTAATGAAAAAAAATATTTTGTATAATTCTTATTGTATTTCAAAGTAAAATATTTATGATCACAGTTGAAAATATTTGATAGAAACAGACTAATAAATTTATTCCTTGCTTTTTAAGTAATTTTGACTAATATATTTTATTGATACATATCTTTTTCATGTAATTTTTTTTTTAATGCAATGCTTACAATGGGATTGCTGTTTCAGCTAAGCACTTTTAATAAAATAGAAAGGTAGTTTACTTTTGTTGTTTACAAGTCATATGATATCTTCCTTAAGTAAGTCACATATGCTTTCTTAAAAGGACAGTACTGATCGGGAAAAATTTGATATTTTTTTCTAATGACCGCAAACAATGAAACTTCAAACATGACTCAATTCTCTCTCTGTCTCATGTAAGGATTATTTTAACAGAAACTTTTAAAATCGATGTGTACATGATTTAGTTCTGTCACTCACAGTGCTATAATCCACGTTATGCTATATTCTAGATCTTTGTTAGATGTACAGTAGAGATTATGGGTCAGTTTGCAGAATATATTTGTCTAAAATGAAGTTAAAATATGGAAAGTTAGTGCAATTGGTTGATAAATTTTGGTACTATTAAAAAAAATGGAAGAAAAAGTCAAGATGTTCTGATGTTGTTATTCAAGTGATTAAGTAATTTACACTGCAAAGATCCATTTCCAAACTTAAGCTCTCAAACAAACCCATTGTTTTGCAACACTGGAAGAATATGTACAGCTCCTGGCTTTGTTCTATTTTGATGAAATGTGTCATTGATAAAAGAGAGTTCAAGCTTCCCTAAACCAATTAAAATGTTCTTGCCTCAGGTGGTAAATAAAAGCACATGATAGAACTAAAGCAGACTGGGAGAGTGGTAATCAGTACAGTAGTTCAGTATTGAACAATATTGAACACTGTAACAATAACACATAATAAATCATTTTGAAAGGTACATTGGATATATTTTTTTCAAGGACAAATAAAGTATACTCCAAACGATCAAAAGGACACCTTAGTTATTTTTATGCTTTGTTTTAGAAATTATTGACAGTTTCTTTTAAAAGTAGCTTTAGCTTGCAAAATATTTATGGGAATACTTTTGGGTATTGGTCAGTTAGATGTAAATATGTTTTATTGAAAGCTTTTTCTTGATAAGATCATGTGGTTGTAATGCTTCATTTTTAAGAGCACTGTCCTGATTTTTACACATTAATATCTTGATCTCATATATATGAAATGCATTCAACCCTGTTATATAATTCAAGCCAATGTGTTGATGCTGTACCATCTTTATAGAACTGATTCACTAAAAGAAACGCTTATCTATTATGAGAAAAAATTTTGTCCCTTCATAAGAACGTCACTGTGGAAGTAAAAGCAGTGCTGTACAGTGTTTCTATTTAGAAAGAAGCTAGAATGAGATAAAACCCCTCTCTCCTACTGGAAAATTTCCCTTTGGTCTAAAGGAATTTGACTTGTCTTTACTATCAAAAGTTTACTGTAAAACTTTTACAGCCAGGATGTCCAGATCAAAATACAACTGGGGTGCTGAGGGTAAATTCTGCAGGATGCCAGATTAGCTACAAACCTGTTGAAGTTGACACAGAGTTACTTTACCATGTCAGGATAGCCAGAGATCCTGGGAGAAGTGTCTTTTGTTTGGTTAAACTCTGTGCGCTGCTTCCTCTTCAAAAGGCAACACAGATGCTGGAAATGGAAGTGCGAGTGAGTTTGATTATCTTTTCCTACTGCATATCAAAGCTAAAACCAAATTTTCTCTTCTTCTCAAAAGACAGTCAAGGTCAAGGCAGTAAATAACCTGGAAGAGGGGAGTTTGAAGATGTTCTTGGTGTAGCACTTTAGTGTTTGGGATACCTGCTGCTAGTATGCATTAGTTGACCTCTCAAGATAAATATTTGCCTTCATAGAAAGAAAAGAGCAGCAACAAATGTATAATACACATCATCTGCAGCTTTAAAATATGCAAGATAATACCCTTATTTTTTTCTTTCCTTTTTGTTTGTTTTTTCAGTGTCACTTCTCAGAAACCTAAAAAGGGACAAAAGTTTTGGTAGTCTGTGAATGTTATTAATGACTGTAGGAGACAAGCCTTGTCCCAAAGATTTTACCAGAAAATTGCTACATCATGCAAAATATGGTAAAATAGAACAAATATGATAGATCCAAAAACCAGTAAAGTGAAAATAATTTTTCTAAGCTAAAATACTTAAATCTATTAAATTATATCTGTATTTTAGCATAAGCCATGCTACTTTGTGTATTTTTTTTTCTTTTTACATCTCTGTTTTATCTCTAGACAATATAGAAGGTGATCAAGTGATGAAAGAGAATGCCCAAATGATAGAAATTAGAGGTCTTGTTTCATCATTGTTATTCTCCAGTGCTCTGGTTTCATTCTAAAGGAGCTCAAGGTCATCAAAGCCATTAGTGCCTTTTTGTGTCTATTTCAAACCCTTAAGATCACTAAAAGATTTCTTCTATTGGTTCCATATTTTTTTCAGACTTTAAATAGCTTTGTTCTAGGTCATCCTGGAAAACTGTTCTTTATATCCTTCAGATATTTATGCCCATTCTTTGTAACTTCTTGCAAAGTTTGATTTCTTAGACCACAACTGGTGGCCACCCGGTACACACACAGTGTGTACTGTGGATCCTCTCCAATGAAATACAAGGAAAAGATGGTGCTGCGTTCAGAGCAGTTACACAAATGTGCAGTTCTGAAAAGACATAAAGCTTACACCAGAATTATTTTACTGTGTAATGTTCCTTTCTTTCAGCAGCACTCTCAGCTTCTCTGTTGCCACTGTTCACTTCAAGCCATTTGCTCTGTCATGTGCCTCACCCGCTGCTATGCCAATGGGTCCAGTAGTGGGTTCCCACTGGTGAGCCAGGTCAGGAACCTAATAAGGACTGCAGTTTTAATTTTTATTTAGGTTTTTTTTGGGGATATCATCTATCTCTATAGCACCAGCAGGTAATTTGCTATTTCAATTGCAGTTCAAGTCTTCCATGAACTATTTTGCACAAAGTGGTTCTTTCAGCTCATTCCAGCTCTATTTTGTTTACTAAAAACTGGAAAGGTAAACAACACAAATCTCAAAATACAAATACCAAATACAGGTACATATTAAAAATATTTAATAATTGTGATTTCTTTCTGTGCTTTACAGTATGGCTATTCTTTAGGGTGATGATCTTAATTGTGCTGCATTTTCCATTTTTCTTTGTTCTTAGTAATGCTCTCAGAAGACTGAAGAAATATTGCTGCTCTTACCATAATATATACACTTGAGAAAACACCAGAAAGGTATGTTTTTAAGCACTCCAGGCAATAACTGAACATTGATGCAGCTAGTTCAGCCATCCCACATGCTCACTGATTTTGCATCAAAAGGTAGGAAACAGAAAGTCAATTGCAAAGTGGTATTAAAAACACAGCCTAGGAAGTGCACTCTGAGCAGATATTAAACACCTAACCAGAACTCACTCTCTCCAGAGCTCATTGATTCTCAGAGAGCCATTGCATGTGGTTAAGCTTTAGATTCTTCCTCTTTGATCATGCTTTGCAATTGCTTCATTATTTTGTTGTACATAGAATCATAGAATAGTTTTGGGTTTGGCATCTAGTCCACCTCCCCTTCAATGTGAAGGGACATCTTCAACTAAATAATTTTGCTCAGAGCTCTGTCCAGCCTGACCTTGGATGTTTCCAGGGGTAGGGCATCTACCACCACACTGGTCATCATGTTGCAGTGTTTCTCCACCTTCATTGTGAAAAGTTTATTCATTGTATGCATTCATTTATTCATTGTCTGCATCTATCCCCTTTTAGTTTGAAACCATATCTCATGTTCAATTACAAGGTCCTTACTAAAATGTTTTTCTCCATATTTTTTATAAGTCCCCCTTTAGAAGACTGCTCTAAGGTCTCCCTAGAGTCTTCTTTTCTCCAGGATTAATAATTCCAGCTTTCTTAGTCTGTCTTCATAGCTGACTTGCTGCAGCTCTCTGATCGTTTCTGTGGCCCTACTCTGGACCTGCTTCAGAAGATCCACGTCCTTCCTATGCTGGGTACCCCAGAGCTGGATGCAGCACTCTGGGTGGGGTCTCACCAGATTGGTAGAGACTGAATCAGCTTCCTTAACCTTCTATCTGCAGTGCTTGTGACACAACCCAAGATACAATTGGCTTTCTGGACTGCAAGGGCACATTGTCAGGTTATGTCCACCCTCTCATCCACCAGCACTCCCAAATCCTTTTTGTCAAGGCTGTTCTCAATTCTTTCATCTCCCAGCCTGTGCTGAGATTGGAGGTTGCCTCAACCCAGGTGCAGCACCTTGTACTTCAGCATGGTGAACTTCTTGAGGTTTACAGAGACCCACTTCCTGAGCTTGTCTGGGTCCCTCTGGATGGCATCCTGTCCTTCAGGTGTGTCAGCTGCACCACACAGCTTGATGTCACCTGCAAATTTTTTGAGGGTGCATTTGATCCCACTATCTGTGTCATTGACAAAGATATTAAACACAACTTGTTCACTTGATTAATATGTTTTACAGAGCAGGATGCCCTTCTGTTTTGCAGAACTTGATATGCCCAAGTTCTGAGATGGGAACACTATCTTCCTGTTTCCAGTCTCTTTCAGTAATTGTCAAATCTGTAGCAGTTTTAGAGCTGCTGAGTCCCTTTGTGGTTTTGACTTCTGAAGAAATATATTTCCAGCTTGACATATCTAAAACTTTCTTATACTTAGTGAAGAATGGAAAGTGACCATGAAGTTTCACATAGGAATCCCTTTGCAATCATCTTTACAGATACCTATATTTAAAACCAGTCCAGATTTCTCTTTGCATGTTCTTCACTGCATTATGTGATTTTTATGCTGCTGACATCTTCACTCCCCCTTTTGCTCTCCATTCTGCTACTGCTTTTGGGTTTGCTCTGACCAGACCCACTTATCTCCTTCTGCCTGGATTGCTTATTTGGTATGTAAGTGAAGATGATGTGAAAGTGCAGGAAACAACACTCCTCCTACATCTTTTTTTGTTGACTTGAGCAAGTGGTCAAGAGACATTTCTTCTAGGAAAAGCTGTTGAAGGAGTTAGGTACCTTGGAATCATGCTCTTTATTTACAAAGAGTGCTCAAAATGACTCAAAACCAGGAATTATAAGCGTCTTGCAGGTAGCACTTGGCATAACTTTTGCAGGGCTTTTTTTAGGGCTATAATCCCAGTTCTCTTCTTTTCATATTGTTGATTTATTGATTCTTTCTCTTCATGTCTTTGAATTGCACAAAATGGTGTTCTGCAAAAATCCCTCCACCTGCATAATTGAAGTGCCTTTGTTTGGCTGTCATACATGCTTGCTCCTACGTTGATTCAGATATTGCTTCCCATTATGTTGTTCCATGGAGGAGTTCAATGGCATATTACAACTCATTTTTTCTGCCTACTAAGGAAGCACTCAACTGGCCAAAGAGCAGCTCTTCCTAGAATGGGCAATGTTCTAAGTACATAGCACACAGTGAGGTTCATGGTTGGTGTGATGGGAATACTCATTTTATAACAGTTGGTGTGATGGGTTTGAATGTTTTAGAGTAACCTAATTTTAACTGAAATATCTGATACAAAATTGATGGAGTGCTATGGTTGGAGAAAATAGGAAATCATGGACAAATTAAGTAAAATGAGTAGAATAATGTAGCTTTTGTTTTTAAGTAAAATTTAAGGAGAATAAATTAAAGGAAGACACCTATACCCCTTGGAGATCGCAGTGGATATTAGTCCAGGCCTACTAAATGGAGGGACTGAGACACTTGGGGTTAAGTGACCTGAAAAACTCTCACAGATGTAAGTTTGTAAGCAGAACATCAAGTTCCTTGTATCTTCATTCAACTGAGAGGGAAATAGATGAAAAATCAAGTTTATGCAATTACTCAGCTAATAAGTTAATTACTTTATCATGCTAGTTCCAGGCTTTGCAATACAAACTATTTTTTTGAACGTTTTGCAGCCATTTGCCTCTGCCATCACCTTTTTTAATTTTGCCATTGCTGTTTAGTTATGAATTGTGTTTTCCAACGATTTGCCAGGAAAGTGTCCTTAAAAGCCTGAACTTGCTGCATTGCAAAGTGGAAGGGACTGTATCTTCTTGAGCTATGTTAGTATCATACCAAAATAAGTACATCATCTATGAAAACATAGCTCCTCAAATGTTATTTCATGGTAGAGTCTTTGTCCCTCAAGTCGTACTTAGTTGAGATAGATATCCTGAATAACCTGCTTGGATAGAACCTGAAGTCCCTGCATTTTATTATTTTATTACAGAGCTTTTATTCTGAGATTTTTCTACTTTTTTTTTTTTTTTTTTTTTTTTTTTTTTTTTTTTTTTTACATGGAGCAGTGTTATTTGTGAGGTGGAAGGGAATGAGAAGAAAAGAAGAAAAGTTTTAAATATTATTAGGATGTTTCCTTCATTCACTTTTAATTTCATGTTCAACAAACCCAAGAAACAGTAGGAGTATCCTCCTGGCTTTAGTCGGTGGTTTTGGATCTAAAACAACAGACACCGACATAAGCATAGCTCTTTTATTCCTCTGCAGGAAACTATAATAATGAATTTAGTTCTGGACTCAAGTATTGTATACAAGCTCAAGATGTGCAATAGCTTGAACAAAAACAGTGACAACAAAAAACAACAAGAAATGGGAAAATCATGGCTATGCCTTTGCTCAAATTAACAGAAATTGACTTTTTTTTTTCCTTCCTATATACCAGGAATGTCAGGAGTATAGAATACCATGAGATTTTAAGAACAAAGAAAATTAATGTGATCATTGGGTATGTTTGGTAACAACGGTAACACAGAACTATGCTATTTTCAATTAACAGTGGAGCAGTATTGAAATATATTTCATTAATACACAGGTAAAAGGACTTTACCTCTAATCAGAATGAATTGCTGCATTCAACAAAGAGCTGCTACAGGTCTTTAAATTACTTTTGCCTTGCTGCATGGATACAGCCGAACATAGTTTAATACATTTTTTACATGATGTAATTTTGTCTAGCTCATACAATGTCAGGGTAATAATAATGATATTCTAATATTAATGCAAGCACAAGATATACATATTGATGAATAATGGTCATATGTTTTTGGATCTCCTTGCCAAGTCATATTAAAATGACAAATAATTGCCATTGCTTCAGAGAAATGGTACAGGCTCTGTAGTCAAAAAGCACATTAGGGACCCACAGCGTCCATTTGTTATCCTTTGTCAGGAAAACATGGTTCTTTAATGAAAGTGAATGAAAGGACACTGATTGAGGACAGTGACACTAAACCTCTTTCTCAATAGGAGCCATGACATGAGTATTAATAAGCAGATTTAAAGGTTAAGACTCAGCTTTGAAACTCTGAAAGCACAGTGGAATCTGAAATAACTCACCTCCTATAATATGGGGAAAATCACAGTGTAAAATGCATTGTATAAGCCTTCAGGCCACAGGAGGATAGAGCGAGTGGAAATTGGTTCCCAGACAATTCAGGCAAATGCCATTTAAAATCTTAACCCAAATATATTTTTGTTAAAGTTTTGCTTTTAATTCTGTCTTGATAAATGATTCTTTTCCTTTTCATTATCCCCTCCCTCTTTGCTCCCAGTACTATAAAAATGCTAACAAAATCAACCTGGGCATTTCCTGAGCATTGGTGAGAGCAGCTGAGAAAGCAAGGGCACAGAGACACAGCCCAAGTATGAAACAGTCACCTAGAGCAATGCATTTAGTAAAAATTCCACATGTATGTTACTTGGGAGAATGAAGAAATATCCATATAAAAAATAGATTTTTGAATGCATAATACATGGTGCTGATCACTTATTAATTACTGAGAACCCAGAGGAGCCAGTCAGGGTCAGAGAAGTCTGAAACAGGCAGTCCCTTATCTTGCTGAGCTCTGTTAGTGTGTGCGGTGTCACTCTGAAGTTGGTGGTGCTTGTAAGGGAGCAATAGAGGTGTGTGTGTCTCTGCTGGATAATGGCTGGAGCTGCTGTATCTGTATTGATAAGGTTTTTCCTCTGAAACTCTGTGTGATCTGCACAAAGTCTGTATGATCACAATCTCTGACCACCTTCATAGGTCTGTGTTCTTTTTGTAGTCCCACTTTTCTATGGACAGAAAATGTCTTCTGTATATAACTCAGGAATTAAATGGGTTTAGTGTTGGAGGAAAAATGCCTCATAACATTAAAATACAAGGTTTTCCATGCCAATAATGAAGCTGGGCAAAAGGTGCCAAGGTTAGAGGTATCTGAATTCAGAGACTGATTCTGTTCATCACAGAGATGAAGTGAGCTGGGATATTTACAATTACATTTCAGAATATTCAAACAAGGTTAGATGACTCCAACTGAATGTCTCACTTCTAAAGATCTGACAAAATGGCAAACCATGGCACACATTGAAGAAATTAATTCAAATTCAGATTTAAATGTATTTAAGAGTTTGCAATAAAACCAGATGAGTATTTTTAAGGGAAATTAATAATGTTGTCAGCCAAATCTACACCAGAAAAGATATAGAAGGCCTGGGACTATTTTGTGATAAAAAAGCCAACAGCATGGTGTAACCCATGTCCATATTATTAATTGTCTTTCATCTTCAAAGAGGTTGCCTCCACGCACACTGCTGATTGAGACTCTTTGCCAACTTGTGGTAAGTCCTGAGTGGTGCTTGGGCTGAGACAGCTAGTTGAAATAAGGGAAAATTGCACCATGGACTTTTCTAATAATTGCATGATGGAACAGTTTTATTGTTTACTGGTGCTGTTTTGTGTAATGGTGTGTCTGTAGGGAACAGTCTTATTTCTTCAGTAAACAATCATTGAATCAATACAAATTGATGTTTGATATACAATATAGGGGAACAACAGAGATTTTAAGAATGAAATGGCTGCAGAAAATAATCAAAAGGAGATTGTAATTTTTTATTAACTATAAAAAAAACAACTTTAAAGTAATGTGCATTGGTCTGGTCAATAGAGAGCAGTAGGAACATTTTCTTTCAATAGAGGGGTCACAATCTTTAGGAAACAACAGAGGAAAAAAGGAGTACACACGAGTGGGGTGGTGAAATGATGGAAATTCTCAGCTCGCTTCTTGCTCTTCTCCTGCTCTGCATGTATCTTGGACTTCACCATTAATTCCTTCCTGTATGTAGCCATCCAAACCTGTTCAATCAAACCCAGTACCTCTCATATATCACCCACATCCAAAGAGAGTCCCTGGTCTGGCATTTCTCCAGCATACTCAACTTCCATTTTATTTTGGGCCCCCTAACTGGAAAGCCACAAGAGAATCAGTATGAAATCTTAGGCCCACAGGAGTGTCATGCAGACACCACAGGGGACCCAGATCAAGTGCTGTGCAATTTAGACACAGATGGTTCTCACTAGAAAAGGACTGCCTGTCCCAAGCAGTGTGGGCAGGAGGCATTTGGCATCATTTGTGGCTGTGACCTCTGCTGTTGCCTGTAGAAGGTGCTTTAAGCAATGTGGCCACAGTCTCAGCTGGCCAAAGGATGACTGAAGCTGGTTGGATGCAGGACTGTGAAAAGTAAACAGGATATATCGGGTGAAACGTTTCTAAGGGTGAAAGAAACACAAATGCCATTTTATAAGACCTTAGTGAGATCTCATCAGGAATACTGATCAAATTCTGCTCACTTATATGCAATAAAGTGAAGATCAAGTTGAAACAATCACAAAGGAAAGTTTCCTGGATGATCAAGGAGATAGAGATTACAGCAGGGTTCTATTAGTCTTGCAAAAAGTAAGCTGGAAGAAAATGTGATTGCTTTAATCACATCAGGAAGGGGGAGAAAAGGAATTGAAAATTTCTTAAACTCAAGGGCTTTGTTGACTCAAATGAGGACAGATGAGTAAACATGAATAAATAAATTTAGGCTAAAATGTAAAGGAATATTAAGAGAGAGAACTTGTGAAAATACTGTGTGTGCATGTTGTGGTTAAACTCCAGCCAGCAGCCAAGCCCCATACAGACACTGGGTCTCTTGCCCACCAGTGAGGCTGGGGACAGAATCAGAAGAGTAAAAGCAGGAAAACTGATGGGTTGAGGTAAAGACTGTTTAATAGGGAAAACAAAAGCTTTGCATGCAAGGAAAACAAAACAAGGATTAACCTGCTGCTTCCCATGGGCAGGCAAGTGTTCAGCCATTCCCAGGAAAGCAGGGCCCCTTCATGTGGAAATGACAAACACCATAACTCCAAACACACATACTGTGTTCTGTACGCTGAGCATGACACCACATAGTCTGGAATACCCCTCTGGTCACTTTGGGTCACCTGTCCCAGCTGTGTCTCCTCCCTGCACTCCCAGCTCCATTGCCTTTGTGGCAGTACCAAAAGCAGAAAAGGCCTTGGCTCTGTGTAAGCTCTGCTCAGCAACAACAAAACAATCTCTATATTATCAACCCCATGTTCTACACAAATCCAAAGCACAGCCCCATACCAGCCATTCTGGAGAAAATTAACTGTGCCTCAGCCAAAACCAGCACAGTGGGCTGTGAACACAAGACACATAGATTTTCAGATGAAGCCTGATGAGTGTAGGAAAGGAATTATGTGACTGAAGGTCCAGAGATCACTGCATGACTATGTATTTCATGTATCCCAAATGCTGTGCAAATATTTTTCATAGAAAGAATTTCAATATAACAATTTCTTAGTTGCTCTTTTAACATATAAGAATTGAAGTAATTTTCATTTTTGAAATTATTTATTATATTTACATTGAGCAAAATACCTATGTGATTTCCATGTCTAGCTGCATCTAGTAGATGATAAACTAAAAATACTGGTACTTTAAGTGAGAAATTAAATGCATACACTCAGAAATGCTTCACTAATGGATGTATGCATTGTATGATTTCATAGAAATACTGTGTCACACGATTTGAATTTTGCAAATTATATATTTTTTTTTCCCAAATTTGAACTTTGAAAATTTAGGCCTTGATATGTGGGTTGTTTGAATGTAGTATCTGCTGCTTGAAGTTTTTTACGGCTATTCCTTTGTTTTGCTTCATTTCTGATCTGCAGTGAGGCTTGTTCTGGCAATGACAGGAGGGACAAATTGTTCATAGATCTTGTGTGCCATTCCTGATACAGTATATTTTCGGTACTGTAGTTCTCATGTGTGGTGTTAGAAGTAGTTGAATGAAGAGACAGAACGTCAATATCTTGGTAAATAATAGACTTATTTTTCTTGCTAATAGTCTGATCTTTCTGGAGCTCCCTCCCAGAGTCCCAGGCCCTCATCAGACTGGTCTCCACAGTCCAGTAATGGACTTTTGCTGTGACTAGCTATATTTTTACATAGAGAAGAGAGAAAATTTTAAAGAAATTTAAGAAATCAAACTGGAGGATCTGGTGCTGGTTATATTCCATTGAAATTCATGGCAAAACACTTTTAATATTTTGCTATACTATAATAGTGTATACTTTTACAATTTTCCTTTAAGAAATGAAAGCTAACTTTACAGCTGCAAGATAAACTCATTCAATAGCGAATTCAATTCAGTTTTCAAATGGACAGTAGCAGACTCCACAGCCATTCATAATACTGGTTTTATATCAGTTTTATATGTACGGAAACAATACACGTGCAAAATGCCTATTTAAATGTGTTCTGAAATCCAGTGTTGTAGGAAAAAGTGTCAAAAATTACTGTCATTGAAAAGAATTAGATAGAAATGCATCCATGATTCCCTTTTCATACTGGAGGTATAAAGAACATTCTTTTCCCTAGTTAGGTAGGTAGTGTTTAACAACACCGACAGCTCCCCTTTGTCCTTATGGCACTCCGTGTAGTCAGTGCCTGCTATTGTATTTATCCTAAATAGCAGCCCCACTTGTCATTATTCTGTTCAGACATTTATTATTCACAGCTTATCAGAGTGGGAGTTGAAGACAGATTGCTGTCTTTACATTTTTCCTGGAGGTTAAGCCAAAAATACTTCCTAGTGTAACACAGAGTCCCACTACAGGAGATGCCATCAAGGCGTGGGTCTGTGACCAGGCAGCCCTTGGTGCTTCACTGCAGCCTGGGAAGTTCTCTCTCAGCTGGAGAGGGAGGTAGCAGCATATGCACACCCGTACACTATCACTTTGGATATCGTGTCCCGTGGTGACTGTACAGTTTTGTTGCTCCAGAAATGCAGAAATAAATAAAGCTATGGGTGGCAGCTGTTCTTGACTAAACACTGCTAGCTTCCATTGAATTTTGTGGATGGGCGGTGCTTTGGCCCTGGGAAATCATCTTTATAACAAATTAGTAATGTGTCTTCAGCAGAACTGTGTTACTCCTGCAGCAGAGAGCTAATGAACCTGTCTGTGTGATTAGAAGTGTAAAATTTCTGTTTGTAAATAGCAAATAATCAATATTTCCAAAAACTATTTTCCCAATGTTATATTACTGTCTTAATTTTTGCGCTAACTGAAGAGTCTGGCTTAAAATACATACAAAGGTATTTTTTAATGAAAAAATACAAATAATCAAAATCAATGCTCAGTAAGTTTAAATACAAAATATTAATATTTTTCTTAGCAGATTAATAACGTAAATTTTTTAAAATACAATTTTATTACAGTTTTGTTTACTGGAGAAACATGATTTAACAGCTCCCAAGAACTGCTCAGCTTCTCAGAGATATTAGGGTGTCCAAATGGGCCTTGAAATGTTGCGAATATGTGCCTTTGTTTAAACATGGAAAGACCTGAACAGACAATTTTGCCTATGTTTACCTCCATTTGCTTTAATCTTGCTGCATTTGAAATGAGGCTACTTACACAGGTAAGGTAAAGCCTGTACCTAAATTATATTCTTACCTGCATCAGGATCAGAATCTAGAAGTTTTACATGAAGTCAAATGCTTTCCATCCCCGATCTTGTTCCTACCTAAGATATCTTTTTACCTTTGATTTTGGAAGGAGTAGAATCAAATGAAAATATTTGACACTGCCTTGAAATAATTTTCAAGGCAGTGTAGAAAAGAAAAAAGTGTAGGAACTTTTTACAAAAAGCATTAATTCAATTCCATAACTGCAACAAACACAGTGGGATTTTGTATGGATTTTGAGTGGATGGAGAAGTCAACAAGTATCTTGGCTTGGCAAGGAAAAGAGAATCCCTTGAAGCTGAGTATAGAACTTGCTCCCTTGCACAGCCTTTACTCCAAGTTGGAGGATGCTCTGAATGGGAAGATAATGAAGGTGCCGGCTAGGCTAGATGGAGATGAATAATTAAAGAAGCTTGTAAATTATGTTGCTATCAATTGCTGGAGGATATGATCCTGCTGCAAAAGAACTGGCTCTCATATGTCTGAGGCATTTTTCAGAAGATATTAAGAATGAATATTAGATGCATAATTACTTTTCTTGAAGGTGTATTAGTACATTAGAGGTAGAATATCCAATAATTTCTATTACCCCACATTACCTGTACTTTGATTGAGCAGTTATATCACTGCTTGTATTTCTGCATCTCTAGTTGATATTTTTTCTAGAATAAGTGTATTTTAGAAAATGGAAGATGATAGTTCTCTACATGCAGCATGCTTTTTATTTCTTTTTCCCCTCTATTTTATTCCCTTTACATATTTTCTTTCCCCCTTTAATTTAATGGGAACCATACACAGGAGGCAGGCAGATAAATGTACTGAAACCTTGTTAGCATTTAATCTCTTTTTAGATAAATGCAAATATTGCTGTCAATGATACTGGAGCCCTGTCTAGCACTCATCTGAGGAACTTACTCATCCATTTTTCAAAATGTGCCCAGTGTTATCAGTTGCTAAAGATTGTGATCCAGAATATTCATTCCTGATGAAAACAATAGAATTAGGCCACAGGGATTCAGAAAATTGCTTTCATATTCAAGCAGTGCTACACATATACAGACACCTTGTTGATGATTTTCCTGCCCTGAAGAAAATATATTGCTGCTGCCACAAACCTGTCTTTTGGCACTTTGTCACTTACAAGTGATGAAAAAATTGCAACAAAGAGACTTTTTTTAAATCTCGTAGGTCATCGTTTGTTCTCTGGACAGTCCTCCCTTTGTCCTCTCATTTATTCTAGATATGGTGAAAAAATCCTTTTAGGTGCCTCTAAACTTATCTTAAAAATACAAAATCCAAAAAGTCAGCCACAATGTACCCTCAAATTTTTAACATGACAACTTCTCTCTTCACGTTTCTCATTTTGATCAAAAGCTCTGTGTGCATCTTAAATATATCTTTCTTGGACAGCTGAATTGCAGGTAGGCTTTCTGAGTTATAGATGCACATCAAACTATAAACCTTTAGAGAGGCATTTAATCCCTTTAATTTTGTGAAACCCCCAGAATCATGTGATAATTGTATTACTGAAATTATATTATATCCATTTGTTACTGCTAAACACTTAATATTTTTTTTTAATTCAGTTATCTGGTCCAGCAATTCAAAGTCGCAGAAATGTGGTGATGGGTAGAAAGACAGAAAAACTGTGAATAAATTCATGTATACATTGAAAATTTGAAGACAGGCTTTCGCACCATTAGCACAAACAATTAATCTGGCTACATTGTTTTTCCCTACATTTTCTATACATTCTGGGAGATTTTTTTCTTATCTTTGTCAGCTTCTTCTTCAGCCTCATACCACCATGAAACTCCAAACCTGTTTGTGACATAAAAGGGCTACTGCTATGGGATTTTGATGTACCATATAGAGTATTTTATCTCCCGTCTACATTCTCTTTCAGTTTGAATCTCTACCAGTTGGAGATATGGAAAGAGTAAAAAGAAGCTTAAAATCTCCTAAGAAAAGCAGAAGAAGAAGGCACCTACCCCTGGAGTGTGCCAAGCAGAGCCTGTAGAGGTATCACAGATTTCCTGTGAAGGGTAAAGGAGTCAGGTCTTGCACTCCTCATTGCACACAACAGCTTGACGATTGTGTCCAAAGGAAACGCAGAAATGCAAAGCTTTCTGATGTGAGTACCACCTCCAGAAGTTCTTTCACAGTTCTTTCTATGAGAAAGTCAAGCATTAAGAAACACAGAAATGGCCACTTTGGTACCTAAATAACCATTAAAGGCCAAACCCCCTGTAAGTGTCCGGGGAAACAAGACTCGTCACTCCAGATGAAGGGATTCCTGTGCTCAAACCAACCACTACTGCAGATAATGAACAGATTACCCATTTACATGAATTTAAGACCTACCAATAGAAATATCTTGGGCGTCTGGCCTGTGTCACTTTCCCTCATCTCCTAAAATCACTCCATGTTCACCGATATAAAGTGGCAAAAGCAGAAATAGCCACAATGAGCATTGTTGCTTCTTTGTGGAATTCTTCACAGTGTGGGCTTAACTTAAAGATAATGAACCACCACTTTCTAATTGAATCATACTGCTTGACAACCTGCACAATAAGTAAAGATACAAGGCTAAATAGCCAAGGTCAGAAAATTATTTTTCCCTGGGTAAAGTGCCCTTTTTGAACTTACTAATTATTTTTTTTCATTCTTATATTTGCCTTCTTAATTTTATTTTTAGTAGATGTTTGAACTTCAGATACAAAATGCAATTCCTCCCAAAAAAGTGTAAATGTTGTTCAAAGTATTTTTTCAGTGTGATATTGTATTGCAAATAATTATGCAAGTGATGGGACATTACTCTTAAGGTTTCTCTCAAACTCTTCTATTACATGTCACCTCTTCCTGATCTTATCCTGATAACATAAGATTTTAAATGGTGACCATGAAAATGTATGTGTTTCCATGTCAAGAATGATTTGCATTAAATAAGACAAGGAAGGCAACTTCCTCAATACAGAGTATAATATAGAAGCAGAAAAATATCGTGGAAATGATGAGAAGCATGAGCAGTTTTAAGTCTCTGATGGAATTTTCTCAAAATTTTAGGAGGATTTTGAAGTATTAGTGCATTTCAGAGCAACCATTTGTAGTTTGTGAACTGATATTTTAAAGCTGTGTTTATACCAGGAGCTCAATTCTGTAGTCAGATACAAGCTGAGTAATTTTATAATAATGAGGGGGTTTGTAATAAAATTAACCAGACTCTTGCTGTGCTTATACAGGGCTGCCCATTGGCCCCTGGCACACTCAGCAGCATGGCTTCATGCCTTGCTCTGCTCTTCAGCCCTGGCTACCCTGTCTGACACAGACCTGCTGTGCCAAAAAGGGACAATGCACAGCAGCTGTCCTGATCCAATTGCTGCCTCACAAATGAGCACTGAATTAACCTGTAGCTCAGTTAAAAAATTCCTGGATGAGACTCATTGCAGCCAAATGCAGGAGGAGCTGTGCTGAACCATCATAGGTGGCTGGAGCTGAGGTTTCATCTTATCCTGCACCAGGTACAAGACACATCCTGGTGATATAGCTGGGTTAAATGTGAGCATACTGTGTGAGTGGTGAAGGGTGTGGCAGAGACAGGAATGTTAATGTAATTGTGCAAAAAATTTCCCCAGGTTTATCAAACACTTATTAAAATTAACATGTAGTTCAGGATTTAGCTATCATTTTGCCAGATTTTGTCTTGGTATTTTGTCTGTATATAGCCGTTAATGTTTTCTTCAGTTTTATTTATTTCTGCAGCAATCCTCTAGTATTTAATCATCTCTCTATTTTCTTTTTTTTTTTTTTCTATTTTTTGTTTAGTGAAGCAGAGCTTCTCTATTACAATTCTGAATCTCCACACTCAGATCCTTGTGGTAACCCTGGCAACCCCGCTGGCAGGGTGGGCTACAGCTCCAGAGCCTCTGACTGGGCAAAGGGGAGCCCTTTCCCCCTGCCCTGCAGGCTAAGCTGGAGTGTCACCACTGCTGACATGTCACCCTCTCTTTTGGTGTTGAGGGCAATAAGGTGACATGGTTTACTTCTTCATCAAGAAAGGTGGCAGGGCTGAGCCTAAATATGCTTTTCAGATTTTGTCATTATTGCTCACACTGGAAACTATAGGGCAAGATCTTCTAAATTATTTTTTTAATTCTTTAATTGAGCAAACAATTCTGTGTTTGCTATAGACAAAAAATTCTAGAAAATGAAGGAATTTTCTCTCCTGTTCTATAGAGTCCACAAGCACTCACTCTGTTAGCATAATCCATAACCTATTAACATAATCCATATTACATTTTCTGGTATCATCTATTAAATTATACATCCATAGGACATGTGAAAGTAGTATGCATCCAAATAATCCAAATCTTAACTGTTTTTCTTTAGATATTTCCCAAGAATCCTTCTTCCCATTTCCTACATGTATACTTGAAAATCTTTAGGAAGGAAATTTTGAACTGATAGGCTTAAAATATGGGCTGTTCCTCTCTTGAAAGATGTTGAGAGTTGCTGTGACTTCCCTTCAGAGGGAGCAGGCTACATGGTTAAAACTTGTTCAAACTGAACTATTGTAAATTTTTAAATCATGAATTCTCTCTGCAGTCCTCTGGTTCAGGCAGAACCAGATGTTCTCTCCAACAGCATCCTCTTTTACAGGTTGCTTCAGTTTTGTTGCTTTTCAGATCCTAACTTTAGTGTGTTCATGTTTTTGAGAGGCAATATAATAGTCTTTATTTAGATCTGGTATTTCTTGGAAAAAATGTCTTTTATAAGTTTCTAAAACAACTGAGCATTCAGAAGAATAAATGTAGCTTATAGAATATCTTAAACTTTTGAAACAGATCACTTTATGTATGTTAGTGTCTTGGCTTACTCTTAATTAAAATCCCAAGGGATGAAAGTTTGCTTTTCGTTTTAGTCCTCAAAATTCACAATATGAAATACATTGATTTATTGATATTAGTTTAACCAGGCCAGGTACTGGGGCTTTCTGCAACAATTGAATTGAAACTGATTTATGACAAAAGATTAATGGGTAATTTCTTCTTGATCCATTGTTGTGTGTGGGAAAAGGCTGAATTCAGAGTCTAACTTCAAATTTCTTCGTTGTACAAGCCTAGGAGAAAACTGGAATGAGCAAGGGGCAAGAAGGATTAGACTCAAGGTTATAGTTTGAATTAGGGTTGAGAGTGGGAATGAGGCTTGTGTTGATAGTTTTACACCTTAATCCTCTGAGATCTTGTCCATGTTGGTTTAAGAGCTTTGTGAGTGCTACTGGTTTAGCAATAACTGTAGGGTTGTGGATAGGGTTCTAAGTTTATTAACTTTGCTCAATGTTTGGATTCTACTTATCATCTATAGTGAGAATGAGGGCTGGGACACACAGGGTCCTACATTTTATGTGCCTGTTAAGGGTGGGGTTTTGCCATGATGCTAAATGTAAGGTTGGTTACGGGTTAGTTGTGGAAAGTCATTGGAGCTAAAGTTACTTCGGCGTATGCAAATCATAGAGTCATAGAGTCACAGAATCATAGAATGGCTTGGGATGGAAAGGACCTTAAAGATCATCTAGTTCCAGCTCCCCTGCCATGGGCAGGGATGCCACCCACTAGACCAGATTGCTCAGAGCCCCATCCAACCTCTCCTTGAACATTTCTAGGCATGGGGCACCCACAACTTCTCAGGGCAACCTCTTCCACTGTTTCACCACCCTCTGAGTAAAGGATTTCTTCCTAATATCTAATCTAAATCTATCTTAAAGCTGTTCCCTTTTCATCTATCATTACCTGCTCATGTAAGTCCTTATTCTTGTAGATTTTTTACAATTCATCATGAGTTCATTCTGTACCAAGGGTCAGCAGGTTGCAGTAGAAGCTGCCTGCACTCCAGGCCCAGTAGGAGACAATGCCACCAATGTCTTTGAAGGGTCGCTTCCAGGAAGGTCTGCAAAGGAGCCTCGGACACAAATCCCTTGTCAAGTTTAGTTAGGCACAATGCTGAAAAGAGTGGGTGGCTTGTGGCTGTGTTGGGCCACATGAAGGCTGGTCTGACTGAGGCACGGTATGGATTCTATTTCTCCACAAAAGAGCACTTGAGTTTAGTGTTAAGTGTTAGATAAGTGGCTTGATACTGTTAGTGAAATTGATACTGCACATAGACCTAGCTGAGGACTTACAAAAAAATTGCAAAATGGTTTTTATTCCATTCTATTCTGAGATATGTAGCAGAGGCTAAGTGGAGTTAGATCACGGGCAGGCAGAGGACCAGCACATGTTGATTTTATTGCTCAGTACCTGAAGGTCCTCATTGTGGATCATGAACACTCTTTTCCATCTATGAAAATGACTGATGGAAAACTGCAAGCTGGGACAGCTTCACTGACTAGACCACGGATTTGGCAAGGTAGAGAAATAAACCAAGCACTTCAGGCACTGCTCTCTCTAATAAGTTTTTGCCAGCCTTTGTCCTACTGTTAACAATAATCCTTAATAGCAGTTTAGACACCTTTCTCATGGCCAAAATCAAACATAACTGCTTTCCCATTTCACACCAATTGTCAGCCTGTTTTTCAGGTGTTAAATTTCATATAGTAGTAATAAGAAAAAAGTAAGTTCCTGGTGTCTATGGCACTGATCAGACTTCATATTTAGAGCTAATAGAAGCAAAGAATAAAAAAATACTTCTTGCTGTAGCCCAGTCTCCTGTTTCTGTGTCCTCTTTCTTCCAAGATCATGTAGCAAAAGTAATAATTTATCTACATTTTGTAAATCTAATCAGAACCCTTTCTGGCACTAACCATTATTGAGACACAGTTAATGGGAACAGAAATTGTTCCCAAACTGCAATTGATTTGAGCAGCAAGCTGTATAAATTAGCGTGTTTCTGTGACCATGACCCCAAAGCAGTCCTAACCCTGAACTTAAAAATGGTCTGGGACACCTTCCATACAAACTGTTTGTTTTCCTCCAAGTGTCAGCGTTTCTCCTAGTTCTGTGAATCTTGAAGGAGCAATTCAGCTTCTTCTTTTGTAATCACACCCCCAAACTCAAGATTAATTGTAGCAATTTTACCTTTACTGTTAAAGTACAATGCAGATCAAAGCAGTCTCTGCAACTTTAATAAACTCTCAGGCACTAACTGTCATGCTTTAGTCATAGTTCTTTTAAAATTCAGATGGGTTTTTTCTGTGTTTTATTCACTTCTAGGCACTAGTTCTCAAATACTGCATAATAAGAAATTCTAATAGGGCTTTGCTTCACATTATTAAGGAAGATCACCTATGTGATCTTAGGAGATGTTACATATAGTAGGGCAATAGCTTGTCTAGCAGCAACAGTAAGATTACAGATAAATGTAGTCAGGGAATGTCTAAACCAAAAAACGCCTCACAGTTAGAAACTCCTAGAAACAAAACACTGACAGGGTAAAGCATAAATAAATAAAAACAAAATATTATTAACATTCTAGTAGTATGAAATTCATAATGATGGCACCCAGTAATATTTGTATTGCAGTGTCATGTTTATAATGAAGAGACCTGTCTTTGTGAACCATTGAGCTGACAATTAGTGGATATGTGACTGCAGTGGGATGTGCGTGGCTGCAGTCAGCTCTGTTCTCCTTATTAGTCTAGCCAAAAAGACAAATAAGACCAGACAGAATAGGCAATCTTTCATTAGATATCTTAAGAAAAAAATCACATTATTGAGAGTAATATAGAAAAAAATCGGTCTAGACCATTTTGTGCTTCATTGCTCCAGTGTGTTTGATTTCCTTAGCAGGCTTTATAGCACGAGCTTTGTTCCAAGGTAAGAATTTTAAACCTGACTCAATGTGCAGTTTTCCTACTGTTACTTTTGCCTTGGATGTTTAGCTGTTCGGAAACATTCAACTCTCACTGTTACAGTAGGGGCATAGGAAAGTTCAGCTGACAGTACCACATCTGTAAAATTGTAGTATTACTGATTTCTACCACAGATCCAGCGTCCCTGACAAAGATGACAATCATTACACCTTCAATCATTGGAGTATCAGGACACTTTAGTATTAAGAGAGGAACTCCCTGCAGTATCTTATTTACAGGTAATTTGTCTTCTTAATAGCCTCTTGAAAAATTGGTGACAAAATTTGGTAACAGATTGTCATGCAGAACATAATATACAATCTGCAGCTTACAAGTTTTCACAAACATCAAAGTGGGGAGATCCATTATACTGGTACATCACAAGGTCTTTCAAAACAGCAGTGTAAAACACACTGTTCCAGATATATCTGTTCTCTGGTTGTAAAAACCTGCAGCACAGTCAGCCATGGAAAAAAAATGGCAGAACCCTTAGATCTTGTGCGTATCAATGCGTAGGGAGTTCGTCATGAGGTGATACTTTTAGAATACAAACTGTGATATACAGTCATTGCTTTGAAATGCTAGAGAATAAGTTGGGAAGAAAAATATAAATATCCACTGTCTTGAGGTGCCAGAAGGCATGAAAAATCACCACCCAATAAATCTTGTTGGGTTAAAAAATGAGTTCCTGGCACCTGTAGGACTGAGTACACAGGATTACCTGATTTATGGGAGTTATGAAGTTACATGGTGCCACTTGAGAAGCCCAAGGCAGGGAGCTGTTCAGGTGGAAGTATAAATAGTGATTATACTTGATTTTCAATACTGAGGTAGAAAGGAAGAAAAAGTTCCATCAAGCCTCAATCACTCTTTAAGATTTTGTTCTGGAAATATCTTTCTATCAGATACAACAGCATTTGGGCAGCTTCCAGCATCACATCAGGGTGGTCCTTCACTGAAAAAGGAGAAATAGCTAAAAACCAAATACTTAGTGGGGATGTGGATTTTCATGCAGGCAACTAGGGGAAATTTCTTCTTCTGCAAGAATGGGATGTTTAGATCCTCACATAAGAGCAAACTCTCCGGATGCACAGTTGGGCAGCTGAACAAGGGAAGAAATAATTTTTAAGATTTTGAGTGTGGGTAGTTAGAGAACTATTTCAGATTTGACCAAATCCTGCTTGTGTTACACTTGAAAATAGTTCTAGTATCTACGTAATGGAATAGTATGGAAATGACAGTCAGTGCAAGTAACTTGATTATCAGAGTGACAGTGTCCAAAAGATGAGCACTTTTATAATTTCTTTTTTGTTTTTTCCCACTTTCTTCACATTATTAGGACACCAGTAGCATGAAATAGCAAGTAGATAATCTTGGAGATGATTTAGGTGTAGGTGCTCATGCCTTGAGGCCAGGAATGGAGTGGAGGGTCTCTGAAAGTATTGTTTTCAGTGGTTAGAAGATCACTGGAAGGACAGCTTGGTTCTGCTGAATCTGTCAGTCTTTTTTTCAAAACAGACTTGCCTGGTGTATCACAGATTGAGAGGAAAACTGTGTAAGGATTCAGGCTTATTTACCAGGAAGAAACAACATGGTAGTCTGCTTGAGCTTAGGAAGCTGGGTTATAAGAGATGTTGTGTGCCTTAACTCCAAGGGGAATGCTGGAAACTACTTGGTAAGGGAGAACACAGTCAGTTCTGTTTAGATTCTTAGCTTTAGAAAACAGAACTTGTTATTTTCCTTTTTCCATTTTCCCACCTGCCATACTTTGAGAGCCTTTGACTGGAAATGTGAATAATTTATGCAAAGCTATTGATAATAGCTCCATTTCAAGTTTTTTCTCATCAGTAAGAACTTTCAATTCCTCTAAAACTCCAGTTCTTTGTCAGACTATGGCACCTATTGCGGGTGCCATAATTTCCCTCAAAACATTTTCCCTTTCCTTCATTTCTTTCCTTCTATATTTTTCTTCCTCCCATCAGCAGATTTGCTTTAAAAATCTACCATGTGTTAGCATGGGTCAGTTATTTCAATCAAAGCTTCCCAGATAACAGAAATTTTAACTTTGCAAAATAATTTTTTTAGGCCATCAACATAATTTTCTATCAAATTCTGCTGTACTGGAATATGCTGAGTGGGTGCCCAAGTCCTGCATGCTGGGCAAGGAACACACACCCACACCACCCTGGCTCCTGGCTGCGTGACTGGCCTCACACTGGCTGGTGCTCTTGTCACTAGAGAGGACTCCAAGAGAGGACTTCTCCTACAATAGTCCCCTCCCATGGTGGGGCATCAGCCTGACAGCAAATGTAAGAATAAATAGTTCTTGAGAAATGAGGGCTTCCACTGCTGTTACTTGTGCTAAATGTAGATTAATGAAGTGAGCTCTGGTTTGCAAAGAGCTGGACAGGCTGAGACTGATCAGAAACCATAGGGCAGAAGCAGAAATGTTTCATTTCACTTTCCTTTCTAAACTCCAAAACTGAGTCCACATTTAGACAGAAAACCTTATTTCAACTCTCCATTGGCAGAATAACTTGTGACTTTTTTAATCTGTTGGATGTCCATGTAAGGGATCACAATTAATACATGGGTTCAACCAGGAAAAATCTGGGCTGTGAATATAAAATTCTACTTTTTGCTAAAGTGCTATTTGGGGCCAGAATGATTCTCTGGCAGAACTCCCATTCATGCAGACTACATTTAAAGTATGTGAATATGAAGAAATCACAGAAAAAAAAAAAGAAAATTGAAGTGAATATTGTAGTTGCAAAATGAAAAGTGTATTTTATTAAACATTCTTTCACTGTGTTTTCACATACAATTGTGTTCTAAAAAATTCTGGCTTATCCTGTCTCTAGTATACACTTAGGTGCATTTACTGGTTAGCTGTTACATATTTTTTTAAACCAAGCTAGAGAATTAATTTTTCCTACTAAGTAGGATTAAAATTTCCATTCAATAGGAATTAATTTACTTCACTTCTTGAAAACACACTGCAGGAACCAGGTCTCAGCCAAAACAGATCTTCATGATAAATGAAAATCCTCCTTTATTCCTGTAATTTTATGAACAAATTTAGTACTAAACTTTATTAAGCAATGTTTTGCTTTTATAATTTAATACAGCAACAATTTAGAAGTGTGTTCTACTTCCAGAAGTGGTTAAGAAATCTACTTGTGCATCTAATAAGTAATTCTGGCAGGTAAGAGCCAAAGTGCTGCTCTTTCTATGTGCACATATGTATAATTGTGAAGTGGACCTTCACAGGAACAACAGAGCATTATTGAAGGTTTGTCTTGAAAGATTTCTTTTATTTTGTTAAAACAAGTCATTAGATTTATCTCTTTCAGTATCGTAGGTCTTCATTGAGTCAAATAAACCATATTTTGTTTACCACCCTGGAAAGATATAAATGCTAAATACTCTTTAACTTTATTTTATGGGAGTGAATATTATATTCCTCTTTCCAGTGACCTTTTATTGCCTTGTGAATAAAAAAATAATTTACCAGACAGAAATAACAGCCAGAGGAAGGTGGGATTTATGAGTATGCCAACTCCACTAAAACCAAAGGATAAACATAGTAGTCTTATAAAAATGGTGAATTATCTAGTGTTCTGGTCTCAGGACTTTAAAATAACTTTTCTCAGAAAATTAGAGGTTTACTTATGTCATCATGGCAGAAGCCAATGAGTGCAGGCTCTGAGGTTTTTTCTCCTTTTTTTTTCTGTTACTTTTATCCTTTTAAATCTAAGAAAAAATAGATATTCTATTTGTAAGGAATTAGAATATGAAAGAATTTTCTTTCCAGTCTATAATACATCATTATATATATGAGCTGCAGAACATTTCTAAATTCTGGACACAGCAGATGTTTAAACTATCCCAGCAGTGTTAAGTATCCTGTTATTGCAAATATAAAGTCTATAAGTAGAACTTTTCAAAATGAGGCAAAAATCAAGTTTCCATGCTGGAATATGTTTGCTCTCATGGATCTCTGTTTTTGAAACACAGTCTGCTTTAAAAACCAAAATGGAAACTTTTTTTTCCAGAGATCCATTCTCTGAACTTAGTTTCATGCTACCCAGAAATATTGTTGAGGTGGCATCATGCTAAATTCCTTGCTGAAATCCAGACAGGCCAGTTCTTCTACACTTTAAAAATCAGTTAGTCTTCTCAAAATACATGGTTAGTCTAGTCCAGTAATCTCACTTTGCACTTTAACTCCATACCCATTTATAGTTTAAATCTGGTTTTTCTTTCATTTGAAGTTCTCATTGAAGTCTTGCACACAGACAGGTCAGACACATGGGTATAAAGCTCATTTTGTAATGTCAAGACTTCACTCTTTTCTAAAATGAAAGAAGCTCACAAATATTAGTTTAATTATTTTTAAAGTCATACGATGCTGCATCTGCATTAACAAATTAGCAAAAACACTTGGCATTAACGTCTGGGATTGGAAATAACTTGTTTTCCCAGGCTTAGTTACATTTTGCACTTTGATTCTCTTTCCTGTTGGTATTTAGTAGCTTCCAATTCTCTATCCCCTGCCATCGTTTGGAGAGGAAGAAGAGAGGGAGGGTGAAGAAAGGTGGGGGGCAGCAAGGGGCAGCATCCCTCTGCAAGGTGCAGCACATCCCCCTGTCCCAGGGGGCTTCAGGTGACAGGTGGGATGTGAGGGCAAAGAGTGAAAGGAGCCCATGCAAATTTGAGGAAAGGAAATGGTTTCTGTGGACTCAGGAGAGTGACAGAGAGTAGAGTAGGGTCTGGCTACACTAGATCAGGGCAGGAAGCACTGGGCAAGTCAAGGCTAGATGGGGTTCAGGATGAGCTGCTGTACAAAGACGAGATGGCTGCTTTCTCCCAGGACGTGAATGGTTGAAAGGGAAGCACACAGCAAAGCACTCTGTGGTGACTCTGCACCTTGCACATTCCCTGTCACATTTCACTCTCCAGGTTCCCGTCTGTCTCCCGTGGAAGCTTTTGGGATGGAATACAGAGATATTGCATGCCAATATGGTGAGTCAGATGAGGGCTTTTACCCTTTTTTTCTAAGGTTTTTAGTTTATATTGATTTCATTCTTATTTAAATTTTGTTCCTTATTTCGTGTTTCAGATAGTTTTCCATATTACCATCAAAGTAACACTTACTGATAAAATGTCACACTTGCATGTATTTCCTAAGCAACATGTTCCTCTGTAAAAAAAATTAACTCATTGTTAGTTATCTGCAGTCTGGAGAGAGTCTTTATCCACAATTGATTGAGGAAATCAGCGAGCAAGGTTGCTGGAGTGGGTGATCCTCATTCCCTCCTAATTTCAAGGGAGCTAGGAGGGACTCTGCCTGTTGTCTCCTGGGTGGAAGACTCAAGTGAAAGAGCAGCTTTGCATTTTGCCTCTCCCCAAACCAGGCACATGCACTTCTGAGCACTACACAGAATTTGCTAGCTTTTCAGCTGCACAAAATAACAAAGTCTAAACCTGAAGTGAATTATGATTTGTCTTTTTGTTCATAAAATGAAATGAGTATTCTACTGCCCTAAGATTTCATAGATTTTTGTGCTAAATTAATTTAAAAAATTGTGAAGAAAATGTCCATTTTGCATCTGTAATAGAATTTTCTTGCATCAGCAGCAGCTCTGTCTCTTCCATGTAGGTGACAGGCTGACAAATGGAAAGATTATTTCTGTTCCTTCTTTCATTTGAGAGTCATAAATCTGAAAAATGCGGAATAGATTTTTTTCATGCATCTTAGAAGATTTTGTAGGGAGATCCAAGATGGCAGAGAGGGCACAGTTCCAGAATATAAATTAAGATTTGTACTTGTACCACAAGCAGTCACTCAACATGATTTGACAGTATCTTTGTCAAATCGATATACAATGCTTTGTTGAACTAGTGGAGTCAGTGGATGTGTCTGATAAAATAAACATTGTGTTGTCCATGACATTGACATGAATGCTTATTTAATAAGATCATTTTGATTCAAAGTCAATTTTCATATTTATACTATTGCAAATCCTGCAGAAGCAGTTGTGTCAGTCGTGTGTATGATCTCATATTCCTTAGAGATGCAGATCTGCTCAGCTTTGTCTCCACGTTTGTGCTACTGTATCGATAGCAAATACTGTGATAATTTATATTCACCCTGCATCGGCAGACATGAAGCTTTATTCTTTCTCAGTGGTGATACGAAGATCAAGCAAAGTGGATGCTGAGTTATTGGTCAGCTCAGGAGCTCTTTGTCACACGACATTTCACTCTGTGCTGCTCTGGAGCCAGCTGATTTGGGGGCAGTAATTACACCATGGACCTACTCTTCCACAGGATTTTTTTGTCTTGGTTTTTGATGCTGCAGTTCCAACAGAAAATATTCCTCAGACACAGAGCTACTATATTTATAAGAAAAGTATAGATCCTTCAGATCTTATAGATTCACATATCTGTGGCAATTCAAATGCAGTGGATTAAGTTGTATTTCTGTTTGTGAACAGCTAGAGCCAGGGAAGATGTCACCCTTGGCCACAATCATACAGTCTTCAGGGGACATTGGTGTCAGTAGAAACAGATCTCTTACACCAATGACACAATTAGATTGCAAAATCCTTACTAAACCTGAAATTACATACCTCATATTTAATTTTATTTATCTGTTCTGTTTAGATCCTAAACCAATTTTTAATGACAAACCTTTGCATTCATTCTATCCTTCTCCTTTTCTTCTTTTTATTCCTATACATATATACAAGCACAGGTACTCTTTTGTCGGTTGATATATGCAGATTATATAATCCGAGGGCACTTTAATATAACTTTGTAGTGCATGAAACAACATATTACAACGACAATTCATGGTTGTCTGATTATTCCTAAAAAGTTCTTTTATTCATGGTATAAAAATGAAAGCCTGGTGGTGGCAGGTTCTGTTCTTCAACTGTGTGCAGACTTCTTCATCACTATAAACTCTTCTTATTTCTGGCAGTGTAAGAGATACTAGTTGCTGCATGAGCATGAGCGACTCAAATATTTTTTGTATGAAATTTTTTTAATGAACAATTAAAAATTTTTTGGTACATGCAGCAGGACTGATTTCTCTTTCTCACAGTTACTGCTTCCACAGAGCCAGGCATGTCCCTTTCTACCTCAAATATCCTGAAACCTTTACCTTTCCTTCTTTTCATCTTCACAGGCAACAAAAATTGCCTTTTATGAGAGATCTATATAAAGACTGACCCCTCACGTCCGAAGCTTTGAGCAGGATTCAGGGTTTGTGCTTAAGTTTTGCACATAGAGCAAGCCACAATGTGTTTGAAAATATAAAACTATAAAATAACTGTTTTAACCTGGATGTAGAATGTCTGTTTCAGTATGGCTCCCTGGTCTTCTTTAATATATGAAAGAGCAGCCTAAAGCAGAGAGGGCAAGCCTGGGTGAGTGGGCTGGTGTCTTCAAATGTGATGAGTGGGAGGTACAAAACTCCCTGTGTGCCTCCCCTCTCCCTCCTACTCCCTACGTTCAACATCCATCTGCAGATGGAGTAAAACAGGGAAGAAGCAAAGAGGTCGCTCTGTTCCTCCTCCATAGTGTGGCCGCCTTCGTAGGATGATTCAGGAAATTATCCTTTTTCATGCATTCCACCCTCTGGCAGGCATGTTTCCTATGGAGGATGTCAGCAGCATTTCTACCTCCAGGAGGAAGAAGATAAAAATTGTAAATAACATTTTGGAGTTAACTATTTTTGGCTATGTTGCATAGGCTGAGAGTCCTATTTTCTCCTTCAGAAATTTATTTTGTGTGATCTGACTGAGGCAAGTCAGGGAGAGAACACAACAGACACAAAATCAGACCAGTGATTTTGGGCCACGGCTGTTCATGGTTCTTATCTTTGCTCACTCCCAGTTCTGGATATTTCATTGTTGGTGGGGTTTTTAAGTAACTCTATCTCCACTGGCTCGTACCTCTGGTTTCAAAATAAGCTTCCCACTCACAGGTTCCAGTTGCTCCTGGATGTTCTCTCCAGTTAAGCCTAGCTTGCTGGGTAGCACTGCTGAATGATGTCTCAGCTTGTACCTTGCCACCCTCTGTTCCTGGCAAAAAAAACCCTAGATATACAAACAATAAAAACAGATTTGTTTGAGCCTGATGTGAACTGTAGACTGTGCTTCATTTTGTAGCATGAAGCTACTTACAGCCTCTAAATTGCTTCTTGGGCTCTCAGGGTCTTAGTTGAGAAGGAAGAATACAGTAAACAATAATGAGCAATAACATTTTAGAAAGCTTTCACTCATTCACAACAATTTTTATCAGAGCTTCACTATACTTCTGTTTATAAAACTGTAAACAGCACTAAGGAGTTTTCCTCCTCCACCAAAACGAATGTGAAGAGAGCAGCTCCTGTCACTTGGCGCTTCCTCTTGAGGCTGCAGCTTTGGTAGGTAATGCTAAGCAACTTAGTACAAGCACAAATGTCAGGGACAAAGACTACTACTTTAAAAAAACACACCTCCAGAAACAGAAATTCTGAACAATTCTTGGGGTTTGAAGCAGATGATCTGATGCTCAGTGCTGAAGCACATAACCACTAATGAAGATAAACAGGATGATCTCAAGTAAGGATGGGAAAAGAGAATGGCAAATTCAAAACAAAACAAAAGAAGGATTATTTTTTTAATGCTCTGTGTGTAAACTGCTAAACTCACTGGCATACAATATTATGTTTTACAGGGGTATGTATTGGTAGGACAAGGGACAGTAACTTAAAAGGGGGTAGGTTAGGATGAGATGTTAGGAAGATACACTTTACTTGTGGGGGTGGTGAGACACTGTAATAGGCTGACCAGAGAAGCTGTGGATATGAGCAAGTGGTCAAGGCTGAGTTGGATGGGGGTCTGGGCAACCTGGTGTTGTGAAAGGACAGGAGTGTTGGAACTACATGATCTTTAAGGTCCCTTCCAAACGAAATTTTCTATGATTCCATGATTATGGAGACCAAAAGCTTGTGCTAATGAGACAAATTCTTGTAAGTACCTTTCATGGAGCACTCTTGAGCACAGAGGTGTCTGTATTTGTCATAAAGCTGGAGGCTGGTAGAGGAGTTCAGAAAATATCACTCACTTCTTTTCTGTTTTAAACTTTTCCTGAATCATCCACACCTCTGTTAGAGATAGGACATTTATCTAGGTGGACCTTGGGACTGACCTACTGCAGCTAGTGTTGTTGTTCCTATTACTGATATATTTACCATCCTGATATATGATCACATCTCTAGTTCTGATGTTCACAGTCCAAGAATGAAACGGAAAATTTGAAGACTGTAAGAATATTTTTTTAGTATTAGGAAACAAGTAAAATACTGAGGGACCCTCTCTATTCCTCTTAAAAAGATTAGGGCTAAGGGACAGTTTGCTTATAGTCCAAAAGTATCTAACTGAGAAAGGCCAAACTCTTCAACAGAAAGAAGTCATGCATGATGGTAGGATTCATCTGGCTAAATATAGATGACTGTGCCCGAGCCAGTCCATCTAGAAGCTCTGTGTGTCAATACAGATCTAAGCAATACTCTCAGTAGATTGTAAAGCACAATTCATCTCAGTCTAAAGGAGATGTCTAAAACAGGTTAGATGAATCACTCCCTTAAAGTTTCTATTTGTTCTACTGTCTGTGAAAGGCACCTAGTGTGACTGCCACAGCTGCAGAACACTACTGAAGTTGCTCAAAGTTGGTTAAGTTTTACTCCTAATGTCTGTGAATTGACTGGTGGAGATTAGGAAGAGCAGTATAGTATTGCTCAGAGTGATTAGCAATTGGAATACATTATGGAGGACTGAGATGGTTCTTCTTGCACAGACTTTTTAAGAAATAAAGCTATACTTTATTTCCTAGAAAATTCACCGTAGAAACCTGGCTTTTGGCCTTGTGCCAGAGGACTCCTCTGACCTGTGTTGTACGGCTCAGACTATCAAATCATAATCATTCCTCACAGTCTTAAAAATCTGTGCTTTCATCACTGCTAATAAAGAGTGGCATGTTTTCAATTCCTTTCTTAGTGGGTCTGGATCAATACAGATGTGCCATTTACCTGCAGGGTTTTCCCCAGAATTGTTTGCGGCTGCTGCTGTGTTGGTGTCAAAGGATGTAATGTTACAAACCAGCTGATGAATCACAGGCATCCTGACATTTTCCTATCAACACCAAGGGGCAGATTTAGCTGTGGCTCAGAGAGTGGTAGACTTCCCCCTAAGCTCAATGCTGTGCAGCCAGAAGTGCAGCTGAAGTGTACCACAGTCTTGTCTACCAATATCATGACAACATCCAGTCCCATGTAGCCAAGTTTATTCTTGTATCATTTAGTTTGCAGTGAAAATGGCTGAATTTGAAGCTGGCAGTTTAAGGAGGGTCTTTCCCTAGCCAGTCTTTCCTGTCACTGACAGGTTTATCTGTAGTGCAGGATGCCTTTATATCCATCAATGTCAGACAGAAAGAAAAGATAATGGTGTAAGCATGGCTATGCATGAGTGTGTTCTATGCTGCCCTTGTTTTCATTAAATACAACGGCAAGCAAACACGTTAATTAATCTTAGTCTTCACAAATACAGTTTTATTTTGCATTGCTGACATTTATGATGACTAACTAGGACTTGCACACAGTAGCTGTGTTCTTGGGGTAGCTGGTGTGAAATCATGTGAGTCAATACAACATCAAAAACACTTTTGACTGCCCTGAATACTTTACCAACTAAAAAGTTCTCTACTAATTTTGTCAAATCTATGTTATGCATTATAGTTCCTGATACTGTCGCTTCATTATTATTACTGCTATGAGAAATTCTGCATGTGTGGTGTTTAATAAAGGACTGGTCAAGGATGGCATGGCGGAAGGGGATTTGAAGAATATTATAACACCAGGATGATCTGTTTTTCATGGGCTGAACAGTGATCAGTATCACTGGTAATAATCACTGTTGTCTCATCTGATTTGTTTTCATCTCACAAATGAGCACAGCAGGAAAAGCTATACCTGAAGGGCTTCAATTGGTGCTTCCTAAAGCTGGATCTCCAGTTGCAGGTGCTCAGACATCTCTAAGGTACTATCAGCAAGCCCAGTCATAAATCACAGAGACTTGCTGTTTACCACTATGACTGATCTCCAAAAACAGGATCAATGCAGCTCATTCCCGAAACCTGAAAACAAGTGTATATATATAAGAGAAAGTGTTGAGAAAGACAATTTTATAAAGAAGGTCAAACTTTAATTCACCTTGGTTCCCAGAAACATTCCTTTAAGCCTCCTGATGAGAATAACTTCACAGCCTGTGTGGATTGCATTACGCCTACTCTTAAACTGAGTCCTTTAAAGATAGTTACTGACTCATTTTTATTCCAAAAATCTTTACTGTGGTGACATCCCTTCTTATCCAATAAGGTAAATGCAGATGAATTAAATGTAGTTTTCAATAGCATTTTTGCTGCTAGGAGGCTTGCTCCAGGTTTGGCCCCAGTTTGGGGCAATGGAAGGGAATTTTTTGCACTTTTCCAGGAGAGGCTTGAAGAAAAGGGAGCACTTTGAGGCAGTGATGCATGGAGTAGTCTATATTTGCTAGCACAGGGAGCTGTCTTGTTGTGGGGAGAAGGAAAAATCAAAGCTTCTGCCAGCGTAATTCCTTTCTTCTTGCACAAAGTAAAGTCATTACTCTGCAAAGAAAGATCGTTCTCCCTCTCACAATCTGGTCTGCAACTCCAGCATCCAGTACTGAGGCACAGGAGGAATTTTCACAGCCTTTGGCTTCTCTTTGCTGTGTGCCAGCTGAACCACAATTTGTTCCTTCCTGAATACATGCTGCAACTGAAAAAGCAGACTTTGCAATCATCATACTCATATAAGGTGAGTTTCAAGATCTGTCCAGCCCACTATCCTGTTTCTGAGAGTGGACAGCAGCAGATGTTCTGGGAAGAAGTAAAATAAAAGAAAGCTACATTAACACTGTCATGGTGTCTTTGCCTTGATTTCAGGGTTTTGTGCTTCACACATTTTCCCAGCTAGAGCCAAATTCTGCCCAATGTTTTCCTCAGAAAACTTTTGTGAACAATTCTCCCTGCAGTTGATCCTCAAGACAGTGATTCCACCGTAAATCCAAACAAATTCATCTGTTGCATTACATACTCCACCAGTTGCAACAGAATAAGGCTTGCTTCTGGCAGGTTGCCTCTTTTTCCTTGGCACAACTTGAAGCAGGATTCTCAATAAATGGGTAGGCAAGCCCTTTTCTCTGGGAGGACTCACCAACAGCATATTTATGTAACTCTGCTGGCTTTCCTGGAGCTGGACTATATTTTCAGTGGACTCTGTGTCATGTTTAAAAGCTGTGGTAGAACAAAACCTTTTGCACCTGCGACAGTTTTAGAGTAAAGCTGTGCAGGCATGGCTGGGTAGATGGGCAAAGGAAACATTCACACCATACTCTGGTGCCAGTTTGAACAGTCAGCAGTCTTCTGTAGCCAAGAGAAAGAGAAGGCATATACCTCACTGCTGCAATTATCCCAGAGAGATCAGCAGTCTAGATGCTAAATTTGGAATACATGAAGAACCTTCCCATTACTCCAACATTTTCCAGTTACAAATTAAGTCCTAAAAATAAAACTAAGTGACTAGGTCTCTGACAATCTGTAGGGGCCCAGCATCTTGCCCTGCAGCAGTTTCAAGTCTGACAACAACAGAACTTTTAGGAATGAAAGCTGTGACTGATTTTCTAGTTAATTTATTGTAATTAGCTTTACTTAATTATACATACAGCTGTTCTGCACCCTCAACATAGCCCAGGGGACTGTTTAAAGTGCTTAAGTCTAAATGTCATGTTTTAGCACAGTATAGAGCACAGTATTGTTCTTCTCAGGATCTGGTGGGAAGGAAGGGCACTGAGCAGCCCATCTTTCTTTCCTTTCACTTTCTCCATACACTCTCAGCACATTCTCCTCCCCTGCTCCTTTTTTTTTCCAAGGAAGAGATGTCTGCTCCTCTGCTCTGCCTCACCTGCAGTCGCTTGGTGCACCCAAGGGTTGTGGAGCTCACCACCTTTGCCCCTCTGCAGGGCACACACTTGCTGTACTCACTAAGTCTCACCTGGTCTTACCAGGGGAGGAATATGCCTCAATGACAATCTTAACCTTGAATTTTCTGCTGCCTTTACACCACTGGGATATACAGAAGTTCCTTTTTCTTTATCACAGGTAAACAGTGGAAATATTTATGATATTCATTCACATGTTACAAGTCTCGTGAGAAGACCTTCCTTAAAGTAAAGCTTCATAAGGACTTTTTCCACCCTGTTCACAAAGCATTCCTATGCCCCCAAAAGTGTTCAATAAATTCTTTTTCTAAATCACCTCAGCAAAAAAGGTCGCTCAATTTCAGCAAATCAAGCATTTACTCACGTAAACAATGAGCTGGATTCTTCCACTAGGTTTGTATTGTTTATTGAAAGTAGTAATGACAATAGTTGAGATAAATAGGAATTTTAATCTGCTTTTCTATGAGATGAGACTATGCAAGGTCACCTTCACTGCGGTTCAGATACTTGCATGTGCACACTCACAGATAACTAGAGCTGTCCAATTTTGTTTGTATTGTCATTCTACTTAAAATAATTTATTTTCATTCTTTTCCCCTTATTAATCAGAGTTTTACATCCTTAGCTTTATCAGCTCCTTCCTGTTTTGTTAAACTTTTGAAAGCAAGATGTAGAAGGTGCTGGAGCATCTTGGGGATAATTACTCTTCAACTAATTTGAAGCAGTAATGATGATATTCTAGATTTTTATGGAGCAAATGTTTTATGTTTTATTAATTGCACTTGTTCTTTCCTTTGGTATTTTTCCTGATGTCTAATAGCCTTCCAAGTTTACTGTCTAAACTACTCCTGTGCTGTACATCTTGTACCCCAAAAGATAGGCTTTATGATAGCACTCTAAAGTCCAGATGCTGCCCTTTTGAGATGCAAAGTATTTATGAAGAAAAGTTTAGTCAGAAGCATGTTCAGTTCTTGAGATGGGGAATGTCTGGCAGATTGTGCCCTTTCACAGACTCAATGTATAGAATCTGTTTGTCTAACACAATCACAGCTTGCACAACAATTCTATCCAGGTAACTCAGAAAGTCTAACAGGTACAATCAACAAAAATCCCTGTACCTTTTCTCCACACCCATCTGCCTCTTCCTCCCCCCTTTCATTAACCTCCTCCTCACTGCCAAGAGCTTGGGAGTTTTGACCAAACAATTGGGTAATATTATTTTGTGTTGGAAACATCAGATCAAAGGGTTGAGGCACAAAGGGTGAGCTGATGGTGAGCTGAGTGGTGTCCTGGAGGCTGTCTTGGGGTAGTGCAAGGGTAGGACTGGGGCAGAGCTGGTATCTCCTTGGGAAGGAAGCTGTCCTAAAAGTCTGAAAATCTTTATAGGATTTTGCAGACAAAGACTGGGCAGTGTATAAGGGGGGAACACCTAAATTTGATTATAAATTATTAGAGACTTTTGTAAAAGTTATTGAACATATGAACATGTTCTGAATGTAAAAGCACTTGAATCTGCCTTTCCAAGCCTTCAAACCAATATTCAAAGGGGAATTTGATGCTGTATCCTATTTTTTAATATAAATCATCCCTGTTCTTCATGCATTATAAAACTCAGAAAATGTCAGCAACTTTGGCTATGACATCACTCCTATAGCTTAGAGAAACACCATGGAGGAGATGGGAAAAAACCTCAGAGCCTGTAGGTTCCATGTGATCTTTCAAGAGGTTTCTGGTGGTGCAAAAATTAGGGGATTTTTTGTGACTATTTTGTCTTTTCACTACTACTGGTTGGTGAGGTTGGGAATCTCAAGCTGTAGCTTCTTAGGCAAACTAAGGCACATTTAAAGTGAAGGTCAAATTGTGCTCTCCTAATGAAGTGTTGGTTGTTTCTTGTATACCTTGCAGAAAAAACCCATAGCTCTGCACAACAGATGGAGGGCCAGTTGCCCTGCTGTGCCCCCGTGAGTCCCTGTTCTGCAAACAAACAAAACAGAGGCAGATACCTTCCCGACCTCTAATCACAACACTTTTCCACTATTTAGAGATGTTGAGGTTGCAGGTGATGCTATTGTCCATGAGTTTGGCTGGTGTTTTGTCAAAGGCAAGAGTCCTAGAGTCAAACAGGACCACCCTTACCTTCCAGAGAGTTTCTGAAATTTTTGATGGGACTGTGTGACTGTTGTGCTGATGCATAAATATTTATGGGCTTCTTACGTTAGGGATATCTTTGTGCAATTCCTTCTTTAAAAAGCTGTTGAAGATTGCTTTTACTTCTGACAGTTAAATGGGTTTTCTTTTTCCATCTCCCTTTACTACCCATAGAAAACTAGAGGTTTGTGAAGCCTAAGGCCTGGCATGTGTCTCACAAGGTAGTGTTAAGTACTGTGCTCCTCTTCTGTGGCCCTCAAAGCTCCCACTAGACCTCTCACTGTTCTTGTAATCATTTTGGTATGTGAAACACAGGGAAGTCTTTAATTGCAGGTATTGTCAAGAGATTAACTGGCAATCTGAAGATGGCTCCAGAAAGGCCTTGACCACCTCCTGTAAAGGGCAAAATGAAAAATTTGAAAGAAGAACAGTTAACATTTCACAGAATTTAAAATCCTTTTCCTCCAAGTGAAATAATTCAAACACTGTGAGACAAGTCCTGTCCCTGTTCCTTTAGCCAAAGTTGTTCTGGACCCTCACATGTACTGTTTCCTTGGTGTCTGCACCAACTCTCAGGGGAGAATCTCCTCCTTTTCAATGTTTTCAAACATTCAAGTGTCCAGGATTGTGACAAGAGAAGCCCAGAGTCGCAAAAGAAAAAAAGAAAACAAACAAAAAAAAACAGAAGTAAGAGAGAAATTTTTCACTGAAAGTAAGAACAGAAAAGAACAGCTTGTTGCAATGTATTAACTCACACTTGTAAATTTACATCTGACATTTGACTGTCACCTTGTTCCCCTGGACACCACTTCTGTATTTATTCACCATATGATATCTTCTGGTACTTAAAGAGCAAGTTACAAGGGGCTGAGGGATGGGTGCAAGAGACAGTTGTTATTGTCCAAGATATCAGGATCCAACAGTGCAATTCCCAGAGCAAACTGGAGGTTAGGATTAAAGTCATGATGCCCCACGTATCCAGCTGGTTTGTAGGGAGTTATACAGAAATGCTGAGAGAACTGCTTGGGATTTACAGTCCAGGAGCCCTCCCTGAGCTACGTTGCCCATTGGATATATGCAGCTTTTCTCAGTATTTTCTTGGGAAAGATGATGGTAGGGGAAGAAGAGGTGTGAGAGGTGGCCCAGACTTATTACCCATAGTGACTCAGTGCACCTAAGAAGGTTGTGCTGCACTAGAGCTAATTTTGGCTTTTTAATTTAATTTTTGAAATCATGTGTTCCATATATTTACTGAGGATTCCCAATGCTTCCAAAATTGGGGAAAAAAAACTGTAAACAACACAATCCTCACCCCCGCCATAGCCTCAACCCAAACAGTAAGGTATACAGCAATGTTCCTTGGTATATTTTCAAATTGGCTGTTATTCCAGACAAAAGTGTGTTACCCTGAAGTTGGGAAAAAAAAATAGTTACATAATTTTGCTACATTCTTTCAAGCTTAAATGCCTAGGTCTATGTTGGCTTGCTGCAATACCTAAAAACACATATATGTTTTTAAACCACAAAATGGGCAGATACTGAAGGAAAACTGTACACCCAATACACAAGTATCTAGCAACTGTTTTCTTTTAGTGGACTTTACAAAACCTGTTGGGCAAACACAATCCTAACTAAATAATGCTGATTCTACTTCTTCCCAAGAAGAAATAATTGAAAAGAATCAAATGATAAATGAAATGAATGGTGCCCCATCAAAGCAAATGGTGATAAATAGAAACACCTTAGTGTTGCCAGCATTCACACTAATGTGAACTGGTCAGTAGAATTTATAATTATTTTTTTTACCTTTCGCAGAGGCTGGTTCTTTGTACTGAATCTGATGTTAAAGTGATAAATTAGAAAGAAGGAGGTTGTCTAATGAGCAAGTAGGCAGCAATATATCAAAAAACCCCAAACAGTTCTAGGCTTCTACCAGTGTCTGGGGACTTTTTGGTATTCCTTTTAGGAGAGAAAAGCATGTTTATACTGAAGCTGCAACCAAAAACATACAAATATTTTATATGATTTTCCATATAGATATATGAAAGGCTCACAAATATGCATGTCATCTTCCAATGTGTGCAAAAGTCTGCAAGACTGGGAGGACAATCTCTACTCATGATCAGTGGAAGGGTAAAGAGTTAATGAATAAGGAGGGGAAATTATTTTTTTGTACTAAAAAGGTTCAGAAATGTTGAAAATTTAAACCATACAAATATAAGAAATCAAAATTTGAGAATTTTCAGGAAGCAATAACATGGGTGAAGTTGTCATTTCTATAGTTTAAAATATTTCATTTTGCTTCCAACTTCTATGTTTTAAGTAACTTAAATGTCAGTATAGAAGTAATCTTGAACTAAAAATCCAACATGTTCTTTTCCTAGAATAGTAATATTGGAAGTTTTGTGCTGTTTATGTAAATATTTTGTTATTTTAGTAGGTTAAAATACCTTTTCTCATATTTTGCTTTAAACAATTTTTAGTGAGAAAGCCCTTTATCATTAAATTAACTACTTATTCTGTAGCAAATTCCCCACAGCCAGGAAAAATAGCAGCCTTTTCCCCTTTTTCTTTCTATCCATGGATGAATTTACTCAAAGTGTCTCCAATATTGAATGATGTATCACATACAAGTCAGGGCATAATTTACTCTGCTGGTTGTCTCCTGAAGACAACTTGATGAAGATGATGGTTTACCTTGGTGCTTTCAGCTCAGCATTTTGCTCACTATCAGAAAGAGATAGACCAGAGGTTTGATATGTAGGGTTTTTTTCCAAGGTCTATGAATACCTACATGGAAATCATTAAAAGCAGAACAAAATTTGATTATTAAATTCTGACTCCCTGTGCTAGTAATGCAGCTCTTAGGTAAAGCCCAATTCCTCTTTCAATTTTGTGTTTGGTTTTGTTGCTTTTCTTGATGGTGTTCCAATATTTTCCTGTTTTTTTGCTTTGTTTGGCTATCATGGGAGAACCCAGCTCTTTCTTCATTTTCAGTCTCATCCTAGAGGACATGTATGCTAAACAACCTTCCTCAAGCTACTGCAAGATTTTTCTTTGCTATCCCCTCAGCCTAGTGCAAGGGCACTGGGTAGTATCTGAGAGCAGTTCTGGCCAGCAGCATGCAGCAGACAGCTGTGGAGGTAAACTTATGCTGAAAACTTCAGAGAAATGGAAGATAACCTCCTGTGGCTGCAATGTACCTTCTTCCCACCTCTCACAGACTAAAAATAGGCTTTTTTGTTTGTCTACAATTTGTATTTTTATTTTCTGTGGGTTTTCTATTAATAATGGACAATAAACTAATTAAAAGAAAAAAGCACCTCTCTGTGTGCTTTGGCTCCCTTCTAGCTGAGTTAGCAGCTCTGGCTACATGCTGAGATGACTGGTGGAGCTGCAGGCCCTTACTGCCAAGCTCTGCATTATATTTTTTCCATCACTAACAGTGATCAGCTTTTCCTTCTTCTTTTAAAGTTTCTAGGCAATAGTCTTGTTCCAAACTCATGGAAAAGGAAAGACATTCAAATAGGCACCAGATGATAGCTCAGTGAATCCTGCATTAAAAAAAAAAAAAAAAAAAATATGACTTTTTCTTCTCTTCAATTAACCAAAATCCCTTAAAAATTCCTTTGAAACATTAGTTATTGCATCCAAATTTCACTTTTACCTCCAACCTCACATTTTGTGCATCTCCTCAGTTACCACAGGTACTCAGAGCCTTGCAGAACCCCTGGGAGTTTGAGAAATATGGGCATTTTATCCACAAAAGCCTGAGTCTCATACACAAAAAATACCATGTTTTACCTGCCTTCAAAATTGGTTTAAATGCCTCTGATTTATTCATGGTTATACAGGAAATCTTTGGAGAAGCAGAGACATAAACCTGGAGCATGTGTTGTTACATGGTCTTGTGAGTGGCTGAGTGCAGCTTATTGTCTGGCCAGACAACTTCAGATCTTAAAGATCAGCAACTCCTGTAAGGCTTTTTCTGGTTTTAAGAGGAGAGGGACCAAGAATATGGACTTATTAATATCTGGAAGGAATATAGACTTTGGATAGCAGGAGGGAGCAGCCTACTCCAGAACCAGGACTGGGGAGCACCCATGGAGTGCAATCAGTTAGAAAGCAATGAGCTTTTTTATTTCTTAGGTACCATAAATTGGTTTTTGACATTGGGATACTGCAGCATTAAATACAGAAGGTTTGAAAACAAATACTAAATGTTTTTCAGTTTCTGGGAGAAATAAAAAATCTGTAAGTGGTTCAGGATTGTATATTAATCACTCTCCCCTATTTCAAATGTCTTCCTCATACTTGCAGTTTGCCCTATGTAAATCTAACTTATTCACATGGTTCTCATTAGCATTTCATGTCTTCAAGAATCTGCACATGAAATTATTTCCTTTTCTCCAGCTGTACTAGAGCAAAAGCTTGCATTCAATTAGTGCTGGTGTATTTGCCACTTAAAACTAAAGTGCTCTGTTTTGCTGAGTTGAGTCATCACTAAAGGGTATGCAACATCCATCTTGTAACCAACTGTAGTCAGACCCTTTAATTAATGACTTGGGATTCTGCTTTGTCTTTTAAAAGGATAAAATCTAATTGCAGTTCAGATTAGGCTGTCTAATGAACATGACCACAGAGCAATTGATCAAAACTAATAGGGGGAATAGTTATGCCGACGTTAAGTAAACCTCTTGTTTGTTTTGCATATGTAACCTAAGGAAGTATTGCAAACATTATTGATGCATTATTTGCTTCACTGGAACTACAGCCAAATGCTTTGCTGTGGTTCAAAGACAGAAGTTCTAAGCTCTATTTTTCTAGTATTAGGAATATAGCTTTTTCATCTTCTGTTTAGTATAATATAACAAATATGCTGTTCTGAGAGCCTTTTGACATAGCAAATCTAATTTTAATTTACCACACGTTGGTAGAGATTCTGGAGCTGAGTAAGGCAGCCCAATCTGCTCCCTGTATAAGAACCAGAGCAACTCAAAAGAGGTGCAGAGTGGTAGTAGGAGGTGACCCTCTTCTGAGGGTTCTGGAGCACCGTTTGCTGACCTGATGCATGCTCCAGAGAGGTGTGATGCTTACCAGGTGTTTGTATCAGGGATGCCACCAAGAGACTAGCACGGCTCTTACACTCCACTGACTGTTATCTGCTACTGTTACCCGCTGTTTCATGTGGGCACCAGTGGTACAGCCAGGAGCAGCCTGGAGTATCAAGGGTTGCAAAGCACTGGGAGGAGTGGTAAGGGACTCTGGAGAACAGGTAATTTTTCATCAGTCCCCCTGTTCAAAGGGAAGGGGTCTGAAAGAGCCAGCTGAATGTGACAAATCAACAAGTAACCACTACAGGACTGGTGCCACAGCCAAGGGTTTGACTACTTCAGACCATGGGACTGTCCTTGAGAATCCTGGTCAGCTGGGGCTGCTGGGGTCTGTCTGTCAGAGAAGGGGACGAGCATCTTCAGCCGTGGACTTTAAACTAGGGAATCTCCATCTATCCCATTCCCACGAGTGTGGTGCCAGTGCCCTCAAGAGACGCCCAGAGCCTGCGGAGGGATTGCACATCAGCAGGAGAGCACCTGGAAAGCAGCACAAGGAACTGCAGCCACTCCAGTCAGCTTCATCGGAGGATGTGGGGAGGGGGGAAGAGAGGGGGCATGGTCAGGGACAACTGAAAAGTCTCTACACAAATGCACACACCTTAACCAAGAGGAGTTAGAGCCATGCACATGTCTGCATTGTGCATGTGTGGTGTGGTGGCTCCTATGACCACAGTGTTGGAATAGATGGATACAGGCTCTTTAGGAAGGACAGGCAGGGAGAAAAGAGAGGGTGTCACCCTCTGTGTCAGTGACCAGCTGGAGTGCATGGAGCTCTGCCTGGGGATGGAGGGAAGTGGGCCAGGATTACAGGGAGGGCAGGGACTGGTGACATTATAGTGGGAGTCTCCTACAGGCCACCTGACCAGGAAGACCAAGGAGTGAGACTGAGCAGATGAGACAGATTAGAGCAGCCTTGCATTCAGAAGTCTTGGCCCTCATGGGGGTCTTCAATCATTCCATTATTAGGAAGAAAGTCTATACTGTGAGGGTGGTGAGACACTGGAACAGGTGGTCTAGAAAGTGGCTATCCCACCCCTGGAAATGTTGTAGGCCAGGCTGGATGGGGAATTGAGTAATGTGGTCTAGTGAAAGTTGCCCCTGCCCACAACAGGGTGCTGGAACTAGATGGTTCCTCCCAATCCAAATCATTCCATGCTTCTGTGAGTTTAACTTTCATACAGGAGTATTCTAGAGGTTTAATTTTGCATATGAAAATAAAACAAACCTCAGTTTTCTCCTATGGAATGTTTTGGTTTTGTTATTGAAAACAAGTTTTTTGTCCTAATTAGACAGAGCTGGAGATCAAAAGATAATCTTTACATTTTTTTCAGTGTGTTCATGGTATAGTTGTAGGCAAGAATTAGGTCACAGGATGAAATTCATGCCCCAAATGCACAGTAAATTTTTCAAATTTACATAATGTAGCAAAATATCTTCAAAGTACTTTCCTCTTGATCTTTAGTTAGAGACGATTTCTGTTACCTGAGCAAGAGTTTCAAGTTAATGCCCTGTACAAAGATCACAAAAGATTAACTTTTATATTCAGATATGAGAAGCACATATTTAGATAAATTTATATTTACAAACAAAAGTCCAAGCCTCTTTTACATATTTTTTTTTTATGACATGTGGTAAATTTCCTAAATATAAGGCAATTTTCTCAGATTCATTATTTATGAGTATTTTTATGGGAAGATCAAGTTTAAGAATATCATAAAATCTTTGAAATTTGAAAATTTTCTCGAAATGTTATGCTAGAGATGTGGCACATTTCTTAAGATTAAGGAAAAATTTTTAAAAAGAAACAAAATATGATATAAGAAAGTTTACTAGACTAAACATAGATGGAATGAATTGGAATAATTTCCACAGAATCACAGAATTATGGGAGGGTACCTCTGGAGATGGATGAGTCCAACCTCCTGCTCAGAGTAGGGTCAATTACAGCAGGTAGCTCAGGGCCATGTTCAGGCAGATTTTGAGTATCTCTATTGATGAAGATGACATATCAATCCGAGCAGCGTGTTCCAGTGTTTGACCACCTGCAGAATAAAAATTATTTTTTTCTGATGTTTAACCATCATTTCTTGTATTTCTGTTTGTGCCTATTGCCTCTTGTCCTGTCACTGAGGGCCGCTGGGAGGACTGCAGCTCCATCTGAACTTCTTTACTCCTTCTCTTCAGCTATTTGTACTCTTGGATAATGTGCCCCCAGACCCTTGTCTTCTCCAGGCTGCATGGCCCCAGCTCTCTCAGACTCTCCTCATGTGTCAGATGCTTCAACCTCTCCAGCATCTCTGTGGCCCTTCTCTGGACTCTCTGTAATGTGTCCCAGTCTCTTTTTCCCTGGGGAGCCCAGGACTAGACACAGCCCTGCAGTGTCTCCCCTGGGCTGAGTAGAGAGGGAGGAACATCTTCCTTTGCTTTGCTTTTCCTGAACAGGCCTTGGACCCTGTGGGTAAATTTTGTCTGACTTTCAATATCTGCAAAGCAAATACTAGCATCTGACGTAGCTACCCAAAGATGTCTTTGTAATCAATGGAAAGAAAGGATCATTTATTGGAAGTAATATTCTTGAATTGTGTCTTTCTATTTTTAGTGAAAGGAATTTAAATTACTCAGATTAGAAGTATAACACCAAATAAAACAGGCTGAACCAATAAATCATATCTTTGAATTTATGATGCTTAATCCAGCAAGGGGGTTTTCTCTGCCTAAGCACTTGGCACCTCTTTCCATCTAATCATATTTGGGAGTTAAAATAAATTTTCTGAGGTCACAACTTACAAAGGATTACTTTTACTTGGAAACACAATCAGAGAAAAAGAAAGTACTCAGCTTCTAGAAGAACCTATTCACCAGAGCATTCACCCAGAGGTGGAAGAAAGACAGGTTCAAAGCTCTAGTCCCTACTCACCATAAAAGTATTTGAATGACTACCATATAACCTAGCAGAGCAGAGTATTAATGTGTTAAAGTCAAATGACAGTAAAGAAAAAAGAAGGAAAAATCACAAGGTCAGTTAGAGAGCCTGACTTTCTAGCTTTTGCATAGGCATGAACAAGAAGTTTGTTAGCATAAAGACATTTGCATAAGGAATCAGATCCCTCAAACATGACTGCCAGTGGCTGTCTAGTGGTGATGGGGATCTCTGCTGGAGGAGTCTTTGCAGCAGTGTCTTTGGCTGGGTTGAGATTCCCAGAGCTGCTGCTCTGCTCAGTTCTAACCTGGTTGGCTCATGGTCCTACATGACCACCTCCAGAATGTAATTAACAACATATAAAACAATTCCTAAATATCTTAACAACATATCAAAAATGGGTTATGTGAACATTTCTGTAGCTGCAGGAACAGTTTCGACTATTAACAAGTGTCTTATCTATGCACACATATGAGTTCTACAGCAGAAGCAGCCTGGGCATCTCTGGGACATTCCAATCAGGAAACTAATCAACACATTTGAGCATACAAATGGTTGCCTGGGGAGAATCTCCATCACTGCATGAAATTCCCATCTGGAGAGCTCCTGTCACAATCAGTCACTTTGCTGTGAAGGGATAATGTTGAGCACCCATTTCAAACCAGTCTCAAAGCAGCCCATTATCTCACTGAGGGGTCCAGAATTTCCAGTTTCCTCCCTGGGCATGCATTTCTGGAGCACAGTGACTCACCCCAGTAGGAGCAACTGGGAAGTTCCCATTGTGCTTAATTCCAGCTTGCTTTCAGGGAAGTCTTCTGCAAAGTAGTGTATCTAGATTTGAGCATTACTGGACACTACAGAATTCAAATGTAAGACAAATCTATGGGAAATAACCTCTATTAGGTATTTTGCTTTTAGAGAATTTTCTTTTCATTCTACAGCATTTTACACCAGCTTTCTATCTTAATGTCTCCTTCACCCATGTATGCAGAAACATGTTGCTCTGAAATGCAGAAATTTCCACAGAAATGCCAGAAATAGATACATGCCATGAAAACCTCCACAAAGCTTACATCTGTAGTTCCAACAATGAGATAAATCAACATATTTCTCAAACATGTTCCTATGGGAGAAAAAGGAAGGATTTCCTCTTATTTTGTGTTCAAACCAATATAGAAGTACTATTTTTTAAATTATGTAATGGATGCAGTGAAATTGAAAAGAAAGCCAGCAAACTAAATGTAGAAATCAATGTTTTAGTAGGAATTTCAAGGGTATTTGCTTTCATAAATAACTATGTCAAAATATGAAGCCAAACTGATTCATTGATGAGAAGGAAAAAATGATGTTAAAAACATAAGACTCTCTGCTGGATTGAGGAGGAGATGAGGGATGACGAGGTGTGATACAGCTTTTTTTTTTTTCATACATATATATGAAATACATACTTCATTAAAATCACTGCAGAAAGCCAGCCTATCCAAACGGAGTCAGAAAATATCATATCTTCCTTTTATGCACAAAAATTCTAGTCTCCAAAATATAAGATCTCAAAATACAAGCAATGAATCAGCATAATACGAATAGAATCACAGAATTTTTTAGGTTGGAAGAGACCTTTAAAATCATTGACTCCACCTGTTAACCCAGCACTGCCAGGCCCTCCACTAAACCATGTCCCTCAGTGCCACATCTACATGTCTTTTAAATATCTGCAGAGGTGGTAACTCAAATGTGCCTCTGGGAAGCTTGTTCCAGTGCTTGACAACCCCTTCTTCTTCAGATAGATATTATGGAAAATGAAACCATTTTCCATAATATCTATCTGAACCTTCTCTGGTGCAACTTAAGGCCATTTCCTCTGGCCCTGTTTCTTGTTACCCATGAGAAGAGACTGACCCCCAGCTGGCTACAAGGTCCTTTCAGGGCTGTAATAGGTTGTGATTGTAGAGGTTCCCCCTGAGACTCATTTTTCCCAGACTAAACACCCTCAACTCCTTCAGCTGCTCCTCACAAGACCTGTGCTCCAGACCCTTCACCAGCTCCATTGCCCTTCTCTGGACTTGCTCCAGACCCTCAATGTCTTTCTTGCAGTGAGGGACCCAGACCTGGGCACAGCACTCGAGGTGTGGCCTCACCAGTGCCCAGTACAGGGGCATGATCACTTCTCTGCTCCTGCTGGCCACACTAGTTCTCATACAGGCTAGGACTGGTGTTCTTGACTGTGTGGGCAGAGCTGACTCGTGTTCAGCAGCTGTTGACCAGCACCTCCGGGTCCTTTTCTGCTGGGCATCTTTCCAGACATTTCCCCCAGCCTGTAGTCCTGCCTGGATTAGCTGTGACCCAAGGGCAGGACCCAGCACTTGGCTGGGTTGAATTTCATACAACTGGCCTTGACCATTGATCCAGCCTGTCCAGATGCCTCTGCAGAGCCTTCCTGGCCTCCAGCAGATCAACACTCCTGCCCAGTCAATTAGATGCAGGGTTGATTAGGCTGTCTTTCCATCAGGTACAATAATTTCACACTTTTGTGAAGACCTTCAAAAACATCAGCTGGATCCATTCTGACACAAATATACTGTGCATTGAGTTTAAATCTTTTCCACTAGAAGAACATTCCTTAATGATTTCAGATGAAAATCAGGAGTATTACCTTTAATATTACCACATTTGAAAGTGAGCTTGCTTTCAGATTCCTTTGAAGGAATGAGATCTTCTAGCGTTCACAAATGGCCCAAGAGACAGGTAACCTATTAAATGAATAATTTTGAACTCAGCAGGTGGTTTTACTTCAGATGTGTCATAAGCCTAAAATACTAAGCTTCCAACAATTAAAAAAATATTCCCATATTCCAATTAACATTCTAAACTTTACTTTCAGGAAAATTCTAGTTTTAAAACATTTCACTTTTCAGTATAATGCATGGCATGATAGAGTTGCAGGAGTTTTTAGGACTGGGGGACTGGAGAAGTTAAAATCAGGATAGAATGCATCATTTAGGGGCTAGAATTTTCCAACTCGGAGAACTGTTCAAGTTGAGGTGGAGTCTGCCTGATGGATAATATATAGCTTTTCCTTCCCAGTCCTAGCATCATAAGAGTCATAATAAAATAACTTTTATAACTTCGTAACAAGAGATGGGTCTGGCACTCTGCTAGCTAGTGAGATGTCCCCAGGACACTAGAAGAGCATCAGTCTCTGACTAATAATTTGCTGCTGTGACATCTGTGCACCTGGGAATGCATTGCTAAGTTCTGTAATTGTGAAATTCTTGTTTTGTATATGGATCAGTGTGCACAACACAGCAACAATTCAGACTTCCAACGCTCCACGATTCACTATTGCTTGCTATTTATTCCATCCCCATTTCATACTAATAATTGTTGTAGGTATTAAAAAATACATTGTTGTAACTTCCAGCAAATGATCAGAGTCAAACAAATCATTTTGCTGACAAAAAGTGATATTGCTTATATGAGGCTCTCAGATACTTGAAGGTGGAGTAAGAAGAACAAGATTAGGATCTAAGAGAGATTTGATCGCTGTCATTTCAACAACAAGATGTTGACAGCTAGAATAAATAACTTCTCAGGAGCAACTTGTTAAACTGGGTTAAGAGAGGATCTGTAATGATGTGGCCTTCTTTAATACCTCCTGCCAATCAGATTATATTTTATTACTCAGCTGAACTGTACAGTGTGATTCAGTTTGTGTGAAACTAGAGGGTGTCACAAGATACAGACACTCATATTTCCTGAACGCAATTTGGCAGAAAATGTGGATAAAAACAACAGCATGCTGGTGTCAGAAGAAAAGACAAAAGGCTTCATGAGAGTTATTTAGGGCTAGCAGAGTGCTGGTCTGAGGCAAAGTGACCACTCTTTGCCATCTAAAAAATATTCTCTGTGCTTCTGTGGCACACATCAGGAAAACCTCTGAAAGCAGTACATATACATCAACTCATATTACCATGAAATGTCCTTGAGAGTAAGTTATAGGGCACCATCAGCCTCTTGAACAAGTCCTTCCTGAATTATAAGTTGAAAAACTTCAACTACCACATTCAAACCCATCCAAATGGTAAACAAGAAATTAATAGTGTTGCTCAGAAAAGTGTTGTAGAGAAGAACAGGCATGAAAATTTCTCAGCAGTACTAGTACTCTTGGTGGTCCTCTGAAGCTGTCCCCCTGGCTTGCAGAAAGCAGAGAGTGGAAGATGCAGAAGGGTGCTTGGATGAGACAGCCTGGGCAGCACAGCAAGTTACAGCCTTACTGGGAAGTCTCATGTTCCCATGTCTCCTTCAACAGGTGGCTTTGTTTCACGCACAAGGCTCTGTATATTTTTTCACTAATTAAAATATCTGTCTGTTCTGCTTCATTCCTATATACCATCCACAGGCATTTATGTCAATGCCAGTGTTTTTAGCAATGGTTTTTTGTGTAATCATGGATGAAATCATTAAGTAGTAACTAAGCAATGATCCATGAGGAAGTTCTTGTAGAAGCACAACGCAGTCACTATGACTAACAACCCATGCCCAAGCATTTTAGATCAATCCTAAAAACTACGTAAAATGTGCTCTACTACTTTTAACCTTTTAAAAATGAGTATTTTAGGGGTTTGTTACATTTTTGGCTTTGTGGGCCCATCTGAAATATCTGCCTCCTGAAACAGCACAAGAAAACTTAAAATCTCAGAATAAGTCAGTACAGCTTGATAAGGACACTACCAGTACTGTATGGAGCTGATGGTGACTGAGTCAGTGAGGCAGATTAAGGAACACAGAACCTGACCTGATTTTTGCAACTACCAGAAAGACAAATCTTTACCAAATCTGGTGGTTAACAAGTAACTAACCTTTTGTCAGGTACGGGTTCCTTTCAGTCACAATTCATGTCTCTCTTTCCCTCATGCAAACTCAGCATTTGATTTCTTTCTTTCCCTCATCTTAACCCATTCATGTGAGAGACATCTTGCACTCTCAAGAAAGTGTATCGTGTTTAAAGCAAAATTACAAAATTAATGAAAAATACTTTTTTTGCACTGTCCTTGTTGTTTTGCTGTGGGTTGAAGGAAAGGGAGGTGAAATGAGAGACAAGGAAAGAGCTGCTCTAGTGCTTTTTGTTTCAGATCATAAAATAAGAAGATGGGTTAGGGAATGGTTGAAGGATTTAAACACTGAGAGGCAAGTACAGAAAGGATTTTCTCCTATAAACCTGTATGAAATGCCTTTGAAATCTTTTGGTTTGTTTTAGCTTGGAAAAAACACTTGATTTGTAGCTAAGCTTATCCTATATTAACAGGCATGCTGACATTAACTTGGGGAAGAAAGACTGAGAATCCTTCTCTGTCTCAGGCAAGTTATTAAGATTCACAGTAAACCTTTGCAGGAGAGGAAAACAACTGTGAACAGCAGAGCAGAGTTTGCCCAAGGACTCTGGGCTGTGCCAGTGCCCTGGGGGCAGCACGTTCAGGGTGGACGTGCCTGTCTGTCACCAGTGAGCATCCTCAGGGACTCCCGGGGAGCAAATTGAGGACCAGTAGATGGAAAGCAAAAAACCTGTTTATTTAGGGAGGCTATGCCAGTAAAGCAATCAGCCCTCACTCTCCAGCTCCAGGGTTCTCTACAGAGCTGCCTAAACCTATTTTCAGTGATGCCCCGCAGCTTGCCAATGCTCCCAGTCCACCAAGGCTCACACTGCAGCAGCTGCTCATAAACATGTGAAACCAACAGGAAAGGACAAGTAACTTCCAAGGACTTAACATCGAATTTCTAAAGTTTTGGAACCTGCTTTGATTTTCTCCACAAAAAGTTGAAGAGATACTCCTTTTCTGAGAACATTTTGGTCAAATGCTCCTGGCAGAACTGAAGGATTACACAGAGTTGTTATCAGCCTGGGCAGAGTCAGAGTAATTGAAACATTAGTGATCTTACATAGGTAATCTAGTCTTCATGACTGTCTGGGTTTTGTAAAAAAGTTTTCTTTATATTTAGAGCTAAATTCTGCTGTGTGGAAAAACAAATTGTCGGGGAAGCCACAGTTATTCTGACAGTATCTTCTTCTAGGATATCAGAAAAAAACATTGGAATCTCATACTGAATTTTATCCTATCTTCTTCCTACAGGACTGGAAACAGCAGTGCTCTGATTGGTGCCTCTTCACAGCTGCAGGAGAGCCCTTCCACCACTGCCCACCACCCTTCCAGCAACTGCACCACCTATATAACACCAAACAAGGCTGAAGGAAGGGGAGACACTCTTTCCTGGCCTGATGAATCCTCTTCTGTTTACCTCTGAGTCTTTGACAGCACTGTTTTCACACTTGTTCTCAAAACCCCCAGACATCATGTTCTGGGATGACCACAAACTAGAGCATAGTTGCTGGGATTTCATTTCTTCTGTCCTCCTTTTAAAAACAGATACCATGTTTGCTGGTCTACAAATATAACCTTTGATTTTATGAACTTCCAAAAAGCCTTTTTCTACAATTTATTTTTTTAAATGTTAGAAAGACTTCTAGTATTGTTACAAAAAATGGAGGACTTGTGTTCATCAATCTTTAGGCCAGTCTGTCTATAATAATTTTCTCCACTCTGAATGCATAGCAGCTAATTCCTTCTATTTTTTATATAAAACCTTTTAAAAATTTTTTTGTTTTTCTCCTGTTTTCTTTGAGAGGTCTGAGTCAATGTGGGAGATGGTCAGAGCAGTACAATGTTGCTTTAATTCATTGAAGAATTGATGGTGCTAGTTGGGGAAAGCACGAGCTGGACTCAAGCAAGGCTCAACAACAGAAAAGGATGGCTGGAGTGAGGTGGAGGTCTCACAGCCAAGAAGAGGCACAAAAGAACACCCACAGACCTGTACTCCCCCTTCACCCTGAAAAATGAGCTTTGATGTAAAACTCGTCCATTAAGGGATAAATCTGTGTGTAAAGACTCTCTGGTCAAGGTCAGACAATCTTCACTGCCACCTATAGTACACCATTGTTCCATCCCTTTGGGAAGAGACAAAAATGGGCAGTATGAAAGAGTGGTTTCAGAGCAGGAAAGGGTCACAGAGGGAAAACACCTCTGCCTGCTCAGGATCAGTTTGTGGGCTGTGTCTCTCCTCCTCTCCTGCTTTTAGGTGAGCTTTGCACCTCCAACTTTGTTGGACCAGAGCTGAGAATATTAATTTAATGTGTGTGTGTGTGTATACACATATAAAGCACTGATAGATGTCAGCTGCTGTACTTTCTGTAGTGACATGTATAAACGCTGCAATTGGTTCATTTGTCACCAGCAATCCTGAACCTTTTTCCCTGTTGCTTCAATGATCTGTACTATTCCTGAATCCAGGCTGTGCAAGTCCTTATTGAACACAACCAGATCTGAATTGGTAAACTGCGTTTTTCGTGAACCTGTGCTTGTGAAAGCTCTTATTGAACTTAACTAGACATACCATGCTGACTTAACTATGATCAGAAGTTAAACCCAGTCACACACACCTCTGATCTTTGAGGACCAGCTGCAACCAAAGGTGGTTTATTTTCTGCTAAATTTCTATACCTTTAACACAACACTCATTTTTTGGGGAGTCTTTTTCTATTTCAATACTTTGCAGCACTTTTGTTTTCTGTATTGATTATTTCTTTCTTCCTTTGCCTATAGCCTTATTTCTTAGCCCTACTATTTCCCTTCAGGTCTGCAGCTGATCTTTCCAAGGTTTTCCCCTCTAGGCTGGTATATGTGTTTTGAACATTTCTGCCTCTGAGATACAGAGTCTGTCATCCTTAGCTAGTTCCTTCAGTTAAAATAATCCCTTTTGAAATTGAAAATCTTAATACAGAAGGTTTTCACTATCAATACTTCTAAACTGGGGTGCAGAACTTGAGATATTGCACTAAATGATGTTTGTTTGGGAGATGATACTAATTAGCTGCAAACCCCATGGAAGAGAGGGAAAACAAGGCTAATGCAGTGCCCTGACTCAGGTCTGCCACTGTCCACCCCTGAATTCCCCTTTTCCCTCAAACAAGTAGAAACACTAAAGTGGTAAATTTTGTGTTTATTAATGGTTTTCTTCTTAGTTTACCATGTAGGAACAGAAGTAAATAATGTTCTGAATTTTTAAGAAAATGAGGCATTTAGAGGGGAAGCAGTTTTCTGCAGAGAAGGGATTTGGTTTACCATGATGTTAGACATACCTCAGGTTTTCGTAGACAAAAGCCCTGAGTGAACCAGCCTCACCATGATGCCTTGCACTTCAGATAAGTGCATCCCTGAGAACAACAGGTTCAAGCTAATGTTAGACATGGATCACAAGATGAGTGTCAAGCATGATCAAGTTCCAGTAAAAGTGATGTATGAGGCAAGAACAAATGAACAAAGATTGTCTAAACCAGACAATGAGTGAATTAATGATAACAGTCCTTTGCACAACTGTAGTGAAGATGGGAGAAATCTATGCAGGAATAAACAGGAAAAGAAATAATGGACTTGAATTGTTTCTAAAAAGTTTTAAAATGTTAAAATATATCTTTCATATGTATATACTAAAAAATGGGTAAGAATTGATTGGCAAGGAAGTCTGCAACACCTCCACTATTGGAGTTCTCTAAAAACAGATTAAATAGATTTAAATGGCTTTTCTCAGAAGAGTTGTGGTTATCATTGATTTTGCCTTGAGAATGATAAACAGGCTATATGATCCCCAGGGAATTTTCCAGACCTATGACCCCATAGCAAAACTGGGAAATCTAGGAAAGTCTGGTCTTTCTTGTATTTGTTCATTCATTCTTTCTCTAGATACAGACTCTTCACCATGGAACTATGTAAGTGAAATAAATTCAACTTTAGCAAATATAACAGTTGAGGTCTTGATATCTTCTGCTTTGATGAGAAAACACAACTTAGTGAAGGCCAAAATAAAGCTGTAGGAGCAACTCCTTGTTGTACATAGTGGCATAAATAATTATTTTTCACTATGTGTGGCTGGAGATCATTTTGTTTCTTAAAATCTACAGGATTTTTTATCTTAGCAGGATACCATTTTGACATTGCTCCTTACTTCCCCTCCCTCAGTATTATTCAGATAAAAGACAAGGCTTTTTTCCTGATAAATTCCCCATCAATGCCTCTATTCTCCCTCTGTCAATTCATTTTCTAGGTAATTTTAGCTGGCCCTTCTAAAATGGCCTTCATTACTATTCATCTAGGTCTTCTACAATATATAATTACATATGACTATCATACACAGGAGTTTGTATGAAAGCCTTTTATATTTAAACTCTATAACCCAGCTCTATAATTAGAGCCATCAGATGGTTTTTAATCTCTGTCTGCCATTAATTTTACCATTACCAGTTCACCAACCTCCAGCAGCCACTGTGGCTGTTCCCTTTCTGGGCTGCAGGCTACAGTGGGATGAGGCTGGAGAGGTCCTGTCCGTGTCATCCTGCTCATCCCACCCAAAAAGGACAAGGAAATTGCAGCTTGGCCTCCCCACAGCAAAAAAAGTGGTCCAGAACAAACACATTTCTGCAGGTCTCTCCATGCTGAGGTGTATTTGTGCCCTGTTCCCATTCAGAGCCTTTACACTTTAATGTTTTACAAAAACATTACCATTTCTACATTTATGCTTAGGGAGTTGATGAGATAGATAGTGTTTTTTATGATAATGAAATGTATTAATTTAAGGCCATTTCATATAAAAGAGTGGAAAATTGCTTTTTGTGGAAAAGGTTTGTAATTTTTGATTTTTTTTTCTTTGAAGACAAACGTTTCAGTATACTTTAAATTAGTTTTGCTTTTCAGCTGTGAACAAGATGAAAAAATCAGTCATGGATACCCTGGTCATCTGGGGAGAGCACAAACCATCACTGAGGACAGACAGAGGAACAAGAATGGAAAGAAACTTAAAAAATATAAGCTTGTTATAAGACACCAATTTAATACACAGAAAATTATGTTTATGGTAGGGAAACATTACAAATCTGACAGAATGTGGATGCTAAAAGAGTAAGTAATCAGTTGTTCGGCATGGGGAAAGATAAGATGACATTGGCTTTATTTGCAGCAAAGGACACTTAGGTTTGACTTTAGGAGAACCTTGCTAATTCTAACAATAGAAAAGTACTGTTAGAGGCTACTCAGAGAGATGGCAGAATTCCCAATGGAAAGTTTCAAGAACATATTTCCAGAATGGCTTCGGTATGTTTGGTCCTGCCTCATTATGGAAAGATAACCTGACCCAGCCTTGGATTGCTCTGAGCTCCCTTCTCTGTATTGTTTCAAGGAGACAAAAGGGAACCTGAGAAAAACTTTCTCAAGCTTTAGTTTCAGGTCAAATTGAAATCTCATTTCAATTTCTGATTAAATGTAAAAGTCTTGGAGAATTTTTATGAAAAGCAGACCAGACTTTTTACCCCCAAGTGTTAATGGTGATTATCTTTCAAAATCTCTAATTCTTTAATACATCTCCAAGAGGAGAAAAAACCCCACCTCTTTATAATTCACTGTGAGAGTCTTTTTGCCTGGACTGTAAGTGGGGGTGAACTTCTCTTTCTGGGTTTGTCTGCCATGAGAGCCTGGGAATGCACCACACATTTTGGCTGATCGGCAAGACAAAGTGCTTTTCTCTTAGTCCTAAGACTTGTACTGCAGGAAGAAAGTCTTTAGCAAATTGGATGTAGATAGCAACATCACTTCCAACTTGGCATCACCTCAGCCAGTTCAGAAGAGACCATAAAGCCCATCACCATAAGGAAAGAGGCAATTAGCTGGCTACCTAAAATGAACAGAGAGCTACCTCCTTCACAGCTGGAGGCACACCACTGCTGTATTGGAGATAGTGTTGGGTACCACAGAGGGAGAGGTGAGAAAAATAATACCAGATTAGATCATTTCATGATTTCTTCTGCTCCCTGCAGAATAATTCCCAGGAACTGTAAGCAGCTGCCCCTGGGTGCAGGTTTCCAGATGCTGTGTGTGTTGCATCTTGCCACTCGGCAAGTGTACTCTTCCTCCCAGTGCCTGCTGACAGGTCTGGCCCTGCAACCATCTGGCTTGCAAAGTAATGAGACCAAATGAAATGGAGCTTGAAGAATTAACATTCTTCCCTTAATCTATTAATAACTGAACAGTGTTGATTTTGGTGACAGCTAGATACTTTATTGTGAAACAGACTGGTTAATTAGAAGCACCCTAGTGAAGGGTGCATTGGATATGTGTATCCCTTCAGAAACACATATTTTTAATAAGGAGAGGTTGGTTTTCCTCACAGTCTTAAATAGTCACTGAAAATTCTAGGTGTGAAAAAGACAACAAAATTTAAAAATATATATTATTTTCTCCAGCTCTTGGTTACTGCTTTTTTTTCCTATTTAAAAGATCTCTCTATATTTCACGTGGCTACCAGCTAAAAGCTATCAGTATACAAAAAGAGGCATCAGACATCTGCACCGGTACTAAGCCACCTCATTTTTAGGATCCTGAGGGCCATCTTCCTAGCCTGAATAAGCACACAGACAGGTACCTTTCTTAATAGGGAAAAGCATTCCCATTTACCTAACTTAACTCTGGTCACGAGCATTTCATAGGTTATGTGCTCCTGCCGCTGGCAGACACAAAACCTGGCTGACCCACAGGCATTTCTTAATTGTATTTAAAGAAGGTTCATATGGTTTCAAAATAGTTCCTATTAAGTCTATAGGACCTCTGGATAAATTGGAAGAAATAGAGGTTTTGCTTGATTTAATTAAATTTCTTTTAAGCTGATCTAAAGCCACAGTAGTACAATTCTGAATTTAGCCATTATATTCTGGTAACTTGTCGTTCTGAGGGTAGCTTGTTCACATGTCAAGGCTTTCAGATTGAGGACCTGGCTGTTAAAAATACCTCTATTTTTCCAGCACAGTTATTAACTGTTAGAAGTCAATGCTTGTAAAAAATGTTGATTGCTATTTTAAATATCAGCCTTTAAGTAAATATCTTCTCATTACCACTTTCCAAGTGAGTAAGGTACTGAGAATGAGGGCACAACTGAGTATTTCCAGTGTGCCCTGTGGATTCTTGGCACTGCCACCTCTGATGTTTTCATACCCTCTCCAGCCTTGAAGGCTGCACAGCAGTGTCAGCTGCCCAGGTTAACTTATTACCTGTGTAAAATGGCAGGTGTTTGGTCTTGATCCTTTCACTTATGCCACTGTAATAACTGAAAGGCCTTGTTAATAATCACTGTTGTTCACCATGAGAGACATACAGGCACTCAGACCACTCCTTTCCTTTTCTCCTGCATCTCTACACTGTAATGCTTCATCCCCTCCAACTGTACAGGCTTTGTTCTGATTTCTGCTCCTGTTGATGCTCCTCATCACCTGCAATCACTGCTTTCTCTCCACCTCTCACTTCCCTCTCTTCCTAGGAGCTATTTTTTCACCTTTCAACTCTGGCACAGAATGGGTCCAGCAGTGCTAATCAGAAGAATATATCTGCATAGTCCCCACTGGCTGCTCAGATCAGGTTCAAGCATCTCTGGTGGCTCTGCACCAGGTGGGACACTGGGTCCCAAAGAGGCAGCTGGGGCCAAGCCTGTCAAAGGCTGCTTTTTCCCAGGGGTCCCTTCACCCTTGTACTGGCATGGGCTGCATCTCCCTGGGAAGGCTGGCCAGCCCCCGGCCACCTGCCAGGCACTGCTGCTGGCACTGGCACACTGCAATAGTGTTCTCTTGCTCAGCAAGAATTCAGCACTGGCCCTGTTCAATGGCCGCCTGCATTTAGGCAGGGGAAGCTTAGATTTTGATTACTAAACTCCATCAGAGAACAACTTTGGGGTTTTTGTGACATTTAGCAAATGAGCATCCTTTTCTTCTCTCAAATGGCCGTTTGCATCGGTAAATTCAGGTTTAGTATTCCTAAATACTGTTTGGTCTAGGAAGGCAACAAAGTGCTCTTCAGTTTTGCAGCTGTAGATTTGCTGACTTATGGAAAAAGACTGTAATTTTCCTCAGGCTTCTTCTTTTTCTTCTGCTCCCACAGGGCCAGTGGCAGCTGAGCTTATGCCCTTGTGGCCCCAGGGCTCCCTGCTGATATCATGAGTTCCTTTTGCTGGGGAACAGACAACAAAATGTTTATGTGATATAGTCATGATATCAACAGGTAGGGAAAGACAATGATAGCATCACCAGAATGACAGAAAAATGTGCATTTCTCTTTCCCATCCTCTGAGTATCCCCATTTCAGACTCCACATCTCCTTAACTTAAGGAGAAAAATGTGGCGTCAAAACTACCAACTGAATGCATCTGAAGTTAGGATACTTTTAAAGTTTTTAGATATCTAAATAAACTACTGGCTTGATATCCATGAGGGATCAAACCTGCTTTATTTTACCTCTGATGTCCTGCAAATTACATATCCCATACAGGTGTCCAAAAATTAATTGCGTGTTTTAATTTGTGTTTAAATATATTGTCCCAGGAATACCTCACTTCGATTTTTTTTAAACAAAAAAAATCTATTATTGCAATGTCTAAATAATGGCAGCAGAATGAAAACCCAGAGTATTTTATTCCAAGTGGAGAAGGTGTTCAAGGATGTACCAGGGGAGTATGCTATCTGGACAAGGAAAAGCAGATTTCAAAAGAGCACATGTGGATGTGGATATCAGAGTTGTTTGGCAGAACGAAACTGGAGAGAAAGACTTGAAGTTTTGCAAATATTTTCTTACAGTTCAGGAGACTTTATAGCTCCATCAGTGACCTCTGAAGAAGGATATTTCTTGTCCATAGGTTGAATTTTATTTCTATGTTTGAAGATCACACTTCCATTTTGAACCTGAGGAAATGGAACTGGAGAACTGGCAAGTTCTGGTGAAGAGAAAAGTAGGGAAAAGCAACCAGTTTACAACTCTAGCCAGGATTTTTTCGTGTACTATGGTCTCCAGGAGACATAGAGTTGTCAGAAAAGGTCTGTGGGAGGAATCACCTGCTTCCAATTTTTTCTTTTCCTCAGAACTGTAATTAAAATACTACAAAACTGTAATTTGTTTTGGATAGTTTTGCCTGATCCTGTTTCTGGCTGTGATTTACCACTGGTATATTGGTATATGTTGTTCCTTGTGATGTAGAGCAGTGTTAAAATCAAGCAAAGCCCACCACAGGATCTCAGCGTAGTTCCAGAGCACTTACTCTCAGCTTCTCCACAATTGTACCATTTGTGTAACTTTGTGTAAGTAATGCCTAATCCTGCAAGTGATACTCAAGGGAGTAATACCACTCTCAACAAGCATCTAAGTTTAGCACCAGATTTGAAAGCTGGCACGCTGTCAGTAATACAGTCCAAAACTGCTGCCCAGTGCTTCTGCAACAACAGTCACAGCTGAAGTCTATTGCCCACCCACCAGACATTCTACAATAACATGCCTGGGAGGTGTTTCTGCAATAGTCGTGATAAGCAGTGATAAAGCAGAGTGGGAAAAAAACCCCCAGCATCCAGATACAAAATATGTTGAGACTCCATTCAAACTATTATAGCTGTGCTAAAACTAGCCTTGAAAATTTTAGACATGCTTTTCATGGGCATGAAAAAGCGTTGTGTCACATACTAAATTGAGTATTGTTGATGCATTCACAAATGACCATGCAAAATTAGATCATTTAATGACAAAAGCAAGAAAAAGTTAGTGAACACTTCTGAAGAATTACATGCAGTACCATCTGTTGGCTTTTTTCTTCTTCCCCTGGATCTTTGCACGTCCATTGAAGGTTACTGTTACCATCTGAGTAGCATAAACTCAGAATGAGTAAACAAAAATAATTTATTTTGTGAATTTCCAAGTTCAGAACTTGTGAACTGCAGCATTTAGCCTTGTCACTGATTAAACTGTTTTATAAAGAATTTCATTAATCTTACTTCATTGTATAAGTTATTAATTTTGAGGATATTTTGCTACGTGTTTTCATAGTTCAATAAAAAATTATCAAGTTAAAGTGGAGATGGATATGGAGCAGAAGGTCTGTGCCTTTAGGGAACTGACACCAGTTATTAGACACATATCTTAAAGAATCTGAAATTCCTCCTGGCAGGTGTATCATAAACAAGAAGCTGTAACTTATGGTCTGATGGTGCTGAGCTACTTGGCCATTATAATTAAACTTACATTAAAAGAACCCTCCTGCTGTTTCCCTCTCCTTCTGGAAAGGCTAGCAGTTTTCTTCAAACAATTATGACAGCATTTCTAACACCTCTGCATTAGTTTTCAGGATATAAAAAGCCACATGCTCCTTTACATGGCCAGACTGCAAATCTTGCAGAGGTGAAAGGAAGCACAGGAACAGGGAGCAGCATTCCTCAACAGAGATGGGGATTGCTGGGAAGAGCAAGGCAACAGCAAGAGCCATCTCTTCTTCCAGTTCTATTTTTAAGATAAAGTGAAATAGCTACACTGCTCTCTAGCTAAAAGAAAAAAGAAAATCCAAACAAGAAATCTATGTCAGTAAGAAGCCATTGCTTTCCTGGGTCAGCCAAAGATCCACGTCCTGTATATTTAACTCATGACATGGGCGATGGCAAAGACAAAAGTGAAGCTTCCCAGGTAGCATGACCACTTTGGTCTCTTCCTCCAGACAAACACAAACAAAAGAGCCTTCAGTTTCAGGCTCTCTCACAGGCTGGTTTCCACCCTGGAGTTCAGTTTTCCCCATACCTGCTGACTCTGGATCTATTCAGCATCTGGTTCATGCCTCATCAGCTCCCTTTCCCATTCAATTCCATTTTTGTTCCTTTACCTCTTCCCTTCATCTCAGTTTTCTCCTACCTGCAGGCTCCCTGTATACTCACACATGGCAGAGTTTGCATATTGTGAAATTGTAAGACCATTTAGAAACTATATTTGAATCAACCTCCACTGATCCTATGCCAAGTGAATTTTCAAATTTTAATTTGGGAAAAAGTTTGACACACATGAACAGAGCTTTCTGTCTCCCTCATGCTCCCACTTGGAGCACTAGAAGTTTTCAGGCTCTCAAATGCATTAACTTGTGTGAGAGCACCAGCTTTTCCTCAAACAGTTTTTGGCTGAGTTCTCCAAAAACAAATTTATTCTCCAAATAGAAATTCATAGACACAGCACTTGCAGCTTTGTGAAGCTATAAGCAACCAAAAGACAGGCTAAAATGGGAATCAATACCAAATCTTATCTACAGCCAATGCTGGGATCTTGTTTGTAATATGAAGACATGCCTGAATAGTATCTATATAGCATCCTGTCCACCTGCTGCATAAAGAGGTATTCAGTCTATGCCATAAAATGCCAGCAATTCTAATTCTTCTCCAGCCAAGCCTTCCAACTGTAGATTTCCAAAATGCACAGAAATATTTATAACTAGCATTCATATTGCTAATTGAAATATTAGTAGGAGATACCAGCTGCTTCATGTATCAAAATACTGACATTCATTATTATTGGCTGGCAGAGAATTCAGGGATTTTTAAAATTTAAGTACAAATTTGAGTGTTAATGAAAGCATACTAGAGGAGTTGAGTGAGACCCAAACATGAACTCTAACCCTTTGCTCTACTCCTGCCTTTCTAAGAGCTTTAACTGCAGAGCTAAAACCTGGGCAGGGTTCCCTGGAAAGCAAAGGACTAGCATCACAATTTGACTTTTTCCAATTTCCTTTTTTCATCTGTGCAGGAAGAGCACACCAGATATTTGAAAAGGTTTATGCTATCCGTATGGCTTGGTGTGCAGTTATATTAGCAAGAAGAATGAGAGAAATGGAAAAAGAAAGTCTTGGGCAGCCTTGAAACATGTTGCTTTAAGAAAGCTTAACTCAGTCCCTTCAGGGCAAAGAAGTGTTTTATCCCACGCATTACCAGTTTGTAATTGCATGCCATTTTCTTAATTGCATATTGAATGATTAAGAAGCACTGCTGCTAGCACTATGGTCACAAGTGAAATTAATATAGGCTCTCACTGATTTTGGAATGATTTGGAAAATTATTACATGTGTAACATTACATGTATATTAAATAAGAAAATAATGACCATTTAGACATTTTACACAATCTAGGAACAGCAGGTGCAATTTCATTATTCTCTTCATGCAGCTTGCTAACTCTTATAATCCTCCTTCTTGGAAAGACTGACTATATAATTGTTATCAATCTTGTGGTAGCACTATTGCCTAACTAGGAGGGCACATTACAATTTGGACATCCCTGTCCTAGGCATTATAAAAACAAAGAGTGGACCCATGACTAACAGAAATTACAGTCTGAGTCTAAGACTAAAGTCAGTAGGTGGCAAGGTAAAGAACAAGCATTGTTTTTGTTATAGTGTGTATTAGAAGCCGAATTGCCCTTTCCATGACTTACCACGCCACGATTTCAGGATTGATTTTACCTGAGCAGTTTCTTAACTTTTCATTGTATCAATCCAGACATTTATGCTATGCACTCCTCATAGTAGTGCCCAAGAGAGTTGGAGGCTCATGACAGCTTTAGTAGCCAGCCTTTGGAAAAATGCATGGAGGAGCACTACACAATGAAAAAGCAGAGATTTCATTCTCAACATCCTATGAGTGTAACTCTTAAATGGTGATAGACTCTCACTCAAGTGGGATATTAGAGGAGCTGTAAGACACTCATGGCTCAGAATCCCTTAGAAAGAGGTGGAGGATTACTGGCTAATCCTCCTTGACTGGTTACCTAACAGAAATCCAGTAAATAATATAAATTAACCTAGTTATTCTGTGTCTTTGACTGACCTATTTATTTTGCTGTATTAGGACAAGGCACACACTGGACACAGCATCTCTGACCCTGACTTTCCTCCTGTTTTGCTGTGTTAGACCTTTGTGATTTGTTTTTGGCATTACTTTCAAATAAATAACACAAGTGAGAAATCACAGAGGTCCCAAAACTCCAGAGGCAAAGGAGTTAACTCTGTTGATGGTGGGGCTCCCCTCCTGGGCTCCTTCCCAGGGATCCATGTAGGAGGGCTCTGTTGTACACCAGCTGAGTTCTAGAGCTAACTGGAATGTTTCAGCCACAAAATCTTATCCGAAAACTTGCATTTGTCAAGAAAAAGCACTCAGAGGGAAAGCATAGTTTCACTGTAAAAGTTCTTTCAGGTTTTTAATATAATTTTTAACTAGAAAGGAATCTTTTTACCCCAGAACTGACCATCCAAGGCATAGAAACCATGATTCTCTTCCCTGCTCTACCTGAGCATGGAGTATTTCAGCCTTCATTTCCCACTCTCTTATTTAGCACCCTCAATGCTAGTAATTGATTATTTCAGGCTGGGTCATTTTACTATTCTTCAGTGTTTGGAGTGTTTCTTTTGTCCTGCAAGGAAAGAGTGTCTTTTTTGCAGATAGAATATCTATCTGCTGCCAAGCCTTACTGAGACTGTCAAAACTATACCATCAGATTTTATCTTCACAACATATAGGAAGGCCTTAGGAAAAAATACTGGGTTTCTGAGGTAGAGAGGGCGTAGAATCTTGCTAGTTATGTCTGTCCAAAGCCACTAAGGATGTCTGTAATTGAAGTAGTAGTTCCTATTTTCTGCAGCTGTGAGGCCATTGTAAGCCACAAAATTTACACAGAGATGTACAAGGACCTGCAGCGACTCTAGATCCATTTATTTCAAATGAACTTGAGAACTCAATGGCCCTGGCCCAAGCACTTGAGCTGGACAACCCACTGCTGAGTGTAAATGACTTGAAATCAAGAGCTACTTTCTCTCCACTTGCAGACTTCTGCAAGTAGTTCCTGAAATCATGAAGGCAAAATCATTATTCCTTCTGAGAACACAGAAGCTTTGGTTGTCTTGTTACTTTATTCCCTCTCATCTTTTCTAGATGCCCTTAAGTTAATTAAAGTTAATTAAAAATCTGATTTGAAAATCAGAGGCAAAATTCAGTAATCTTTTAATTGCTGTTGAAACATCTGCATAGGCACTTTCACTTAAGCTGGTTTCATTTTTAATAAAATCTTGTCTGGAGAGTGAGGTTGGCAGACACTTTGCTAGTAAAGCAGCATCTTAACAGCTGGGGAAGGCAGACCATCAGCTGCCTGTTGCTATAGAGTCAGTCTCTGGCTGCTTTGCTATTCAAGTATCATGCTTTCATATTATGCCTTTTAGGAATTTTTCTAAGATGAACTTGCATGATATTGGATTAAAGTCCTGACAGGTATTTTTCCGACTACATGTAACCCCGTATTATTAATTAACTAGAAGGTGTGAGAGCTCTGACAGTTTCTGAAATGGAAGAGAGCAAGTTCCTTAAGGCTAGAGGCTAAGAATTTCAACCTGCAAAGACATTCACGTCAGTGTAGTGCTGTGTTTTTGTACTGTTTGTTTCATTTTGCAAGATCAAATACTGCAGCCCTGTTGCATAATCCAATTCATGTTATTGGACCAAATAACTAAATAGACATAGGACATTGCTTAATTTTAAATGCAGCATATAGATGAGATGAACAAAATGGTAATGAAACACAAAGCACAAAACAAGAGAATAACAGATATGGAAAAATAAGACTAGGAAGAGTCTTGACATATCATCTGCTTGCCTCCTTCTCCATCACTGCAAAATCAGCTCTGCCTTTGCTCTTTGCAGCAACTGGGCTCAGAGCTCTGCATGTCCAGGGATGCTCTGGCTGCATGCCCTGCATCCTGCTGTCTTATTGGCTCATTGTCATTATGGAATTTAACCTACAGTCTCACCTGGGATTCTTTTGCCATGAGTTAAACTCATTGCTCTTTTCTTCTTCAGACAGTAATTTACTACTCTGTGATACTTCACTTGCTGCAGGAAGAAACTGTCAGAAATCAAAGATTTTAGGCTCATAACTTGTCAGTCCAGACACATGGTGCCCTTCCTATAGCTCCGAAGTGGGATTACATATTCTGCCACAGTTAGCCAAGGATGCTGCCCTTGCTCGGTTTGCAATGGCTCTTGTAGCAGCATCATGGTTGGTAGACAGCACCAGCGCTGTGTTTTGCAATCATGGGTAGCTGTTTCCAAACACATCACTCCAACACTGATAATGCATCACCAATTAGTCTGAACAGAAGCTCACACTCCCAGCTGCACTGATTCAGTATGTACCACTGTGCATTTCAGAGCTGTGATTTTTGCTGTTGCCTTTGCTGTGTTCTTTTTCATCCAGGCATTCTCCATAAACCAGTTGCCACAGTTAACTTTTTGCTCAGATTGTGGCAATTCCAACCACTAACAAAAAATCTTTTAAAAACAATCCACCAGGCTTATATGTCTTGTGAGAATATGTGGATCTTGAAAGACCAAAAGAAATCTTTACCTTTGGAAAAGATAAGATTTATTTCAAGAGCATTAACATTATAATTACTTTTAAACATGTTTTAAAATATCACACTCACTGAACTCTTAATCACATTTGAACATGTAAATGACGATGCCAATATCTTGCAAGTTATTATAAAAATACATTTCTTCAGGGATCTGGTTACAGAGTAACCATTGACAACCAAAGTTACATCCTGTTGTGTTCATTGCATCAGTTTGGGAAGAAAATTTTTCCAGGCAATCATGTCTCAAATGCACTTGCTAATTAATCTATTAATATTAAAGGCAAACAGTTGCAAATCCTGCAGGATAATTTTACCCCTTGTGCATTCTCTCTAGAGTAGATCCATTATTCTGATGCAATTAAGATCTTGGAATTTTTGCAATGATTTATTAATAGTAATTAGCAATGCAGCAATCGGTTGGTGCCCCAATGAAATGTACATACAGTAAAGATATTGCTAGGTTTCAGAATTTTTACTCCAAGATTAATGAGAGGGGTTGTGGCAGACAGAGCCAGGATATTGTAATTGTGTGTTATTAGTTGCACCTTTAAAAATACAGCGTGTTTAAGGTACAAATTATTTGTGGGAGGAGCAGCACTGAAGTTTGTATGTGTGACACTTCATATGCCAGAATATGACAGTAGTCTTTTAAACATGCTCCTGTCAAAGAACTCCCACATGTTCCTATTGCTTCCCAGGTTTGAAAGTAATTTATAAATGTTTAGACAATGTAGAACAGGCAAGAAATTCACTAAGTCATCCTTCAATAGATTCAGAGTTAGGAGTTTCCATCTGGTACAGCCCAGTGGTTCCCACTGCAGTGAAGTGATAGTGCATATGGTTTCTTTTGGCAAACAGTTCCCTTTTTAGAACTTTTTCTTTCAAGCATGGGGGTGGGGAAAAAAGGGGACCAAAAAAAAAAAATAGGAAGGTCTCCCTGCTTCACCTGTGTATTTGTTATACTACTGATTTTGTTAGAGTCCTGTATATTAATTCCACAGTAAGAAGCTATTTTTAATGTATCTTTCCTGCTCCTCTTTACTGAGTTGAGTGACTGATGCATCTGCTTCAGGTATACTCTTCTTGTAACCACATATTCACAGGCAGAATTAGAATTAAGTATTTTGTGGCTGAATTTGGAAGAAGTAATTAAACATAACAAGCTGAGAACAGCAATAATTTCTCACTTCCATGCTGATGGTGCATGAGATAGATAATACCTGGTTTTCTGTTACAGTTCCCCTCTCAGAGTGTGATGTTACTTGTTTTCATCACTGGCCTTCTTTGCCATCCCAGTATTCTGCAGGGTATGTGCATGTATCAGTGCTTTACAAAGTAGCAGGGCTTGAACATGATTTAAAGTATGCTGAAAAATTACTTTATTTAAAACTAAGTTAAAGAATATCATTTAAAATAACTTATAAGCCTAAAACTTGATTTGCCTAGAATTAAAATGACATGATGAGGAGCCATATAAGCAATGGCATTACTCACAACGATTTCATTAATCTTTATTTCTTTCTTATACACTTTGCTCCATTGATAGTTGATATGTTTATCTATAAATGCCATTAATTTCATTACTACCGCAAAGTAAACAAACCAAATGAACATCAACATTCACCGAGCCTTTTAGATGTTTTAAATTTTGTTTGAAACCTACATTGCCCCAGTAATTCTAAGTAGTTATATGCAATTGAATTTAAGATAAGATGAGATAGATTTTTCCTGTGATGATATTCTGAACCAACCTTTAGAGAACACTGTGTGTTACATAAGATATGGAAAAGATGTGATAGTTGGCAACACTGGTTTTGTTTCATTACTATCACATCTGAATGCAGGGAAGCTGCTCCCAGCATTGCTAACATTTACTCCTCTGGAAATCTCCCAGACCACCATCCTTCTCCAGGCTGCAAGGAAGGGAGAAGGTATCTGGAAGCAGTGCTGAAAGCTGGCTGTTAAAAAGCGTGCTCAGAGCAGAGATTTGTTTTGAGTCAGGTGGCAAAATATCTGTCTGCGAGTGAGACGGGCTTGTGAGCCGTCTGTGGGCAGAGCTCACTCAGGTGCTGGCAGGTTGCAGATTCTCCACCAGCTGGTCTGAAGGCTCTCCCGAGCCCGTGGAGGAGACAAGCTCCTCCTCTCCAACCAGCAGCTTTCAGTTTCATGGGGAATGAGTAACAAGAGTGTACCTACTGCTTGTCAGCAGAGAGTAGCAGAAACCTCTTCTTCTACTGGCTTAGGCAGAGCAAGTCTCTCCAAGACTCTCACGCTTCTCTGCAGTGTATGGCTCAGATCCTCCCTCTGGTTTGGTTTTACAGCATTGTGGTGTAATGTCACTGTTGACTGGCAGTTTGTCTGGCCTTCTAAGCCTCTCAGGATGCCATTGTACAAGACAACCATAATTCATTTCCACTTCAGACTGGAGGTCTGGCATGAAAATGCAAACACCACCTTTACCACAGCCTTCAATGCTCAACGTGATATACAGCAGAGGTATTCCCAGCAACGAAGTTCAAGGAAAAATCCTCTTATTTGGAGTTTAGAATAGGAAAACAGAGAACAAAAAAACATGCACAGACTGTGAAATAACTGTTCATTATAGAATTAAATAAAATTGAACTTTTAAACTTCTGTATGTCTATAGCCATCTCACCAGAGGAAGGCAATTTTGGAGATGCAGCTGGAGGCTGTACCACTGGGGATTTACTCCTGTAGTAGTGATGACTGGACCATGTATGGGTCTATTTCAGGGACTACACACTGATTTAGCAGAGCTTAAGGTTCCCTAGGGAGTAATCAGTGATGAGGGTACATATGAATGTGATTATGGGGACCTCAACATACCATATGTTCTACAGGCTCAAAATACAGGAAAATGATTTCCTAATTGGTAACACATAACTGAAACAGCTGCTGTTTTAGAAGGAGCAAATCCATCACCTAGGATTCCCAAGAGGAGTTAAATCATCACTTGATACATCAAAGTGTTGAATTAACTTTTCCCTGTGAGGCAGAGTTTAACTGCTGCTGTATTTGATCCTGATACTTCATGGTCTTTGTAAATTGAACAAAGTCCCTGCATGCCAAAATTAAATGGTGATTCGATCTAAAGAAAATAGGGATTTTCCAACTATCTCGAAGGAGGCTTTGTGAAAGGTAGAAATCTTTCAAGAGGAAATGCACTTGAAATATCTTGAAAGGTAATTTGGATATGTGCGACATGCAAACTAGTTTTCCAGGTTAGAAGAAAGCTTACAAAAACTGTCACTGTCAACAGAGAAAACCACTACAATTTCTAAAATATCAAAATATTAAGATTACCTCTGGCTTACTTTTACTTAAGGCATGCAAGACACATGCTAGTCAAAACCCCAACAATCTCTTCGAAGTATTCCTCACATACTATTTCTGTCTTCTACAGCATTCAGCCTTCTGCAATTGTCAGTGGACATCTTCAGACTATTGTCACACCTTGCTGTCCTAGGGTGACCTTATGATGCTTGTATCCCCAAATGCCAGTTCTGTTTATGCTGGATATTATGTTCTGTGCCCTCAAGACTGGCTCTGAGAGCAAAGGCGGGGAGAAGAAGAAGCAGAGTTTGTTATCAGACTGCCCTCACTGCTCCACACTCTGCCGGAGCACAGAACTCCACTGTGGTGTCTGGGCATGGACAGGGCAGAACACGGCACTCCGTTGTTTTTTGGTTAGTTTAAATAGCTGAGGCAGAGAAGTTTCCTGGAGTGGTTTTCTTTCCCATTTTTTTGGAACTGCTCAAGCCTGCTCTGGACTGAGACCCAGGGAAGCACCGTGCACCTTGTGGCCTACCGGGGCCTACTCTGGGCGGAGGGTCTGAAAACAGAGCCACCACCCACAGGAGAGACTTTCTGAATTTGTCATCTCTTCAGAGCGGCAAATGAGTGTTGTCATCTGGTATTGTTCATTTTGTGTGCTGGGGAGTGCTTTGCTTGTTAAATAAATGCTTTTTTTTCCTATTTCTCTCTGAGGAAATTCTTCCTGAACCAGGGAGAGGGGCCATGTGGGTTTGCTTTCTGGGAGGGCCCCTTTTGGAGGTTTTCTCCCAAATTTGCCCTAAACCAGGCCACTTGTGAAACCAGATAAGCAAGTAACAAGGAACAAGTTCACAGAACACCTTTTGCCCATTCACTTTCTAGGAAACTTTGACCATTTTCCTAATTGAAGACCAGTTCAAAGTAATCAATACGTCTTTATAAGAAATTAAAATACCTAAAGCTGGAATTAAGAGCAGCTTGTAATACATGTCAACAGCTTTATTGCTTAAGACAGCAATTAACTCAAGATTTCTTTTGCACATTCAGTCAAGAAGACCCAATTTTGGAGCTCTGGATTCTTTAATATTCCTGGAAAAGTCTTCGTTGCCAAAGAAGATTTCCATTCAAGTGACCTTTTCCCTTCCAGGTCCCATTAAAAAGAAAAAAAAAAGAAAAAAAGAAAAAAAAAAAGAAAACAACCCACAAATTAACAAAACATAGCCAAAATTCTGGTTGAAGATGATCCTCATTTTATTGGGAACTTTGCCATAGATTTATATGACATCTGTTTCTATGATAGTGATGGAAAATTATTTAAAACCAACAGAAAACAAGATCAGTGGGTAACTTTAAAGAAGGGGACTCTATGCATCAAGAGATGAAAGATATTCTTCTCTTAGGACTATTATCTTGTTTTCTCAGTTTTGGATGGCTAGATGACAAGCAAGTTTGCAACTATCACACGAAGGAGAGAACTAGATGGTGATGAGCAACTCTCTCAGCTGCCACCACTCTGGATTTAAGAAAGCTTTAGATAATCTAGGGGGTATTTGACAGACCATAAAGGAGAGAAACTGTAAGAAGAAGGCAAATAATAGTTGAGGGACTCTGAGATTTACTGTAATAGACAAAAATATATATTATATAATGTACCTATAGGTATCAAAAGCAAATTTCATGGGCCAGAATTGATGCACTGGAAGGAAAGGAAAAGGATTTGAAATTTTGTCTTACAGTGACTGAGGGGGAAACAGGGAAGTGGAAGCCCACACTATTGATTGACCGAGTGCTAGGGAGATTAATTGGAAGAACAGAAAGCCACAGAGGCAAAATCTTTCTGGAGTTAAAGAAGAAAGCTAATTTTTGGTCCATAAAAAAGAAAGAGGTTCAAGGGGATGCAAATAGCAGCTCTGAGACTGGTTCAGACATAGGTTTCTGGAAGCAAGAGAGGAAAAACCTACGCACAAGAATGAAGAGAGCAAAACAGAGATGAAAAGGAGATCTCAGAGCAAATTAATTTTAAGGATTTCAAGAAGCTCATAGACAAAATGGAAAAGGGATATGAAATGATGATTGGAAAAAGCTTGCTTTGTATTTACTTGGAGCAGTGGTGCCAAAAGCTGAACTGACAGGCAGGAGGTGAGGAACTGAACAGAAGTAAGTGATTTTATGGCTTACAGGAGCAAGTAGCCAGAGGGGAAAATAAGTCTCAATTGATGCAAGGTCTTCTAGTTTATTCAGAAAAAAAACCAAAAAATACAATATTTTTCCTGTTAATTACTAGGGACAATTCTTGAAATGCAACAGCTTGTTTTAAAGAGCATATGGTAGGGGGTGCTAGGCAAATGCAGCAGACAATGTGTTACCAAAAGAAGAAAATCTCTTTTACATAAGGAGACATATGTAATCCAAATTTATCCACACCGTACCATCAAAAAGGGTATTTTAAATCATGGCGTCTATAACACTAATATTCAGACTGCAATTACTCACTAAGGTATGTGCAATCAGTACTTTCAGATGTTACTCTAAGGGGCAGCTTGACTCTTAGATGTATAAAAAAAATATGATGGAATGGTAGTTAGGAGTCTGATAAGTGATGATCTAACCTGGCTGTGATAGGTGGCTTTGCTAACCCAGCCTGATCACATGCTGAGGCCAATAAATGGTCCTGTTGTCTGGAAGCTTCTCCAAACTCTGCAGCCACAGGATTTACCTCTTTTAAGTGAATATAATTTTTCTGCCTTCCTCAAGCACTCTTTGAATATGTGCTTACAACTTAAATTTATTTTTCAGCAATGTTCTCTTTATAGCATTAGGTTTTTATACCTCTGCAACAACATGGTTCTCTTGTTGTCTCATTGCCACCTTTTGTCAACTGCCTTCCAGTTTTATATTCTCTGGCACAGTGCGAAGAAGTTTTTGATCTACCTTCTCTTATATACACCCAAATACTTTTGTAGATGAGCCACAGATGAGAAAACTGGCAGCACTCTGCACTTAATCATAAAATTAACTCTGTTTAAAATAAAATTTTGTGCTCCTACGACAAAGTGACAAACTATGTCACAGAATAGATCTTGTTAAAAACAGAAACTAATTATGAAAGCCCATCTTTGCAGCATCAGTGTGCAGGACAGAGACCTGAAGGATGATATGAGGGACAGTGGCTGGCAGCAGCAATTATGTGGAAGGACAGGGTCCCACAGTGGGATCTGCTCTGGGAGCAGACATTTAAACAGCCAGCTGAGTGGGTTGGGTAAGGTATGGTGTCCATGTGAGGCCTGGGTTAACCAGGACCATCAAAGGGTGCTGGGGGTCTGGGGATAGGGTGAGTGGGCTGGCACAGCCTGCAGCTCAGGGGGCTCTGCGCTGGCAACAGGTGCTGGCAGTGCCACCTCTGGGGAAAGGGGGCTTCCATGGCAGCCTCTGTGTTTAAGTGAGCATCTGGATTCGTGCTATGTGTGACCTCCTCAGCTCTCTGTGCAGGTTTCCAAGGTGGAGTTGGAATGAAGAGTCCAAACTTCACACTTTGTTCTCCTGAGGAACCAAAAACCTGTGAGCAGCTCTCTGCAGCCAGCTGGGAAACCAGCCCACAGTTTGCATGGCAAAGACAGTTCCATGAACTTAAACTGAAGTGGATTTTGATGAGCAGTTTAGGTTCTGTAGAATGAGAATGGGTGACTAGCATTTCCTGGTTTAAGACAAGATCAAAACAGAACTCAAAGTAGCTTCAAAATGACAATAAATCCCATGGAGCAGAAAGAAAATATGCCCTTTCCAGTTCTGAAAGTCCCCTTCAGTTGTAGCAGACGCTGTAGTGCATCACCAAGAGAGTGAGCACTGATGTTGCCAATTTGGCTATCATGTCCTCCTGATTGCACTGTTTCTGCCAAAGGAGCTAGCAATACATACAGCTGCTTGTAAAAAAGAACAGATAAAAAAAATGCAAAGCTTTCATGAAGGTGAAACACATGTACTAAGTTAGCAGTTCAATATCTATCCACTCTTGACGTAGTTGAGTGGTTCCAACACCTCTTTGTTTTATACAAAGGCTAATTTGTATAGCAATATCTACTGGCAGAGTAAGACCAACTCTGGAGATGCCATAACCACAAACAAAAAAAATCTTTCACTTCCTGACACATCTCCTGACACATCTCCTTCCTGCAGGATCTTGCGGTACAAAGTGCTTTTCCTCTGTGAATGGCAGTTTCCATACCAACCTTGCTCTCTTAAGCACACTTATAAAGAGCTGAGATGAAAAGACTGGAGTTGAGCCTGCCAGCTACTGCACCCTGTGCTCACTACGACTGTAGCTTTGCAGCCTTGTGGAGGTGCTCACCAGAGAGCACTACTACAGGAGCATCACGCCTCCATTAAACCCAGTGCCAGGTTAGGTATCTACATTAGTCACAGGGAAAACTAGATATGGAGGAATGGAAATCACTACTGAATGAGGGGACACCTTATAATAGTCAATAGGAAGAGCTAAAAAGGGAAGAGTGCTTCTTCCAAACTTAGACATCTGTTCCTTCTCTGGCCCCAGACTCGAAAAACATATGTGAGATTCACAGACCAACACTCTGTCACTTAAATCATTCCTTTGGGCACAGACGACCAGCTCCCTTTGTTTCTTTAAAAAACATAGTCAGTGGCAACATAATTTCATCAGCTAGTCTGGTGTTCAGAGTCTTTTCCAGCATGAGGCGGATCAAGCTCATTTCCCAGCAGACAGATCTGTGTGGCACACTGGGATGAGCCTCCTGCCTGGTACATGTTCCCTACTGTGCAAAAACAGTGGGAATGATTTTAGGGTCAGAAGGAGTGACAGTAGGAGAAAGCATGACGTTGTGAATCTGAAAAGATAGTATTTAGCTAAGACAGAGTGCCTTACTTCAAGCCTTGCCCAAACACATGAGTAAAACTTGCATTAAATAGTATTAAACAGTTGCCATACAATCACACAGCACAAAAGAAATTATACAGCGATCAAGAACTAAACATCAGCTCTCTTCATTAAAAGGAAATGCCATAAACATCTAGTACCTCCACAACCCTGTTTCTGGGCAGACCTCTCACTGAAGTTTCTTTTGGTTGCTACTCCCTCTCCTATGTCTTATCATGCCTCACATCAAAGCCATCTTTGCCTTTTTACCTTTGCAGCCCATTTCTAGCTCCTTCCAGGTAGAGCTCTAGGCTTTCCCTGTCTCTCAACTTTGCCTTTTGTTCATTTGTGGATGATTAAGCTCTTTTCCATATCCACACCTCGTTCTCAGTGATAGCTACTTTGAATTTTAGCTTTGGCATCGTGACTCTGGAAAGATGTTGTCTCACTGGCTTGCTGCTAATTAAAGCTAGCTTACTGAAAGTTCTGATCCACAGTCCCAGGAGATTCCTGGCCCTTTCATTTGGCACACAGGTATTTTCCAAGTGATTAGTTTGGGTATTTTTAAGTGGCTTTCAAAAATGATGTTTGCTAGGTACAGTGCGTTAAATTCTCCCATCAAAGTAATTCTCTTTATATTTTTAAGAGGAAGTAATTATTAATCATGCTAGTTAAATTATTCATTGTCATTTTGAATTTGTCTGCCACTTTGAAAACAAACAGCTTGTTTTGCTGTTACATATGTTTTAGAACTGCATTACTTAACACCCAGCTGTAAGCCTGAGTAAAAATCACAGAAACAGAAATCTGTAGGCAGATGTTGCACTTCAACATCCATTCTCACACTCAGCTCAGAAAATCTTGTGTGCAGATTTCACTTTCCTCGAGGTGATCCAGTTCCTAACCATTGACTTGGCATCAGCAATCTCTCATCAGGGCAGCAAGGCAGAGTACATGCATCCTTTGAACTGACTCCATGGATCATTGATCCCAACAGGCGCTGAAGGCAACAGGTGGTTAGACAGTACTACAGGAATAGGTTTATTGATTCAATTCCTTAAATAAAACATTATGAAGAAAAGACTATCACAAAAGATCTGCAGATTATTCAGCAGGTTTGTGGTGTGCACCTCTCTCCTGATATAAAATATGCATGGTACAAATGCCCTGGGAGCCTGCTGCTTGTCATCAGGGTTGTGTCACATCAGCGCAGCAAGCCAAGCAAAGGAAGGATGTGTGTGAATAGCATGTTTACACGGATAGGTGACTGACCCTAAGTACTGAGTTCATTCATTTTATGCCTGTTCAAAATAAAAACTTTCATCTATATTTGACATTTAGTACAGGCTAAATCTTTCTGTAGATTTACACCGATTTTGTTTTTCCAGCCATCTCAGTTCTCATTGATTATCCAGGCTCTCCCATGCCATTTCAGGCCAAAATTACACAGGCCAGTCATGATTTAAAGCTGATGGTGCTATGGAAAGAAAACATACAGTTAGGGACAGCCACAAGATGACATTAGAACCTGTCATCTCTGCAGAGCTGAACATGGCTCAGAGGCTGCATGGTGTTGGAGCCCAGTGGTTTGGCTGGGGAGGGTCTGGAGCCACGTGGATGATGTGGTTGCCTGTCCAGCTCTTTGGATGCAGCATGAGGGTTGCTTTACAGCAGCAACACCTGGCCTGTTGTCTCTCTTAGCATTCCAAAGGCCAGGCAAGTGCTGAGGCTTAGTGCTGGTGTGCTTTTCAGCACAGCCTGCCTACCCCAGCCTGAGTGCAAAGCCTGCACTGCTCCTCAGGGTAGCCAGGAGCTCCCCAAGGTAGCCAGGAGCCCCCCAAGCCACCAGTGCAGCTCACATCCCAGTTGTGTCAGGAGTCACACGTTGACACAGGTTGTGGAAATTATTCCCTCAGCTTGGTGGCCCCACTTGCAAAAATATTTTTGGGACTGGTACTGACTGATAAAAATATGCACTACAGTCTATGCCAAGGCAGTGGTAAATTTGCTATAGCAACATAGTATGTCTGATGGGTATGTTAGTCTGAAGCCTCAGCTGTGGGCCAGGACTCCTTCACACTAGATGCTGTACAAGCCCAGACTGAAAACTGTCACTGTGAATTTGCTTTTTAAAGCAAGTGATTTGATGAATGATGATAGCCTCAGTTGTCAAAAGTACTGGTTTCAGAGTACAAATCCTGCTATTTTTATCTTCCCTTGTTTGCTAAACATCCAAGTCAACTTTCAAGTTTCAGAGCAACATGCTTTCTTACAAAATATTTTGAGTAATTTCTGACTTTCCTTTCAACTCTGCCCTAGAGGTATCCTAACAAAGTCCTGACAAAAAAAGAACTTCAGGATGTTGTAGAAACCCTTAGTCATTGCCGAATATTGATATTTGCGAAGATGTTTCACATGGAATAAAACACATTCACATTTACCACATGGTTGTTATTTCCAGCCTATTCATACATTACACTGTGCTTTTTCCCCTATAGTGGAAGAGCCAAAACATAACTTCACTTGAGATCCTTAGGCTAAGGATGACAGAAAAAGTTCAATGAGAAACAAGGGGGGTGCAAAGCAACCCCATGGGGGCTGCAGCTGCCTGCTACTCTGACAAAATGTCTCCAGAGACACCAAAGGAAACTATTTAATAAATGGGCCTTCCTGGAGCATTAAAATCTAAACGTATCACATTGGCACAAAAAAGCAAGTCCTTCTAAAGGAAAGGGAGGTTTTCATATGATATAGTTAAAATATTGTGGTGCCCTCTGTTTGTTAATGTTCTAAATATTTTTCTTATTTACGTTACTTGTTTCAGATTAAATCCTGCTTCCACTTGGCAATGTAAATAAACAGCTGCAAGCTGAGGTTTACTTCCTGGTGCTGGGATGTAGGAAGGACTCCAGACTTACAGTGTGCAGCTTCTAGCTAAGGCAGAGTGGATACAGTTCCATTTTACATAATTTTAAAATATCAAATTAATCCTGATTATGTAACTTTAACTTTTATGCTTACCTAATGAACCTGAACATGCACCTTAGACAGCTACTTACGCATGGGCTGAATTTTGTTTTTAAAAGGCCTAGTAATATGAAAAAGATTGGTACAACAAATTTTCATCTAATTTGATAAATATGCCTCTGTGTCAATCCTATAATGATTTTAGATAGAACATAAACGGTTATATGAATAAATGTACCAGATTCCAATGAAATTTGTTCCATTACGTTCACATGTTTTGTTTAGCATTTTTATGAAACCATATGAAAAATGAATGAATGCTCAAACTAGTTTACATCACTCCTTAGTGATTAATTACAGCATAAACACCATGATTCTTCTATGCTGAAATAGAAAAAAAAATACCTCAGAGACATGTTTAATCATTTGGCTCTAATAGTGCTGTGTTTATTCGTTCCTTTTTGGTCCATTAGAGAGTAAATTAGATTTGATTCACTTACTTTGATTGGCTTAATTGTACCAGATACAGATGAAGTACAAATAAAACTGTAATAAATCCAGCAGATGTTTAACCTGCTAAACCAAGATCTTTAACAGTCAATTCCAATAGCAATTTACACTCAGCAGTTTAATCAGACCCTTAGGAAGTCGATCTGATTTTTCTGAAAACCAGATACTTTATTTTTGTGTTGCTGAAACAAGACTGGTGTGCCATATTTTCAAGTCTGGATTATTTTACAAATATTTTTTGTGATCTTGTTCTTTTCTGTGCTGGGCATTCCCCTCTGCCAAGAGGATTTTAGAAGCTTGTGTTAAGTAAATCCTATGGCTTCTGCTCAAGGTAAAAGCACTAAAGGTCACTAGCAGAGAAAACAACAATTTCAGAATTAAATTGTAAAATAATGGTTTTTAATGTCTTTGATTTTAAAATCTGAAAATACTTACATCTAATGCATAATGCACTAAACCACAAGGTTCATCAGATCACAATTTAAATTGCTATGACCTTTAAATATGCTATTTAATATGTGCATGAGAAATTCTAATACTAAATACCATATCTTAGTCAAATTGGTCTTTCACGTGGCATTGCAAAACCATCTGTATTCCCAGAACTGAAAAGGACAATGTACACTAGCGAACCAGTCCATGATGGGAGCTCTTTATGCCCCAACAAACCCCACCAAGAAATAAAGTAGCTTATTAACATAGAAAAATGTCAGTTATTTTAATTATAACGGGAGGTGAAAGGAATCTTCTCTGAGTGTGAAATTACTGTGAAGCCATCCATTGATCCCTCTATTTAATCAGTCTCTTGAGAGCTCTAGGGAGATGGAAGAGTATCTGATTAGTGTGGAAGTGTCAGCCTGGGTTTAGCTTCAGGCACTCAGCTTTCATATAATGGGCTTTCCCCTCTCCCCTCACAAACTTGCACCACTGGCTGGATTTACCACTTGCCCCACTGAGGCAGGGTTCCTCTCTCTGTACAATGCCAGTGGAAAAAAGCAGAGGATGCCCAAACCTTTTAGTTAGGTTTCCTGACCAAAGACTCAGCAAATGACACACCAGGTCATAGTGAAGAGAACAAAACCAAAGCACCCAAATCAGTTACTCCAAAGCCATCCAAGGAGGCCAAGCAGACCACTGTCCCTGGGATGAAACCCACTGAGGTGGGTCATGGAGAGATCCTTCCCTCTCCAGACAGCTCCAGCAAACCATGGGCAGACTCTGTGCCCAGGGGTGTGTGGGACTTATTTTGGACTGTACAGGGGAAGAACTGCAAAACTTACAGGACATTTTAAAGGGATTAGTGTGAAATATCCTATGGGACATTTAGGGAAAAAACCAAAGTTGGGAAAGGTGTCCAGGTGGCTCAAGTTCTGGGTGAAATAGGGAAGAGGCCCACAGATACCAGGTGCTTCCATCAGTTCTCTGCAAGTAAATCACAACTTGACCACTCAGGCAGAGCCTTCTGCTCATGCAGGTGTCTATTAATGTGAGGAAGTTAGATTTCTCTTTCCTCTGTTGTAAAATATTTTACTACTTCTCCAACCAGCATCAGAGGATTATGCTCAGCAAATCATTGAATACGCACCCAAACTGAAAACAAACCATTTGCAAACAAGATATAACCTGGAACAGGTTCTGAGTACTTTGAATATTGAACAAATCTGTCAAAATCAAATTCTGTTCATAGATAATTTGTGAATAGCAGAAAAAGCTAAAACAGCAAAATAAATGTTTGATCTGCATAGTTTATGCTGTTCTGTCAACATCTGAATTATGAGCCAGAACACCCACTCAGATTCTTCAATGTCAGATCCAAATTTACTGTCCCCAAGACAAGTCTGATCTGTTCAGAGGAGGCTGAGGTCAGCTGATCAGTGCTAGGCATGTATGTGCCCTCTGTTAGCATTACAATGGGCATCTCCAGGAAAAATCTCTTCCCTATAATTTAGCTTTCTGTTTTAAACCAAACTATGCAATGTCTGACTTTTTCTTCTTTGTGTGTGTGTGTGCATCTGTGCATTACATTACACTTGATTATTGTGAAGTATTTTCAAAGCATTTGAATTATTCACCATCCACATTATTTTGTATTTTATTTAGTTTACCATGAAAATTGCCTGTGAATTAAGCCACAATCACTAATAATGTTCGCTTTGTGTTATTGATTTTTAGAAGTGTTTGCAAATAAAATCTATAGTTGGAACATGAAACTTCTCAACAGAGCCCTGAATCTGTTAATAATGAACTAGACATCTTACTCTCAGACTTCATCTTTGCTGCAAACCCTATCACTTTAAAAAGAAGGAGCCCTTTATTAAAATGGTATTCCTGCACCAGCAGAGCAATACAGGAAGCTGTGATCAGATCTGACAGTTGGTTTACTCTTAACATTTGATCACAAAATTTCCGTGCCATCTGCAGGAAGCCACACAGGCAAATGTGTCATCACATCTAATAATGAAAAGAAGAAACAGACAGAACGTGCTGTAGAAACAGACTGCTTTAATTAACCCTCGAACAATGCTTTGCAGAAATCACAGAGGAAAAGTCCTGGGTGGACAGGTTGCAAAGGAGAATGTCACAAAACAGCAAAAGATGGTTTTACCTTGGATACACCATAGATTTATTAAGAAAACCTTCTTAGTGAAGAGTTAGGGGATTGCATGCCTTGCAGACCTCTGAATTCAGTGAAGGCAGACAATGCTGGTAGCATCGGCTGCTTTGCCCTGTGACAAGGGCAGAGCCAGCTGTGCTCACAGACTGTCTGCCCAAGGCCACTGACTGCACTGACCACATGAGATGAGAGTGCAGGAGACTTGAGAAGTCTAATAGTTCTATTTAGGAGATAAAAAAGCTGTGCCTGATTTTTACTCTGAATGGGAATCTCCAGGCACAAAGAAATGAATGGAAATAGGTGCACAGCAGCATCTCCCAGTGTCACTCAGGGTGAGGTATGGTGTGGGGAGTGCTGGGGGATGAAATCCCAGGATGATTCAGGCACGTGAAGCTGCTCGGAAGGACTGGCCTGTGCAGATGGGTAGAATAGAGGTGCACTTCAGAGAACAGGTTGCTCCTGCACACGTTATGACACTCCTGTGTGGTTTATATCTTAGCTGTTTTATCCTGACTGCATACCCTGCTTTCTGGTTATTCTAGGCTGAGGGCCAAGGTGATGGCTTGCCATGCTGCTTCAAAGAGATGCAAATCTCTCATTATTGAGGGCAGCCTGAGCACCAGGACATGGTTGCAGTGTGCATTGTGTTAAATGCACCCAACAACTGGGCAGGAGGGAAATCCCATAGTGGCAGGGTGGGTGTTCATGCAGGTACAGTGGGGCCCACTTGGACAGTGTTTGCATGTCTGGAGAAAACAAGTCATACAGGATCACTCTTATCTGCAAGCCAGCACCCTCTTGCAGTACACATGTGTGGTTCTAGACTCTCCCTGAACCTTCCCACGTGCTTCCTCATTTACATCTAGTCTCAAGTTCTGCTGCACCAATGTTTGGAGGAAAGGACATTCGGATACTATTATTTCTTTATTTATGTTTTTCAAGCACTTTATTTTTTCTCTGCTTTTGGCAGGCTGGTCATCCTCCCCAGACATAATCTAAAGAGGAGACACCCAGTGGTTCCTCACAGACTCCAGGCAGTGGGTTGTCAGGATTTTGTCTCTGACAGGAAATAAAGTTTGCTTGGGATTTTATTTGCAGTCCAGATCTATCTACAACAGCATAGCCAGGGGTGGCTTTGGGCAATTTGTGGAAGCACCCATGAATTTTCTGCTCAATGCCAGCTCAGCACAGCCCTGGCAGCGACACCCAGGTTTGGCAGCTGAAGCTCACAGTGTGCTGGACCTTCCCCTCCCAGCAGCAGGATGGACACAGCTCAGGCTGCCCCTGACCAGGGCCAGGAGGACTTGGCTGGAGTTCAGCTCATGCTGCAGCCCAGGACCCATTGCTACCAGCCCATCTGGCAATTCAGCACTTAAAGTAAAAAAGGAGGGTCTGTAGTGTGGCACAGAGCTTTGTGGAGAAAGGCAGATGACTGCTCTCAGAGCCATGGCAGGGCAAGCACATTTCCCATTCTGTCCAGCTTGTACCACTGAGAATGACATTGCAACACTCACAGCTTGTGAAAAAATTAGCACATTCATAGCATTCCTGTGTGACCAAGTGTGGCAGCACTATACCTGTGTGCAAAATTGGAGTAATTTGCTATCCTTGAATGCCACCTATAGGTTAACGTTTTTCTGAAATAATCCTGATAAAAACCATGGAAGACAGAGGTCAAAGTGTACTTTTGGATCAAAGTGCCAAGTTTTTGTATGCTTACTTTGATTTTTGTAAGGTCACTACTTGTCCTTAGGGCAGTTGCATCCATTGCTGATCACAGTTCCTCTCTATATGATTTTAGAGCTCTACTCACTCATGGTCTTAATGGCTCATTTATGAAATTATCATTCAAAGGCTAATCTTTTGCAGGAATGCAACCCTATGGATTTATTCCTTAATGCACAAAACCCTTTAGTTACTGCACAGTACTGACACACAGCATCCTTTGGAAAGATGTCACAGGGTACAAGTGAGTTTCAGATCATTAACAGGAAGTCAGTCATTTACAGCAGCTGGGAGTCTGGCCCTGCTTTCTGGTAAGAGATTTTTGAGCAGCATGCATTTGACCCTTCACTTTACATTGTGTCCTTTCCATTTATTTATGTTTTCCTCATTAGTGTAGAAACTTACCATTTCTCAACTCTGTAAAAAGAGGAGGTTCCTTTGGGAACCAGTTCATTTGGGAAGTTTTGGATAACAGAAATGAAACCATCTAGAGATGGTCAATTAATTTCAAAGAGGATTTATCCTGCAAGCTGCTGGACATGACCTGCACCGTGCTCATGGCCTTGCCCTAGGTACCACCTTTTGAGGAGTCCACACTGCAGGACCCCTTGCTTTACCCCAGCTCTGGCTCAGTGATTCAGCTACAACAACTTAAGAACATATTTTGTCCCACTCCTAATATATTCCAGCTCATATTTGGTACCACATTTGGACAATGTTGCTATTTTAGCATTATGAGACAGCCTAATGTAACTTCTATTACAATAACCGCCCTAAAATGCTTGGGAAAAGACGAATATAGATTTGGTTGGGTTTGCTTTCTTTTTTTCTTTTTTTAAGCTTCTAAAAGATGTGGATGGATGAGGTATTAATACAAATATTTTTTTGCTCTTCACACCAGCATGTATGGAATGTATGGGAGTATAATTTATTAAAGGATGTTTCTTTAATTCACCTATAATATCTTCAAGACATAATAAGATCAGTGAGGAAGGTGCTTGACATGAGCCATTGCATCTCTAGCTTTATATCAACTTAAATCAGCAATGTAATAATGGAATCATAATGTAGATTAAAAAATTCTGTTGATACAGGAGATCCTGGGATCTGAGATGTCTTCTAAAAATGTTTCCAGAAGTACATGGTAATTCATTATGACACTAAACTTCACTGATATGTGTAACAGCATTAAAAATCAGCTTTCTCATACAAATGTCAGTTTATTATTTTCAAAAATTTAAAGTGCTGTGAATTACTTCGGTCCTTCCTCAAATCTTTAGATCATTTCTTAGAGAACACCTGAAAATGAATATGCAAACAGCCTGAGATCCCTTTGTTGTACAGTGTAATGACCTGTTAAATACATGAGCAAAGATGCATAATTCTGTTTCCTCAACCTTTGTTGCCAAAGTAAATATTCAAAGGATCAGTGTGAACACATCTTTACCACATAGGCTGATAGGTTCCTAAAGCTCCTGTTGTCTTCAAATTTTCCTTAAAAGACATGAAAAAGTCTTTCATATTTGCACTTTGTGGATATCAGTGATGCAATAAAGTAACAAAGGCAGATATAATCAGCTGAAACAAGAAAGGGTAAGTTCTCTTTAGATAGACTGACATTACTAACATTGCTTTTTTATTTCTCAGCTTAAGCTATTTGCCTATCAGTTCCAAGTGACTTTTTACTATGCTATTATATATACCAAATGCCTTTGTTTGAATAGATGTTTGGGCTATTAAATTGCTGCACTATTTCATTTTTTATCACATGAGCTAAAGGTACTGTACCAGCATCTGCCCACATTATCAGGCTCAGCTGCGCATTTGCTTTCATGGAGTCAAAAGAAGGCATTATTTTCCTGATGACATTCCTAGAGCCATCTAATTGTTTTTCCTCTGTTAAGAGTCTCTCCCAGGAGGTGTAAACAACTTGCAGAGAAGGGAAAAAAAAGCACTCAAGGCACCTTCCAAGATGACAAAGCACAAAAAGTTAGGAGAGACATGACTTTTCCTTCTCTGTTACTTATTTCACTGCTTGCAGTGTTCCTTAGTAAGTCTTCAGAAGCAATGAGTCAGGAAGTAAAATTCTTAAAATAATCTAGAAATGTTCAGGAGAAACGTATGTTTTGCAAAATTCTAGGCTGTGCCATCTCCAGCAATTTCTCTAATGACTGTTTTACTGGAGAAGAGAGCAATACTTTCCATCAGCCTCCTCCTTGAAAGTACTGCTCCCCAAAATTCCCATCCTCGGCAACAGAGAGTTCAGGCAGGCCTTACCTCTCCTGTTCATGATGGTGTATTTCTCACCTGATGGGCTTTTTGAGGTGACAATCCATTTATTTAGGGACAACTTCACTGAGGGGACCAGTGTAAGTCTGGTGAGCAGCAGTGGTCCCTGCTGCCTCCAGATATCATCTCCTTCACAACAGAGCCTTCCCAGGAGGGGACAAAGAAGAGAACAAAGAAGTCTCATAGAGGGGCTTCCCTGCAAGACCTGCCTGTTGCCTGGCCACATAACCCATTTTCAAATATATACATATAGAGAAGCTTCTCCTGAGCCAGGAACAAGCTTGGCTTTGTCACCTCTGTGAGATCATGGATGCAATTAGGACTCTGCCAGTGTGTGACCTGGTAAACTGGTTGTTGAGATAAGGTAACGCTCACTCATCCATTTCTGTCAACGAAGGCAGGTTTTGGCATGGCTAATGACAAAATTCTTCCCTTTGAACAAAACAGTGCATTTTTATGATTCTGGTGCTGGCTGTGATTCAGCTTTTCTGTATGTCAGTTGCCAGCAGCTTCCTCAGATGAATCAGTTTCTGTTCCCTAAACTGAGGCAGACAGATGTTAGCAAAATATCTGTGCAGTACTTAATTCCAAATACTATAAAGAGAACTTTCTTGGATTTACCTTCTGTCTAGAGGATTGGTTAAGGCTGTGCAAAAAAAAAAATTGCCTTGGAAACAAAAAGGATCAGAAGACATCCCCTTGTTCCAGCTTGGACAGAAGTCTTTGGCACACTTGCATAAACTATATTTCACATGTTCTTCAGTATCTGTGGGATTTCAATATTTTTTTCCTACATGATTCTGAAAATTTTAAGATTCCAAAAGCTCTTTGCACAGAAAACTCTAGCATTGCCTTTTGGCCAGAAGGTGATCATAGAGCTTTTTGATTCACTTCTAGCACAAATAGTAAACAAAGCTTATTCAGCATTGAGCATCCGTCTATGTTGACAGAGTTTGCAAAAATCCCAGCAAGACTGGACTCCTACCAAAATAAGACTGTGCCCAACTAATGGAGTATGTTGCAGAGGCCAGCATCTGCAAGTCCTCCTCTTCCTATTGCTGTCAGATATGGAAAGCCTTGGTGCAAGGTATTATATTTGGAAAAGTATCTTGGGTTTTCCACATAAAAACACTGCTCTGGAACTGATAGCTGAACCAAAGGAAATATCACTGATATTATTTTGATTAACCTTCCAGGAAATGATTAATAAGAAAGCATAAATAATTCTACAGGAGAAATCTGAAAAAAATTGACAGCAGATTTAACTTGCTCTCTACCTCGGGGGTTGTTCTTCACTATCATTAGCTGGAAATATTTTGGGAATGATTACCTGGTCTCCTGGATTTACTTTTATTGACAAAGACAGCTTAAGCCCAAGAAAAGCAATGACTTTTTTAGGAAAAGGGAAAACATACAGAAATATTTGCTGTATATCAAATGCATGCCCATTTATAACAATAAGCTAGAATGCATGGATTGTACTTTATCTGTCCTTAAAAAGAGTTCAGTGACTATTAAGGAAGCAATTATTCCTAAAATATCTTAAAGGACCAAAGGGCAAACAGATGGGTGATTCCAATCAGGGTAGACAAGAAGCTCCTGTGGTACAGCTGGTGTTTGCAGTGCAGCCACCTCCAGCTGAACTGCTCGCTCCTGCAGGGTCAGTGGAGAGGAAGGCGTGATGCCCAAAACACGCTTATGGCATGACTCACCCAACCTCTTTTACAGTCCAAATTAGAGCATCAAAATTCAAGCACTGAAACAAGCTGCTGTGGGGAAGCGACTGAGACACTATCCCTGGAGGTATTTAAAAGATGTGGCACTCAAGGACATGGTTTAGTGGTGAACTTGTCAGGGTAATGTTTATGGTTGGACAAGATGATCTTAGAAGTTTTTTCCATCCTCAATGATTCTCTGATTCTAGTCTGAATTTCTCTTGCTGCAACATGGGAAGGGTTCCTTTCACTGCTCACCTCTGTAAGGAGTGCAACTTGCCTCTCTGTAGCCCCTGGCAGGTAGCTGAGGACAGCAATCATCCCACTTCCATGCCTCTCCTCCAGCTGATTAAGCCCAGGTTTAAGCAGCTGTGGGAGGCTGGGGTGCAGCTCCCACTCCACTCCTTGGCCAGCACTGCCTGCATCTCCCTGGAGCAAGTCTGAGAAGCTCAGACTCGGGTAGTGATTGGTAGCAGGTTTAACAGTGCCACTTGTCAACCATCCATTTGCAATTAAAGCCAAGCACATGCTTACCCTGTCTGATGAGCAGGGCAGCCTCTCCTCCCACACGGACTGCTCTGAGGTCATGTAAAGGCACTAAGCACCGTGCTGAGATACAGTTGGCTTAGCATCCCCTAATGTTCAGACATTAGGCAGGTATCACTGATAATCTGAAAATTAACTTGCCATTGAATTAATATTTTGAAAATACCCAAAAGTTTTTCTGTCAGGAGAAGTTTCAAAGAGAAAAAGGCAAATGAGGTGTAATGCAAAACACTGTTTCTAGTGGGACTTGAGTCAAAGCTCAGCTGTCATTGCCAGCAGTATGACTACGTGCACAAGGTAGGTAGTTTCAAAAATAAAATGATTTCACCAGAACAGATAAGTGTTGTTTTAAAAATGGCAGCTACCGTTTTAGCATTTGTATGAGAAATGTTATAAATAGGTAGTTTTGAATATAAAGCATCCAAGCTACAAGAGAAGACAGACCCTGCTTTATGCTGCTGCTGCTGGGTTTATCGGTGCTGCAGCTTTGCCCAGAAGGAATCAGCCTTATTGAGGTTCTCTGACCTCAGAGAACAGAAATGATGTTGAAGATGATACAAGAATTGTCCATAGGACCTGCCTTCTCGGGCTCTCTTTAAATCATGGTGGGTGATTCTCCTTGTTTTGTGCATCCATTACATCATGTGTTCCATGAAGGGCTGTAGATCTTTGGAGAAGATATGGAAGAGGAGAGACACACAAACGGGAAGAGACTGGGACATTGTTCTGCACCTGGGCCAGCGTTATTTCCTTGGATGGGACAGAGAGATCCAAGCTTTTCTCAGTGACTCAGAAGAGTATAGGTACAGCTGTTTCTATAACTTTGTGCTTTCCCTCTGTCTAAAAAGTTTTCTATTTGATGTTCCATTTTTAGCATTACAGATTCCTCCCTTCCCTGTAAGGAATTTTATCTCAAAGCCTTGGTGCATTTGGGGCAGGTCACAGGAGTAGTCTCTGCTTGTTACCATGCTAAAGAATCCATTGATTGACCTGTGCATGAAACCATCCTGCGTATTTAGCAAAAATATATGAAAATTTATACAGTATAAAAACAATCACAGGAAAGTTGGCATATGCTGGGCATCTCCTGAGGGATTTCATTTTACCAAGCAACTTTAATTTTTTTTCATTTGAGTACTGCAAGAAAGTCGAGTGCCAAGGATAAAATTAAATGAAAGAAGTCAGCTTAGCACCCTGGGACATGGAGGACAAGAGGTGTTGCACATGGGAAAACACATGATGAGAGATTCATGGTGTGCTGGAGCTTCACAAAGCTTACCTGGCACAGTCAAGCAAATTCAAATGAGAGGGAATGGGCAACAAGGAGTCAGTGGCATGAATCACAAGGGTGTAATGACTCAGGAACCAAGTTCATATTAACAAACTGGATCGACTGAACAGGAACAAAGCAAATCTCAGGGAGGCCAGATTCAATGACAGCACAATGTGAGTTCATGATTTGTAATTTTAATAATGCAAAATTCAGTAAATAAAATGTTAAAATAAGCAACTTTAATAATTCATTGCAACATTTACTATTTTAGGACTGTTATTTTATAGCATATTTGATTCAATTGTTCAGTGTCATTGTATGTCCTTTCCTTGTAACCATGTCTCAACTTAGACATTACAGTGTTTCATTATGGTCAGCTAATTGTAAGGTGTTTCTGGGTTTTTCAATAGAGAAGAATCCCATCCGTCACACTAGAACATCAGCTTTGAACTACACTCTTGCTCTTGTTTTATATCACCTCAGGTGATATATTTCTAATCCTTGTCCTAAAGCAGTAAGTTTATGTAGGTTTGAGTACCATTTAGGACTTCAATAGTTTGTGTCTTCAAAGCACTGTGTAAATATTAACCAAAGTACACATACGGTAAATTCACCTGACAATACCTGTGTTAACTGCAGGAGTTAGAGCCAGAGGCTGCATCAAAATTTAGAGGTTGTGCTGTGATTATCACTGCTATATCTGTAAAAGCACTTGTAGGTGCTTTTGGTAGACCTGACATTTTTGCATACAGAATATATATAACCTACATCAAAAGCTATTTTTTTTAAATAGTTGTTTGTGTTTGCTGCACAGTGGCTGATGCAGACATAAGAACAGTAAAGTATTAATGGTGGGCAAACTGCAGGGCTTACTGCAGGCTTCTTAGCTTAGCACTCATCACAAGTAAAATCATGGGAAAGACTGAGCATGACATAAATATTATTATCAAAGCCTGGTTTAAGTACAATGTAAGATGCAAATATAAGGCACAATGTCTACACACTTTAATGAAAACAATAGCATCTCATTTAAATGTAAATTTAAATGTTAGCACTTAACACTGAAATATTGCTAGCATTTTTGACAAGTTTAGTTGATAAAAAGTGACAGCTGACATAATACACTTAGAGTTCCAAAGGTTCTATCCCTTGATACAATATGACATCCTGATTAAAAACATTTAATTGAACCACTGAAGCACAAACCAAAAAATATTTTAAACTGTCTATTCAGTGGATCTCAGAAAGAAATCATAGATGGGGGTCTCTTTCAGGCACAAATATGTTCGTTCTCTTTACTGAGGAGCAGAAGCCATCAGATTACACCTACAAACCAGTGAAACCAAGGTTTAGGAGAAGACTAGCTAACTCAGTTTCTCATTAGCACAGAAAGCATCTCATGAAGGCCCCTACTTTTTTGGTAACATATTCACATTTGCTCTCTTGCTCTTCTTACTATGGCACTTTCCCATCTGACCTATTCAGGTTTCACAGTGTTTGGAGCAAAGTCTTCACTCCTGAGCTGGAGCAAAGTCTTCCTGTAGCCAGTACCAGGCTTTCTGTCAAGTTGACTTTGGCTTAGGTCCTCAGTGAGATATTCAAACAAACAAAATTTCACCAATTACTTCTACCTAAACAGTGGCGAATGCCAACCTCACTGATGCTCCTGAGGACCTCTATGAAGAAAAACACTAGTCACAGAGATTGGGGTGAAAACAAACCTCCATATATTACTCCTGCCTGGGGGAGCTTCCAGCCATAAAGCACAACAGTAGAACAGTACACCTTGCACCGCACAGCAAAACAGTCTGAAAACTCTGTGTGAAAACAGTTTTGGTATTGCTGCCTGTATGAAATTGCAGAACCAGGTCTTGTGCACATCTGAGTAAAATGATCTCCAGAGCCCTGGCAATGGGTTAATAGCCTCACAGCAAGTTCACAGACTGAGGTGACAGATGTAATGGACACAGAGAATTAAAATGTAATTTACATTACATCCATGATGCATGTTTACATTAACTGCCAACCTGATTGTGCCACTATATAACCAATGAGAAAAGTTGAGGGAGCCTAAGCATAAGCAGAGATACTTTTATAGGGACACCAGTGGGCATGAAAAGTAAACAAGGAAAGCAATGGTGATCATGCAATGCTCCCTGAGCCTGTGGCACAGAAGCAAGAGGCTTGCAATTTATCATGCAGTTAAGAAGGCAGCAGGAACCCTACAATTCCTGTTGTGAAGCTGCAGAATTGTCCTGTAGTCAGCAATTTAGTCTGGACCATTTTATAAAAATATCTTTTAGTATTTTGCAACATAACTTCTGTTTGAGACAATAAGCTTGAATTTAAAGTGAGAAGAGTCTCCAGGCTGCCATAGAGAGCTCTGCAAGCTCAAGAGGACAGATTGCTATTAACACTCCAGCAGCTCCTCGCTGTGGGTAATCACATTATAATATGCTTTCTTCTCCTGTAGAGGCTGATGAATATATATATACATAACAGGTCCAAGATGCATGTTTCTGCCATTTTTAAAGTCTGACTTCTTACTGTGGCAATAACTTGTTTTCTGTTTAACACTGGCAAGTAAAAAATTGCTAGAACATGGGCATCTTTCCCAGTTTCTTTAAACATACTGCCTTTATAGGAGGCATGAGGCTTTAGCTGCTCCCACTACAAAACAGCATAAGGAGCTCACTCTGTCCTTTGTTTTATCAAGCTTGTTATGGCTTTCATTTGACAAGATTGCATATATGCAAACCTTAGAAAATGCAAATTGATTTAGCTTGATCTGACATTTGTAACATGCCTCTGTCTTGTTGGTTTGGAGTGTAGAGCTGAAGGATCACACAAATGGATTCTCCAGTTCAAAGCTCATGTAAATGATGTAATGGGATCTGTATTTGAAATAGTCCTAGGGAACTATGAGGTCCCTAAAATTAGCTGATAATCAACTATTTGAAAATATATTAGGGTTTCAATGAAGATAAATAGACTTAATTCATTGTAGTACAGATCCATAACTTCTCACGGCATAAAATACCACTTCAGTGATATTTGTTACCAAATTAACATCAAGAGATGGGTCTCAGAAGAGGTCCTCCAGCCTTTTTGTCATTCTCAGTTATAATGGGCTTTTAAAGTAGTTTTCAGATCCAGCCCAATAATGTAGCACAACATAACAACACGAGACTGGTGGTACTAAGGCAGACCATGGACTTGTTGATCACTGCACCCTGTTCCTGTCTGTGGTCAACAGTGGAGGAATAGTAATGCAAGGGAAGCACTTCTATTTCCCCCAAGTTCAGTCCCTGACTCCAAAAAAACATTGTAGGTCAGAGACTTTCTGAACAAGAGCTGTTGCCTTTTCATTGAATGGATACTGATGGGTTCTTTTCAATTAATTTTATCTACTCATGTTTTTAAAGCCACTCAAATTCTTAGTATTCCCAGCATCCAGACTGGGAATACTAAGGGGCCACACAGACTACCTTCACAGAATGCAAAAACCATCACCTTTGTTTGTTTTGAACTTTCTGCCTGCTGTTAAAATTAGATATCTCTTAGATCTTTTAACTGAATGTATCAGAGCTTCCATTCATACCCCATTAACCCTTCTGAGCTGCTCCTTATTTTATAGCTCTCACATGCCCCAAAATTGTCATGTCTTAACACATTTAGATCATCTTTGATATAAACTTTTCTTGTAAACAGAAAACATTTTAAGCTTTAGCCTTCTAGCAGGCTAGGAGGAAACCATCATCTTCAGACATCAAAACAAAATGCACATTGGCCATAAAACACCTCAGCAGTTTTTTCTGTCTCACTCCAAGAAAAAACTTTTATTCCAAAAAATCATATCCTAAACAGTGCAGCACCATTCTTTGTCCAAATTGTGTTCTGCAGCTATATGCAAACAGGCCAGTCACCAGAGGGTATCATCCCATCTTCCTGTCCTGTACACAAAGTCCAGAGTATAAATGGTCTACACCGATCCATATGTATTATAATAATAAAGAATTTCACAACATGCTTTTCATGTTGCGGCAATGCTTTAGATGTTTCTCTTTATCTGTGCTTGCACAAATCAATTGTGTTTGCTGGGATGGTGGAATAACTATCACATTTCACATAGGGTCAAGTAGTATGGGAACTTCCAAAGCAAACAAGTCTTAAATCACACGAATCTTCTATTCATACTGACTCAGAACTATCTTCCATTTCCATAATTTACAGGGAAAGGACAATTAGGAAGTTTCTAAGCCTGCTCATTTATTTTCAACCTATTTCAAAATTACTGCTATTTTTTCAACCCTGTCTCCTTTGAATAACAGAGGACTGTGATGTACAATTACTAAGTATAGCATGAGTACAAGTCAGTACAGCAATGAGTGCCACAGCTCAGGAGTTTCTTTCCAAACTATCTGCAATGCCTTCAACCACGGATCTTTGATTCTCCCCTGACCACAGCAACATCAGAGATGGATTTTCTGTTCAGCTCCCAATAGCCAGGAGGTGGAGTCATGAGGTTTCAGCACAGCCCAGCCTAGCTCATAGCCCACAGGCCTCTCCGGATCATCAGTCTATTAGAGATCCTTCTTCTGAAAATAAAAAATGTAAAAACAGAAAGTTTTTAATGGATCATAGAGAAGACAAAGCCCCTGAGCCACCACATGCTTCTGAATTTGCTGCACAGATACATTTTGTGTGATTAGCAGAAGCCAGTACTTCTTGGGGGAAAACATTGTTGGGTAAATGGTGAGAGAAAGGAAAACAATTTGAAATTGTCTGCAGCCAGCCTTCCTCAGACAATATGGATCTGAATTTCAATTCTCTGTAAACAAGCAGCCCATCTCTGAGTGTGTCAGCAGTTTTAATGTCATGTCATCCAATCAACACAGGTTGTATTCTGGGAATCAGAAAAAAATAATTTTGCATTCATGGGAGAGAAGACGTTTTGTCCCATTTTACTAATTCCTTCTACTAAATTTTACCTCACTTAGTGTCTTGCTGATGATAAAGACCAGCATTCATTTTCTGGCACTGTTGAATTCTTCTTTCAACAACGTAATGAGTTCACACATTCCAGCTTCCAGACTGCTGTAGAGAAAGAAGTAGCAAATCACTCTACAGAGAGTGACATTTCTTCTTCTGTGATGCAGTCTGAGTGTACCACTGCTGAACACACTTTTTAAGGTGAACTGTCTATTTGAAATCACAATTAGCTTGAAAATTCTGAGTTTGTTCTTCAGCTGCTGATGTCTGTCAGAGATCTATTTAATTCAATGGAGACATGCTAATTTGAACTAAAGAGCTGACCCTCTGTGCCTACCCATATTAAATTATTCTCTATTAGACAGATCACAGATAATTATAATCCTGCATACTTCTGTTTATTGATACCGTGTCTTTGGGAACACTCTCTTAAAGGAATTTAGCTAGTCATCTGCCATTCATTTCAATTACAGAAACATAAACACAGACTACCAAATGAAAACCAAAAAAATCCCAACCCAGAAATAAGAGACAAACCCACAGAAACTTTCAGAGAAATTATAGGCTGGTCTAATATTTGGTCTGTTTTCGACTCATTGTAAAAAATTTGCCTACCAAGCTGGAGAGATTTGAACAACTCCTTAACATGCAATTCATGATCTTTGTGATACATCATCAATCTGCACACATGAGCCCATCTCATTCAGTTCTGGACCAGAACTGATCCCAGCATTCTTCAGATCATAGAGTTAACTCCTATTTTAATTTTTCAGTAACATGTCTCCTACCTGACTGCATATCACTGCCTTGGAGCAGTGGAGAGCCACAGACATGTCCCCTGCCACCCACTGACCTTGGCACAGGGCCTTGCCAGTGTGGCACAGAGGGCCCATCATGTCAGAGATGCTGCCCCATTGCTGTGATGGTGATGCTGCCTAACTGCTGCCTTGTGCCATATTCTACTCTGTGATGGAGAATAACAGAGGTAAAGTACCTTGTGTCTTCATGTTCTCATGAAAAGCAGAAAGGAAACTTTGCAGTCCATGTGATCCCTCCTTTCTGTTTTCCTTCCCCCCTCCCCCTTCCAATATGTTCATTTCACTGGTAAAAGACTGTGAACCTGATTTAACAGATGAACCTAAACCCTCTCCAAGCTGTAGTTAATTATTGTCTGTCTTGGTAAAGCAGTCTTTCATTTCATCCTAAATCACTAAATAGAAACTTTGTAATGTACTACATGTCTCATCATGTTTGGTGGGAGAGGCACTCCAAACACCTTGTCATTTACACAAACAGTAATGCCATTTACACAAACAAATTTAACCACACCAGATTTTACCCAAAAGGCAGATCATTCCCTCTCTGGTACCTCAGCCAGCCCACAAATCACTGTATTGCCATACATGTGGGATGAAACAACTCCCTGCAACTGCACAGGCCAGGGCCAGCTGTGGGCACTGGTGGAGAGGCAGCTGAACTCAAGTCTGCAGTGGGCTCTTGGGGCTGGGAAGAGCAGCCATGTGCTGGGCTGCCTGTGAACAGCACACCCAGTGGTTGAGGGAAGTGTTCGTTCCCCTCTTTCTGGAACTTGTAAGGCCAGATCTGGTGTGCTGTGTCTAGATTTGGGTTTCCCAGTATGGTAAAAACATTACATATGGGAGATTGCCCAGGAGGGATATCAACTTCTTGATTAAAGGGTGGGAGCACAAATCAGGAGTATAAATATTTAAAGAGAGTGAAGAATTGGATTTGTTGAGTTTGATGATGACCAGGCTAAGGGAAGATCTTATGTCTTCTTCAACCAACCCATGGGAGAATATGGAGAACATAGAGCCTGACTCTTTCCAGTGATGAGCTGAAAAATTGATGCAACTTGCAGAAAGAGAAATTTGACAGGTGGAAAAGTATCTCAACAGAGAAATTAAACAAATTCTGAAACAAGCAACCCAGCAAGCTTCTGGAATTTCTGCTCTTGAAGATGCTCAAAATGCGACTGGGCAGTCAAGCAACCAGGTCAATGTTTGAAGTTAATCCTGCTCTAAGCCAGGAACTGGAGCATGTGACCTCCAGGGTCACCTCCAACCTAAACCATTCTGTGATGTTGTAGGGGAAGAGACGGATGTTTGGGGGGTATGTAAAGTGGTGTAAGTCCTTTGGAGACCAATGGATTCTATAAGGTGTAGATGCTACTTCTGACTCTGCCCCACACATCCCGTGTGACCAACCACCCAGAGGCAGCTTAGGCATCATATGTCCTGGTGAACCTGGAGACAACAGGAACTCCAGCACTGTCTGAGCAATTACCCACTGCCAGCAGCAAGGCATTTAGCCTTGGGTGGGAACATGCCATTGCCTCTCCCAGCTGAAAACCAAGCACACACAGGGTGAGACAGATTAACTCAGAGGGCTACAGGTTCCATAGCCATGGAGGCCATCAGACAATAAAGGAAAATATCTCCAAATAACAGAAATTAACAACCAGTACTGGGGAAACCCATCATTTTGTCTGCCAACTTATTTGGAATGGAAATCAGCTGTCAGGGATTTCAGTTAAGTGGGGAATGTGAAAACATGATTTTAAATGTTTGGTGAGTACTTTTCAAGGCAATATTAACATTAATAATTCCTGCTGGTATTTGGACCTCCGTTGTCACCCACTCACTTTGGCATCATATCATACATAAAAAAACTTTTGCCATTTGAGCTAGTTAGTAACATTCTCCAATATTGCCACTAGCATTTAACTTTCAATTTATCATCATTTAGCGTTCCCAGGTCACTTGTTTGTACATTTATTTAAACTTTTTCTTCCACATATTCAGTATCATTTACAGGCTATATGAAGGCCCAAATTTTGCTAGACAGCCCTCTCCACGAATCTGAACTGTGGTACCATCTCTGGGTACTAGGATCTGGGAGCTCTTTATCGTTTAAAAGTAGGAGCCACCCACCACCTCCTGGATGTGTGGAAAGTGCTGCTGAAACCAGCAGGCCTGTGTGCATGGGAGGGATCATAAGTGTGTGTTCTTACCCTGCCCATCCTGTGGTACAAAATCATGCCTTAGTGGATGTGTACAGGGCACCACAGTGCCACATTCGGATAAAGATATCCAAATGAGCTGATTCTTTAATGCAGGGATCCATCAGGATGTTTATCTATTTCCCACCTTAACAAGAGGCTACACAGTACCCTCTTGCAATCACGAGAGAGGTAGCTCCAGATGCTGATTACCTTGATCTTGGCAAGAAAAACTGCTGGCAGTCAGTTCAACAAGGTCAGACTGACCTCAAATGCATTTGAGGTGCCTTGGCATGAGAGATGTCTTTAGGGGATCACTGACCAATATAAGGAACATGATGAAGCAGCTATATGAAATGTGAAAGTAATAATATTCCCAATAAGCACCTGGCTTTTATTGCTACAAGATTTTGAGTTTATTTTCTAGTGAGAACTCTACTGTAACTCTAGGTGGGGAATGACCATATCCTTACATACCTAGCATTAAGAATTAAAATGAACACCAGTCAATATCCATAAGTTTTTTAAGAGCACTGGATTTCATATTTTGCTGATATTTTACCATTATCTTTACTACAAGAAAATTGCAGAAAATAAGAAATATGACTGGTCTGACTTTATTACATGTTTAATCTTGACATGTAAATAAATGCATTTTCAATGCATTTTCAATTTTCAATGTCCTTCAGTTGAGGACAACATGCTTGACTGTGGGGCACATGTTTTTTGAAGCAGCTGGGATTCAGGAGGTGCTGCCTGGCACAGAGACATGACCCCAGGCTTGTGGTGCTTTTCCCCAGGGCTGGGAGGTGTGGACAAGGAGATGGCCACCAAGACCACTTTGTGCCTGCTGTGCTCCAGAGATGCCTCAGGGCTGGTGGCAGCAGCCCCCAGGGCCCAGTGCATTGCTGGGACAGTTCAGACACCAGCCAGCCTGGGCCCTGCCCTTTCAACCAGGACTGGGGGAAACCTGAGGCAGAGGAAAGGAAGGGCAGAGAGCTGTAGTAGTCTGATCCTGGGCAATTTATTTTCCAAACAGTTTTTCTTTGTTGGCTGCATTTTTAATGTAAATATGTGGGGCTCTATTGGAGAGGGAATTAATGTGTCATAATAGATTTATACTGGCTCTCATAATTCCTTATGAAAGGCTACAAACATATAAAAGGTACAAGTTAAATACATTTTTTTTTTTCTTAAGGGTATACATTCAGTGAGAAGCTACAATTTAAGGTCTATCATTGAGTGGCAACTAGCACAGTCTGCAAAAATTGAAGGGCTTTAGCAACTGGGGGATTTCACGGTCCAGTTTATAGCAAATACAGGAGGGCCAAGTCTGATTATTAGCAACAAGACAGCCATGAGCAGAAAACAGTTATAGAAAATGCCAGTCACTAGAACAAAAGAAAATTCTCCTTTGGTCTCACCCCCACAAACACTATATTCAATGCAAAGCAGGAAAAAGATTAAAAAACGAAATGTTATTATTTCAAACAAAATAAAATTCTCAGCTCCAGTCTAAAAAAAGACAGTACTGATGTGGGCATACAGAAGATGCTACTTTTCAGGGAAGCATTTGCCTTGCTAACACCCTGTCTATCTGTGAGACAGAAATGACACAAACATATGAAGATGATAAAACGGGGTTATCCACAGGGGTAAGCACATTGACGAGAGGGGGAGGCTGCAAGCCTGCATTTGCCAGTTACCCAGCACACTACTACTTGGTCTTTCCAATGGGACAGCCTCTGCTCCTCTTCTAAAGACTTTGTTGCTGCAGGGCTTGTTCTTCTCTGCCCACACCCTGCCTGGTTGCCCCTAACCCAGGTGTGCAGGACCTGGGGTGTTGCTGCTGCTCACGGGCCAACTCTCCACTTCCCAAGTGCTTTCCTGTGTGTGCAATGGAATAACATCTTCTTCAGACAGTCCCTGAGGTAGCAGAGAGGGGGCTACAGAGGTGGATTCTGTGAGAAGCTGCCAGAAGCTTTCCCCATGCCTGGCAGAGCCAACTCCAGCTGGCTCCAGGATGGACCCATTGCTGGCCAGGGCTGAGTCCACCAGTGACAGTGGGAGCACCTCTGGGATATGACACATAAGAAAGAGGGGAAAATACCCTGAACTGAATCTGCAGGCAGAGAGAGCAGTGAGAATATGTGAGAAAAAACTCTGAAGACACAAACATCAGGGCTGCAGGAGGGGAGGAGGTGTTCCAGGCACTGGGGTAGACTTTCCCCTGCAGCCCCTGGAGGTCCACACACCAGGTGGATGCCAAAAGGCAAAGGCATATGTGACCCCATGGAAAACCCATGCTGGGAGCAGGCTGCTGCTCCTAGCAGGTTCTGTGGCCCCATGGAGAGAGGAGTCCATGCTGGATCAGGTTTGCTGGGAGGAGTTATGACCCCATGTGGGACCCATTCTGGACTAGCCTGTTCCTGAAGGGCTGCACTCCATGGAAGAGTCCCTCATTGGAACAGCTCCTGAAGACTGTGAGGAGGACTCATGCTGGAGATGTACATGGAGGACTATCCCTGATGGAAGGGACCCCACACACAAGGAGAGTGTAAGGAATCCAGCCACAGTCAACCCATCCCTGCAGGAGAAAGCACACTGAGTTTTTCATTTGAATAAAACAGGTGAAAAACACCAAAGGAAGCCTCCCACCAAAATCTTTAACAGGACACAAAGGAAAAGAAAAATAATATCACTTTTTTCATGACCAGAGAAGAAATCTACAGTAATATTCAAAAGCCATCCTCTCATGAATCTTCACCACAGAACCCTCACCTAGTGCCATCTAAACCTGACTAGCCCTTCACCCAGCCTCAAAGAGCCTTCCTGGAAAATCCTTGTGGTCCACTTTTTGTGGCAAAGCAGGCAGTAGGACAGTAAGTGCTGTACATGGAAATAGTTGCAGTTTCAGCAGCACCAATCAGGAAAAGTGAAAGGGTGCTGCCAAACACTTCACAGTCTAGATGGAAAATAAAACACTTTGGTCTATAAGGAAATGGCTTCTTCCTCTTGTCAGGCTATGAACAAGTTCTCTTATTGGTAATTCCAGATGTGGAAGATTTTTAGAAACAGACATCAATAAGCTTATCTCCAGCTGGAGCAGGTCTCTGGTTGGTTGTTAACCACTTGTGTCCCCTAAATCTATATGTTGAATTGTTTGTCTCTCTACAGAACTCTGTTCAGAACTGTCAAAATTAATTCGTAGGATATATGCTTGGGAAATTTTGTCCCAGTAGAATCTGTTCTCATATAGCTTCTACTAGATTATTTCAGTCAACTGAACAAAGTTTTCCATCCCTTTCAATTATTCATTTTTTTCCCCAGAGATGTTATTTATACAGCAGTGTACACAGTGCTTTGCAGTAAGTAGGTATGTCAGGCAAAGAACAATGTCCTCTTGACAGCCTTTGCAGCACAAAAAAATTAATAAGGTACAGACCAAAACAGTAAGAGTAAGGAGGCAAGGTGACTGCAGTCTCAGTATTTCATGGAACAAAAGCAATGGTATGAATGTTTGAAAAAGCAAAAATACTTGTCACATTGAGAAGGGTTTGTTCACTTAACTTCACACATCTATAATGCAAGGATCCGTGTCTGAGCTAGTCACTGGAGGTTCCTTTCTGGTGAGAAACAAGTGTTTTAAGCTCTGAGATTCATCTAATTTGGACACCTTTAGGAAGAAAGGAATCATGCTTTATGCTCTACTTACCATATCAAGCATTCCTCCATTGACTGCAACTTAGTCAAGCTGATCAACTCAGATGTGGATAGCTATATTTAGTTAGATGATTCCAACCTACTATTCTAGCCACATGACAATATCTCTTTTATGTCCTTTGTAAATGAAATTTCTGCTTTACTAAACTTCAGGCAGTGGTTCCCCATTCTTTTCCACTGTGGGGAGCTTTATTTAAATCCCCTGTGCACAAACAGGTTTTTTTCCTGGAGGTAGTTGCTAGATTAGCTCAATTAAATCAGCTGTCTCGTAGGCTGCAATCTAAATCACTAAATCAGATTTGGTTACAGAAGCCTGATTTTTAAACACTGTCTGCTTTTTTTTTTTTTTTTTGCTACTGTTGTTGTTGTAATGTTGTAATGTAAGTTGTTGTAATGTAAGATGCCATGTAAGTGTGGTTTAAAGCCCTGCCATGAAACAAGCTGAGTCAGGGCAAACTGGAGTTGACCTGACTTAGCCTTTTACATGACTGGTCACAAGCTGGGATGGAGTAACCTGGGGGAGGCATAAACCTTTCAGTTATGTCTGTAACCTGTGATTACTCCATGTCACCATAACTTCAGCCTCCACTGCTCCCATTCCTGTTCCACGTGGTCACCCACTGGGTAGGGACAAAGCAGGTAGACATCCAGTGGGGCTTTGCCTGACACTCTGTGACTGCTGGAACTCGCACCTTAGAGGAAGAAAGTGGAGTGCAACACAGAGCAAACGAGTGCAGCCAACGCTGAGCACCTTTAGGTGCCTGCACCAGCAAGGAAAGCTGAGGATGCTCAGTGCTTGGTCTCACATTTGAGGCTATAAACTTTTGTCACTGGAAAAAATACTGGGAATTTTTTTTTAAAATTTTGCAGGGTGAAGTGTATTACGCCACTTGTGCTGTGGCACTGAGTAGCAGTGAGATTGCCATGATTTGCTGGCAGTTGTTACTGAAGCTCATTGATTTGGAATGGAAAGTCCTGCTTCCCTTTGGCACTGCTAAACCTCAATCAGTCTCCTATATGAGACATCCTTTGTTTTTGTATTTAATAATTTCAGTAACTCTGCAATATGAAACTTTCTCAATCCAGTCCTTGTGTGTGGGAGGGTGTGAATATTTCCAGCTCATAGTAATGAACGCTTTGGCACAGGCGGCTGCAGCAGGCAGAGGCCCGCGAGCTCCGCTTTCCAAGCCCAGCTCCAATATGCTTCTTGCTGCACCCCAGTGCTAATGCAATTAGCTTTGCTTTCCATGTGCACCATGGTGAGACAACACAGGCAGAGCAACAGAAGAGTACTCAAAAGAGCCTGACATTTATCTGTGCTTTTTTTACATACTAAAAAGGAAATCACGTTTCTTACATTAGACTCTTCAGTCTGGAAAAGGTGTCCAAAAATCTGAGACACCCTTGAAAACAGAATACCCCTCTGCAGTGATTTGGTGGCACAGAAGAATGAGCCCAGATCTGCTCAAAACTGGTCCCACCCTGGCAGAACAGGGAGCAGAAGGCAGCAGGTATGGATGCTTCCTGCTCTCTTCCCCAGAAAACGAATTCTCTCTGAGGTGCATTCAGGATGAGTTTGAATTCAATGTCTGTTTTCAACATGCACATTGCCTTCCTTGTCAGTCCTGAATCCAGGCTCCAGTGAAGACCTGGAGCAGCACAGAGAGTACAAAACACTTCTGATTTGCCTTTTCTGTCACTACTCCATGAATGCATTAACATTTTAGCATTTTTGCTGCATTATGGCAACACAGAACTGTTGATGCCATTTAAAATTGGTCCCAAGTAACTAATGAAGTGATTAGATGCTGCCATGGTATTTTAATTAGATGTGCAGCACAAAACCTATCTACTTAGCCAATCATGCTATTTCTTCTAAAATGAAGCCATACATTTCCAACTTGAAATAAACAGAATGAAAAATATAAATTAAGGGGACAAAACCCCAAAATATCAGCTAATGAAAGGGGCTGATGACAGATTATTATGCAGAGTTTAATCATGAAAAGCACATTGTTTTAAACAATACAGTACATACTAAAACCAAGTAGATGTAGATGCTAATTGTCTTCTCTGTTACAGAGAGAGAGTGAGTGCCAGAGATTTGAGACAAATGGCACTTAACCTCCTGAACCCCAGATGAAGAGAGAGATAGATGTTTGCCTTTGATCATTCTGGTCTTTTCATGATCTGAATCAATAAGTACCCCTTATAGCTTTGAGTCATGTTTCTAATTAGTCAGCCTCTTGGGCCTGGTTTACAAAATAAAATATAAATCAACGCACATTTGTAAATTCCAACAAGCATGCTGGGCCAATGCCATCTCAATAAAATAATTAAAATGCCATCAGCCTGTTAACTTGCTCTCATCTCTGCCAAAATACATATACTGTCAAATGCCAATGCATATTTGGAATGCTAAGGAGAAAGGTATTTTGCAGATACAATAGATGCAATAAAATGTAAGAGATAAAAAACTTATATCTCAATATAAGAAATTAAAGCCTTATTTTTCTTTGTTAGTGCAAGGAATTGCAGAAACAGAACTAGCAATTAATGTTCTTGACTATGAAGATCATAGAACCACAGAATAGTTTGGTTTGGAAGGGACCTTTAAAGGTTCTTGGTTCAACAGTCCCTGCAATGAGCAGGGATATCTTCAACTAGATTAGCTTGTTCAGAACCCTGTCTAGTGTAACACTGAATGTTTCTAGGGCTGGGTTATCCACCACCTCTCTGGGCAACCTGTTCCAGGGTCCCTTTATACTCACTGTAAAAATATCTACCTTAGATCTAATTAAAATCTACCCTCTTTTGCTTTAAAACCATTTTACCTTGTCCTGTCACAACAGGATCTGCTAAAAGGTTAGTAATCATCTGCCTCATAAACTGTCTTTAGGTACATGGAGGCCGCCAGAAGGTATTGAAATGTTCTCTTCCCTGGGCTGAGCAGACCAAATTCTCTCAGCCTTTCCTTGTAAGTGAGGTGTTCCATCCCTCTGATAATTTTTGTGGTCCTCATATGGGTCTGCTCCAACCCATCCATGTCCTTCCTGTGCTGGGACCCCAGAGCTGGGTGCCGTGTTCCAGGTGCTGTGTCTCTCCCCGGAGCAGAGCAGAGAATTTCCCTCACCCTGCTGCCCACGCTGCTCTTGGTGCAGCCCAGGGCACGTTTGGCTCTCTGGGCTCTGAGTGCACACAGCTGGGTCATGTCCAGCCTCTCATCCACCAGCACCCCCAGCTCCTTCTGGGCAGGGCTGCTCTCAATCCCTTCATCCCCAGCCTGTGCTGATGCCAGACAGTTGCCCTGACCCAGGTAGGTCAGATATCTCTGATTCAGAAAACACTCAGTGAAGCTCACAATTAGCTTCTCTAAAAGGAAATGCAGCAGGTAAATTCTGCATTACAGAGTGAAATACTTACAGTGACACCTGGGGCTTGAGTTCTACAAAGGCAACAGCCTGTAAGGGACCCCCCTCATTAGGGAGCATCCAGGAGACAAATTGTCCATTAGTAAGATGATTAATTTTCCCTTCTTTTGCTTACTGTTATGCCTCGTGTGTACTAGGACAAATGTGTAAGGACAAATTATCAAAAACAGCCTCTGAAATCCCATCTGCCCCTCTCTGAATTCCCAGCTTTGTGTACATGCTGTCGCTTGCTGCTTCCAACAAAAGGCCAGATTCAATTCTCACTGGCACCAGTGAAGGAAGGGAGATAGAAAATAGCACATTTAAAGTGGAAGCCAAATCCCTACAGCTCCAAATATGCAAAAGAAGGGACTGGAATTTCCCCATTAAGAGTCTCCAGTGAGCTAGTCAAGCTAGTGATGTGCCACACATCAAACATCAATTAATTGAATATCTATAATTATGAGGCTCATCAACAGTATGCAAGACTTGAGAAAGAATTCTTAAGGAAAGAAAAATGGAATATATGGAAACATATAGGAAATAAGGTAGAGATACTTTTTTTTTTTTTCCCAGAATACATAAAGCCAAAATGTCTTGATATTTTGGGGGGTTGTATGGTAATTGCCGATGAAATGTCCTAAATTTAATTTACCTAAATTTAAGATAATTTACATATGGTGCCATATGAAGAACAGATAAGCTGGAAGAGACCGTCCTTGGTGTAAGAATCATAGATTTGCTCAGAAACTGACTGCAATAGCAATGAGAAAAGGAACAGGAAAGTTACTGATGGAAATCCCAAAACACAAGTCATAGGACTTGTAGCATGCTTAAAATTTCTGCTAAAGACACAGACTCAAACAACGATGCACGAAATGATCTGGGTGTTTCTGACACCCAGCTGGGAAGTACCAACATCATGATAGGGATTCAAAACAGCACAAAGGAAAAAAACAAATTACTTAGAGACACGCACGAGAGGTAGAGAATATTAACACAATTGGCACAAAAGCTTTATCAGGATTTAGTAGGAAGGGGCAAAAAAATTTTTCTTGGCTACTCCAACACAGCAGTCTAAATTCTATAGTAAATTTTTAGCAATCATCAACCACAGCTTATATCAGCACTATTAATTTTAAAATCAAAGTGATTGAACATGCTCAGCAGAGCTGCCTGTTGTTCTGCCCTGATTTCATCGGGATCAGAAGCTGACAGCTGATCCCCTTTCTGGGCTGGGGCAGCTTCCCTTTTCTAAGGCCAGGCTGCAGGAAACACTGGGAGGGGAGAAGACACTCCCATGGCAAGCAGATCCGCTTGGACTACTGAGGTGCTTCCAGCTGATGGTTGACACTTCTTAAACACACCCTAAATGTTCAGTGAGCTTTCTTTTTGGCAGACTTTCCTCCTTTTTTTTGGCAAAATGTTCTGCTCTCTGCAGTAATGCTTCAGCTTTGATCTGAAAGCCCCAGGGCCTGAGAGCTGGGAGGGAGGATTCGGGCAGTGCTAACATCAAAAGTCCCTTCCCTCTCAGAGCACTTTCAGCACCAGTCAGTCCCCAGTGGGAGTTACTGGATCACCTCCCCAACATGCACTGCATTGCAGAATGAAGGAGATGAAGAGGGATGTGGTCTTGCTGGATGTCATCTTTGCTTTGACATTGCTCTGTAATTCTGAATGGGTGGTTTTGGACAAAGAGGCTCACAAAGGGTTTTAGTCAGGTGCCAGTTTTCAATCAACTTTAAAAAAGAATTGAAATAGTGCCTACCAATGAAATGACCAAGGAATCAGAGACTGCATGGTTACATGTTGTCACCCCAGCATAAAGGTCTATGGAACATAATATAACAATTGCTGTTTGGAAGGCACATACATGAGGATGTGCTTGAAAAGTAGCATCCCTTATGCGGACAGCTCCAACCTGAGCAACCTGAAAGTCCCTCTGTCAATATGTTATGTATATAAACTTAGTTTACACACATCAATTCACATGTCCTTCCACTTTAAGAAGCTTAAGAATTTCTAACCATTTATTTCTTTGCAGAAAACAATGTTTAGTAAGCGCACTAAGAGCAACAGTACAGTAATGGGTTTCTAAGTCCTTGGCCTTTCAGACTGTTTGTAATGAACACCTCCATACTTCAGGAAGTGATGATACAAAAATCTTTATAAATAATAGAAAGAACTCTGCTTTGCTTTGCTGTTCTCCTGCTCTGAACTTAAGGAAAGACACAGAGAATCAGAGGAATGCAAATTCCATCTGTTTCCAACTCTGTGGCATTACAAGACTTCATAAACAGACAAAGCAGATTATCCCACTCATTACAGGAGAGGGGAGGCACTGTATTGCTTAATGGCTAAGAGTGATCAATGTGCTTCATTGCCTTCAAAGACCATAACATTAAGGAGAACTAGTGAAATTTAGAGCAAGAGGAAACTTTGAAGCTCCTGGAGCTTGAGGGAACTCAGCCTTCTGTAGGATTAGGCACAAGAGGGTAGAGACAGCATAGAATGATTTTGCCTCTCTTATTTTTACCTATCTACCAAGTTGCTGCTTTGATCTTGGTTTCCTTACTTTTAAAGTATTAGGATATGATTTTAAAGGCTTGTGATTTATTCTGCTGCAATTTTCTGCAAGCAAGAATGATTGTATATATTCTCTAATTATCATTATTTACAACAGTCATTTCAAAGACTTAAATGCTCACAGAATCACTAGGTTGGAAAAGACCTTTGAGATCATCAAGTCCAATCTATGACCAAACACTACCATGTCAAGTAGACCATGGCACTGAGTGCCACATCCAGTCTTTTCTTAAGCACCTCTAGGGATAGTGACTCTGCCACCTCCCTGGGGAGCCCATTTCAATGCCCAGTCACCCTTCTGTGAAGAACTTCTTCCTAATGTCCAGCTTAAACCTCCCCTGGTGCTGCTTAGGGTTGTGTCCTCTTGTCCTGCCACTGATTGCCTGGGAGAAGAGACCAACCCCCACCTGGCTACAACCTCCTTTCAGAGGGTTATAGAGAGTGATAAGGTCTCCTCTGAACCTCCTCCTCTCCTTAACAATTAAAATAATTTTCAAAAGCTGGAGGTTGTTGATGTTAAAAGAACAGAAGAGAAACAAAAGACCCCTAGTCTGGTTTTTTGACAATTCTGCTCTTGGGCAACCTCAACCAGCACCAATGATCACCCTGCTGGTTCCCTGAGGATAAGAAGCCTGAAGTGCCACCTGAGTCATACCTCTCCTTTGTAAGATGGGTAGAGTGGCTTAGATCATCTGTTGCAGGGCTGTGATAACTACTAGGTTGAAAATTAATATGGGACCATGTAAAACTGGCAAGAGAATGAATGTTTTACAGAAGATGGGTTACAAAATATTCTATGTCAATATTGAACTGAACATATTCCACCAGAAGAAATGGAGAAATAAGGCAGTGGAGCTAAATTTATATTGATTTTTACAGTGGTGATAAATACAGACTTAAATAAGTATCAAATACAAGCAACATACAAACCAATTGGATTTCTTCTTAAGAAGAGGCTCTGTTCTGGTCTTTTGCCTAATAGAGGATGCTGGGCAGAGACTGTAGGCCACTCCTGCTTGGTGGTATATAATGAGATGCCAAATTTTAAAAATCACAGGCCCTCTAATGAGTTGAAAATCCTTATCCCATGGGTGTAGTTGCACATGCAGTTTTCTTTCACTGTAAGCACAATATTAGCACCACTGTTGTGAGTACTGTTGTACAAGTCTTCTGTATTTTATTCCTAAAGATAGCTCAGTCTAGCCTGAAGCTAAATTCTTTTTTTTAATAGTAAAATCACTTTTCATTCAACAACTCTAACTTTAAGATGAGATTAAACTTTATAGCAACAAGCAAACAAGAATCTGATATAGATACAAATATACTAAGTGCAAAATGAGAAAGTGGTGCACATATATACATCTTAGGATCTTAAGAATTTATCTGTAGTTTGGTTTTGTTGTTGTGTTATTTTGGGAGTGTTTTTTTGTTTGGTTTGGATTTGTGGCTTGTTTTTTAAATACTTCATGTGCTCAGGTCTCTGGAAAACTACCCAAGCTACTGAATATTTTGTAATATTTATAAGTGAAGCAGAGGGAAGTGAGATGAAAGGAAGGAGTTCAGGTAGGGAGTTGGTGAGAGCACTGTAAACTTTTGGAAAGATTTAATATACATTAATAAAAGTTTTGTTAAATGGCTACCAAAGCACTCCTGTGACACACCAGGGGGATCAGCAGCTCTGCGAGGGCACAGTGAGTGCACAGGGACATTAAGGACATTAAGGACAGCACTTCTGCCCACATGCACCCAGATGGGGCTGCAACTCTGCTGGAGGGAGCAGAGAGCTGCTGGCCAGGACGTTTAAGCACCACAGCACATGTAGACCTTGAAGCTCAGCCTCTCCTCTGCTCCCCCTTCTCACAGATGCAAAAAGCCTGGAGCCCCTTTTGCTCATCACACAGGGAGACCCCAGGACATCAGGGCCAATGTCACTACAGGGGCTGGTCCTACAACACTTTCCCTTGAGAACAACTTTGTACATTTTCTTATAAATACTTTATTCCTAGAAGCTTAACTTCCACCATTTGCCTCCAACTGAAGAGCAAACCTGTAGCATATCATAAAATACATGTTTCATTCCTCAGATATTGGCACAGATTTCTCAGATTAGGCTGGAGAACTTCTTTGATGTTTCAGAATAATTAAAATGGTCTGGCATGAAAATGTCAAAATGGAAGAAATTTAGCAGAAAATGGTGGAGAAATGGCCAGATCTTCCTATTATCACTTGCTGTACATCTCACAAGACAGCTGATTCCCAGCTCTGTATGGGTTCCAGCATTCAGTGATTTATTGGGTAATTCAGCATTTGCCAGTATGTCTTGTGCTAATTAAATGCATCGCACTCTATTCAGAAATGTCACAATTGATTTGTCTTTTGCAAGCACTGACTTTATTTCAATCTTCTAAAAAAGATTTTATGAGCCCTAGATAACTTATCCTGGCACATTCATCTCCCAGGGCAGTTTCTGTATCTGAGGGCAGTATGGGAAGAAACCAACAGTGAACATCCAATACAAATGTCTTCTTTGGACAGCTTATTTATTTCATATATGCTGTATATCCAGGAATGTGTAGCCTATATGGTGAAATTACAAGCAGGTCCATTAATGTATAAAAACACTTAAACATGACAGAAGTTAATATACTGCATTGGCAGGTTTTATTGGCTGATAGACTGAGCCAAAGAGCCATGAGATTGAAAACACTGTAATCTGTAACAAGGTGTTTATTTACAAGTGGTTTTGTGACTGAATTTGGCTATTAACTAAATTGTGTCAAGAGGAAACGAGCATAAAATAACTCACTCTAAATATAAGATGCCAAAGCATGCTTAGTATAATATTCAGAACCTGAGGACAATCCTGTCATTTTAATTCAGTGCTTTTCCCCACACGCTATGCATAACTGAGTGCTGAGGGTGAATTGCTGCGACTCAGCCATGGAGAACACATTTACAGTGTACAGTAGAAAACCGCTTTGTTCTGAGAAAGTACAATTCCTCACACAAAATTGTGGTTGCAACTTAATTGGAATTGAAAATCTGTGATGCAAGACAAGAAAGGGCACTTTTCATGTGACACAGAAGAAAAGAATTACCTGTTTTAAGGCAGGGAATGATTATTCAGAGAGCCAGCAGTGCGGTTAGTGCAAATTTCAAGTATTTTACTATAAACCAATAATTTTATATTACCACTGTCCCAGACCCTTTTTTGCTTAGATTCTTCTGTGAAAGAAATTGTTGCAGGGAGGCAACTTGCTGCCTTGACAAGAAACTTTATGGAATAGACTCAAATCAGTTAAACACAGTTTGAATTTGTCATTTGTCACATTAGCAACTGAGTGTTGCATTTGCAGCAGTTTGGTGTAAAGCAGAGGGAGGACGCTGTGTCTATTTTTTGCAGCACAGGCTTCTGCTGCTGGGCCCTAACCAATGATGCCTCCTATAAGTGGCTGTCTGAGATATTGCAGCAGTGGTGACATTTAACTGGAAGACAGTGATTCACACAATTTACTCCCTGGTGACAGACAGTGACTCTACACGCTGTCTGAAGAAAAGCCATGGCCATGAGCATGGTTATTTGGCTATGGCCATTCATCTTGCCAGAGCATGGATGGGTGTGGAGTAGAGCCGGACTGTTGGTTCAAGGTTCCTGTTCATTTGCACATCTTTGTTGTCTCCTCTTCGCTGATTTGTATGTGAAAGGGAGAAAACACAGTATGTGAACTGGAACAGGAAGGTCTTGGGTCCTTTATTCTGCCACTTCAGGGAGGCTTACTCTATACTTCTCATAAACTCATCATGTTCAGGCTGCTGAAATTACCTCTTACACGAGGCTGTTTCACAATCTCACCAACAATTAGAAACACTTTTCCTCTGATTTAATCTTAAAATATGTATTTATTTGTTCTGGGCTTATATGATTCTTCTGCTTAAATAGCTCTTCTTATTCTGACTACATATGTCCTTTATGCATTTATAGAGCACTATCATATGCTCTCCCAGTTTCCACCCAGCCAGTCTGCTAAGCTGTACCAACCAACTGTTTTAACATCTATTTCCTCTGGTCATCCTCACTCCCTGCACCAATTCTAATTTTATTTAATGTTTATAGCGCATGGAGAGGCAGAACTATTTTAAATAATCTGTATTATACAATGACTTTTATACTTCCTCTTTTTGTTTTGATTATGCTTCATATGCTAAGTTAGTACCAAATCTGAGTCTTTCACAACTGCATGATAATTATTGCTTACAGGGACACTGTCATTGAGTAACAGACTTTGGTTTTCTTCTCCTTTTTCATTTCAAACCTATGAATTCCCAGTTTACATGAAAAGATCATATCACTCTTCCTTAAATGCAATTACATTTTACCCAATTTTCTGTTACCTAATCTATTTTTTTCTCTGGCTACCTAGTTCTTCATAATAGTCTGATTTGTTGCTGTTTTCTGGTGCAACGATTCCATTCTCGATATTCAGAATGTATTTCATATAAAACCCCACAAATACACTGTTTACATGACAGAGAGGAAGATTACATACCAGACATCTTTGCTGCAACCATATTTTAGCATTGCTTTATTTTCTCATGTGACTGACAAAGAGGGTGCCATGGAAGTAGCTGTCCCTTCATTAGTAAAAGGAGCATCTGTTTCTGTAATAAAGGGTAGACATTTGCCTACGGAAGTATTTTAGGATATCATTACTGCAAAAGCCTGAGACAGCTCACAGGAAAGCAATATTTCCAAAACTGCAGTTTTTCATAACTGACTGTTGGAATGTAAGAATTAGTAGTTCAGCAAAACTGGTATTTTAGAGAACTGAGATGAAGGAACAAATCTGGTTAATGAAGAGGATCATATCACATATGGAAACTTAGCTGATTAGTAGAGTCATGGAATATGCTTCTAATTCACCAGGAAAACTTTCTGGCAATCCAGAAAGCTCAAATCTAACACAGTATCTGGTGTTTTGATAAGTTTTGCTTTCAGCTGCAATTGCCAAGCCACTCTTTCACATCACCGCTGGTAGGTCATGCAGGGTAACCTCCAAAGCACTCACTGCTGATTTGCCAACACAAGAAGTCACAGACCACTTACTCTGCTGTATCTTCCAACACAAAATTTTACCATCAGAAATCTTCTTTTTGGAAGGGGCCTCCAAAGTTGCAAATTGAGTTTAACATCCCACCCGTTGTGTTTGGTAAGTCTTCATAAAACCTTTGCAAACTGGGTAGTGGCAGAGATGTGGTTGAGAGAGATGGCCGAGGATTGATACCCCTCCCCTGCTGTGTGTGCAGTAGTGAAGGTCATGTTTAAATGGGGTCTCTCTGCAGGTGTGGTGGAGACACTGACAACAGCATCACTTTGTGGTCTGCCCAGGGCACTGGTCAGCACTTCAGGGGAGGGACTGCTGGAGTCTCAGTCTCTGAAGAAAGAACACCCTCAAACACTCTGCTGTGTGAGACTTCTCTCACTTCTTTTAAACTTAACTTGTTTCTGGAGCTTATTTCATAGAGGGTGGGGGAAAAATGGGTGAGGACTGATTAGATGTTCTAATTGGAAGTTAGAGTAAAAATGTACAATTAATGCCTGGAAGATAGAAGCAATGAATCTCGATTTCCTTGAGCACTTTCTAATGGGACAGTTGCTAATGCAGCTGCTTTTTCTTCTATACATGCAAAGCTGATGCACTTCTTTGCAAATATTTCCAATTCTCTTTCCTGCCAATTCACTTCCATTTGTGTCATTGGCAAACTCCCATTGATCATTCAGGCAGCATGATCAATGCCTTCTGTACCTGGATGTTTGTCTTCCTTTTTAGGAGATATTTGACTACTTTTCTTCTTGCTAGCTCACTTGGTCTGCCTGTGTGGGCTCATCTTCATGGCACTGTCAGAAATGAAGATGGTGAGCAAAATCTTGCCTCTGAGTCTTTCTAGGTGGTAAAAACAGAAAAGGACACTGCTAGACAAGTCATAGTGTGCATTTCTACTGGTACTTAGATTAAAATCTGTGTAGAAAGTTTGTGGTGGATAGGAAACTCTAGTTGCTGACTTGAAGGACACATGAATCATACACAAGCCTTTTCTTAGACCCCTAGGATACAAGAGCACCGCAGACAATTTCTATGTTAGAGCACTCCAGAGGTCCACAAATCCATCACTGCTAGCTCAAGCCCTGGGAAAAGTGTGTCCTTCCTTCCTGGTTATGGCATTGCTCTCCTCTGCCTTGGAGAGGTCACAGTATGCTATTGCAGGCAGTACGGGTATGTTCTCTTCTCCTCATTCCCACACCATTTACCCTTCTCAGCCAGGAAATTAACTACATTTTCACTGTTTCTGCATCCTCTTTTTATATTCCCTCTCTCTCTGTCATGTCCCAAAAGCTCCAGTCCCTTCAGCGCAATTCCCCAGGGTGGGCTACAATGCACCATCCTGAGAACATGTCTTTCTAAGAGTGTCAATTTTCACTGCATGAGATGCAAACACTGAAGACAGAGAAGGATCCTCTCTAGGACTATGCAGAACTGTTCTACCCTTTTTTTTTTTTTTTTTTTTGGTTAGACTTGTCTGAGCTGTGTCCTCTCACTATGGCAACAAACACAGGTCTTAGAGAGGCGAAGGGAAAACACGCTATGGAGCAATCACGTAGCCAGGACCCCGGCCCCGAGCCCGGCTCTCCGGCTCCGTGGGCTCCCCGGCGCTGGCGGGCGGCCCCCGCAGCCTCCCGCGCCGCTGAGTCACAGCGCTCCGCACGCCCAGCCCGCAGCGCTGGCCCCGGGCGCTCCTCACCTTCCCCAGAGCGCCCAGGAGAAAGCCAAAAATGCCTTCTCCTCTCGCTCGTTCTTGGAAGACGGGCATCCGTCCCACGGAAGCAAGACGGCTATGTTTCTTTCATTTGCAATTGAAATAGAGTTCTTAAGCACCACATTTTAAGGCAGAAGCAAAATAAACAATAAGTCAACAAAAGCATGGTTTGTTAGTTGAGAGAAAACTGCTACATTCTGCCTTTGCTGCTCGCTTTCTGGAGTATGAAAGACTCCAGTCGGTCCCTGTGTGCCAAGGATTCAAATAAAAAACATACATAAAAACAGAGAGTTACTTCTAGCAGAAAGCCAGGATTCGTGCATGATAGGCACTAGAATAGATATTACTCACTAGTTGCATCTGCTGAAAGTCTGGATCATTCCCTGGAATCTGTCATCTTAGCTTCAAGCCACAAACTGAACCAAGGGGCTTCTCAAGCACTGTGAGCTCGTATCTGCTGTGAGGGTGAAGATGGCCACAGGTGCTGAGACAGCTGTGTGCAGCTAGAACACTGCAAAATATTAATCCTACTGTCAGAAAACTGCCAGCAATTGAATGATTTGTCTTTCTGGTGTACAGACAACCACTGATTTTATTTAAATTCGCTGTACACATCCAAATGAGCTGTACTTGGTCACATCTGACTTCCTGATCAGTTTGCAGCATGAGAAATTACATACAGAAAACTGCAAGTGGGTGGCTTATTCTGGGCAAGGGTCAGAGTTGTTGGAAGTGGACTCAAAATCATTGAGTAAACCTGCCATTTCCCTGAGCCCTCCACATTTCCCCAGTCAGTCCTTCCTATGTCTGTCATTCCTTTGGCGGTAGAAGTGCTCCATACCAAATTTCTGCACCCACTTCTCTCCTAAAACACCAGAAATACCTTCCCTTGGTACAGGTGTGACTATTTACAGTGACAGGAGCCCGCAGAGTCTCAACCCTGGTTGAGGAGACACACACTGTAATTGATAGATGAGGTGATTACCACCAGAAACACTACCCAGAGGAAGGGAAAAAAAACAGCTAAGTGCTGATGAAATCCTGATGTCAAGTGGCAACCAAGTTGCAGAATATGAGTCTAACCTGTTAATTATTGTGATTTGCTTCTGAGGCAGCTGAAGGTCAGCAGGAAAGAGATTTGTTGTCTTCAGTGGAAAATAAAAGCACTTCTGGGGTGTAACACAGTTTTTTTGATTACTCACTTGGGCAAGGTCAGACTTAAACCTCACAATTTTATTTGGAAAGGAGTCCTAATGAAGGAAGGATGTTTAGGCAAGTGGGGAAAAACTCCCTCTTTAGGATTCCTGTGATTTGAACTTGAGTGAGAATTAACCCTTGAAGTCTGGACAGCAGGAAATAGAAAGGGCACTGACAAGCAAGACATTTGTTCCTCCTTGACTTATTGTACTGACTCCGGCAGGGAACATGGTGGTGAGCAGGAAGGACAGAAAGGGTGGTCAGATGTTGCCTAGGAATAAAAACAAAAAGATTTTTTGCAGAAAGCACAGAGAAATGAGTCAAACAGGGAATTAAAAGGAAGGTTAAGAAAACAGATCACAAACAAAAAGAAAAAAAAGAACACCAAAACTACTAATGATTAAGAAGGAAAGGGGGAAATACCAATAAAATGGGGAGAGGACGTACTTACAAATTTAATGTGGTTCAAGAGAAGAAAATAATTTTAGTAGAAGCCGCTCACTCTAACCATCCATAGGTAAAAGAAGTAGCAAGACAGGTCTGTGTAAATTGCCACATCCTCAGCTGCCTTCAGGAAATCAGTACATGTCAACTGAAATGATACTAGTGGAGTTCCTGGCTCAAAGATTTCAAATGTTCGCTATTAGCTGGCTGTCGATAGCAGATGTGTAACTGAAGTACAATCCTTCCTTAAGTGAAGCTGCAAGAGCATCATCAAACCCAAATCACAATGAAACCCAAAAAAGTGGAGGACTCCTCCACACTGACTCAGTGATGTTTGAGAGATCCAATTTGGTCATGGAGTCCTGGTTTTCAAATTGGACAGAACAATATTTACATTCTGAACTTGGCAAGCCTCTCAGCTTTGAGTGTAAGTAATACTTACATGAACCCAGACCAGCTGATCATCTCCTCTTGAATGGTGGGATTATGGTGACAAATAGTCACATCCCCAGAGTCCTGGTTTCTGTTACTGCTATTCATGTTCAAATGTCTCTCAGCAATTAAATTGCAACTTTGCATTTGAAAAACCTTGTTAGAAGGAAATTAGGATGGCATGTGGAAGGTCAGCCGACACAGGCTGCCAACATAGCAAATGAATCCTCCTGCTCTTATTGCAGGGCAAATGGTGAAATATGACAATAAGCAAGAAAGTTGCAGTGAGAAAGGTGAGGTTTCATCAAGTACACAGATTTTGGGGACCTTCAGCAACAAATCTGGCCTGACATAAAGCTCCTGTAAAGATTCTACCAAAGCAGAGTCATTAAATGTGACTTCAGTGCCAATCAATGTTGCCTATTCAATATCCCTCACAGTATTAACAATAATTACTTTTCCTCAATACAGAAAGTCTAACAAAAGTCTGTTAATGACAGTGAGGAGAACAAAATAATTTCTTTTCTCATTGCTTGTCCACTTCTCTTGCAGATGCAGATGGAGGCTGTATGTTGGTGAGAACATGGGTTGGCAGGCAACACACAAGAACTTCATGTAATCAGCTCCGCATGGAGGGCTGGTCTCTTACAGAACTCTGAAAAGTCTAACAAGGATTTCACTGAACCTCAGTGCCAAAAAGTTGGAAATAGTTCTTCTTTTCTATTTTTCCATCCTTTTACTTTCCATTTTATGAAGCCCTTCCTCCTCTTAAACAGTCTTTCCTTAGAGTATTTGCAATAGTTTCAGACCAGATGGAGTCACTCACTGATAGGCAATATTGTATAGCAAGTGTCCAATAATTAATAATTACTTGGCATTTCATAATTTGTTATAAAAATCATCATACACGTACTGCAAGTATGAATCCAACAGGCGATTCCAGATGACTGCTAAACCTTGGCATCAGCTCATGTTCTCTATGTATGTATGGTACAGCATTGTCACTTTAAAAAAAAAGCTCTAGCAAAACTTTGCAACCAAAATACACAGAGAAAAAAATCACCAGCTCTCTTCCCCACAGTGGGCTTTTCTGTGTCAGTTGAGAGTGTAGATTTTCTGATAGAAACATTGTACCTTTCTGATGGAAACCTTGCTACCACAACCAGAGCAATGAAAAGATTTCTGTGCAACAGCAGTAGGCTAAGGTTTTACTGTATTTAAAGTAAATGAGGATTTCTGGCCCACAACCTTGTAAGAAAAGCTTCCTAAATAAGAAGTATCATATCTCGGGTACAAAGCTTTTTAGCTATATTACATGGAACATACAAATGTGGGGTTCTTTCAACATATTGGTGAGACCTTGATGTTATAGGAGAAACTGTTTTGAAGGAGCAATAGGAAATCTGTTCACCTAACTATGATGTGACTCTCATGATGTTCATATGAAACAATTTCACAGGCTATTTTGTAATCAACACCTGATCCCTCTGGAGCCTCGAAGTAGGAGCAGAGCATAATTACAAAGGTTGTCAGCACATTTCTGCAAATAAAGTGGCCAAAATCTCCTTCCCATAGTTCCAGTTTATCTCAGGAGCATAACTAAGTATGGCACAATGCAGCAGTGCTGGGTTTAATCTCAGTGTCATCTTTTTAAAATGATTTTGCATCAAGTTAAATCAGAACTCAGGACAAGTATGCAGAAAAACTGAATTTATTAATCACCCAGAGATGCCAACTATTCCCACCAACCTCGTGTAACTTCATTTTTTCTCATGATCTATCAGTATCTATCGGTGCAGCAAAGTATCTGAGAATCTTTCAGATATGAAAGAAAATACCATCTAAAACTATGTTTGCAATTTTCCATGACAGATTTTTGCTTGTTTCAGGTATGTCATTGTATGCTAATTGGATACAGTTAACTATACAGTTAATGAAAAAAATGCCTATATGGGCATGCAGATGAGGGTCTAATTGCACAAATCTCCAGATGTGCTCTGACAGTACATGGCAGGTTTGGTTTAGGACATCAGGACATGGGCTTTCCCCTTTCAGAGGGATTCTGCACAAGTGTCTGTGCCATTCCCCACAACAGGAGCTATGAAGAAGGAGTGTCCAAGCCACATCTAATACACAATTTTGCCGTTGAAATATCATGAGCCCTTTGCAACATTCCATGGTGATTCTTAAAATTTTGTCTCCTCAACTTAAATAGTTTAATTTAAAAATGTTTGATGTTGGTTTGAACACCAAAACAAACCAGCACACCTCTCCCATCCCAAGACTCTAGTCCTAAGGGGAGTTGTTGAGAAATCCTATGAACATAATCCAAGTGTTTTCAGAGACTGAGACGCTAAATGAGAGCTCAAGCTCCATGACTTTGTCTCCCAAAAGCACCCTTCCCCCATCTGCTGGAGAAACCCTCCCCATGACACTGGGGACTGGGCAGCAAAGCTCCCTGGGCTTGTGTAGCAAAGCTCCTGCTGCAGAGCAAATCCTTCATTTTCCCTGTAACTCTGTCAGCAGGAGCACCCATTTCAGCATCTCCCTGGCTGCCTCCACCTCAGCTCCCTGAGACACTAATGGTTCAGATATTTTTTCATGTCTTCTTTAAAGCCCTGGAAGAGCCTTTTTGAATAAGCCTAGTTTCAGTGTATTGTGCAAGCCCAGTCTACTCTGCAGATTTCAGATTCCAGCCTTCTCCTATGCTACAGGCAAATTAGAAGTACATGCACATTTTAGGAGACTAGAAATCTCAGAGGGACATCTAAAGGGAACTGGAATGGTTTTACAGTTAAGTCACACCAAGGGATCTTACCTTTATTCAAATAACCTTTACATAAGTGATCATTTGTACTGTTTGTGAGATGTCAAAGCAGTCAAGACAATCAGCAAAATGTCAATTCTCCTGCTTTCAACAGACTTTGCTACAGACCCCAGCAGAATCCTCTGGCCCTCTGGGAATAGAGTTGTCATGCTGCAGGAGCCAGAAGTGAAGGTGGGGTAGTTAATATCCCCAGCAAGGCACCTACATTGATCTCCAGTCTGCTGCCTCTCATATTTCTCTCGTTGGGATTAGATGCAGAGCAGGCTCCCCAAAGACCACTTAGCAGGCAGTCTGTGATTTGAACCACTTCAGGGCTTCTCCATCGGGTTGTTACCAAGCACTAACAGCCAACATTTCTCAAGCTGCTTTGCCCTTTTGCTTAAGGTTGCTTTGTGCCTGCTAACCAAACTGATATCTCAATCATGGCAGATTAATGTCACTCTGCTACACCCTGAGAAAAGAGGGAGGAAAAAACCCATGTGTTTCTTTTTCATAAAGGCTGCCTTGCAAGGAGGGACCATGATGAAATTGCAATATACACTTGCCCATCTGCTCTGCATCCTCTCCATCAGATGCTGTATTTAATTCCTCTTTAGCAAGGGAGAATATACTGAGCAGTGAAAAACTCTAGGTAATACAGCTATAAAAACTATCAAGCCTGTAAATGGAACAGTAAATGGTAAATAATTTACTTTTACCAAAAATACTGGATCTCATTACAAGTTCAGCAATTAATGTCCTTCTAGTTCACAATCTTGCCAGAAAAGGGAAATGATTTCAATTGTCTTGGGGTTAGGTATATTGAAATGCTGTACAAGTATTGAACTTACCACTGTTTTACTTCTTGTCCTTTGAAAGTTGCCAAGGCCACTATTATGGAGGGGCCTGCGAAATGCAAAATAAAAACCATTTCAATTCAATTTTTGGAAAAGATTTTGTCATAAATAAATGACAAACTGTCCCTGGAGGACATGTATATCCTCACCTTCTTTTCAATCCCATTGTAAGGCTTATTATATTTTATATGATCAGAGACATATGAAACTGCTCTGATTGTCTCCTGTTTCCCTCCCCACTATTAAATATGTGTGGTCACAAAAGAAATCAGGCAAGGGAAAGTAGGGGGGGGCCTCCACTAGCCCTGCAGTCTGGTTCAGAAGTGACAGCTGAAACACCCACTACGACATGCTCAACAGAACAAAACTCTTGACACCTCAGAACTGCCAAAAGACCCAGGGAGTGATTGCACTCAAACTCCCATTCTTGGTTTTCATAACCAAATGTGGCAACAACAACAAAGAAATCTTTCTCATATCTTCTCTTCTTCAAAAAGCTGAAAAATAATTTTTTTACATGTTGATTTTCATCTTGGTTCCAGGAAAGAAACAGCTTGAGAAAGCACATGCCTCCTATGAAATAACCAAAATTCCAAACCGCTTCTCGCTGTCTGTTCTGTTTCTGGCCTTCTGATCTATGCTAATTGCTAAACTTTGAGTATGCTCTTGAAATTTTCTGTGGGCAATGTGACTCTCTTCAAATAAAAATAGATGCCAGAATTTTTTTCTAACTGAAATACATATGAGAGAATGACATTTAATGTAAGTATTTAATCATTATTAATTGCTTTGGTATTCATTGAAATCATGATGGGTTCATTTGAATATATAGCACCATTTAAGAATAATCTGAACAAGTAAATATGCCAGATCAGTGTAAAAAAGCATAGTGAAGCCTTCTAGGAATGGTACTTAAGCCACAGTGCATGTTGGAGATAGTTAAAAGTTCTAATTAATTACATGAGATACCTTCAAGAAATAACCCCACCTATTTTACTGAATAAAGATTTTTGTTGAAAAACTGAAATCTAAAACATTTTAAAAGTGAAATCATTAAAATAAATAAGTTGAAAGTTTGAAAATTTTTTTCCTAACAAATTTTGTTATAAAACTGTGGCTTGTATTTTCTTTAAAATGTCAGCCAAAAAAAGAAAATACCCAGGCAGGCAGAGAAAAGTCATCAGCCAAAGCACACATGACCTGTCAGGGAATATGGCATCCCAAAGTCTTGGCAAAAAGGCCTCTACAGAGCTCTTTCTTGCGAATCCAGAGAAAACTGTTTGCAATCCTGCCACCTTAGGGACACAGAGACTCCAGATCACAATTTTCAGTTTATAGCCTTTCTCCATCAAAATATCTCTTAACCTCTTAACACAGAGATCTGATGTAAATTTATCCACTTTTTCCTTCTCAGAAAAACCCCAAAACCCTATTATGGCTTTCAAGGTCTTTACACCGTCAGAAATAAAGTCACAAGAACTGGCAGATGTAGCAAGCCAAGCAGTTATAGCCACACAGGACAACATTCAGGCATCTATTAACACATGCATACAATTGATGATGCCATACAATTGAGTTTCAAAAGAAAACAAGTTTAAATCTTATTATTTCTTCCTCCTATCTAGTAACTACACTGTTTCTTCCAATCTCCTACTCATTTTCACAAACAATTTTCCAAGTCTCAGTCATGAATCCCTTAGCTGAACAGGGTCAAACTTTTCAATATTAGACACCAATGTTTCTTATTGAGCCAGTTGATGGCATTGCAATTTTACTCAGTTTTATTGCTAACAATGGGCACCAAACAGAAAAGAGAAACAGAGCCTAGATAAAGGGAAGGAAGACAGTTTTTCTACTGGAAAAATCTATCTTGACGATTGGGAGGAACAATTGGTTTTCTTTTTAAATTTATGTTTCTGAGCAGAGTAGTTTTATAAACTCCATAACTATAGCTGTAGGAATTTAGAGCAATGGATGCTACAAAATCATCAGTTAAAAGTAACTTATTTTGAAAGACAATAAATTTATTTACATGATAATTTCCATTCCCATTTCAGAAGGTGAGTGCACAGCTGAAGATATGCAGTGGTGAACATTTTGATATCTATCCCTGCATTGTACAAGTGCTACCCATCCTGTCAGCCCTCCTGCACTTCAGACACAATAGCACAGTAATGCACTTCTCTCTTATGTTAGTAATTTTGTCTTAGCTTTCATGCTCTGTAGCTACAGTTGAGAAATCTTAAATGGAAAGATTCATCTGGCCTTTCACATATAAAAGTTGATATTTCGTCTTAATGCAACAAAAGAATAGTTACGATACTTAATCATATATAAAGACTATTTTGAACCTGGCAGAAAGATTCAAATAACAAAGTTTATATATTCTTTTACAAAATATGGAGATGTTTCACTCTGCTGGCTTAGAGCAGCTAAAGGAAGAAAAATAATGACATTTCAAAGCAAGAAGAAGAAATCTGGCTTATAGAAGCAAGACAAAGCAGAAGCAAGACAAAAGGCAGTGGGCGATAAGAATTCTCTTTCTCAAATTAGAGAAAATATTTGGAAATATATGCTTTAAACTCTCTACTTTTATATTTGTTGGTGAAATTCCCTATAGAACAGGAGTCCTGCTGCTGCCCTCCAAAAGATCAACATTGGAGTTGGTGGGAATTTTTCTGGTAAAATGGCTTTCTGTCACAAATATATCAACTGCTCAAAGCCAAAAGTTTGTGCAAAATACAGATGTGCTTTCACAAAGATGAACTCTCCTCTGCTGGAGGGGGAAGCCGGTGGGAAACAAAAAAAAATATATTCAGAGATAATATTTGCATCCCAACCTTATTTTTTTCTCAGATCACTGGCCAAAATACTGCATTTTCAGTCATTCTGAGGTGAGCATGACCAGAAACAGAATAACAAGGGCAGAATAGATTGGGCCCCCATTATTTCATATGGTGTGACTTTCACTTTTAAACCTGAGACAGGGAATAAGCTTCCCCTTTCATGACCCCACTCACATAACATTTATGTCTATCCCAAATGAGAACCAGTCTATCTGATTTTCTCGTTTTTCCAGTTTGAAAATAGGTGAATACGCTTGGGTTAATCCCCATGTGGAAAAGGCAATCAAGAAAAATTTTCCAAGGAGGCTGAAAAACATTTCCTATTTGGCCTTTATTAGTATTACTAGCGGCTGAAGAGCACTTTCAGAGTCTTTAAGAAGTGTTAAAAGAAGAAGTCCTTTCATGGCTAAGCGAAATGAAAAGCTTGACAGCAAGATAGCTCTCTTTGCAATTAAAAACATCGGCAAAGCTGTAGCTAAATATGTTTCAAATTCAGTTCTAGCAAATGTTCATCTGCAAACTCTATGAAGCCACCTCTAATAACCAACGGCTTGCTAATGAACTGCATACAAGTTCTGGCACATTGATGCACACACACATAATGAAAACAAGTCATTTGAAGGTATTTCATGCAATTTTTCATATCACCACTGATATTGAATTTTCTTTTACAACTGGAATTTTCCACTGTGGTAATACCAGCAGTCATATGATGTTCATAGACATTAACAATATGAACAATTATTACTGTAGGCACCATCGAAAGTGCACTTGTAAACCAACAAACATATCTGAAGCCTTTTCTGGGAAGATGACTGAGGGCAAAAAGATAACAGTAGGAAAATTGTAGGGGAAAATATAGTTGCTACTCCCTGGATGGCACATGGTCAGCATACCCTAATTCTCACACACAACACAGCCTAAGGGTGACTAAACAGAGGGTGGAGAGGAGCAGAAACACACAGAGTGGCCAGGCTCTCTCAAAACCCTTGCAGAGGAGGGAACTAAGTGGTACTTTCTACCTAATAAGCTGCACAGCAGCTGAAAATCAAGGGTTGCTGTTGAACCAGCAACCGTGGCAAAAATCACTCTCCTTGGACTGATGCATGTCCCCATCCCAAGGTTATCTCAGGTACAGAAAGGTGAAATAACTAGCTCACTGTCCACGTGGATCCCAATTTTCCAGAGTCCTGATGCAGTATCTGGCACTAGATATGTTGCTGTCTTGCAGGGCTATTAAGAGCTCTCAGTAGAGAGTACTAGAGAAGTGTAGAGTGCTGTCATTGAAGCAGAGCAACCAAAAAACAGTTCATGGACTCCAAGAGTGTGGGCGTTATGGAGCAGAGAATTTTGTCTCAACATTGTAACATCACAATCAAAAGTTAGGATTGAATAACTGTGGATCAAGTATAAATGCATCCTTTGATTTACAGTCAAGATGTGGATACTTTGCTTTTTCCCTTCATAAAATATTTGAGGGATCAATTACTGTCATTTGTTAAACAACAGAGTATTATTTTTAATCTGAGTTTGTCTAGTTCAAGTTCACTAGTTTTACCTTTTCAGATGAAGAGCTATGTACAATCAGTTACCACAACTTAATGTATAAGGATCTTATATTTTAATCTTACCCTTAATAAACAATATTTGAAAAAACAATGGATTAAGCGTAGCTCTCTTTCTATTTTCTTTCAACTTTCCTTGTAACTCTTCTCAGAACTGTTTCTGTGGTATTTGGTACCCTTTGTGAAGAGATAAGATGGGAAGGAATGGTCAAATAATACTTGAGTCAATGCCACTGTAGATTTGAGATAATTCCATCTGCCTTCTTCTGTTTGATAATGGCAGATGTAAGCACGCAGGAATTACATTGCTGTATTGCATAAAACACCAGATTGGCTTCTTTTGATTGTTTGCTGGGATTCCTATGGCATTTTCAGAATTACTGAATCACACCCTCACCTTATCACTTTAATATTTTCTCTAAGTCTAGATACAAGTTTAGTCTAGGTTTTCATATGGGAATGAATTTTAAAAATTTGTTCTTGAGGTAAGCATAGCACATACAATTTATCCCACTGTGAATTTTGTACCTATCTGGAAATTTTAGCATGAGTCAAAAACAGTTAGCAAGACAATTGAACAGCAACAGATATCTTCTTTCTGCCAAATAATTATTTTCACATTCTATGAGACAAAATAGAAAATACAGCCAACATCAGTCTGGCCCTCTCAGTTTCTTTTTCAAGTTTAAAACTAAATTTTTAAGAAACCGCTACGAACAGTGGTCAATTGTAAATGCTGATATTTTTATTTGTGAGGTAAACAATTTTTCTCTTAAAAAAATGAAAATTTTATTAAGAAAAACATTACTCTGTAAAACTCATGGATCTCTAAAACCTGTTGTCTATGATGAATCTATTAAACGTAGGGCACTTGTGGGTTTTTTTGTTTGTTTTTTTGGTTGTTAGGTTTTTTAAAAAATATAGCTATGTAATATTCCTCTGGTTTTGGAAATGTTCAGCCTATTCAGGGACTACTGCTACTGAACAATATCTTAATATCAGCAAACAAATATAATTCACAACTTTGACTATAACTTCATAAATACAGCAATTATAAAGTCTGTGTGTCTGGCCTAAACAGGTTCACGTTAATGCATACATAGGATTATTTCAGCATGCATTTACCAGTACTTATTTAACATGTTGTCATTAAAGGCTGCACTTAGAAGAATAATGAATAAGGCTTCAAAAATAAAAAATAATCTTGTATTATGCATACTGCAAGCAAAATTATTTTCTGAAACTTTCTTGCTTTAAACAAGATTTTCTCCTTCCCTTCCCTTCCCTTCCCTTCCCTTCCCTTCCCTTCCCTTCCCTTCCCTTCCCTTCCCTTCCCTTCCCTTCCCTTCCCTTCCCTTCCCTTCCCTTCCCTTCCCTTCCCTTCCCTTCCCCTTCCCCTTCCCCTTCCCCTTCCCCTTCCCCTTCCCCTTCCCCTTCCCCTTCCCCTTCCCCTTCCCCTTCCCCTTCCCCTTCCCCTTCCCCTTCCCCTTCCCCTTCCCCCTCCCCCTTCCCCTCCTGATAAAATTTGTATATTCATTTAAAAACAAGAGATTTAGAAAAGGTAAATATTGTCTATTCGGTCTACTGTGGGGGATAAAAAACTAAACTTATGGTTTCAGGTACCCAGGAGATCCTCCTTGTCGGCATCCACTGATTCTCAGACATCTGAAATGCAGACATTTTATACAAAGAAATAGAAAATGAGAATATTCTGACAGGATGAAGAAACAGCCTTGTCTTGAAAATCCAAATGAGAATGAGCTGGATTGCACCCAAAATGCCAATTTGTTTCAGCAGAGGAAGTTTCTTGATATATTTAATATTTTAGCTACTATTAGTAAATTGTGCCTACATTTTTACATCACAAATGAGACCATTTGGTTGTATTTCCACCCCCAGTTACACAAACCATCTCAGTTTCATTAGTCTGCCATTAAAAGATGCTAGGGGCATAGGTTTAATTTAAATGAAGCACCTTTCTTACAGTGAGACACCAGATTGATTTACACGCTCTTGCAACACATGCCTCATGGCAAAATACAGACAGCTCTCATCTGAAACCTGAGAGCTATTTAACAGTGCACAGTGATACTAAACTATACTCCAAGCCTTAAAGATAACAATGTTTTACCCAAATCCATTATCAGGGTTTTGGACAGCATAACACATACCTGACACATTTTCTAGCACATGCGTACACAATCAAAGCTGTAGGACTACCAGCAGCCTGAACCAAAGACCTCATCTGTGAGACAGCTACACAAAAGCAAAGTCCCCTGAACATATTGAACAAATTACTCTTTGCTGCTCTAATGCAGATCTGGTATATTCCGTAGGTTTGCACCATTCTGTTTTCCTAGAGAAGGAAGGCACATTCCTGGGTGCTTCAGTGCACCAAGATTCAATGCTAACATACTTACTGATGGCCTGGGAAAAATGAATGTTCTCCTGATGCAGCAGCTTACAAACTAAAGGACTGAAGAGCTGAGCTCTGACCTTTGCTTTGCCTTGTCCCCTTACCCTGGTCTTGACCCCTGGTCTCCCTGGCTCACAAGCCAGCTGGTAGAGGAATTACTGCTGCTTTCACTAACACTTCTGTGCCAAAGAATATCACTGTAAGCCTCACCTGGTTCTTACTGGATCAACTAAGTATGGGAAAAAATTGTATCAGTAGATTGAGAATCTGGTGTTTCAAGTCTTGAGAAAAACCTATTGTGAATCTACAGATAATGTTATGTCATAATTCCTGTCTGGATGTTTCACCAAAATTGTAGTTTTAAAAATCTTTTGTTGCCCCTATTCCTGCCCTATGCATATGTAAAAAACCTCAAAAACCTGAAACAACAAAACCCCTGAAGTTTTAGTCAAGGAACAAAATTTGGGTGCTTTCATCTGCACTGAGAGCCAGTTTTTCTTCTGTATCTGCAAAATCAATTGCAGGTGCATTTGGAAGTATTTGTACTGCTGACTGTTTGACTGACATCTTCAAATAAATTGTTCATGGTCCAAGTACTCAGGTGTAAAGTTTACACAATTGAATTCTAAGTGGATGAGGGAAGCAAAGCCTGACACCTCCTATATCATGGTCGCAAAATATACCTCTTTGAACCTGAAGTCCAGCCTGCACTAGAACAACATGTTCCTATCAGTCAAGATGCTAGATCCTAAGTCATTCAAACACACCTGGTACAAATGTACCCTCAGATATCTGCATGTTTTGATACATAAAAAAGAAGCCATGTCCTGGATTTACCTGGCTTTATAAGGTTTTACAGGAGGGCTTGATCACCACCCAACAACTTTCAATATTAGGCAAAAGAGAATATTAGCAGAGAGTTTTGATAAAATAAATATAATGGACATTAAGAATGGGAGTTTATAATAGAGTGTTTAAGTAAATACTTAAATTAAGACAGGTAGCCCTCTTCTTCAAGATCATGTTTAACTACTTTCTAAAACTCATTCTTATATAGCTATCAACAGCACTTTTAATCAAACTTTGCAAGACACCTTCCTATAGCAAGTGACAGACCTGGCAAACTTGTGTGAGGAAAAGCCAATGACTTGTCATGAATGCCACACAGCAGTGCAGTGCTTCTTCTGAGGCAGCAGGACAAGCAAACACCCTGCACGAGTCTGAACTACCTTCTCCTTCCACTGGCTTGTTGACTAAATGCTACATTACTGGGGCAGCAAACACTGAATTCTCACTGCTGCTATTTGGAATGTCCACTAGAAAAAAAGAAAGGAAAAAAAAAAAACAACTAAATATCCAGGGCTGTTAATTTGGCATGAACATGAAATTCACACACACAAAAAAATTTAAGACTGGAAAAGTAACTGAGCCAGTTTCAGCAAAATAACTGCAAAGTTGTACTGAGTTGTGATAAACCACTAAAACTGAGGAGTGACTCTGCTTTCAAAGCAATTGAAAAGGTATTGTTCAAATGCAGCACTAAGCATAACTAATTTGTTCTGGTAATGTCTTCAGGCTGCCAAATGCATTTAAAAAGAACCCCATTTAAAATGCATCCTTATAGTAAAACATACCAATGTTACATAATTGGACAGTGAAAGGAGGGGCTGGCTGCCTTTCTTTCAAGCAAGAATGGTTCAAGAAAAGAACATTTCTGTTGCACTACAATAACAAAGCTGTAGGTGACAACTGCATTTTCCTATCAGTTTCAGCCTTAATAGGTCAGTACTATCACTATCACACTGAACTTCAACTTGCTGTATCAAAAAAATTAGAAGAGACAGGCACCACTTTGAGGCAGTTGGTACAATTTACCTTGGCTTAATAGGGTCCTTCTGTGGGAGGATGGCTAGGGGTATAACAGTCCTAAAGATATATTCATACCTTTCTTTGATGCTTCCTAAGATCAGCTGCTTTTGTGATAACCGTCATAGAGATATTTATCTGGCTCAGAATATTTGCTTAGTCCTTGTTTGAATATCTCAGTCTTCATTCTATTAAATATTAGCAGACTTTTAAAAAAAATTTTGTCAAGTTCAGATGCAAGAAATGACAAAGCTTTTTTTTAGTTTTTTTTTTAATGGCTCTTTGCTCTCCAATCTATTTTCTGTGCAAATATATTTTGGAGTTCACCTACCATGTATTGCTTCTGTTGCACTCCCAACAGCAAGACTGATGAAGCAGTAGACAGTCCCTGAGTTCCTTCTTCCCTAGACAACGTAACTATTTAAGGCAATTTAGACAAATTAGCAACAAGTCCCCTGCTGTTTTACAGAACATCATATTTTCCAGCAATTAAAGGTGTCCTTGTCAAAGGAGGCATCCACTTCTCCAGGTCCCTGGGGTAAGTGATATGACTGAAAGGAAGCTATGACCAGGATCTTCATCATCTGGATCGTGTTTTGAGGGCTACTGGCTAGAAAATCACATTGAGTCTGGCTGAGTCCAAAACTCTGGCATGCAATTATTTCTGAGTTGGAAATATTTGCCTAAATTTAATAGAGGGAGGCACAAATTGTTAGAACACAAATAGCTGAAACTTGGTCGGCATATTTCTAAAGACTGGCACCCATGTTACAGACAATTATATTAAATATACCAAGCTAATATTTTTGCATTGATAGATTTTCAATCATGAAACAAAAATATACCCAAATTTTATAAAATGTGCCTATTATCTCTTAGTTTGTCCCATCTGTTTTCCTCAGAAAATGACCTCTCTAAAAACATGGGCTTCCCTGTATGATTGCTGTCACTGATACAAATAAGAGGTGGGATTTCACTAAGTAGAATTTTCAAATTCCTTTGCACAGGTGATTATACAATCTTCATGACAATACAAGAACTTAGACTTACAGCTTGTGCAAGGCAATTAAGTAGGCAGGTACAACGTCTCAAGTGCACTCTCTGAGATAATTAACTTAATATTCAGAAATTGTAACTTATCCTTTGAAAATGCAAGCTCTTCTGATTTATCTATCACTGTGAGGGGAGACAAAACCACTCCTGTTCATAATAGGAATATTGTGGCATGAGACTTGGTATCTTGTCCAACGAGGCAATAAATCAAAGAACACAGCAGCCAGATTTTTGAAGAAAGAATGTTTTCAGCTGAAAGAGAACTGTCCTTGACTTTCTTCATGTGGATGCAAAACTGTGATTCAACAGCAAATATGAATAAAAAATTAAAATGCACATATAAAATAACTGTAGCTTTAACCTCAGAAATCAAAACATGGGAAAATGAGAAATCTCTCCCTCTAAGATGTTGCAATTGATAATGCTGTTTCAGGATACAAGGGGATACTGTCAGCTCATAATTTAGAGAACACAAAAATTAACTAGAAAAACTCCTTTTAATGTCTGTTTTGCTGTTGTGCATGTGCATTTCCACGTGCATGTGGATTAGGATGCATGTGTGGCTTTCAGTTCTTTGCTACCTCTTATTTTCCTTTCTTTTTCTTTTTTATCTTTTTTCTTTTTCTGCCTGCAAGAGCAACACAAACAAGGGAAGACTGACTAATGCACCTCAAGCTCAAAGTTTCTCTCCAGGGAGACCTGCCTTTGCCCACGCAGCACACCATTAAAAATGGTGAGGCTCCACATGGGAGCACAGGGCTTCCCACATGCAGCAGCCTGCAGGATCAGGAGAATTAATGATGCAAAATGTCTAAAGCAGGCACATGACTTGACTAAAGAGTAAAAAAAACCCCTATATAGATATAAAAACTCAATCAGCTCTTTGTAAATGCAAAATAAAAACAAAAAAGGTTTTTTTGTCCTGTTCTCCCACAAATACTCAATAGGAGAAAATCCCGTTTACTTGTTTATTGGATCTCCAGTTAGTTATTCTTGAAGAGCTGTCAGTTTTTCCTTTTCCCCATGGCTACATCAATTCCTGCATGGTGTGCATAACACAGAAGGGAACGACTTTCAAGCCAGATTCTTGGCCCTATTAGAAATTTGTAACTGAGGAATTATGCAAGAAAATGGTGAATCCAGGTCATCCTCACCCTGGCAATCCCCAGCAGCTGCTATAGCCCCTGGAAGTGGCAGTAGTCAGCCTTGAAATTTCTACAGCTATGTAATATGACTGGGAGCAATACCATTGAGTATACAGTTGGTATCACACAAATTAATACAGTGTAAATTCTGCCACTTTGCTGCTCACCCCAGTGAGCTCTTTCTTTCCCTTTCAAGGAGTAGCTGTGCTGATCAATAACTAGAAAATCTGTTAGAACCAGAGAAAATTGTTTGCCTTGTGAAAACTGTTTCTCTCCTGTAAACATTTGCTTTTAAATAGCATGGACTGCAGCTGCATCCTAGATTGAGCAAGCCAGCAGAAATTGCTCACCCTAGTTTGACTTGAAAGGGGCAGTCATTTCTACTTCTATCAGTCAGCCTCAAACTTGACCCCTCTCCCACCCAACTTATGGTAAACACCAAGGGATTGCAGGATCAGGATCATTAAGCAGTGCTGAATGGACAAGTCCTAAAGCAAAGCAGAGGGACAGTCAATTGCAGGCAGAATGCAGCAGATTTATATCCACTAGGTGAAAGAAAAATGACTCCTAAATGGGCTGGAGCAGTTGTGAAACTAGTCTGCCACAAGCAAGGATGAAGCATGGGAGTCTCAGAGAAGAGTCTCTTCGCTATCCAGCTCTAAAAGCAATTACCATAGATAAAAGCAAGTTCTTGGCAGGGCAGGCAAACTGACAGGGCTCAATTCTTAAACAGCAATCTGATCCCAGGGGACCTTCCAGATCACTTACAGACCTACCATCACAGCGCCATTACTGACTGAAAATATGACAAGAGAGGAGGAGTGGGAGAGACTGTCCCTTCAAATAAACGGATGTTGTCCAGAAAGAGAGGCAGTAAAGAGAGGATTCCAGTGTAAATTACTGTCCTCGACGCACATGGTAGGGAAAGCAATACAGTCAGCGGTGGTAAATGTAAGCTTCAGTTCTGCAAATCAGAAAGTAAAACCCTCAGGCATTTAAATTTTTAATTGAATCCCCTTTTAGTGTGGTAAGTCTGATTTAGTGTGATTAGTGTTCAGTAGTTAATTTCACGGATCAGAACAATTGTTCCATAATCTCCCAAACATGATTCTGTAAGGCCTAAAGCTGTATTACATTTCTGCTGTAAGCACAAACTAATATAATTTTTAAATAAAATATGAACTAATAATATATTACATTGTATGGAGAGGCAATTATTTGGTCTAGTGGTAGGCATTGATTTATTTTAAAAAATATCAGAGAAAAGCTCAAGGTTAAACTGAGGAGTTAGAGGAAGACTGGAGAAAATAAAATATCTTTCATTCTCTAAAAGAAAGTTTTGAACTATGTGTCTCATGAGCCATGACAGAGAGCAAAAACTGAGAAGATAGAGCAGAGCAAGAAGCTGGACACTGAAGCATGGAAAGATGTATGCTTATTATTACTTAGAGAGACAGGTGAAAACAACAAGCAAGTGAACAAGCAAGAATAAAAGATCAAGAAGATGCAGTTAAAGCTGAAGTGGTAGCAGGTGGCCATCCTGCAAGAAGAGAAAATAAAGAAACTCTACTTCTGGAAAAAAAAACTGACAAATAACATAAGTTTACAAAAAGAAGCCCTCACAAATAAAACTTTGAGTATGTGGATAGCTGGAGTCAGAACTATAAAAGTTTTACTCAAGAGAGAAATTATTAAAAGCATTGTGGCAATTCCTCTGCTGATGGTGCAGTTCCTTGGATCAGCTACCTCAGTGTAAAGTCCAGGCAAGCTCAGGCATGCATGGGTGCATCATGTTTACCAGGGGTAACCCAGAGAGCATTAGTAAGTACAAATACTTGAGCTTTCCTTGATCTAGCATTAACCAATTTCAGATCCATCTGTTCCACTTTGGATTGCAGCCTGAATGTCTCATGTTAACTTCATATGTTTCTAAATTGCCGTCAGTTGTATCTTCTACTAAATAATGTTCATAATTCAATAACCATCTGGACAGAACAAGGGCAGTGTTCTCACTAATTTCAAAAAGCTTACTTAGAGATTGGGGAATAGAAGACCTGATCCCATGTCCCTACATTCCTAGGTTTAAAGAACACTACTTATAGCATCTTCCTGTGCCCAAATTAACAGTGAAACATTAAAAAAATAAAAATGTTCTTTAAGCAAATACACCAAAGGCTTGTAAGCCACATTTTATCTTTTGTTAAACATAAGCAGTCTTGTGACCTTCAGAGCCCTTTTCCTAAGTAATGGAAATTTGAGGCGAATAAAGAACAAATTGTGTTTCCAATAAAGAAATGGGAGGTTGGGAACTGATTTAAGGAGATAGGATTTGACTAACTCAGTGAGTTAGTAGGGAAACAAAACAGTCTAGCCTCCTTTTATGGCTTACTTTGAGCCTGTAGAGCCATCTCCATTTCAATTCCCCTCATTAAGGAGTTTTCTCATTTTCAGTTTCTCTCATTAAAGACATAAAGTTTAAAAGGTGTCAAATAACTGGAAGAAATTGTGTTTGTACAGTGAATTGAAATCCAGCAGCCTCAAGTTTTGTCCTCAATTACATCCACATGAACATATTTGTAACTTTGGTGCTAATTGCAAGTACAGATGGTATCAAAGTCATTTATCTGCAGCTCTTGGGATTTATCAAAAAAATGAAGGTAAAATGGCAGGCTGAAGTGACAACTCTTGGTTTACTCATGCATGTTATCAGTGATCAGAAGCAGAAATAAACTTGAATTTTGTGATACTGAATGAAGTCATGCTAGCACTGAGCTAGAAACAAAGCAGCAGTTGTTTCAAAGTTTCTTCCACATAGTACTATAAAATGATGTTCAAATCAATAATAGAGAGTAAAACAGAAAAATTTACTCTATTTTTTTCTGGTGCATTGTAAAAAAAAAGTTTATTGAGAAGAGCTGGAAATATTTATTTGGGAATCTTTGCTGCTGACCAGCAGCCCTTATAAATGATGCAAATTGCCCCATCAGCCCATCTTCCACTGTCAGTGAACCTTTTCTCTCCTTGGTTCCTTTTCGTTCCTCTCCTTCTTCTGTTCCTCTACTGTGTCATCATCAACAGTAAGACACCTGCAGTGTACGATTATATGTAACTTTAATCTGTCATTTTCTTTAAAAAGTCTGTGCAGTCACTTGTCATCTAGATCCAGTAAATTTATCTTTGAAAAAAACTATTCTTTGAAAAAAATTCTCTTAATACAGAAGGTGAACATGCACTTTTTGCTGAAAACACCTCAGAAGCTTACCGACTCGCAGGAATACTTGTCTGCATACTCCTCTCTGGGAAAAAAAGAATTGTTTTTGGATCAAATAAAAGCTTGAAATACTTACCTCCTAAAATATTAATCAACAAGATAACAGGAGAGGTAGCACCATACAAGCTGCTTAGAGTTTATAGCCTAGTCAAAAGAAAACCAGATGAAGGTGCTGAGAGAATTGAATTCAATGGTTTTCTGAAATAACATTAAGATGAATTCTACAAAGTTTCTTAATGATCAGCCTAGCTTGGCTTTTTCTAAATACCCTCCACTAACTCAAGTAATAACTAAGAATGCAGGATTAAGTAAGTCTTTAGTCAAAGCCAACATTGCTCCGCCTTTTGCCTCCAGAGACATATTTACTTTTGCTGTTAATGAATAGCTTTGCGATATTTATATTTAGATATTATGTATTGCCTACTTCTTCCAATTTTTATTTCCTCCTTGGGGCATCTGCAATTTAACAGTCAGGCTGGTACTTACATCTTCAGTACATCAGAGTTTAAAAAAAAAGTCACTGTCATCATTGAATAACACTTAATCAATAAAACCCCATTTCCTAAACAAAAAAGTCATACCTGAAGCCCCTTTCAAACAGTCATGGTTGATTTTAAAATCCTACTTACCATACAAGTCATGTCCTCTATGCATAGCAGGAGCCCTGTTTGTCGTTCTGTCATTTAAGAGCAATAGGCATACGTCAGACTGACAAGCAAATTATTCTTTCTAACCCTCTAAGTTCTTGGAATCCCTTTGGAAAGAGCATGATCAATAAAGGGGTTCCCTGGAGGATTAATTTTTTCTTACTTTACTTTTTTTGAATGAATTATCTCTGCAGTGTTTTTTATGCTCTGGAATTCCTATTTATTCATCCTATCAGCTTGTGGGTTATATTGTGCTTCTGTGCAAATGATACTCCCACTTCCCATTTCTCAACAGCATGTGCAAATGCTTATGTTTGCAACGGCCCTTGCACAAATAGTGCCCAAATTACATTCTGCCTCTTTTTCCTTTCTGTGCTTACTATCTTTCTGAAGAAGGAGTAAGAATAATCTGGGGCCCTCAGTCACTAAGTTTTATTGTAGCAAACTGGAATTTTCTGTTCTCATGTCATACCAGAAGAAGAACTCATATACAGCATGCTATTGAAGAAGTGCTTGTTTGTGCCTGAAATTCGTCTATGATTCTCATCTGACTGGTTTTCCAGTCACACTACAATCATAGAACCATAGAATTATTGGATTGGAGAACACCTCTAAGGTCATTGAGTACAACCATTCACCCAACACTGTCAAGCCCATCACTAAATCATGTCCCTTAGCAGCACACCTACATGTTTTCTACATACCTGCAGGGATGGTGACTCCAACTTCCCTGGACAGCCCAGCTGGCCTAATGAATGCTGTAGTGTTTTACAGTTACCACAGTCCTCCCAAAATATTTTTCTTCTCTGTTTCAAAGAAGAAAAATATTGCATTTATAAGCGCATGCAAACCTTATCAATTGTTCTCTGAGTAAAACCAAAGCATGGCATGGCTTTTCAATCTTCTATACCACCTGAGAAGCTGAGCCTCAAGCAGAAGATTTCAGTCTGGAAGAGATCACTCAGTCTCACAGGTCCCACTCCCTGGAGTCCCAGTGTAGTGGCTCAGCTGTTTCCATGGCTGCCAGGTGGCAGTGCCTCTCACAGCCTCTCTGCTCTGGGAAAACCCACCTGCTTTTGGGACCTATGCACCCCCTGGGTATGGACCCTTGAGAGCACTTTCCCCTAGGTCACCCAGGGCTGATGTTGCAACTATTGGTCTGCTCTCTTCTTCATACACCTTTGGAAAGAGAATAAATGCTACTGAAGCTAAAACACTGCAAATACTTAGTCCTTAGTTTGTGTCTACAGTTAACCAGTGGACAGAGTTTACAACAGTGGCCCAAATGGAAAAGGCTTCAGTGCTTCTTCTGGTCATGCCATGATTGAGGTGGACAAAAGCACAGGCATGATTTAACCCTGACCAAACTGTAACTTCTACAAAAGCTACTGACATCAAGCTTTGCTTTAGTGAAGACCTGGCAAAATAAGGAACACCTTCTCTTCTTTTTTTTTTTTCAATAGTAAACTACTTCTCCTTGTTTCTGAACTATACAATATGGTTATTTTAGCTTGTGATGTTACTGACAGCTGTCACTGCTGTTTGTATAGTTGAGAGGCTTTGGGGGGAAAGGGTGGTGGGTTGATTTCCCAATTTCATGAACTATTAAATCTGGCAACCAATTCAATATTTCTAGAAAGACCACAGCCTGGTTTTCAGATTTGGAAAAGTGGATACAAATGCCATATACATTACACAAGGTTGTATATCACCTAAATTGTGAACCGAGTGTCATATGTATGGCTTTTGCCAACTGTTGACTTGTTTTCACTGTTCACTATGCATTTGGTCTGAACAAGGCAGTCCCATTACTTTATGTTTACAAGCCTCTGTTTTGTAGCAGGTTGAAGGCAAGGACGTTAAAATTAAAAATATAGTATCTTTGCTTTGGACACAGTGAAGATTGCATTAAAGAGGAGCTCATTCTGCATGTGTAAAAATGTAGATTGAATATGGTTTTACTTTGTACCTACCCAATTTAATACTGCTTGTATATTTTAAAACACAAGAGATGTAGAAGTGCAGGCCTTATGTAAAATTCATCACAACTCTTCAAAACAGGTTGGATATGACCAGTGACAAATGATGTTCCATAAAGCATTGCATGACTATTTTTAACATACCTCTCATACATAATTTCTCCTGCACTGACTGCCCAACAATATGAACATGTTGAAATACAAGCCATTATAAATGACAGGCCTTTGTATCTCCACCTAATCTTTGCAGGACCCTACTCACTTGACTTCAATATGAGAAGCAAATAAAAACAAGTGATGTGGACAACTGGATCCATCCCAGGAGCTTAGCTCCAGCCATCTATTTGTATTAATCACTAGTGCATATTCCTGGTGAGTGTATGCTAATTCAAAAGATCCCAAGCATTTCACTTGTGTCACTGTCTTCATCTTTATGTTCCCTTACTGGGCAGTAATTTCCCTTTAGTTGAGATCCCAAAGGTTGTGTCCTCCCCCCACCAATATCAGCAGCTGTGGATTCTAACCCTCAGGTCTATTATTCTCAAAATGCCTTTTTTTAAAGTTCATTTCTCCATCACTTTCATAAAAAAACAACTTTCTTTTACCTCCTACTTCTCAAAATTGTTTACTTCAGCACCCTCCTCATTTTTCATCCACTACTTCCACTTTTGTCCTTCACTGTAAGATAGATGATAAACGGCCCATGCATCAGCATGCATTGGCTTTCATTCCCAGTCTTGCCCACTCACTTTCTGCACCACAGGATTATCTGGGATCTGAAGAAAAGCTAGGATCCATCTCCCCCAGGCCATATTAAAGGCAGGCACATAAGCATCCATTTGCAGGCATCATGCTGCAGCACTGGTCGTAGCCTGTTATGAATGGGAACAAGGAAGGATCAAAGTAGAACACATAGCAATGAAAAGATTAAGTACTTGTCCCAGAAAAGCTTCCTGACTTCAGGCTACATGTCTCCAAAATGCACTGGGTGACTTTGTTGTGGCTTTGGCTATGTGTGAGGGCTAGAGAAGTTCTGTTCCCTGTGCCCTTGCTAGTCATGTTGCCAGCATGTTTACCCTTCAATAAAATGGAATAGTATCACACCTGATGTTGGGAGCCTCAGGTAAATAAGACACTTCTGAGATCCTCAAGAGGAAAGGTAAAGGATTCTGAAGGTGAATTCTTTATCAGAAAAAAATCTTTACTGAAAGGATTAAAAACATTGGAATGAACTGTCCGGGGAAGCGGCATAGCACACAGTGCCACGATTTGGATGACATGGTTGGACTTGATGATTTTGGTAGTCTTCTGCGGCCTTAATGATTCCACTATTCTAACTTTGTGTTTGCTGTCTTTTCATTTCGTACTCTGGACGGGCATTTTCTTCCAGAATCAGTCACTGTCATCCTGTGTGTACATACTGGAAGTGCCTCTTCACCCATCCTATTTGCATTAAAGGGCAGACTAGAAAATACTGCCTCTTGCAAGCCCAAGCACTCAGCGCGAACTCCCACGCCCACTCCCCCCCAGAATGACTCCGTGGATTCCGGCCTCCTCCCTGTGTAAACAGGGGGTGCGCGCAAGGACAGGCAGGATGCTCACAGCCACCGACTCTCATTCGTACTAGGAGCCAAGGATGACACCAAGCACAGCTGCCCCTCACTCCACGGGGAACTCCTGGGGCCGCGGAGCTGGGCGGGTCCCCGCAGGGAGGCAGACGGGCAGCGCTCCGCTCCCGGCCGTTCTCCCGCTCTCCCGGCCGGCAGCCCGGGCTCCCCAGGCCCCGCCGCCCCCAGCCTGCTCCACCACTCGCTCCCGTCCCCGGGAAGTCCCGCCCCGCTCGGGGCGGTCGCGGCTCCGTGCCAGCCGGGGCCCTGCGGGGTGCGGTGCTGCCGGCGGAGGGTCCGGGCCGCGGGGTGAGCGAGCGGGGTGTGGGGAGCGCCTGCGGAGCCGCCGCGCCGCCTCCCGCGGCCCACAGCCGTGCTGGGCTCGCCCTTGCTGCCCTCGGCCCCACAAGGCGCCCGGGCCGGGAAACTTCCCCGAGTTGTGGAGCGAGAGCGGCTTTCGGTCGCTCCTCTGCCGGCCCGGGAAGGCCCGAGGCGGAGAGCGGGCGGCGACTGGCGGTGCTCGGGGCCGGGGCGGGCGGGGAGCGCGGGGCTGTGCCGGGCTCGGGCCGCGGGTCAGGGCCGCAGCGAGCGCGGCACAGCCGATGCAGCCCCGGCGGAGCGGCGGCTGCGGGGCGAGGGCAGAGGGGGCCGGGCCGGCGGCGCTGGGTCAGGCAGGGCTCCTGCGGGGAGCCCCGCGGCACGTGTGGAGTGTGAGGGGACGGGCAGCTCCTCTCCGCAGGAGCGTTTTACAGCGCCAGATGATGGTTACCCACAGTGAGCCCCGAGCTTAGGCGGCTTCACTGTGTGAGTGCAGCTACGCTGCTATTATTAGTGCTGGTATTTAATATTTGTACAGCCATAACAAGTTAAATATTGGAACTACGTCCTTTCTAGTACTCCTCTCACGACAGTTCCCGAGGGTGTCTCTGTGAAGGAACGAATGCCTCAATCCAAAACTGGGACCTTCAGAGCCTGCCTTCAGCTGCCTCTCCATCTGGAAGCACCAGCAGCCCTCTGCAAGATGCTTCCAGAGTTGCTTAAGCTTGTCAAGGCTCAGCAGCAAAGCTCCAGACTTGCCTGTGTGCGCTGTTGGGACACGACACCACACCATGCGTGTTCTCGGTGGCCCGAGGCTTGCTGCCCGTGCCAAGACACGGTTGCAGCAGGTTCCCTGCTCCCCTGGAGCGCCTCGGGAGCTGTGGAAGGCAAGCTGAATCTGAGCGAGGGAGGTTCAGCTCCCCCTGCCAAGTGTGCTTCAGCGCGGTGGCAAAGCCACTGCTGGGCAGTGGCCTTGGGTTTCGGCTCCCCCTCTGCATTAGGTCTTGTGTTGTGGTCAGTTTGGTCGTAAGTTGAAGCATACAGATCCTGTTGGTGAGGAACTCTGAGGAGCCTAGCAAGTAATTGAATGTATATATGATCTCTAAGATACCTGTAAACATAATTCTTTTTTTTTTACAGGTGTCTTGTAAAGCGTGGTATCTTCTGTATGCTGGAGGCTTGTGACAGTTCTTGAATGAAACAAATTTTTAGCTGGAGGTCACTTACTTCTGGGAATTTTTGTTTTACTTGTCTGGAATTCCCTTCTGCTTTACACTGGATAAATTATTCAACGTCCTCTGTCATAATACATTCTGTAATGTTTAAAGGTTGTTGCCTTCTTTCTGCTGGGGGCTGTGTTTCAGTGATGGGTGAAGCAATGCTTCTAATAAGTAGTTTTGTATCATTTTGTCAGGTACTTTGCGGTTGTTTTATGAAAGACTACATAAGTGTCATTTATTATTATGAATGCCTCTTATGTTTTAGAATTTAACAGATATAATATTTGCCATCCTGTCACCATCATCACATTAATTTTCATAGTTATAATCAAAGGTGGCAACAATGGCATTCAGATGCTTAATTATATTTCATGTAGGTGACCAGTGCTAACTTACTGAATTAGTGCATGGTGCAGTGGGAACAAGTGTCACAGCTTCCCTCTGTGGTTAGGAGCCATCAGCTTGCTTCTCACACATAAAAATCAGTGTATAGTGAAGCATATGGCACCAGTGAGTTCTGTGTTTATTAAAGGACTATGCCTCTGAACATTCTGTGATTTTTTTTCCTTATTTCACTTGATGTAGATCTAAAATGTTTTTCCTGTCTTTCAGGACTTGAAATACTGAAAAAATTCATTTTTTAGTCAGATGAAACCAAGATTTCTTAAGGTTCATGAAAACAGTGAGGCTTCTGCTTGTATCAGGCTGGCCACCTGTCTGGTATGAGGGAATTAGAGATCCATCTAGACTGTGGAAACCTAAGGAATAAGTCTCTGGTTTGATTCAGAACAGTTTTGAACTCTTTTACATTTTCTGCATTTCTGGAAAATTGGATTGCCAGCTGTATTGAAGGGGAAGGGGAGTATCCCATCCCTCTAGTGCTAAGGAGAAATTACATCCTCTCAAAACTGGAAGGGTAGCTTTTCTGCTTCAGTGCCATTTTTCTGGTCACAAATTAAAAAGCTTCCTCAGGATTTTCTAAGCAGTGGTCATGTCTTTGGTCTGACAGTAATATATATGTTGGTAATAATCCAAGAAAAGCATTTTTTCCTAACAATAGTTGGGATATGTTTCACAAGTACTTAACTGCTCAGATAAAAAGGAAGCAAGAAGAAGGACCACCACCATCATCTCTTAGATAACAGCTTTAAGTAAATTACATTTTTTTACTTGGATCTCAGAAATGTAGAATCACTCTTCTCAAAGATACTCTGAAACCTTACTGTTGTGTAGCCAAAGCCACAGGGTTTTTCTTGAAGTAACTTCTGTGGAGGAGGTAGGATCAAAGAACGGTATGTTACCTGCTGAACTGCTCCCTTTTTCTGCTCTTTTGGGATCTCATCTCTTTCCTCAAAACGTAAAAGGAAAATTGTTGTATCCCACAGTTGTCATTGCCCTGTGCAGAGTCACGACAGTGAGGATTAGTGATCAACTGAAAGGAGTCTTTTTTTTTTTTTTGCTGTGATTTGTGTACCTTTTGGCAGATGGGTCACTTTCAGATGGGTCTGAAAATCTTCAACTGATTTTAATGCTTGAACTCTGGTGTTCTGTAAGCTTTATTGCAGGACTTTGTTCTTTGTTGTTTATTTTAGAATGGGTAGCCAGGATTTTTTTAAAAACGGATAATAGTTTCCAGGACAAACATTCTGAGTTTGTATCTTCTTTCAGGAATTCTGTGATACAAAAAGGCAGAACAGTGGCAGGGTTCTGTGTCCAGTTCTGGTTAAGACTGAAAATTCAGCAATACTTGCAAAAGAAATAGAAGGGTATGTAGGAGACCTTACCATTTTGTCAGCTTCTGTGTGTTGGTTGTTCCTAGCATTCCACTGTTGTACCCTGATGGGGGTAAGAACTTAAAAGCAAGAGATCCTTGACTCTGACCACTGACAAAGCATGCAGACTGTAAAGTTCCTGAGGTAAAAGGTACTCCTTGAGCTACACCCACCAGCTTTGAGCTTTCCCTTGACTCACATTAACTTTTCTTGTGTGAGCTTGTTTCTTTAGAGCAGTAGTGGACATACAGCTTCATTGAGAAGGACAAACAGCTTCCATTGCCTGACACAGTCACAGAGAACAGTCACAGTCCAAAGGCTTTTGTCAGGGTACTTTTTCCCATTAGGTCTTCAGATTGGTTGAAAATTTTGTGGTACAGTAGTTTGCAGGAGTGGGACCTTGAATTTAGTTCTGTGCATCTAAGCTCATCACTCCCAGTAAAGAAGGTGGTTTCCTGGAAGTCCCTGCTTTTTTCAGTTGCTGCAGTCTGATATTGAATGAGACTCTACGTGCTCTTTTCCAATATGCATAGCCTTACAGATCTCAGTGGATCAGTGACTGCTGTGTTCTGTGGCAAAGTTGATGTTGGGGTTCATTCATTTGAATTTTTCTAGATAGTAATATTCAGTCTTGATCAAGAGGTAGTAATGCATATCACTCATATCCATTGCTTAGATTTGTGTGGTGCATTTCTGCATGTGAAGATCATGGAGTGCTTTGGTGTGGCTCTGTAGGACTGCACAAGTGAGTGATAATGCTCCACCCAGCATGCTTACTCAAATGTTTAAACATGTTTCACATGTTCATGTGAAAATATGTGTATGTGATCTCAAGTAGAGAGAAAACCAATGAAAGTCAATGAGAATAACAACAAAGAGTGGAGTTAAGATGTGTGCTTGTTTCAGATTTGAAATTTGGAGGGAATGAAGGCTGGCTATGCATTCCTGGAAAGGAGACTTCTTTTCTCTACATGTTGTCCTCACAAGAAAGAGTATATGTACTTGTACCCCAGAACCCTTGAGAAGAAAATGTGAGTCTGTTAAGTCTTAAGAATATGAATGTATGTATCAACATGCAGGACTTAGCCCATATTTGCATATAGCATAATGTGACTTCAGTTCTGATTTTTGGCCTAAAAACACTATGTGTGCATGTAAAATATAATTAATGTAATGTTTGACCCTGGAGGAGAATTTTTATCTGACCTTTTATCAGGAGTAATTTTGGAAGCTGCCCAAAATGTAAAATCCCCTGAAGTTCTTCTAAAGAGATGTTAATGAAAAAACACTTAGGGGTATGCTGGTCTCAGATCTCTCTGAGGAAGAGAAACTTCAATGTGACTTTGCTCAGAGAAGCCTAGATTTTGAGACTGTTATCTGCACAGAAATAAGGTAAAATGGAAGTCTGGCTATTCTGGTCACAACAGCTAAACTTTAACCAAATTGGAAAAAAATTGTACAAAGTTCTATATATGAGGTGACTTGGACTCTGCTTCTTGGGGCAAATCACATGTGCTTGCTTTGATCCCCAAGGTTCATCCATCCTGTGAGATGGGTACGAGACACTGCCCATGTCCTGGTGTGGCAGTTCAGCTGTAAGGAAGCAATCTGATTTAGATATGCCTGGCTTAAAGCCTGCCTAGAGCCAGAACACGACCCTCAAACCATGCAAAGCTGGAAGGTCTGTCTGCCACGAGCTGAGCCACAGAGGGAAGAGGCTGTAAGAATTTTCTCTTTCCTTTCAGGTGAACATTTAAAAGCTTTGCTTCTCACTTACCCAGCTCCTTATCTGAGTGTGCTTTTCGGAGGTTCTTAGGGCAGGGCATCAATATATTGGCCTTTCCCATATGTGTACTAGTGTTTACATTTCTCTTAAAATTTAAGTGGCTGCTTTTAGATTGTGGAACATTGACAGTGCTGCTCAAGCAATGTAACTGCCGTGGAGTGTGTACCTGCATATTTTGGTGGCTCTTTATCATAGTGGGATATAAAAGTAAGACTTTATATAAGGTTACAGTATGTGCTATGAAAAGAATTAGGAGATCTTGTCTAAAGATCTCCTAATTCTTTTCATAGCACATACTGTAACCTTATATAAAGTCTTACTTTTAGTATTCTTTCTCACTTCTGTAGTGTAAAGGTTTTTTGATTGCTCAAACCATATATAGAAAATATAGTGAAAAGCAATATTTAGCATTTCTTTTGGCTTGGCTTCTTAAGGAAATATGTTTTTGAATGATTTGGGGACCAGAGGTAGGTCACTGAAGGCTACAACATTAACCCACTATTCTGAATACTTCCAGAATAATGTGCTTCATGAAAAAATGCGGCAAGGTGGAGTGGATGATTCTTTTTAAATAATTCCCCCAGGAATTCTCTAGGCTTTGAATCTGTTGGCCAATTTCTACCCAGTCAAGAACAAAATGGTGAGGTTTGTGTGCATGCTGTGGGAAGATACAGCCACCCAAAGGTGGGAATCGAAGGGTGGCCCACAAAGGGAGGAGCTGCAGCGTGTGGGGTTAGGCGGAAGTTTGTGTGGGAGAGAGGCACCATAAGTGTTCCCTTCCTCTCTCATAAGAGCTTTATTCAAGGCATGAAAAGTGTGACATCATTCCTTAGGACACAAGGCCTTGAGCTAGCTTGAAGTTCAGCAAACCATGGTACTCTCGTAGCTCCATTTTGGGAGAGGAAAAAGACCAATGCTATTCTGACCAATGTAAATTCTGAAAAGAGGGAAGAATATTCATGATGTTTAATGAAAATAACCTGTCACTTTCTGAGCAGCATACCTACCATTTCTACAGAAGAGGCCCAAGTTTGGCCAGAAACCTCAATTTTTTCAGTAATTCCACTCATTTTCAAATTCTTTTCTTGGGCAGAATAACCCAAAAGCAATATAACACATGTTGTTTTCTCAATTAACACAAACTAGTGATGGTGTGAGAGTGCCTGTATTGGACTACAGTGTTACAGGTCCTGGACTCCTTTGTGGTGACTGGTGCATGGGGAATTGCTGGACTAAATGACAGGTGAGTCTGCATCTGTCCTGGAGCAAATGCAAGTTCTGTCCTCCTGCTGCACTCAGCCACCCAGCTGTGGCAGGCTCAGCTCCACAGCCCCTGTAGCTGTGCTTTCCTGACAACATGCATGAGCACAAAAGCCATGCTTCCTGAAATCCGTGTCCGAGGGAGTGCTGGGTTTCAGGCGTGTTTGCACTGTAATTAGCACTCATGAATATATTTTTGAAGAAGGTAGAATAGATGTGGAGAGGTTTTAGTAAGCTTGCTTGTCTGGTGGGGAAGAGGAAGAGCTGTGCAGGCAGTATTGAGTTCCTTCCTTTCTGTAAACCTCTATAGGGTTGGCAGAAACATGAGGGAAGAGAAAAATAAGAGGTTTTTTTAATTCTTCTTGACATAGTCTACATGTGTTCTCTTTGTTCTCTTACCCTATGCCTCTCCTCTGCCTTTGTCTTGCTAACTTTTTCCCTTGTCACAAAACATTGACGTGTCGGGAAGGGTGAGATAACACAGCATAGACTAAGTAATAGCAATTTCCTACAGTTGTGTCACATTTCTAATTAGTGGCTTTTCCATGTTCTGTAGGGGTTGTTCAAACTAGAATTGAATACTCAAAACATTTCCTCCATCTGTAAATATATAGTGAGCCTCTGCTACATCACATTTCCCAGGGCTGTGTGGTTATAAAGGAAAGACCCACTTAAAATGCTTTTGATGCAGCCAGGGCAGCCCTTGTTTCTAAATGGCAGCTGTGTTTAACTTTTTCTGGGTACAGTAAATACCCATTGAGCCATTCTTTTTGCTCTTTTTTTTTTTTTGTAAATTTTATGTCACAGCAATCTGGATTTAATGTTGCTCTAATCTCACATTGTAATGTAACGACAATGAAACGATTCTCACACCGGTCTACAGAGAATCTGTGCTAATGCCATTAAAATGTGCTTACCGAATCAAAACAAATGCAGAATTAGCATATGGAAACTGTGTTTATGTGATTATAATGTTTCAGCAATATGAGATTACTGTAGGAAGCAACTAATCCAAACCTAGGGGGACTTCCCATTACAAGGCCATTAAAATGACACAGTGACTGAAGCACACGTTTCAGATGGGAAAAGCGGAAACATAAATCTTGTCATCAGTATTCAGGCAAAACATCTATTGAATTCAGTGGAGTTTTTACCAGTCAGGAATGCAGCACCATGACCTTTTTAATAGCAAGTCTCTTTTCTCTTAACAATACCTCTAGGAAAAATATTTACTTCACCGGGATTTGATAGTTGGCTAATGGTAAGAGTTGTATTTTATGCACCATACAGTTGGTGGTTATAAAGATTTGTCCAGAGTTTATTACAAAAAATAAGGTAGTGTTTCACAGCTTTTGTGAAATAATGAAAGTTTTGGTTACATCTTAAAGCAATTTTCTAATTTTTTAGCCTGAATTTGTAATTTTCAGGAAATATAATTTATCTCTCTCTTTATACAGCCCCCAGAGCTGAGAAGTCTTGGTCTGTGCAGGAGCTCCTTGGCAATACCAGCACATAAATTAACAATTTTCAAAACCAAAATAGCTTTTATTGCCAGATATGAACATACCTATTCATCTTCTGTGATAGGAATCAGCACATTTTCCCACCCCCTCAGACTGGATTAAGGAAATATAATTCACATATCCTATGTAGAGCCATCTGAAATATATTTGTCTTGTCCTGGATTGTTTCTTGGCTTGCTCCTCAGTCCATGGAAAGAGGATAACATTACAGAAAGTGACTTGTCCTGTCCTATTAAAATAAGCTGGATGAGCTGCCTATAGATGTGTTTTTTCATCTCCAGATGATTGTTCTGTTGTAGACATACATAATTTAAATGGCTAAATGAGGTGGTGTGAATGCAGTCCTTGGTGTATGGAAGATGAAACTTTTTCAAAAGAAAGTTCTGTGTAAAACATGGCATGCAAGTTATGAGTAAACCACACAAACAGTGATTCCTGTAGTAACATATACATGCTTAAATTAAGTAGGAATCCTGATTCCATTTAAAAGCTATTTGCACCTAAAATCTGTTTTAAAAATGCATCATTCTGATTCCATCAAGTGAATCTTACTAGGAATAATGTATCATAGCATAACGAGGGCAGGCTCTTTTTGTGAGTGACAGTAGGGAAGATACCAGGACAGTAGTTTGAAAAATAATTCCAGTCACAGGTTGTTGACTGTTTTTATTTTTTATAGTTCTTTTATTAAGAGTGGTGGGTTTCTAAAACTGTGTCAGTTAACAGGATACATTTAATTAATACATTTTTCATGAAGATAAAATTAGGCCTACTTTAAATGCTGTTTATGTCGGTTTCCATTTCTTGTGATGCTTCTTATATTTATAAAAATCCTTGGCCTCAGTCAAAAGGTTCTGTAAATTCAGTATGTGAGCTGTAATCTGAAATCTAGAGTTTCAAAATCAACAGGTTGGTGTCTGTTACAAGAGAAACCTTGGTGTGGTTTCTGGCGTGGAACTGGTAATTGATTTGTGTCAAGCTTTATCAAAAGAAATTAAATACTTGCATATTTAATTGTATATAGGTTTAGTTTGATAACTTAATAAATGGATTGGAAATTTGTCAGTGGACATGGGGAAAGAGAAGTGTGAATCTATTGCAGAGGGTAGTTATCACTCTCTGTTGTCAGGGTTTTACTGAATGCCAGAGTGTAGATATTTAACATTAAAAAAGGGGGGGAGCAAAAAATAAAGCAAAGGTAATGCTTAGAATTATGTCAGTTGCTTTGCTGTGCACGTAAGAATGACTCAGATCATTGAACTTTCTCCAAAATAGTGGGTTGCTCTATATAGAGCACCAGTCTTCTTCAAGGATGGAATTAATGACTGTTTAATTGAATTGCAGCTAGGAGCAGCTTCTGACTAAGACAGGTGTTTTGCTTTTGATTATTTGCTCAAGAATAATATTTTCTGAAATCGTGCCCTTCTTTATCTGTTTGGAAGAAGAATAAATCATCCTATTAATCAGCCAGCAGTCTGTTCTATGAGAGTAATTTATTCTTCTACCTTCTCAAACAAGTTAACATGCTGGTTCAGGAGCAAAATTCCTAAAAGAACAGTTCTTCCTAATCTGCTTTTACACAAGGCAAATAAACATAGTCATTCAGTCATTTCTCTTTTTTATGGATGGCTAACTCTTCATATTACAATGAGCACCAGCACTATAGATTTCACTGGGCAGGCAATAGCTGCCTTTTCCAGGGGCTGGGTCACTTTTGTGCATTGGTGCTCTGGCAGTGACTGCTTCTCATGAGATCAAAGAACCCCAAAGAGATCTTGATGTTCCTGTGCCCTTTGATATGTAGAGTTCAGTGCCCTTCAGATTTCAGTTTTTCTGTCATCCTGGTAGATTAACTTTAGCAGTTAAAAGGAAAATGTCCTCTGAGGGCTTTACCAGTAACAAACCCATGTTTATGACATTATTCACTAAAAGGGAGGCAGAAATGGGAAAGACCTCTCTCTTTAATCAATAATGCATGCTCTAGTTAGTCCTTTCCTCTGGACATGATTAAACATGTATTTTGTTTCATAACTCATGATTTTGGTTGACTAGGGATTTTAACTATATATCCTCAAGCCGTTGTGACTAGCATCTGGAAGATCTAACATGAACTGGTTAGTCAGGACTACCCCCCCTCCTAAAAGGGAAAAAACCCAAAATCCCAACAGGGAGAGCTGCAGTTAATTCTAACCTGCAGTGAGTTAGGCCAAATTGGCACAGGGCCTTTGACATGAACCAGCTGCAGAGTGTAGGCTCAATGTTTGTATTTGTCACGGCTCGTTTGAAGTTTTGAAAAGTAACATTTTTTCATTGATGCTGAAGATGAATTAAAAAGTGTCTGAGATGCTAAGCCACATATAAATTGTTAGATTAAAGTCTGTTCTTAACTGGCAATATATTTTCCCGCTGAAGCACTTTGGCTTCCTCACTGCTGTTTGTGGGCTATGCTGTATCTTTGGTGGCTGTTGTCAGCCTTGGAGGAGTGGTGCTGGGCTGTTCCAGACCTCCAGAACACAGCTGGTAGGAGAACCTGAGCCCTGCTGAAGCCAGAGGAGCAGATTGTCACCCCCACCCCTGCATTCCACATAGAGAGGGGCAGGCAAGGTGTCCAAACACAGACTGCTTCCTCGGCATGTGAGAGGGATGCCGAGTCTTGGAGGCCAGAGATAAATATACTGAACATATCAGTAAGGAATATTCAGCCTTGGTGCCAAGTGTGTTCATCTGGTGGCTGAAGCTGACAAAATTTGACAGCTGCTGTACAGCAAAGAATCCTGAACGAACATACAGTGGTTTTATTAAATAGGAAACATTTATCTTAATGTGATACTGACCACAGCACAATAAATGATGACAATTTCCATGTACTGGAATGTGGTGTGTTTATACTGCTGGAGTACTGATACAAGCACAGCTGGGTAAAATAAATGCTTTGTTTTTCATATTGACCACCCTGCTACAAACAGCTTTTGGAAACATCCCAGTGAACACACACAGAGTGTAGGTATATGTGCAAGAGGGAGGAGGGATTCCAGAAATTGCCTGAGAAAATGCTGCTTTTTCTGAAATGTTTTTGTTTTTCCTTTCTTCTTTCCCAGGCTCCTTTAGGACCTGATTTTTTTTTTCATTTGTTAAAGAAAAATGCCTTCCTTGAGTGGAAAAGTGCAGACTGTCTTGGGCCCTGTGGAGCCTGACTGTCTTGGCAAAACGTTGACTCATGAACACTTGACTATGAACTACAGCAGCTGCTTTTGTCCACCTTCTCCAGGCCAAGAGCCTTTGTCTAATGGGCCCATTGAGATGAAGAACTTGTTTTGGATTAAGCAAAATCCCTACAGCCACAAAGAAAACCTTCTTTTGTATCAGGAGACAGATGCTGTGAGGGAGGAGCTGCTGCATTTTAAAGCAGCAGGTGGTGGGACGATTGTGGAAAACACAACTACAGGAATTGGCCGGGATATGAATACTTTGAAGAAACTTGCTGAAGAAACTGGAGTTCATATTGTTGCTGGTGCTGGGTTTTATGTGGATTCCACTCATTCTCCTCAAACACAGGCCATGACAGTGGAGCAGGTAAGTCTTAACCATTGTTTCAGTGCTTCTGTCCTGTGAATTATCCCTGGGTAAGCCAAAGTTGGGGAGATGTTCCAGTAGAATAGATGGAATACAGAGATTCTCAGCATAGAAACCGGGAACAGCATTACTGCTCATGTGTAATATCTGGAGCAACACTACTTTCATGTGCTTGGTTTATCTGTCAGAATTTGCAGTTCTTAAGCTCCATTTTCTTTGAAGAATTTGTTATAATGCAACAGGAAAAGGAAAATACAGTATTTTATGTGTGGACATTTGGTACACCACATACTGTCTTGAGGTTTTTTCTGTTTTTTAAGGAATTAATTTATCCTTGCTACCTCTTCTGTCACTTTTCTGGCTAATTGCTTCCCAATGAGTTTACCCAGCATTCTTGTAAAAAGAATAAATAATTGCAGTATTTACAGGACAACTGTAAATCACTGCTCTGCTCAGGCTGTGTGTTACAGCTCTCTTCTCTATCATTTGTCCAGGCTTTTCAGGGCATAGTCTACATCAGCCTGTTGTACAGTGACTAAGACAATGTGTTAATAATAGCTGAGGTCCCCAGATGTTCCTGTAATAATAAATATTCACCTTTTATTACAAAAATGTGGTGATGAGGAGAAGAAGGAATGGATCTCTCCAAGGTAGGAGGCTGTGAATGGTATAAATAGAGCTGACAATTTTTTTTTAAATCTGTCACAGTTTACAAATTAGTCAAATTAATTTTAAAAATCAATGGTCAAAACCTAAGAAGTGCTGCCAGCAAAACTGGACCGAAATGTACACTAGAGTACTGCTTTTCATAAATGTTCATCTGTTGCTTGAAATACAAATAGATAAAAAATAGCATGGATGCAAATAGATTTCTCAAGGCAAAGGTTTCCCTTCTGTGTTTGATAGACTGATGGAGACCCACAGATTTCCTGTACTCAGTGCTTAGAAGGTAGGCCATCATCAGTACCATTTTGTGCTCTCAGTTCTGAATGTATGCTTAAGATAAATGGCCCATCTGGGAAAGAAAAAGTAAAGTTTTTATAGCAAAATAGTTTTATTAAGAGATTCTGATGGATTTTGTCTATGCATGCTCTAAAGCAGGCTAATTTCGATCCTGTAAATTTATCAAATGAGCTTTGTTTTTGTAGTTCTGAAGTCAGCAGATCTCCTGTTGTTTTACCTTGGCATTCTCATAAGCAGGTTTTGCCTTAAACTTGTCTCTTGAGGATGCTTACCAGAGTTTCTCTCTTCCTTATACGTATGACAAGGTTTCCTTATCCTCTGATCTCTTGTTTTGCAATAATTACATTAGATTGTGTCTGAAGCCAATTCAGGAGTGCAATGCAAAGGTTTTGGAATAAACTAACCTTTAAAAATAAAAAAAGAAAACTTAATGTCTGCCTAAATCAGAGTTCAAATTACTTGTAGACCAGCTTTCTAGGCAAACCTGGACAAATGTGTGACTGGATACTGTTAAATTGATTTGCTTCTGTGTTTATTTTGGTCTTAGTGAATGGCTAGCATAACATTAGTTGACAGAAACCAGATTTTAACTGCAGTGCTTTCACACACCCAGCTGTTAATTAGATAAGTTCAGAAAGACCTTGGGAGCATAACTAGCCCAGTGTCCAAACTAGGCCAAATTTGATGCTATTTAACACAAATAGTAATAATAACCAAAATCTCATTTTCCTGTTCTCTAGCTGACAGAGATTATTGTTGATGAGGTACTCAAAGGAGCAGATGGGACTAATATCAAGTGTGGTGTGGTGGGAGAAATAGGTTGCTCCTGGCCTTTGACTCCCAGTGAACACAGAGTGCTTCAGGCAACAGCAGAGGCTCAGTGCCAGCTTGGGTGCCCGGTTATCATCCATCCTGGCAGGAACAGCGACTCCCCTTTCCAGATCCTCCGCATTCTGCAGGAAGCTGGGGCTGATGCTTCCAAGACAGTCATGTCTCACCTCGACAGGTAAGCAGACTGTTCTCCTGTGCTTCTTGCAGTGTTGCCACAGCTCACTGGGGTTTTGCACAACTACACTGGGAAAAGGTGACATAAAGTGTTACCCTCAAGTTTACTGACTCAAAAATAAGTGCTTATATAGAGCTTGATCTGCCTCCAGCACTACAGTCAGCATCTGGTTTTAGATTCACATTGATAAGAGATTTTGGTATTTTAAATGCTGTCTTTGAAAGCCTGGCAGAGGGATTAGGAATATAGCCACATTTTAAAAATGAGAATTTCATTAATTTGTATCCCTGCACAAATCCCTGTATTTACAAAGCATTGGACACTGAGCAGCTCTCACTAAATTTGGGTTGGAAGTTGCTGGGCTTCCAGTGTTTTTGAAAACTGGGTCACCCTTAATGGCCTTGCCAAAATCTCACAGAAGCTAATGGAGATTTCTTTAATTTGGCTGAAGTCTGGATCAAAGCAAAAGGCAGATTTTTAATGTTCTACTACCAGATAGAGGATATACTGCTTAAAAAGAAAATAGTTGGGTTTTGGATAGTCCCTAGCATAGACCAGATAGTTAACTTTTAGTTTCCTAGAGAACAAAAACCAGGAGCTCCACGTGGGGCATGGAGAGAAACTGGGATGCTTTTCTGTCTCCAGTTTAGAAATATAGCCTCTATTACTGAATCAGTTTTGTATGACCTTGTGTTGCTCATGGTGAGCTGGAGTATGTCCAAGCATTGATTAGTTTGGCCAGTTGCTGAATAATGGAGACTCTTTGTGGTCATATGATTCTCAGCAATTGGATTGTTTGCCCTCAGTGTGAATGCAATGCAGGCAGCAGCACTGTGCTCCATATTTCTCATGGTTACAGGCTCTAAGAGCTTGCAAATTGAGCTACAGGTGTTTGTTATTCACACTGAGCTCCTTGTTTTACTTGACGATTTTAGGAGCATAAAATTCATGCCATGAAATGATATTTGAATATTTATAAATTTTTGTATTTACCTGTGTTCCATTTTATCTATAGCTGTATTTTTCACTCCTTTTTGAGAAGAAACTGATTACTTAAATCTTTTTATGAAAGAGGACTGAGCAAGCTGCAGGTATCAGTACTTACGTAGCCATGTTGATACAACATAAACATTCAATTATGGCTTTTTGCTTCTGCAAAAAGCTTTTGCACTGTTGTAAATTGTTGAATTAAATAATTAATGGATAAAAATTAAGCAATATAAGTAGGAAAACAGAGGTGCAGTTTCAATAACAGACGCTGGTGCAGAATATGACATTTCCTTTATCTCTTTCTATCATTACTTTCACACATTCAGGTTGGCACTTGCTATAACATAAACTACTGTGAAGTTTGGCTTTGCAATGTGCATTTAACATTTTAAGTCTCCTCCAATAAGAAAAATGCATGTGGGAGCATCCCAGTCCCTTAAATGTGAGATAAATTTGTACATAGCTCCATGTTTCATATCTGCATTTCACATAGACAGAATGGTAGTTTTCCAGTGGATTTACAATTAAATGATAAAACTAAAATGCTAGCTACCATGTCTTGCAATTTAGCACCTTAAAAAAAAGGTAGCAGGTGTCCATAGTGGAACTGCAGTGTACTAAAAGGCTGGAAGCAAAAGCTATTGAGCCTCTGTTTTATCCATTTGTCAGGGGTTAAGGTTGTAAGGGAGATCAACATCTTGACTGAAGTCACTTGAGTAACTTCTGTTAGAAGTCTCACAGCAGCTGTTATGAATTTGGGGCAACATAACAGTTTGGTGTCTGTCCCCCATGGTATTTATGGATCAGGTCCAAATTATGGGGTGCTTCACTTGTCCCACCTCCTTTTCCATGAGCTCAGGGCTGTTCAGGGACAGTGTTGCCTAAACACACAATTCCAGCTCAGAGATCAGCAATTTGAACTGGGAGCTGCTGCTGTTGCTACATCCTTGTGACTCACAATGGGACCCAGGGGCTGGGGAAACTAAGTTCTCTGGCTCTTCGTTGGGACAGAGCACCCAAAAGCATAACAATAACAATAGTTTTCAAAATAAACTGTTCTGGCTCTGATTTTGGAATAGTTAGGTATTTTTTGCCACCTGCACAGGATTGAATAGTCTTGGCAATTGTCTCCCTGTGAACTGAGCTGGGCTGGATCTAAAATAATCTGTTCTTTTGCTCTGCACTTTGAAAACTCATTTGGTGATAAATGTTCAGTCTCTGTAAACTGTAACATTTATTTTAAAATAACATTTTTTATTAATTACAGTTGGCAAGTCTTACACTCCTGCTGATGGCAGGCTTGTTTGAACATGGATTCTCTCTCTCTCAACCCATCTGTTCCTCCTACTTGATCGGTTGTTAAGTCATAATATTGAAATTATGACATCAGTCATTTCCATAGCAACAGACTGTGATGTAATTGTATAAGGTAAAAACTGCTTTGTGACATTAATATCAACAATAATTTAAAAAAACTCAAACTACTGCCCTTTTGGTTAACTGTACTGCTCTTGTGGAAATGTGGTTTCTTCTTTAAAAAAAATTGTTTAGCAGCTATAAAGATAAAATTGTATCACTTGTGTGTTTTTGTTTTTCTTTGAACAGTTTATACACGTGGTAAAAATGGTTCAAAGAAAACCCAAAATATTCCAGAGAACTCTTCTGTTGCTGTTCTTTTCCAAATGAGTGAGAGGTGCTAGAAGCTTTGTTCTTCACTTTTCAAATGTGTTGCAAAGCCCATGTCCCAGATATTCATAGTGCCATTATGTATTTTGGTGAGAGCGTTTCCTTAAGGCGTTCTGGGCAGATCCCAGTGCAAACAATGATATATTGCTGTTCTAATGGCAATCTAGAAACATCACTGTACAGAATAGAAACTAAAGACAAAGTTGTATATTACTGGTGTGTGATGGATGAAGCAAGCCCTGGGTGAAGCTGTCTTCTGTAACTCTTTTGGGAAAGTAAATCTGTCTTGTGTGAGTAATCCATTGTCTTTTTGGTTTTTTTTAATATCACTATGAATTAACCTCCTCCTTAAATGTCCTTCCTTGTTAGGTTTCTGTTGAGAGGGTTAATGATATCAAAAGTAAGTAACTTTCCTGTTTCTGTTTAAAGATTATTGTAGAGGCTTTCATTATTTCCTGGGGAAAGAGTTGGTTTTGTTTTTGTTTTTTAATGCATGAAATCCCAAATGAATGTAAGAAGGACAATGCTGTGTATAGTCTTAAGCTGCATGTGTCAAACAGGAGTCCTGTTTTTCAAATGGGTGAATTATATTGTAGATTATTTGGTTTTTTCCTTGCAAGTAGGAGATCACAAAGTACCTGTCCTCATACCATAAGATGTTTTATTCCTGTTACAGTGCTGACTCTGTGTTACATATGTTCTGCAGGACCATTTTTGATAAAAAGAAACTTCTGGAATTTGCTAAGTTTGGATGTTACTTAGAGTATGACCTGTTTGGTACAGAGTTCCTTCATTACCAGTTCCATCCAGATATCGACATGCCGAACGACAATGAAAGAATTGCAAGGTATCTTCTCCCATGCTATTTAACTATAGCATGGCCATTGATAAAAAATATTATTGATAAAAAAATACTTGTTTTAGGACCATCACGGAGTGACTCTGCTTGTTGTTCAAAACTGTCTTCTATCATACTGAAATAATGCCATTTCCCCTGCTGCTGTCACATGGTTAGAGCAGCATGTATCATTTCTTCTGTCTGAGAGGAAGATGCAGAATCATAGTGTTGTAGGAAGTTACTTGAGAAGAAGATCAAGAGCTTTTTAAACTTCATTCTCTGTCCTAATTCCATGTTGATCTGGTCAAATATATACAGTCTGTAAAAAGGAAAAGGATGACAATACTGCATTTATGTTAAGATTAAGTACTTCTATTTGAAACATGGTATTGGAAACTTAGTGCTGCTACTAAACATCATCTGACCCTTTTTTATCTCCTCACTGGTTTGCTAACCCAGCAAAACTCATTGGTTGTTTTGGATAGATTTGTGCTTCCATCCTGGAAAACTGCCTTTTTTCTTCCAAGCACTTCATCACTTTTCCTCCCACTGTCCTTTTGCCCTTTCTCTGTTTTGAAGAATGTGATTCCTGTCTCTTCAGAGCTCCCATTCTCCTCACACTCACTCACAATGTGAAAATATTGGTCCCACTGGCAGGATACCTCTTCCCTGCTTCTCATCAGCACCTGCGGTCTCAGCTCAGCTGCACGGCCAATCTGTTGTGCTGTGCTAACACAAAGTTTTGCCAAGGAGATACATTCTGTACAAAAACTGTCTGAGAGAAGGTAGGATCAGCTGGGAATGGACACCTCACTCCTTCCTCTCCATCTGGAGGTGTGATGCTGCCATGCTGTTTGTCCACAGTGTTTGTGAGCAGTGAAGTGGCAGGTGTCTGAGGGTGGGTTGCCATCCTGCCTGTGTCTTTTTACCTTCCAGAGTCACAAACAGTTCTTTCACTCTCCTTGATGAGAAGGATTTCATGATTGCTGATTACTAATGAAGTAACTTCTAGCTTTCCCTTACATCTCAGACAGTTTCCCTCCCCCTCATTGTCAGATTAATCTTGAAACTAATCTGTTTTCAAACTGTTCTCTTCTAAGAAGGTGCTGTGGCTATTCTTCCAGCCTCCCAAGCATTTGCTGCTCTTTTTCACACTAGAAATTGTTTCTCTCTTGACAATGCTCTCAATCTTGCACTCAGTATTTTAAACTGTTGCAAGGAATCCACAGTTTTCACTTTTAGAATGAGTAAAATTGCTTCCTGTGCTGTGCCTCCTGCCTTCTCCTGTGCCATGGAAAGTCAGCATCTACAGAAGCACTGGGGAATATTTAGAGAGGGCTGGACTAAGCCTTGGTTAACAAGTGCATGTTCAACTATGGCACAGTTTTCATTCCATCCAGGATACCTGCTCAGCCACCATTATCTCTCCTAAAACTCTCTAGTGTCTGAGTATTACTTGCAGCAGGCTGTTCAAAGGAAGAAAATATGAAAGGTTTGTCTTCTCATTGCACAGCATGAGAATGTGTATTTGAGTTATATTGATGTACCCACCGTGGACTAAGGATACCTGGGGTAATCTCCTTAGGGTTTTGTTTTGTGAAGTAGCACCACAGAGGTAGAAGTCAAATTGACCTCTAGATGAAAATACTGAATTGAAAATACTTGTTCACATCTTTTTTGTTTAAAACACAAACTTCTGTAGTTGTAACATACCTACTTAACACAGTTTAGCTGTCTGTGTACTTCAGCAGTTTGGCTGCAGTCTGCTGCCAATACAAGCAAAACACTGACTTCTGTTCTTGGGCAGGTTGGAGTCAGAAGCATGTACTAATACAGAGGAATGAGCAAAAAGGAGCAATGGATACAGAATGGAAAGAATCATATGCCTCCCCAGCCCATTAAATGAGTCTAATATTAGAGTAGGTGGTTCTAATAATTTGTTTGGTCAGCAGAAACTTAGTCCTTCTAGTCCCATTACTCTCTGGTTGGCTTGTGGTCTCACTGTATTTCAGGCTGGAGGAGATTCTTGTGATGTAAGACTATGGTTTATGTAGTGTTGTGCACTGTATGGCACAATGTATGGAGGGTTTTTGAAAAACAATAACATTTTACCAAATTCTATCCTATTTGCCTTCTTTCTGCTGATTTGATCCTGCTGCATGTATCTTCTTGTAATTATCTGTAATAAAAACTGTCAGTAAGGGCTTTCAGATACAGTGTGGGTACTTGTGAGGCTAGTTTTTGGTTTTTTTTAATTGCTGGTAAAAGCATTGTCATGAAGGTAAGAATTAGAACTTCACAGTGCTGGCAAGTGATGGAATTGGAGACCTTCATGAGGAATGAGCACTTTCCAGGGCTGGTCTGTCAGTCTCTGACACTTCAGTGCTGCAAGCCTCTGCCAAACTAAATGGAAGCTTACTGAGAAACTTGACAGTCATGCAATACAGGAGTGTAGACATCCACATAACATAAATGCTAAAAAAATTAGCTGATTAAGGAGTAAGGCTACCTGAATGAAACGTGAAGCAGAAGGACTTGTAGTAGTCCTGCTACAAGAGTGTGATCAGAAGGATTACTTCTTTTTCCAAGCTGACTTGTCATTTTGCCAAGGCTCTTTAGCTGCACTGCCATATTAATTAATGCCCCTTGTTTCCTGGCATGTGCTGTGCCATGCCAGTCTTCTTTGTCTTCTTTAATGAACATCTTTGCAGTGTGTTTTGATGATAACTGTCTATATGGAGTATAATACTGGCAACTTCAGCTTTTTATTAACCTGCTTTGCTAAATGGGATTCAACTGAAGATAGGAAAGTATTTATGTCATTGAGCCAGGCTCCTTTAAAAGACCTGTCACACACAGAGTCTGGTCATTAGTAAATGTAATGGGACCAGCTTTGTGACAGCAGCAAAAAGTAACCTGCTGAGAAGGAATTTATGTAGAAAGTTATTATTTACTCATTTATATAAAACCTGTGTCCCGTGTGTGGTGATGCTGAAGTTCTTGAATTCCTCTGTGGAATTTATGGGTCTGGAAATGCAAAGTCATGTGCCAAAAGCAAAGTTTTACTTCTCCATTTTGATGTAAGTGGTGGTGTGTTTTCAGAGTTGGGATATTTTTCGTGCAATAAAAAATGTATTTTATTTTCAGGTAAATGTAAGGGGTACAATCCTCTGAGCACCTAAGTATTTTCTCTTATAATACAGTCCAGCAGTAGAGTAATGTAAGAAGTGTAAATGCTGTTGCAGTGAGAACTTTCTCTGACAGGGATGCTTCCAACTTTTGCAGGATCCGTATGCTGATTGATGAAGGCTATGAAGACAGAATTCTGATGGCTCATGATGTGCACACCAAGAACAGGTTGATGAAATATGGAGGTCATGGATATTCACATATTTTACAAAATATAGTTCCTAAAATGCTAATTAGAGGCATATCCCAAGATAAAATTGATAAAATACTCCTAGCAAATCCAAAGCGGTGGTTGACTTTTAAGTAGGAGCAATGAATAAATATGCCTGATTTATAAGGAAGCTTGATAAAATTCAGATTTCAGTAGAGCAGTCATTTAAAAAAAATTTTGAAAAGCTAAAAATTAAGTAGATGCAAACAAACTAATTGTAATATTTCTTTTTAATTAGAACATCAAAATTATGTACTGTCTTTACATTTTCTCCCATCTGAAAGTTTGCTCATTAATGATTTACTGAATATGAGCCTACCGACAGAATCTTTTCAACTGAAATTTTAAAATAATTGTTTCAAAAGCATAATCTGTTACTGAATGTTACCTCAAAACTACTTCTGAAGATGTGTCACCTGGAAGGAAATTTCCTTGAAAGAAAATTTGTGGTTTTCAGTTAAATTTCCTGTCTTCAGGGGCTGATTTTAATCTTTGTAATACTGTCAATCTTCTCATTATACTCATATTCTTTGAGTAATACTTGATTGAAAGGTCTGAAAGTTTTAATTAGCTTCCATTGACAAGAGAAGGCAAGAGGAATCTCAAATCAAAAAATATAAAGTTTCTTTCTAGTTTAACAATTTACTTAATTGTAACTGAAAATGTAAAAAAATACATGGAAAAATATATTTTTGAATAAAGCATTTTGATCACCTCTTAAAGTATGTGCAGTATTATTACAGTTGTCTTTTTCTAATTGCATTAATTTTTTATCATGAACTTGGAGTCTCACAGCAATCACGTAAAACTTGACACATACCAGCTTCTTTTTGTAAAGATGCAACACCAGCACTCAAGATATATTACATAATACAGTTTTAATGAGTTCTATTAGTTATAACAAAGGTTGTGATATAAGTCTTTACAAATTAGTATATCAAGATATGATGAAAAAGGAAGAAATGTTTGCCTTATATGTGGCTTTCACATAAAGTGTGTTCTTTGCTCTTGTCTAACTTTAACCGGGGCAGGTGATTTACCCAAAAAATGGTGTTATCCAATAGCAGTGGTAGTGATTTCAGAAGCTTCTTCAAATTTGACCGTGTATGTCTTGAAGTTTTGAACTTTACCAATACACACCGTAGTAAAAGCACATTGCTGGTTGTGAATGATCTCTAGCTCTAGGTGCAGCACTGCTGGACACTACACAGGGAATCTCTAGCTACACTGCCGTGGGATGCACTGGCCGGCAACAGCAACAGTGGAGCGAGCGGACAAGTCAGGTACACATCTGTCACTAAAATAATTGCCTCGTAGAAATTAACAGGAGTAAGCACTACAGTGTACAGATATGAGCTGGCACTTTGTCATAAGGTAAAAGCATTGCCCGTCTGGTGAGACAATACACAAGCAGCTGGCAGCACCATGTCCCCTTGCAAACCCTGCATGAGTTTGCCTGGAGATCCTCTCAGCCAGCCTGGGCTCACTCGGCATTTGTTTGGAATTGAACGACTCAAAACAGAAGGAGTAATGCATTCTGTTTAGGAAAAGGTTCACTCATTCAAATGAGATTTTTAGGGCGATGTGTAAAATCTCTATCAGACTTTTGCTGAGTAGCCAGCACTGGAGAGCTTTTTTGTCAGTGGCTGACACTTTGGAAATTTTAGTGCAGATAAATCTAAGTTTGTACCCTTATTACATTAGACAAGGTTGCTTGTGACAGTATATGAAATAGCAGTGCTAGGGGTAGCCTCTGTTACTCTTTCATGATTTACAGAAATGTCACCTTGATTTTGCCAAAAGGTTAAAAATAAATAACAAACTGTGCTAAAGAAATTTAATAATCTTGCTGAAATTTAGGTTTAGAATGAAATCTGAAAGATTTAACCTGAGAGAAATAGCCTCCCAAAACCAAAGCAAATAATAAATCCATTTTCTGAATAAAAAAATTCTGTGGACATTACTGCTATGACTGATTTTAAAGTATTCTTATAACTATGTATCTCTGTTTAGTTTATTCTCCAAGCCAGTAATCCTCTATATGGATTAAGCTTCTTTGAGACTTTATATACCTATATCTATATGAATGAGAAAAAATAGGTTTTAATACACACTTTTTTTTTTTGCATGTAAATATCTGCTTCTTTCTTTGCATATGTGTTATCATTTTTGGTAATATGCTTCTCTGTGTCCATCTCGCAGGCACGCCTTACCACAAACTGGTACTAGCTTAATGGAAAAGGTCTGTGTGACAGCATTTCCTCATGTGTCAGATCTCCCACTCTTCCTTTGTTGGAAAAATCCCACTGACTTCAGTGAGACAAGACACCTAAGACAATAAAGGTTGTCTGTATTCCTATGAAATTCTAGTGGAACATCTGCAGTATATTAATCTGTAACTACTTTATTTAAAACAGAACTCAGGTACAGACTAAGTGCTAAAAGGCTAATGAAGACTAACTGCTGCAAAGAAAACACTTTGCCTTAGTCTGATGGTGTGGATGCCAGGCTTTCTAAATATTTACACAACTAACCATCAAGAATGGGCCTGTAATAATTGTCTGAATATATATTTACATGTATACAAATTAAAAGCCAAATCCCTTTTCCACTAGCAATGAGAGTTTTGCCATTTCCTTTGGTGGAATCAGGGATATGGCCCAATAGAATAGTTTGTCAACTGTTATATTTTTCAGGGGAAAATAGTGTTTCTTCTATCTTTTTCTCTTAGAGGACAGCTAAGGGAAAGACAAAATTTAAATGACTCCACTGAATTGTTTTTCTGTTAAAAGTCTAATGTAAACCTACAAAACAGAACATTAAGTTAAGGCTTAAAGCTGATTAGTTTCTAGTTTTAAGGGTAAGAAAAGTACAAGGCAAACAATTTCTTTGCAGAGAGAAAGTGTATTTTGATTACCTCTTCCTTTTATTGTAAAATCATTCCTCACCACACTATGAGTGGACTCCAAGCATCATTGTTAGCAGATAAGTCACAAGAACCAAAGCTGAAGTATGGATAAAGCAGCAAGATCATAACACATCAAAGTATCATATACACTGAAGAAATAACTCAGCGTCCTTAGGTGGGCTTTCCTTCCCTATAAAAATTGATCTATGTAGAACTTCATTCACATGGACACTGAACAATGAGGAAGTATTTGCTTTGGCGGAAGTGGATCGCACATCTGTTTAACTTGGTTTGTGGTTTTTTAACATAAGGTTTCTCTGTGTTGTACAGATGTGAATCAGGTAGCATTCAACTTTTCCCCCCACTGCTGAGGTGGTCAGTGGTCACTCTCTGCTGGGGTGCTCGTTTCATTGACTTTTGCCACGCAATCCATCGCTTAGAAGAGCAGGCTTCATTTCTCGACTGGTTTGGTGGGTCTTTTTACTCATTATCAGTCAGCATAAATAATAAATCCAGAAAATGTGCTGTATTTGTTGTTGTTTCCCCCATGTGCTTTTCCTCCATCTAATTTGATGTAAACTTCATCTCCTGGCTCCAGGTGAAGAACCACGCTGTTACTGGCGTAGTCATAGTTCTGATCAGCGTCCTGAGCAATCGCGCTAGCTCGAACCTACATAAAATACAGAATCGCTGGTTAAGAAAACTCAGGCAATTTTTCCTGCCTGGTGTAATTAAAGCATATCCTCAAAGTTTTATTCAGCATGCATGAGTTGCCACTTTAAACATCTGGCAACGTATATTGTAGTTTATTCCTGTGGCAATTGCTTATTTTCTCCTACTGTACTTCTGAAACTAAAGCAATACTATTCTCCTTTCTCAGTCATCTGATGAATACACAACTGCCTGATTTTCTGTAGATGTCTGGAGCCTTTTTGTAAATATGTTTAAGAATAGCTGGAGTTGGGAGAAGTGGATCTGATCCTGTGCCAGTTTTACATTGGTGTAACTTTTGTATCAGTGGGACAAGTGATTGACAATTTTGAGGATCCACAGGGAGCTCCCAAGATGGACTTTTTCCAGAGGCAGTTTATTGTCATACTAAGCAATAGAATCATGCTGCAAAAAAGCATACGAGAAGTACACCCCCCACACACACATGCACACAAGCAGTCTGAGTTTGGAGAAACTGCTATTACCACATTTCAGTAAGCAAACATTTAATTTCACTGTGTTTTAAGAGATGCACTTTTGAAAAATCACAGGCAAGACACTATTTGCTGTAAGAGATTTTTGGAATTTACAAGTCATTGAAGGCTTTTAATTTGCAGCTTTCCCTTAAACATACTTTTTTCCATTTCTCCCTTGGTATTCCACTACTGATTAAATTTGACATTTCTTGCAAACCAGAAGTAATCTGTAATTTCAAGATATATGTTGGTTTCCAGCAATGAACAGCCTGTGCCATTGTAAGTCTCCAAATCATTTATATATAATTTGACTCTGTTTGGTAAAATATTTAAACATGGTTGTATGTGATTTATTTCAGTATAGCACGTCATCTGCTTGTTGCTTGTCTTTGTTCTAGCGTAGTTACAGAGCAGTAAATGATTTAGTGGCATTGCAAATCTGAACTAAGTAATAATGCATGACTTGGCGTACTATATGTGGGATTTTTTTCTGCTCTGAACTGAAAAAAATAGGCTATAAGTCACAATTTTCCATGGATTCCTTTCAAAGTTTACATGATAAATTTCCAAATTAAATTTTCATGTGATATGATTTCACATTAATATTGAAATGTTTAAAAGGAGGGGGTTCTTTTACCATGCAGGATCTTATGGCATTATGCAGCTTAAAAATCACAGTAGGTGGAAATTCTTTATGCATCCTGTAAGAACAGTGAGAAAGGCTGCAAAGGCTTGCAGAGCTGTGACAGGCTGCAAATTTAAACTGATACATGGCATGATGATAAACCCTGACTATTTCAGGACTTTTTGGTCCTGACTTGCCTGGTATTGTTTACAGAGGTGATCTATTTTGCTAGTTTTTTAAGCAATAATTATTCTAAGTACTGGATGTTTCCTTTGGAATAGTGACTGGCAGGGCAGAGTTGAAGGCTCTGAGCCATTAACCCAGGAAAAACCTTCCAGAGAAAATAATGGACTGAGGTGGCTGCCGGCAGTGGAAACGGAAAGGGCAAGTGGGGAGGAGTGAAAAGGCTACAGACAAGGTAGAAGAACTTCCACAGAGAGCTAGTATCTTGCATTATGGTGAGAAAAATGGTTTAAAGGACTTTTCAAATTCATATTTACTTCCTAATGAAATGTTGCTTTGTGGATTTGTTTAAAATCTTGTGGATGGTAAGGGAGAATTTGAATTACATCAGTGACAATCCTAAGGGAGTCAGCATGTGGACACTGGCTGTAACAGCAATGGATATTTCATTTCTAAGATTCTACATAATACCTACTGGCTTGGAAAGAAAAAAGATTCTGGGTATTGAAAGTCTAGAAACCAAAATGCAGGTGTTACTGCCCTGTGTGTAGCAGCAAAGGTCCTGGATGCTATTCTTAGTGGGTTTACCTTCTTGCTTGGTTAGCCAGAACAATTTCTTTTTAAAGCCTAGGAGAACAGTCTCAAATAAATTCTCCTCAAATGAATGGAGTGTACTGCTGCAAGAGGGTAAATGCATCTCAAAATTAAAGCATTATGAGACAATACATTTCACAAGTTCCATGTAAGTTCTTTCATGCAGCTCTCAGCTGCACACATATACCTCAGCTCTGTCACCCTGTTCAAGCTTGATAACCATTAAAGCAGACAATGTGGTAACATTGGGGACCTTGAGGTTTCACATATGTATTGCTTAGGAATGTTTTTTTTTCTGTAAGTCATACAGTTTTCAATGTTTTGGGTTTTTTCATTGTTAGAGAACATTGGATTTAAAATGTTGCCTTTGTCACTCCATTTAACTACTTACTTTCAAAATTTCTGAGCTTCCTTACAAATATACATAAAGTCTGTCACATCAGCATTTAGTGTTTCAAGTATAAATGCTAATCAATCATTGAGGCATTAAAACTGTGGGTCAATTTTAAACCATTGATATGCAGGTATTTCCCTAAATATCTTGTATAGTATATACAAATGTACACATAGAACCTCTCTTTAGGTGGGTTTTTTCTTTCTTCTTTGAATAACTCTGAGTTTGTCTCATGTCTGGCACTGGAAGTACCTATATTTGGAAATGGTTAGACCTCAGGTTCAATTGAATATTTGTAATTGGATGCTTCTTTAAAACTACTGCTACATATTTATTTTTCAGGGTTCAGGAAAATAAACACTCTTTTACAACATTATAAATATGGGTAAAAATAGATAAATTCTTTAATTGTAAGTAAAATTGTATTTCTGCAGTAAAGGATGTTGTTTTTGTAGGAAGATATTCAAGTTAATACATTAGGATGTACTTAGTTTTACTAGTCCTGGTTTATCTGCTGAGACAGTATGGTAGATATTTTCTAATTTAATTAATTGCCGCTGATGTCCTCATTATTCCGTTTTCACAGTCCTTCTGAGGAGCCATAAAGAAAAGGTTAAGTGGCATATCAGATTAATTTCCCGGCCGCCGCCGCTCCGGTGTGCGCGGAGCACAAAGGGCCGCAGCCGGCCGCGCTCGGCTGGGGAGGAGACGCGCAAACGAGAGCGGCTGTGCGGGGACACGGCGTGCACTCCTAGGGACACGGCGGGGAGCCCAGCCGTGCCCCAGCCCGCCCCGCCGGAGGGCGAACAGCCCGCGGAGAGCGGCAGCGCTGGCTGCGGGCTCCCGGAGCGGCCAGCCCAGCCCGCCTGCACGGCTCGGGCGCTGCGGGACCTGTTGAGCCGCCGCGGCGCCGCGGGTCCCCGGCCCTCCCGCCGCACCGCGGAGCTCCGGGGACTCGGGAACCATTGGGCACCTCGCACTGTCCCTGGGCATCCAGAGCCTTGAGGGATGGCGGTGCCTCTAAGCGCCGGAGGAATTAGTGCCAGCCTAACCCTGTCTGTTAACTGCGCACAGAACAGGCGCAAAATTGCGAAGGAGGGGTTACAAGGGGGCAATGTAACAGGCAGTGGCTATGTTTATCCTAATTAAAAGGGATGATTCCTCTGTATTTCAGGCGGCAGCATCGCAAGGCCTTTAATTATTTCCGATGCCTCCATCCTGCCCAGGGGATGCCGACAGACTCGGGTCCTGCCCGGGCTCTCCGGACGCCCGGTGCCTCCTGGCACGGTCCGTCAGCCGGCACCGGCCCGCCAGGGCTCAGGTCTGCGGGCGCCCAGCTCGCTCTATTACCGGCTCTCCTGGCAGGCAGAGAAGCCTCGCACCCCTCCGGGGGCTGAGCGTGCACAGCCCGGCGCTCCGCTGCTGGGAGCCCCGTCCCGTGCCGTGGCTGCCTTCCTCCCACCCACCTCACCCCTTCCCCACACAGCACCACCCTCTCCCGAGCTCACCCACCGGCCCTGGCTCCCCTTTCTTGCCGGGGACTTTCCCTCCCCGAGGGAGCGCCGGGCTCCTCTCGCCCCCGCGGGGCAGCGCTGTTTGTACGCCCGCCCCCGCTCCCGTCCCGGCAGAGCTGCGAGCGGCGCAGGGCGGCCCGGGAGCTGCTCCGCTGGGACAGCGGGCTGGGAGCGGCACCGGCGGCGCGGCTCTCGGAGAGGAGAGCGCGTCGAGTCCGCATTCCCCCAGCAGCCCGGGCGGCCTCGGCTCTGCGCGGAACGCCCGGCTCTCGGCAGCCTTCGGGCACCCGCGGCGGAGCGGGACGGCCCTGCCGGCAGGTTCCCCGCCATCCTCCCGCCGCCCGGGCTCGGGCTCCGCTCCTCCGGCACGCACCCGCGCCGCCTCCAGGGCCGCCCGGCTCCCCCTCCCCGCCCGCTTCCCGCCCTTCCGCGCCGCTCCGCCCGCTGCCCGCACAGCGCCCGCTCCCTCGGGGAACCCCGGCCCCTGCCCTCCTGTCCCCGGCTGCCCCGGCGCGGCGCCCACCTGGTTGTTCTTGCAGAGGTCGGCCCACATGCTGGTGCCGTCGCCGCCCCGCATGAGCACATGGTAGGTGAAGAAGTAGATGCCGGGGATGGAGCAGGTGAACTTGCCGGTGGTGGGATCGTAGTGGTTGCCGAGGTTGGTGACCACGTCGTCGAACTTGAGCACCTCGTAGCCCTCGTGCTGCCGCTTCAGGCCGGCGTAGAAGGCGATTTTGGGCACGGTGCTGTAGGTGGCGGCGCTGATGGCCCCCGCCGCGTTCAGCCCCGGCGCCCCGGGGGGGCCCGGCAGGCCCTGCCGCCCCGGCTCGCCCTTCTCACCCGGCGGCCCCACCGGGCCCGGCGGCCCCGGCTCCCCCGGCGGGCCGCGCGGCCCCGCTTTGCCCGGCCGGCCGGCCTCCCCCTTGGGCCCCTGGATGAAGGTGGGCAGGGACTGCATGAGCCCGCGGTCGGGCGTGGCCGCCGTGCTGGGCGCCTTGGTGCCGCCGTAGGGGTCGCAGACCATGCGGCAGGTGCCGAGCATCTCGTAGTGCGCCGAGGTGCCGGCCGAGCTGACCAGCACCGGGATGAGGATGACCAGCAGCAGCACCATCACCACCCCCAGCGCGCCGGCCGCTATCAGCCGCCGCCTGCTGCCCACCAGCCGGCTCAGCGCAGGGCGATCCTCTTGTCTGCTTTTGGACAAAATCTTGATGGTTGGCGGGGTTCCTCCTCAGAGCCGAAAAAACGCCGAGCCCGCGCGAGCTCGGCTCCCCTGGGGCTCGGCCGCCCTCCCGAGGGCCGCCGGTGTCGCGGGGGATCCCGCGGGTCGCGGCGCTCCGCTGCGGCCGCGGGGCGGGCGAGGGAGCGGAGCGGAGCGGGAGAGCAAGAGCTGCCGCCGCGCCCCGGCCGCCCGCACTTTTATGCTCCCGCTGGCGATCGACTTTTTTTTTTTTGCAGGCTGTGCCAGTCCGAGTCAACTTTCCCTGGAACTTGCCTTTCCTCTCGCGATCGCCCCGCTCGCCTGCTCGCTCTCTCTCGCCCTCCCTCTCTCTCTCCTTTCGCAGAGACGACAGTCCTCAGCGGGGACGCGCCTCCCGGCCGCCCCGGTGCCCGCCGCCCGGTGCCCGCGCCGCCGCGCCGAAGCCGGAGCCGGAGCCGGAGCCGGAGCCGAAGGGAGAGCGGGATCCTGCCCGAGTGCCACCTGCCAGGAGAGGAGGAGGCTGACGAGCGCGCTGGAGCAATTTATAGGCACCCAAAAGCGCAGGGGAAAGGGGAGCTGCTTTGGCATCTCATTCCAGCATCTGCTCTGCTCTTCCCACTCACAGAGAGTTTGGCATTACTCTGGCAGTGTGGGAAATATATATTTTTTTTCTTTTCTCCCTCCCCCACCTCTCCCGCAAACGGATGAACAGCGAAATCGTGAGCCTCACTCACTAGCTGCATCTTGTGATGACAGCTCTTTCTGAAGCAGACCGAAAGGAAGAGACGTGCTTAGCAGCCTCTGGGTACCCTTCAGGTCACCGATCGAGAGTTAAAAGGTCAATCCACCTCCTGCTTAACGCTTCCCTGAGGCCACTTTGCCATGTTAGCGTTCGCCGGGAAATACCGCTTTAAATGCAGGGATCTTTTACCAATGGTCCAAGTAAAAGTTATTTGAAAATATACCTCCCACAATAATAAAGAAATTAACGGCAATTTCGGATCTCCCTCTTCCTCCTCGTCCCAATTGCAACCATAAAAGCAGAAAAGGAAATAGTTTTTCCTGTGAATTAAAATTGACGTGCTCATCACTGGGTACAGTGTTTCCCGGTGCTAAAGCCAGCCGCTGCTCTGCTTGCAAACTGACACTGAGGGAAAGTGTTCCCTTTTGTTTAGAAGCCAAAGAAAAGTCCGGGGTATATGCAAATTGCCAGATGCTTAAAACCTGATATAAAGACCTCTTTGGCTTAAATCAAGGGCACCAGATCATTTTGTTTAATCTTGGAGGCTGGTTTTTTTTGTTGTTGTTGATGTTTTAGCTAGGCTTGTTTTGGTTTTTTTTGGGTTTTTTTTTGGTTTTTTTGGTTTTTTGGTTTTTTTTTTGGTTTTTTGTGCATGAAAAGCTTCTCCTCCCCCAGGGTCTGGTGGGCACCTTTGTGACTGAGTGGGAAGGTGAATGTGCAGTATTAGTGGCAGTGTTGCAGAGAAAATATTAAAGATCTTGTCCTGCTTACAGATATACAAGGTACACAAAGAGCAGTTTAAATAAACAAACAGAATTGATTCCTAAATCATACTTCTGTATTCAGGAGCAAAGGACGTCAATCAAAGCTGGGTGACATTTGCCTGTCAATACAGGGATGATGGCTGGAAAGAGTGTGACTTATTACAGCAAGGCAAGAATCTGAAATGAGCAACAGCGGCAAATAGGACAACAACCAAATAATGGCATCTCCAGTGATGATCAGAGGGCTGTGATCTTGTCTTGGATTTTATTAGCACGAATCTGCTCTCCCCTCACCGTTCTCTTTTATTTCTTTTCTATTCCGCAACACAATAAGGTCAAACAAGCAGGCAGTGGGAAACAAAGATTCATTGATTCTTCCTTTTAAGCAGAAATGTCAGCAGCTCCTTTTGCTCTTTCCTGAGAGACTCAAAGGCATCGAGTGTGTCCATGCCGTGCAGAGATGGGCCAGTCCAGCTCCTTATCTCCCAAGAAAACTGTAGACAAAGCTTCCATTCATGCACTTGTAAATATTCCTCCCTCCCTTTTTTATAAAGTTTTTTTTTTTTACTTTTCTCTAATGCTCTGTATTAAAAAAAATCCTTATCTGGCACTGACACAAGCTAGCCAGTTCCCTTAGCTAAGGGCTTCCCCTCAAGACCCAGGAAGGCAGTCACAGACACTTGGAGGATTATGTTCATATCTCGTTGCTCTCTTCACCCCACGGGAAAGGGCTTTCAGCACTGTTTTTCCTTCTGGGCAGGAAAAACTGAAAAGATGTGCCAGAAGTGACTGCTCTGTCTCAGCCTGTAGCTGGGCCCTTGAGGTGTTGTATTTAGTCATCCCTAAGCCAGCTGGTTTTTGTGACATCAGGGTGTGCATAAGCCTTCATTGCAATGGCTGTGATACACGCTAGGCAAAGGACAGATCTCATCCTCAAATGAACACAAACCTGTCATGATCTGTGAAGCCATTTTGACCTTTTGGCATCAAGCACACCCTCAATTCCTTACTCCAGCTATGATAAGCCTGATTCTTAAAGTGAGGTCCTGCCATGCCAACCATGTTTTCCTAAATAGTTTTATCCTCACGCATAGTGCCTGGGATGCTCATTTACCCTGAGCTGTTGCAGACCTTCTCCCGAAGAAGACAGCCACAAAAATCACAGCCAGAATAGCCAGACTAGAGAGACCAAGGCAAATACTGGGTTGTCAGCAGAGTTTATATGTTAGCTTGGAACATAACCTGTGACCTTCGATTTTGTTACCAGATTAACTTTAGTTCCCTAGGGAAAATTGTATTTTCTTGGAAAACTAAGAATGGGAAACCAAAGTGTCCAGAAGTTATGCACCAGGAGATCTCAGCAGCCTGATGCAAATTAAAAGGAAGAGCAGGAAACTCTTTTTACTATGGGACCTTTGTTGTCCTGAAATGGTATGTCAAAAAATTGATCTGCTGTAATTAATGTTTGGGTAGCACTTAGGTTATAATCTCTCCATGGCTGACAGTCCAGATTGACAGTCCATTCTTAGTGTAACCATTAAACCTATATGAGCTGCTGCCAGTCTTAATGTGCTACATTTATTTGTATTTTTGAAGCCCTTTTGCTGGCTGGCTCCAGCCTTTCAGCTTGTTTGCTTCCTTCCCCATTCCCTGGCCCTTGTGCATCCAGACTTGCAGGTGGTGTTCGAGCTGTATCCCTTGCAGCTTCTGCCATTTGCAACAACCTTGGCACAGCCCTTGCTCACTAATTAGTTAATATTCATACAGAGACTTAAAGACATGCAGCACAACATGCATGCCCATTTTACACGTGCTGTTGTCTCAGCACTAACACGGGAAAACTGCAGAAATTCACTTCCAGATTCATCCACTGGCACACAGGGCAACACATCCAGCAGGCACCAAGCACAAAATGGCTCCTCATGCCTGCCCTGCTAAATTCAAAGTTAGCCCAGGAAAAATACTCTGTGGAAAAGGACAAACCTTTACCAACTACAATAAGCAGCTGTGGAAATGTGGAAAAAGGCATATGCCTAGCAAATGAGTGTGCCAGTGCTGTGCCAAGCTCCACACTGCTTCTGCTCACTCCTATCTGCATCTGGTTTGCTCTTATATTTTCTATTTCTTTTATTATTATTTTAGAGATGTGTTTTGAATTTCATTCTGCTCAGAAATTAAGGCTTTGCAACACTGTACTGTTATAAGCACTGGTTTAATTATGTATGTAAATGTTAGCATTTCAGCCTGGATACCAGTGATATGGTCAAGGAAAAACACATGCACTCATGCCAACATGTAATTATGTTCAATGCTGTAAAATATAAAGAGGGGAAAATATCCCTATCACTACAGGTGGCTCAAAGGTACCATGGTGACAGACATGGCAATGACATGTAGCTATCCCAAACCACCCTTGGTATCCTATTCCATGTCTGTTTCCTTAGTTTGGTAAAATCAGCACTGGCATTTGTGTCAGGTAGCAGGTCCTGGAGAGGACCACATCCTACAGAAGTTTTGGTAGGAGATTGTACAGGCAGCTTTAACCAACCTCTCACAAAACCTGTTTTGGTCAGGATGACTGAAGACCAACTATGTTTATAGAGCTGCAAGATGCCCACTGTATTCCTTAATAAAAATTAGGCTTTTCATGCTGATGGAAAGAAAATCAGCTTTGGTGTGTAACAGAAAAAAATGGTTTGCTGGTTTTTGGAAGTTTTTATCTGTCCTTTGGAACATAGGAAGTCCTTTCCCAGGCTATTCTCTGCTACTAAGGGATTTAAGCCATCTTTGTGTGTGATTGGAAATACTGTAGATTAAGATTTATTGCAATTAATAAAATAAAGCCCTTTGAAGACAAGTCTCTGAATGCAAAGGTAGGAAAATGATCCAAAGAAAATGTATCCAGCCTTGAAAGGGTTACATCCACTTTTCAAATCCAAATGGGGAGGGAATTCGAGGCGGGCTGTCGCTAAAGTGACAAGGCTCAACAAGGAGAATTTGCAAATAAATTTGACATATTTCTTCTTTTTTAGTTTTTAATCTGAAAAGATCAGTCAAATATGACTGGTTACTGGGGGGAGGGAAGGAGTGAGAGCAGAATTAAAGTGGAGAGATTGGAACCAAAATCATGCATGTCATGTTTTGACTGGTGAATTACTGCAGATATAAAAACATAACTGTGTATGTAAAAATAAATCTTAAACACATAGGGACCTAAAGATTACACATTCAGCTGACAAAGTTTAAGGATATAGAAGAATCATATATGACACCTGATAATTGTCAACATAAATAGCAGTAATTAACCATAAAAGATTGTCATAATTGCGAGTGCCCTTGTTTACTCAAAATAAAACACTAGTTGCAAGCAAAAAACCTGTAATTTTAGGTTTCTTCTTTCCCATTAACCTTCAAGCCTGCTGGTCTGTGTCTTCTCTCTATTTTATCCCTCTGGAATCATGATCTAAGGTGGTGAATAGAAGGCTGTAGTGCTGCTTGGGAAAGCATATGTACAGTCAGCCTTGGGATTGTTTTTGGTTATGTTGCAAGTACCTCTCCAGCCACAGTGTGGCCTGAGCAGTTCATTCTCTTGCCCTGGTGGTGGTACAGAGCTGCCAGAGCTGTGTCAGATTCATGGTCTCTGGGTAAAGCTGCACCCACTCTCACCCCCTTTCTTACCTGTCCCCCTTTCCAAGTGGCAGGTCCCTGCTTTGCTTTGCACACGAGCTGGGATTTGGGCAGTTTCTGGAGTCTCTAAGAGCCATGGTGCTAGAGAGGGGTAACTGAGCAATGCTTGCATCAGGCAGTAAATGCTTCCTGCATAACTAGACTCAGTTTGCCCATAAGTGCACTGCATTTCAGGAACTGGATCTCCAACCATGAGGGTTTTTACACAGCACAGGAGCCTGGGCATCCAGTGTCCCTACACACCAGGATGGCATCTGCCTGCAGCAGGGTCCAGCTCACAGCCTAGGTCAGCTGTACTTGCTGGAAACATGTTTTTTCTGTCCACACCCCACTTTTCCCTTCCTGTAGGATGAGCATGTTAACTGATCACACTTTTAACAAAGAAGTGTTGTCTTCTGCCACCACCTATGTAACCACAAAAGTGGTGGCAATATTTTCCATGTAGGCTTTATGCTTGATCCACTCTCCTCCTTTTAACTCCCTTCTGGTCAAAGTCCATAGAAGGATTTTGTGTGCCTCCACAAGGAGGCATTCAGAAGAACTCACAGTGTTCATTAATAAAGCCCAAAATATAGAGAGAGTCATAAATGCTATTAAATCAAGGAGTGTTGCTAATAATGAAGGCTACAGTGTCAGCATTCTTATGAGGATGTAAATGGTAAATACAAAGGGGTGGAAGATAAATGCCTCTAACATGGGAGTAAGATTAAACAACCACTTTGTCCCTGCTTAAAGCTACACCAATAAGCAAAAGCATAGATCATGTTGCACTTCTATTAAAAATTATGTCAGTAGTTAGAGTCAATCAGGAGGAGATTTCCAGATGATTTGCCCATGAGAACGATTTTGGTTACCTTTGAAATGGTTATTAGACTGCCAATGCTATTAAAGAGAGATGTTAGGGGAAAAAAGCAAGAGCAGACAAGCTTTTCTAAACTGTCATCTGTGATTTACCCTTCCTTCTCCAAAGCTGAAAGACTCCCTTTCCATTGTTCTACCAACCCAGCAATCTTCTGGCATTTCATACTGGAGTCCTTTATATTCATCAGGAGGTTGATGGATGGGCAATAAGAATGGATAGATGGGAGTGGAAAACTCAAAATTAAAATCCCCAGAGTGGCAAGATGCCCAAGAGATTTATTTTTTCTTCTGTCATCCCCTCAACTGAATTTCTTTTTGTGCCTGATTATTGATTTCTGGAGCAGTTAATGGTGTAATTTACTTTGCAAGTTGCAATTACTTCTGATCATTCATTTTTCTTTCTATCTGTTCATTAGCTAAAGCAGGAGACTGTTTGATCCCAAACAATCTTCCCCACAACAAAATGGCATACAGTGGACTTTGGTGTGGTCCTGCAAGACACTGAGCTTTTGATTATTATAGTAGGCAACTGTGTTTGTAATTTTGCAAAAGTTGGCCCTGCACTGTAAAAAAAAGATACATTGCAATATTATTCTGTAGGCCCAATCCATCACAAATTAGGGATAACTCCACTGATGGAAGTTGTAAACAGAGATGTTAACTAGCACATGTGAGATCAGAATTGGGTCTGCTTTATTTGCATCACATTCCCGGAATCCCTATTTCAATTCTCTTTGTCCAGTCTGCTAAAATTAGTTTGCTGCAACAGAGTTGCAAATTACAGGGAGCTGTGATGAGTGCTCTCCTTCCCAAGAGGGACTGATTATGCCTGCACAATGAGGAAGGGACCAGCACATTCCTTGTGGCATTGTAGAGATGCAAGCCTTGCCGAGGAACCATTGTGTATTTTTTTCCAGCATAATGTATTGCCAATGCCATTATTAATAAGTTATCCTGTACTAGATGTACCTTTGGGTTTGGTATTTGTTATTTTATATTCTGTCATATTATTTGGGCATTTAACAATAATAACAAGTAAAGGATGCAGATTGGAGACAAAAATAGAAGTATTAAACCACCCCCCCCAAGATATGCATGTATTCTTATGGAATTCATGCATTTTCAGCTAGACTGTTTGTGTTCTTTCTATGTAACATCAAAACTGTGGTGTGCACAATTACTGCACAAATCCAAAATGCCTCAAGTGAGAAATGGAACATGACTGGCTAGAGAGCATGTCTGACATATGGGACAGAGATTTTCTGATCTCCAGGAAGAGAAAATTTCAGCTAGAATGTTGCTTTCATGCACTGAGACATTACAAATATGTTTTGAATATGGAGAGACACACATATGCCCATGCACATGTATGCATACAAATGTAAAATAGAAATGTGTATGGATTTGTGAAATCAGAACAGAACAATAAAACCTATGACTATCAGAACTCAGGAACCTGCTATCTTGTGTTTTATTGTTTAAATGTAATCCAAAAGAGCAGGATAATGTACAAAATATTCCATGAAAATGTTCTCAGTCCCTGGCATGCATTACTCTACTGAACTAATTGATGGAGTGCCCAATGCTGTTTGCACTTAACTCATGAGTGGCTCTGTTGGCCTGGAAGGAGCCCTCATTCCCCTGCTGCCACACTGTGAAGCTCATTGAACTCACATTGGAGTTCCACTGCTGTTTGTGACAATGGAATTTACCCTGGAATCTCCTGTTTCATTAACTTGAAATCACTAATACCAGTCTTTCAATAGCTTAAAGAGGCAAGAATCTTTTATGGATTTTAATGCCTGGGAGAAAGAATGAAATGAGGAATTTCCACTGAGTGTCCTGATAAATGTCACTTCTCCCTGCAATGCTGGAAGGGATCAGAAGAGGATATCTGAGCAGAGAGCAGTGCCTCTGAGCACAGGAAGACTGTTGTGAGCCTGGGTTACAAAGGAAATGCCATTTCTGGAGAGCAGCATTTCCTGCCATAATGTTGCAATGATAATATGCTGAGAAAAACATGTTTAGGTATTATTTTGAGAATTAATTTTGAACCAGGCAAAATGAAGCACAGGGAGGGTGTCTGCAGGAGGAATTTTTGTTATTCCAGCACAGGGACAAATGCTACAGCAAAAGTGAATGACAGGAACTTCAAGGCAGCTTTGAGCAAATCCTTCAGACAACTTGTCTGTTGAGGGCTTCTCCAACATTTGTCTCCCACCAGGTAGGGATATTAATGACTTCAAGCACAAACCAAATTTGTGCTGCCAACTTTGTCACTCGGGTTCCTTTATTCAGGAAATATGGCAAGCAGAAAGCAATGCACTGTTGTGCTGCAAAGCATGGACACTGTGGGGTTCAGCCACCAGAGAGACTGAGTCTAAAGACTTTGAGTCAGATTCCTTTTTATTTATTTAATCATCCCCTTGGGTTTAATATCCCAGATATTTTTTCTTTACACCGGGTACACATTTATTTGGCATTTAACACATATCTTTTATTAGTTTTCTGTCCTTCATTATATCCCTATCACACCTCCCCACTCAATCTATTACAGCTTTTTCATTTTAAAGAGCTAATAAATAGTTAGTCTGAAGCCACAAAGTGGTTATCTCAGTGACAGCATCACATCTGGGCTTCCCTTCCTCTTGGTGTATTCACTGGACAACCAAACACTGTTTGGTTTTCTATTTTGCAGTCAAAATAAACTGGCTCACCTCGGTGATTCCAGCATGTCATGTTAGAATGCTGTCCTTCATCTGCACAGTTTCCTTCATCTCTGCAACCTCAGATGAGGGGCACAAAGGATAAACTGAGCTGCTCTTGCTGCTTCCTTTGCAGGGCTCTCTCACTTGTACAGAGGTGAGATCCCAGTGCAGAGGATGCTGCTGCCAGGGGACTGGGAGGGGTTGGCAGATGCAAAACCATCCCCAGAATCTCAATTCACCTGGAAGATTCATGTGCTTCCACTCTGGACAATCCCACCTGCTGTGTTCCTGTTTATCCAGCTGTTTGTGCCTGGATTTTTGACTTTGAATGTCAATGGGCCATGGGCACTATCCTGGAGTCAGGTCTTTATTCCCTACAAATGCATCCTCCTTGTGCTGTTTTGTCTTCAGCTGTATGAAAATGTAAATGAACTAATTTCTAATTGCTTTAAGGCAGGCTTTAGAATTGTGAAAAATACAGATAAAAGCTGTTATGTGAAAACCTGCAGACAGGTTTGTCACTTAGCCCACAGCCTTTCCCACTGGCCACCTGCTCAGGGCAGAGGGTGCAGCATTTCCTCACCAAGGGGCATCCACAGTGCCAGCAGAGAGCAACAGAGAAAGAAGCAAAAGTATTTGTGCTGATGAGGACAGAGTTGCCAGGTCCTCAACTGGTAAACTAGATGCTGCAATGGAGGTGCCCCACTCTGCAGAAAGGCAGAAAGTGTTTGCCAGGCTCCACATGACAACTCTGAGAAGTGGAATAGAGAGCAAAAGTCTGTGGCTGATCTTGCTGAATGGGACAGATGGAAACTCTTGCCAAAAATAGCTTTGCTAGAAGTAGAACACATGGTAAATTGCATTAATTTTAATAATTGCTTTTTATGCTTTGATAAAAACTGGCAAAGAGCTAAAGGATCCTCTACCCAAGATAATTAGCATAGTTCTCCTTGACTGCTCCCCTTTAAAGAGAATGCTGTTTTGAGGCTCTCATGGCTCACAGAATTAGGAAGGATGAGGCTGCCCACTTGTGCCAGGAAAGCAGAGTGCTCAGTAGTGTGTGAGACCCACCAAAAAAACAGTTTAGCTGCTATACATCAAGTAGCTTGAGGCCATTAAAGCAGCCTTGAGTCTGCAGTCTGACAACATCCAACAGCTCTCTAGCCACAGGTCTTGCAGAATCACACTGAAGGTGAGCAGATCCACATTCTAAAAAAAACATCAGCAACCACCTTCTTCTGAAAGAAAGGGCAAATTTTAATTTGTTTGGTTTGTTTTTGTTTTTGTTTTTTGTTTTTTGTTTGTGGGTTTTTTTGTTTGGTTTTTTTTTGTTTGGGTTTTTTTTTTTGTCTTTTTTTTTTGGGGGGGGGGTGTTTTTTTTTGTTTTTCAGAACACACAGGATTTCCTAACTGCTGTAGGAGAAAGGGAACAGGCACCTCCTTTGCCCCCTGCAAACAGGATTGTTGGCTACCACAGTGCCAGGTAGAACTGTCCATCTATCACAGGAAAAGGGATAACAGGAAGACCATGTCTGTACCACTGCTTCTTACCCCAGTCATTGGTCAATTGCTTGACTTGAAAACAAATTCTCATACCAAAGTAATCTCCTCCAACAATGCTGCTGGATGCAGAGTCAGACAGCACCAGCACCCCATTTACTCCAGCCATCTCACCATCTTATCTGCATTGGTTTAGTCTTCTGCCCAGCTATAGTGAAACCAAAACACAGAGCTCCAGCTGCTGGCAGTGTCCAGGCCAGTGAAACAGAATTGGCTTCTAATTGATGTTGTTAATAGAGGACATCTGCTGTTCAAACAGCTCTGAAGTAATATTTAATTACCTGGGGGATTCTGAAGTCATCAATGCCTGCATTTCTGTCCAGTTCTCAGGAAAACACAATAGATTTCTTACTCAGGTGCTATACATTTTTGTATGAATGAAATGTATTATCTTTTACAGCTAAAAAGTGTGCTTGTCAGTCCAGGTCAGAGTCAGTCCAAGATACAGTCACAAACCTGTCAGAGTCAGGAATGCAAGAGTTCAATGGCTAGGAGTGGTATTTGTTTCTGTTGGATTAAGGAAGCTCACTGGAACTGCTGTTTCGTCCCCAAAAGAGCGCTCTGGGACTGCAGCTGGGTGGGGTTGATTTTCTTCTTCCTGCCAGGGCCAAGCTCAGGCAAAGAGACAGGATTTGTGCCACATGAGAGCAGCCAGGGCAGCTCTGAGTATGTGATAGAAATGCATAAATACAGAAATATAAATGTGTCTGCATGCAACTAATATCCCAAAAGGACACTTGAGCTAAACGTGGGTTGCTTGGGAGTGTGAGTTGGATGCACTGAGTACTGATTGTTAGAAGTCCTTGGGCAGATAGACTGAAAAATCCTTTTAATTCAGGCGTTCTCCAGCCACAGGGATTGTAGAAGTGAGCAAACTCGTTCCTGTGCAGGGGCCTGCTCCCTCACATGCAGGATGGTTTGGCTTTTTCCTTCCCAAGCCAGAAGCGAAGCGCACGGGCAGGAGCTCAGCAGGGCCAGAGGGATGCTGGCACCCAGGAGGGAGGCAGCTGCTGGCTGGCAGGTTTGTGCTGCAGTGCTCAGAGCAGGGTTGGCACCAGAAGCAAGAGCTTCTGCATGCTGCTGCACCCCAAAATGCCTCCCTGCCTTCCCATGCCCTCTGCCTGCACCCCAAGGATCTGCTCCTCGAGCATGCACGTGCAGATTGTGCTACTGATGTTATTTGTATCCAGTAATCTTTAAAGCTCAGTGATTTAGATTGACAAATGTATTCTGATTTCCTAATATGTTTTCTTCACATCTTTGCTGTGTTTTTCCATAAGAATTATTCTGTTCAGCAGCTTGGGAAAAAACAATCAACAGCTAGAAGGTATATTCAACTTCAGAATTTTGCAGAGAATTATAATGCCTCTTCTTTTTTCTTTCCCCCCTCTGAAAAATGTATTTCTCGCTGTGTTTCCTCCATTGGCACTATCCTGTAGCTCTGTGTTTAACCTGATGTTCTGTCCCCACTCCTGTTTGTGTTATGTGTTTCTGTGAGGTTGGTCTGCCATGCTGATATTTTGCTCCCACTTTTTCCCTGCTGTGCTGTTGTTTAACAGCATCTCAACAGAGCATCTCAAAGGCTGATGTTTGCAACGTGCAAGTGCTCAGTGAAGCCCTCTTCAAACACAGCCCTCAGCTGAGAAACACCCTGAGAGGGGCACAGAACTGGGGAGAAGTGGACATACCTGAGCAAGCACTGCACAAGGGATGAGATATTCTGGAGCTGCTGGGCTGAAACATTTGACTGCATCACAGGCAGTAGATGAGGACAAATTTTTGACTTTTCTGCAAACCTGTGGGTTTTGACTGTAACTGAAGATGAATGTCTCAGTATGTCAGGAGATGAGAAATCTTAGAAACACCAACAGAATACCAAAAGTGCTGCAAGGAAACAGAGCTGATTCAGTTTCTTGCCTTACTTAGTAATCAAAGAAGTTGCTTTTGATAGCTTGCTTGTGAAAAAGGCTTTGTCATTTTTCTTCCAGAAATTAGCAGAATAAACTCCAGATTAAATTTGAAATCCTGTCAGAATGCCAAAACTATGCAGGGAGTGGGACAACTGTAAAAACTGTATTTTAGGACTGATTAGGGGAGACCAAGCCCCCAGCTTTGTCATGGTTTAATCAAAGCCACCTGCCTGTGCTCATAGGTCCCAGATTTTTGAAGTCTGCCCAAGAAAGTGCTATTACACCCATACTGGTTGAGTTGAACAGGTTTGAGTGATGGCAGACAAGTCATTCTGCAGTGGATAATTAAAAGGATTACATACTGGTACAGAAGGAGTTTGCATGATGAGTGAGCTTTGCTATCTGGGAGCTATTTCCAGCATGATGGATACAAAGTTATCTGAGCATGCTAGACAGAAAATTCTCTTTTTAATCCATTATATGAATAGGCTAGATTGTTTTTAGAGATGGTGCCTAAATTTCTGTTTAGAGCCAAGTCTTTAGAGAGGGGCAGATTTTACCTGTAAGATCAGGATGGATGTAGACTTTCTGTTTAGGAGGAAAGATCCAGACACAGAGCACTGCTTTGTGCCTAATCCCATTCAAAGATTCTTCACAGTCATCCAGGTCTTGTGGCCAATTCAAAAAGGGAAGAGGGGGAAGAAGAGAGACCAAGACCTGCCTGGTAGAAGGCTCTCTGCTGACAGGGATTGGCTGCAGAAGGAAAGCCTGTTTGGTACCAGTATAAAAAAGTTATTAGGAATTTCTTCTGGACCTGAGTGCTGAAACTTCCATGCCCAACAGCCAAAAGAGAACTAAGATTCTCCATATGCTAAAAATCATAATGCATAATGCATAATTTCCAAAACATTTTAGAAAGGCCAAGCTGCAGAGAACTGAACAAATCCAGATTCAAACCTTCCTTGCCTCAAATGTTCTAATCGTGCTCTCTGACCTCTGCTCCCTGGTTTATGTGCAAACCTCTGCTCTGAAAAATCGCTCACATTCTTTCTGAGCTGCACGCACCCATCCCAGCCCAGCTCCCTCCCTGAGTGCACCCCGCTGTAACCCAGGAATGTAGTGCCAGCTCACAGCTGAGTCTGCATTTCCTGCTGCCCATCTGCAGGAGCATGAAGGGGAGGTCACTTCCCAGGCTGCCTGAAAGGGGCATTGTCACTGATGGAAAGAAGAATACAACATCCATACCAGAATACCAAATCTCAGATTAAAGCATGTTGTACTTACAGAAGCACTTTTACATACTTTGCCCAGAAGGAAAGTTCACAAGAAGTCTGCCAGGCTTTTGGAATCATGAGGGACAAGCTCTGTGAAACAAGGGCAGAGGATTGCCACTGTCATGCTATTAGACCTTTCCAGACTCCCACATAAGAGCCTTGGCTTTCAGAAATGTGGAAATACTTCTTTTTTCCACAGACCTTGGATACAGAGGAGCTCACCTGAGGAGCCCTCAGTGCCCAGTCCTTGCAGAAGCAATGGCAGGCAGGGCACCCCCTGGGGCAGGCTGTCCCTCTGCCCCTGCACAGGGCACCACACTCCCTGTCCTGGCCCTGAAAGTTTATTTCTTTTCATAATACCTTGCAAGTCCCATCAGTCCACCTTCATCCCTCCCTTCAGAAGTTTGAGCCTTTGCCCTGGGTTTACTAAACCCCTTATTTTTGGGGTGTTACCACCTGACTCCTAAGCCAGGTTGGGGAGCAGCCACTTCTTGAGGTCTCTGTGCAATGTGGTGAGTTCAGCCTTGAAGGCAGATGAGCCTTCTTGCTGGCAGAAAAACTGAAATGGAAAATATTGTCTGGATGAGACTTACTCTGAACAGAACACGAGCATTGTCTACTCAATCACACTTGAATTTTTTGATCATTGGTGCTACAGGTTACAAACACGTCTTCCATCCTCCTGGAATAGCCACCAGACAACTTGGTGAGAGTGAGGTGAGAAGGGGGAAGGTAGAAAGTCCTGTCAGCTAAAAAAGCTAAGGCATGAGGCAGAGCAAATGTCCTTTGTGTTTCATCAGCAGTTTTGCACCAAATTAGGCCTGATGGCTGTTACCTGGACAATGGTCTTGCATGATGCCATCAGCCACACTTCAACCTAAATTCTGGGTAACCCTTATTAGCAGAGTGAGCTCCTGTAGTGGCTGCTGACATCTTCTTCTGTCTCCTGTAGTGTCAGGTTCCAGCAAATTGAGGCACTGCAAAACCTTGAAGACAGGAGCTGCAATCTCTGTGAAAAAGTTTAGAATTTGGGCCTAATTTTATTTTCCTTTGTGGTAAGAAATGTCTGCAGTGGCACCTGCAACCAGGAGAGCAGGTCTGAGTGAAAAAGGACATTCCTTTTCTTCTTCTATAGGGTCAATAATGAAAAATGACATTAAACAAAGAGAAGGTAGTAAAACAGCTGATTTGAAATGTGTAATAGATGTGTGATCTTCTTAAAAATCCCACAGGAACTGATTATCTCAGTTTACAACTATTTTAAGACAAAATGCAAAAAAATGATGAGTCTGGCCCTAACCATCACTTTAGAGGGGGATTATTGATATTGTTTCATAGGAAGTGGTGAATTACTAAAAAGCTGTCTCCATGTCTGTGCTGCTGTGATTACTCCCAATTACTGTCACTCACTCTTCTAGGGGATTTCTCACTGCTGTGTTTGCAGGGCAGTCTCCTCTTGCTGCTGTCCTGGGAATGCTGGTCTTGGAGCAGGGCTGGGCCACTGGACAGGCTTTGCACAGGTGGGGATGTTTGAAGGGGGGTGGGCCCCATCTCCTTTCACTGCTATCCCCCAGCATCCAGCCCCTCCTTTGTTTGCCCTGAGCCTAATGACAGCTCTGTCCTTTCATTCCCCACTCCAGGGGCCCAGTGGATGCAGGGAAGGAGCCTCAGCAGAGTGGTGGGTGGCACTGGATCTTCCATTTTGTGTCCTTGCACTTAATCCTGGCCAGACTGAACTGTCCATCCCAGCAGAGTCTCTGCAGTTGTGAGAGGGAGTGGGCTCTGCAGCAGCTCTTCTGGCTTGGGCTGGGCTCCCCTGGTGCCATCTGCTAATCACCTCCTTCCTCCTGTCACAGCTTTTTCCTCCCTTCCCCTGTTGTTGGCTTGAGGAACTCCCGTTAACCTTGCTCATTTCAATACTATCAAAAAATTGGCTTGAGACTCCTCCAGTTATTCACCTTGTCTTATTTCTTCCAGTGTCCAAAACCCATGGGAAGGGGGGAAAGGAGAAGTTTAAGACTGAGACCAGCTTTCCTCTGTGGTTGTTACAATGCACCTCCCTGAAGACTCGTGCTCACAGGGGTGTGAAGACCTTTGTGTCTTGTGATACACCACAAGTGGCTCCTGCCACCGAGTCCTCTCTCCCCCTGAGGCAAGCCCACCCTGGGGATGGCAGCAGCCCTACTTGCTGGCTTTGAAGCTCCCTTGCTGTGGCAGAGGCTTACCTTGCAGACACAGCCCTGTGCCTGGCTCCAGGGCTCCTGCACCCCCTCCTTGTCTGCTGTGATGGGTGGCAACCTCTCACGTGTGCCAGTGACATCCCAGTGCTGGCATCACCTTGGCTAGGCTGGGCACCTCAGGAAGTAGGAGTAGTGCACCATGGAACTGCAAATAACTACTGCGGAAATGCAGCTTTATTTTCTGTTTTCATCTGTATCTGATGCATTCTAACTGAAAATGAGATTCATGCTTTGGAATGGGAACAAAACTCAGTCTTCTCTTCACTTTTTATCTTTTTTTTCAAAAACCCAGATCCTCATTCCCTGGACACTCTCCATAGTTTTGGGAAGATCTGGGCGTTGAAGGGACAGAAGCAGTTTGACCCATCCTTCCCTCATAGATTCAGACTTTTATACCGAGTCTGTTATTAATGACAATAAAACAGCAAAACCCAAGTATTTGCCATTATTGGGGGATTGTTTTGCACTTACCAATGTGGCTTCTCTGCTAAGGACTCTTTCTAAGAAAAAAGATTCACTGACTCACCAGGGAGACCCATGTGCAGGTCCTGAGGACCTTGGAGCAGCACCCTCCTGCACTGAGAGGAGCTGGGTTCAATGCCCACTGCCTGGTGTGCATTTATTTTTGCAGTATTTGCCTCTTACCTTTCATATTCCAGAGGGCCTGTGAGCTTCACAAGCACACAAAGAATCCCAGGGCTGTACTTGCTGCCCTTGCAATCCCTACGCCAAACCAAACCTTCCTCCTTCTACTTGTCCCCCTGAAAAATCCTTATCACCTGCTAAGCTTTCCCTTCCTCTAAGGCTGTTGAGTGTGTTTATCAACCTGCACCTCCACTCTTGCTTTCCCCAGGGTCCTCTGGTTCCATTTCTGCCTTGTAAGCTCCCAGGCTGCTGTAAAAAGAGATGGCAGAGCCAGGCTGGGATGTCCAGCAGTGTTTGTTTGCAGTGGCACCTCATAGGTATTCAGGCTGCTCTCCTCCTTGCTGATGAGCCTCATCTACAGAGTTTTCCTGCATAAAAAACTGCACATGTCAGAGGGGAAAGACAAATGACGATAGCAATAATGTAGAAGAACATCCTCTGAACATCTGAGAGGGCTGAATCATGAACCACTTTTATCAAGGCATACAAGAGGCTCTTAAACATTAGCTGCTGCTTATAAATAATATTGGTATGTTAAATACACACATTTTTTCACAGTTTTATAAAGCGAGTGATCTCCATTTGCTTTCAACTGGAAATCATAAAGTAAAAATCAATGAGCTTATATCAAGCTTATATTATGGTCCTTGAAGAGCCAACTGACTCTATAAAAATGACTGTTTTCTAACGAAGATATAATTAATTGGATTGATTTGGCAAAGTTTAAGTGCCTTGTCATATTTTGACTGCTATGCAGCGCTTATTGATTTTATAGAACACCCTGTAGATAAATGTAATGATTAATTTCATTTGGTTTACAAGAACAGAAAACTTCTATGCAAAACTGGATGTGCTGTTCTATTTTTATTAACTGCCTGTACCTGGGAGGAGCATGGGTCTAGCTGTGGAGCTATACCAGGTGGCCTGGCCTTCCCTGCTTTCTTATTAACTCCAAAGAAATTCCATTTTTCTCCCAAACCCATGGGGTTTGTAATTTGAAGGACTTCAGAGAGAGCATTTTTCAATATTTATCAATTGAGTGTTTCTGTTTTCTTTTCTAAAATAAGGAATGGTAAGTTTTAGTCCACGTTGCCTGGTTTGCAAAGCCACCAAGCCAGGCCCAGATCATGAACCCACTTCTGAGTGCTTGCCTCGGGTGGAGAAGGTGGCTGCAGGCTCCGGGTCCGGAGCCCCCCGTGCCTGGGCCCTGCTCCTCCCCGCTCTGCCCCAGCAGCCGCAGCCCCACGGAGCCTCTCCCAGGCAGAGCTGCAGAGGAGCATCCCTGCCCTCCCAGCCAGCCCGGCCAGGCCAGCTGGGGGGCTCCAAAGGGAGCCAGCCAGGGCTGTGATCCCCTCCACACACACAGCGGGGCTCGGCTTGGTGCACAGTCCTTGGAGCTGTTTTTCCCGAGGCTTTGGGGCTATTTTTAGCCATGGCTACAGCACTCGGTGCCACATGGCTGCCTCTGAATTATTTGGTTGCTTAATTGGCGGAGTAAATTGATGTAAAAGCAAAGCGAGGGGAAAGGAAATACCAGCAGCCTCCCCGGGGACACCCTGCCAGCTGGGGGTGACAGTCGTGCGCACTGTGAACTGTCTCGGCATGTTTTTGCACCAGCAGCACGGGGAATGGAAAGGATTTCAGGCCCCAGTTTTAGATCCGCTCCGGTGCTCCCTCCTCGCCTCTCCGGCTGTATTCGTGCCCCCACTGCTGGCACCGGCGGAAAGTGCATCCCGAGTGCTCCGGGCATCCTCCCTGGCTGCGCTGGAAGCTGGACCCCAGGCACACACGGTATCTGCAAGGTACCGGCATTGAAATCAAAGCTTTGATTTTTGTGTTTGCCCTCAGAGCGGATTAGTATTGAACGTCTGATCCACAAGGTGTTTAATGAGTCTCTGGGTATAAACTGGCAGAGCAGAAATCTTTTGAGTAGACTAAACTGACCAGAAATGAAAACAGGAAAGTCCTGTTGTACAGTCTGGATGGAAACTGCTAAAATCATATCCCAGGAACTACCCATGCACTGCATTCCTCCAAGTCAGTGCTCTCTTCCATTCCAAAACAAGATGCTCATTTCTATGTGATGTTGGGAAAACATGTGCCAGGCATGTTTGAGTAGCTCCATAAAATAAAGTATCTGGATTGATCTAAGAACAAAGAAGTGCCTGAGGATGCTCAAACCAGGCCACCAACAATTTGGTTTCTAAACCCCATTGCTGTGAGGGGGCAGTTGACAAGATCACCAGTTCTCCATGCACTGCTGTAACACCCTAAACTACACAACTGGAGGGCAAACAACATCCAGTATTAAAATCCACTGCCCTATATAGTCTGAGCCATCCAGACCCCAGCACGACCCACAGCCTCCACAGTGTTGCCCCCTCCCCAGCCGTGTTCTGTATTGCCCCAGACCAGCTCTTTGCTCTGCTCCCCTCTGGCTGCTCCTTGCCGAGGCACTGCCGTGGAGCCCCACAAGTGGCCCCTTCCTAGCCCCACAGGACTCTGTCCGTGGCACTTAGCTCCTGGGGAGTGGTGCTGAGCTGGGGCCATCCCCAGGGCAGGAGGTGTCCCTGTTCCTCAGTCTCTGCCTGGCAGTAGCTTCCTGTGGAAACTGCACTGCCAGCAGCCTGCAATTTCCACGCTGGCAAAGCAAAGATTAGCAAAACCACAAGGAGCATCACCCAGGCTGGGGCACAGGACAAGACTGCCTGGGGACCTGCAGGCTGGCCGCCCTGGGAGAGGGTGCCCCGTTTAGATAATTACTGAAACAGTGGGGTATTCAGCCCAGTGCTTGCAAGGCACCATCTGCAGGCAGGGCCCACCCCAGGCTGGAGGTGCAGCTTGTCTCCTGCCAGCACCCAGCTGGACACAGCCACGCTCCCACTGCTGCTTGTGTTGGGGGCCGCTGCAGGACCAGGCCATTTGAAACGTTACCTTGAATAACTGGGAATATCAGGCAAATTGTGAATGTACATCCAGCCTGGGGTGCATCACTGCTTGGCTGAGCACTGGCTGTACGCTGTATGCCAGTGCACAGGAGCAGGGCAGAGCAGCAGAGAGGCTCCTGCCAGCAGCAACGGAGCCAAGGTGAGGAGCGAGTGCCCTGGAAAAGCCACCTTCCCCAGTGCTTTGCCCCCAGGTGCACCTCACCACTAAAGCTGCCTCTGAACACGTCCATCAAGCCGCAGGGGTGACTCCTGTGACTGGTACTCGCGCAATTGCCGTGCTTCTTGATCTAAAAATATGGTTAAAATTTTGCTCTTGAGACACATTGTAAAAATGTCACTTTTCAGGGCTTTCTCACAGCAGGGATACGGTTCCTTGTGAGCTGTAACTCAGCTCCTGCTCCGGAGGGGACTGGAGTGGCAGTGCCTGCCTGAGGCACTCACAGGTGAGCTGGAAGGGGAAGCAGGAGCTCAGCTGTGCCAATGGCAGCAGCTCTGGCAGCAGCACTGGATAGAAACCAACCACAGAGATTCATAAATCACTGTTCTTTTCAGGCAAATTACTTCCCCTTAGGTAAGAGGAAACAAAGTACCCAGGAGGGGAAGAAAGTCTAACTTTTGGGAGGTTATCATGGTTTCATCCCAGAACACCTGCCAACCCTGGTGTCAGTGCAAGGTAACCAGCACATGGCATGAATCTGAGAGTATAAAAGATGTGTCATTACAAGAAGGAGTAGGAGGAAAATAAAGCAAGTTGACAGCTCACATCCTGTGCCATAATCCTAGAAATTGTTAATATTTACAAAATTAACAACTAATATAACCGATGACAATCTCACTCCTCCTGGTTGTCATGAGGATATTAACAGTTACCACCCGCTACAAACTGGAAATATTCCCCGTCTCTGCAGCTCCTGCTGCTCAGCAAGCGTGGGGATGGCACAGACTTGGCCTCCCAGCTTTCCTACCAGCCCCAAGCCATGAGCCAGTGTGGAACACCCAAGCACTGCTGGAGCTGGAAATGCCTCCTGACCTCACTCTGCTTCCTGGGAGCAGACGGTGAGGCAGAACAGGAAATTTTTTCTCTCCCCAGCTTTTCCAGAAGCCCAGGATCCAGCCCCATACAGTGATGGTGGGGAGAGCCCAGAGGAAGAGGATGGGGAGTACAGACAGTGCTGAAGGGAGGAGAGGCAAGGGCCACACTGGCTTGGATCATGCCGTGGAACAAGCTGGCAGTTCAGGAGAGACTCCAATACTGCTGCTGTGAATTGCCAGCTGTAAGGATGAAAGCTAATTGATAAGCAGATGCTACTGCCATTTCCTTAATATGAAACACCTGACTAAACCCAAAATAGAGGTGCTTGAACACCAGTGACTCCATAGGAAACTTATTCCTGGACTAGAAATCACAAAAAGGTGAAATTTTAAAATCACAGTTGCTGTTCCTCACATATTTTTTAAGTAAGAGAGCAAGAGCAGTGCCCATTTTCTCGGAACTGAGATTTTTTTTTAATATAACTGTTACCTGTCCATCAAGAGGACTGCAGGAGGCAATACAGGGTTGACACTGTTAAGTACAAGAAAATTGTGGATGGTGCCTGCACAAGCAAGTTTTCTGGTTTCATTTTCCTCTACCCTTAGCAAGGAACATTAGTTCCCCAAGCCACTCTTTGCACAGGTACAGCATGTCAGGTTTATGGTAATTTTAACAGGTTTCCTCTGTCAGGGTGTATAGCACACAAAAACTTTGCCATACTCTTTCCAGTTCACCATATGCAAAATCAAAACAGAATTACCAGCGTAACTGTCTTCAAAGTGCTCCCAGGTATAGGAGCTCTTTTACAGGAAAGCTGTAAAAAAGTGAATTTTCTCTTCACCGGAATAATTTTGTCCCCTCGCAGGGACATGCAGTTGGTTGTATGAGAGGCTGGCCCAAAGAGGCAACCTGAACAAGTGACCCTGAATGAATGAATGGATGGCAAAGATGCCCTCTTCAAGGAAACCAGAGATCAGGGGTCTCATTTTCAGTTTGGCCAGTGAAACAATACTGATCCGTGGAGCAAAGAGCAGCTTTCCCAGAGCTGGCACAGCACAGGTGCTCACCTGGATGCAGCAAGTGAGGACTCATTGGAAGGGGCCTCAGTTTGATGGATCCTCTGGAGAAATGACCATGGGGATCATCATGAGCTGCACTGTTCATTAAGTGGTTCACTACAGTAAGATACAGCAACTCCTTTCCTTGAGTACAATGGGGAAATGTGACCCAGTAAAATATAGCATTGTTTTTAAATATTAAAATAGGAATGACCTTAGAGAACAGATGCATAAAATCCTCATACTCACATGAAAACTGTTGTGTAGTTTGCTCTAAGAAGCTGGCACATTTTTAGAAACACTAAAACCTCAGCACATTACATCCCAGATAGTTTGCCTTTCTTTCCCTTGTCTTTTATTCTGCCCTGAACCTCTGAAGAGCATTCCTTTAAAACCCATTTTGTTTTCTGTTTGTAAAGCTTTATGCATTTCAGGTTTTCATCATCTTCTCAGATCATTATCTTACTTTTTCATCTTTCTTTTCAAGAAACTTCTTTCCTCCTGCCCCCCATCTGGCACCACATTCAGTATAGCACTTCTCCCTTTAGGATTTCTTTTATCCTTCTCATCTTTATGCCTTTCACTTACTCTTCCCCAGGCCCTTCACTCCTGCTTTTGCTTGTCAAAACTGTGTTTCTTCCTCCTTCATGAGGGAAGAAGTAGGAAGGTTGGGTGGATTTTTTTGCTATGAGCACACAAGAATGCTCCAATCAATACTTTGCAATCCTACAGAGGAGAGCTTGCATGACTCTTCCAACACTTTCAAAATTTGCAACTGCAGTTAATGGAAGTCTGACTAATGCTTGAAAACCATAAGCTTATTTTAAAGCAGTACTGTAGCTTCCCACCAATACCATCATCAGGCCTTCCCCAACAAGCTTTGAATTTTACATTAGAGACACTACCCCATGTTTTGAAACACTCCTCTAGCAACTTCTTTTTCCTAAATCCCTGGACACAGAATGGGAGATGGACACAGTCTCGCACATCACCTGAACCTTCAGCTCTGTCTGGATTTCTGTTCAAACCAAAGGAAAGCTGCACTGCCACCCCACTCACAGAAAGCCATGTCTGTGTGTACCCAGGGAGACTTTGGAAGACTGGTGAATCCACTTCAGCTGGAAGTGAGTGTATGCAAAATGTCTCCGAGTCTCAAAGCAGGTGTCTGGCATCTGTCAGGAGAGCCGTGGTGCAGCCCTGAGGAAGTGCCCTCTTCCAGGGTTGAGGTAGCATTCAGTTCCATGGAAGGATCCAGAGTCTCTTCACCCCTTTCTGGTAGATGTGCCCTTGCTATTTATTTTGCTCCAAAACCAATTTGCAATAGTAGTTTGGGGATCTTCTGACATTTCATTGACATTTCTTCAGGACTTTTTGTAGCATGATTATTATTGTCAGTAGGCCCTCTCACGTGTTGATCCCTACACATTTAATTGTGTGCACTCCAGATGGGGCACAGTTTTTGCTGTGTATTCATAACATGCATTCAACCTAGCACCTTCACGGGCCTGTTTCAGTTGGACCTGTTCCCTAGGAAGATCACTTAAGAGGTCTGGAAAATCCTCTGCAGAGCTTGCAACAGATAGAATTGACTGTTCCTGACAAGTCTACCATTTTTACTGTTCTCCATCTGCCTACCAAGACTGCCTCATTCTTCTGAAGTACTGAAGACCACTTAAAGTGTGTCTGAAGCTTGACGCCAACTTCTTAGCTCTGCTTGCCAATTAAAAAAAAAAAAAATCTGTTGCAAAATATATGTCAATACATTTATTCCCAGACTAAGGCAACCATGTTACCTAAATGCTGGGGCAATCCTAAATGCACTCGAGAGACTGGTGCCGGTAACAGAAACTTCAGATTGGCTTTTGCAGAAGGCATCACTTGTAGCATGAGATATTTAAAACCTTTTCTTTTCCCACTGAACAAACAGGCCTGTCTCAGCAGTCTGGGCAAGCTTCCCAGCTTGCTGGCCGGATGGGACGGCAGCCGACACTCAGCAATGGGCTGCTCGGGTATGAAATTCACTCAGTTGGAAATCAAGGGCAGGAAGGTCTTGACACAAGTGATCCAGGTATGAATATCTGCTCTTGTACCCTAAGTTTCCTTGTTGGGTTTTGCTCTCCTAAGAATAAAATTATTTGGGAAACACTGTCTGCAGATTTTAGGCATTTCTTCTCCATTGGTAAAACCTGAAGCTATTTGAGCTGTTAAACTGTTTGCAGCTTCTGAGCTTGGTTGTGGTGCCAGCTTTGTATAGATAAATATAGAACTTGTGGCATTTTCAAAAGCCATTTGGAATAGCTCTTCAGTATAAGCACTTTAAGCAGAGATTAAACACATTATTTGGGTTTTCTGCCTAAAGAAAAAAAAAACCAACCACTTGAAAAATTGGCAGAAGTACCAGTTTCTTCAAATGACAAAGTTCTCTTCCCCAAACTGAGTCTGGCAATTGGCAGCTCTCTACAAAGACATTTTTTTCCTCTCTCCCCTCCCCTACTCCTTGATTTCAAAATAACCTTCAAGGCAAAAAGAGCAGTCCACAGCACCATAAAAAAAGAAAAAGAAACTGATTAAAATGTTGCTTGAACAGAATGCACTTTAACTAACTTGCATCAGATAAAACGCTACCACATTCCTACAGAAGAAATCACTGTATTACAGGAAACTGGACACACACATTCCTCAAGGAATTTCCTATTCAGAAGTCCTACTGAAGAAACTGAACAACAATACAAATGAAGAGCTTTATTAAAATCACTTGGAATATCCTATGAAATTTAATATCGTATAATATAAGTGCAATCTCCCCTATATTAACAGGATGTGACACAAGTGAAGAGAGGACATTAATATACATATAAATAGAAAATCTAAAATATGTTTGACAGTGATACATTAAATGTCTACATAAATGTGACCATAGTTAGGAGCATATGTAATATTGTTTCCCTCTAGCAGTATCTTCTAAAGCATTATGCATAGTAAATTGCATTTAATTCTAACCCCTGCTTTCTTATACGTAATAAGAGATGTGTAGAAATATTGTAGGCACAAGCAAAAATAATGCAACAGATGTAAAACAGAGGCAGAAGCCAGGCACTTATTTGTTCTTGGCTGCCAGAGGTTTACGGCTGATCTTCTTTGACTTGTCATTGTTTTTCTTTGGAGGTTCAGGGTTCGCCTGCATGTGTCTGCCATAAAGACTGTAAGGAAAGGAGAAAAAAAAATTGTGATACAATCATTAAACACAGATTTTTACTCTGCAGAACATCAAACAAAGCACCTAGTTACTAGGGAAAAAAAGGTCTTTATTTTGTCTCAACACACTGAATTTTCTATTAGCTCTCAAGCTGCAGTCATTAACATTTGGTTTTTTGTGACTTTTCAGGGGAGTAACATCAGGGAAGAGCAGGCTTTTGGAGCAGTGAAGGAGCAATCAGTTTTGCCTTCAGAAACTAGCAACCTTTTTCTGCAGTTATGGGATTAAGGCGCGGAAGGCTGCAAGGATGTGTATTCAAGTAGACAATGACAGAAATTGGGTTGAACTGGAGAGATAGAGTGCCTGCTTAGAGCAAAGTGAGCATCATCCCTAACCAGAAAACCCAGGGGCTTGATAATGTGACAGAGAGCAATGGTGTCACAGCTGCCTTTGCTGCTCACACATGATTGATAGCACTGGGACAGATACCAACACATCAATGCCACATTAGTAAGTACCACTGATTAAATGTTGACAAAGTATCCTACAATTAAGACGGCTAGCATTTGCTGTGAAGCTAAATGGACTACATGGCTGAAAGGATCTTGCTAAATATCACATAGTAATTAATAGATAATTTATGAGTAATCCTGATTAGAATAAATTAAAAAGCTACCCAAAATAAACACAGCTCAAACTTAACTTCACTTATTGACATAAAGTGCTTTTTGAAGATGCATTTTGTTGATTTTGGTTGGGGTAATTTTCTTCATAGTGGCTGGTATGGAGCAGTGGTTTAAATTTGCACTGAAAACAGTGTTGAAAATGCAGGGATATTTAAGTTATTGCTGAGCAGGGTTTGCACAGAACCAAGGCCTTTTCTGCTCCTCATCCCACCACTGAGGGCACTGGGAGAGCACAAGTTGTTGGGAAGAGATGCAGCCAGGACAGATGACCCCAACTGACTCAAGGCGTATCCCAGACCACACCACATCCTGCTCATCATAGAAAGCTGGGAGAAGATGGAAGGGGGGATGTTTGGAATGATGATGTTTGTCCTCCCAAATCACAGTTGCATATGATCTTGGAGGTCAATTCCAACCTTTGTGATTCTGTGACTCTATTCTATTTACTATTCTAATTCTATGTCAGCAGACTAAAAGCTACCACCTGATTTGAGCTTTATGTTGCTGTATCTGGAAGATACTTCAACCCTGGCATTCCTGGACTGTGGAAGGGGATTAAAACTTCTTGTAAGGTGGGGTGAAGAGGCAGCGCTTGCTTTCACCTTCTCAGCAGCCAAAGTTTTACATCATACTGCTAAGCAAGCTGCTGTCAAGGTGTACTGTAGCCAAACAGCCTTGCTCAAGGAAAATACAACTGTAAACTATGACATTACTTCACCTTACTGAAATTTTATGTGTGCCATCACCTACTGTCAACAAGAGATCAGGTGGCATTTCCTGATCAAAGCAGAGAGCCCTGACCCTCTGCAATAACTACATGCTTCATATTTTTATTTTATTTCTGAAGAGACAGAGCTCCAGCAGCACAAGGCTGCATTTTATCCAAGTACACAGTATGTGTATTAATCAAATACACATCCTAAATAACTCCTGTTTTGGAAGGTGTTAAGTGAGTTGAGCGACGGAGTCTATGGAAGGAGATGGTTCAGTATTATGAAAAGCTATCACAGCAGAAGAGCACAGAAGTGACATTCAAGGAGGTTGTGCCATCAGAAACTGACCCAGGATAGAAGAAGCCAGGGAAAAAGCAGCATCCTGTTCTGAATGATATGCAGTGCAGCATTTGAACCACTTTCAGCAGCAGTTTTGTAACTCTCAGAAGATAGCACTACTTAGGTAAATAAAAAATTGACCTTTAAGCTGGTTTTTGGCTTTTTTGAAGTCCCTATTTGGGACTTTAGGCACTGATTAACAGAGAATCCAGTGATCCACTGTATCTGAACACAAAAATCCTTTGTGGATGGGAACAGAAGTCTCCTATCACTGTCCTGTGTTCCACATCCTGCTGCCCCACAGCTCCTTTGCCCTGTTAGTGCCTACCCAAAGAGGCCTGAGACAGCTTAAGTGGTTGTAAAGTGTTACACACCCTCCTTTTGCTCAAGTTGGTTTAGGCTCCTCCTTTTTGCTTTGGAAGCTTTATATAAGTTTCTCTCTTAGGTGCTTCTTCTGGCATTCATTTTGCCTCTCATTTCCTCCTTTCTCAGAGCAAATGTTCAAGCATGTGGACTGTTAGACCTCAGAAGAAAAAGGGTGTGGTGGGAATTCTACTGACTACACAGACGCTTTCGAAATGCAGAAAACCTGAATACTGACAATTTTGAATGAATTTCAGAGTTCTGGTAAAGTCTACTTGGGCAATGCCTTTTGACTATGAAAAGAGGTCCAGAAGCCACAGTGTGCATTAAGCAGTAAAAATACAAACTGACCTGAGATATTTTTGGGGTTTTTTTGATATCTGCTCCTTACAATATTCAGCACTACTGGTGCCCCAGCAATTCTCTTTGTCCCATGCAAATACTACATTAGTAGTAATAGATGTACAAGAGTTGAAGGCATTTACAGCACTTTCACATTCTTGTTACTTATTTTCATGTCCAACCACTTCTATCAGCACGAGCACTGAAGTTCAACCGGCAAAGTAATTAGTGGGTTTGAAATAAGAAAATCAAATATATCTACTTATGTTTCCTTGGCAAAATGAGAGGAGTCCCAATGCACATGGCTATCCCAACTGAAGATGAGTGCTTTACAATCTTTCATGGAGTCTGCTAGTCAAAGAGCAAGGATCAGACGTATTTAGATGATACAAGCCTTCACACACAGGGTCTCTCTCTCCTGTCTGCACACATCAGATATGAGGAGACATATGGTGTCACAACAATATTTAAATACAATAATGATTATAATAATGCCTCTGGGACAGAATTTGCCTTCTGTTACATTAGGGAAAAGAGAATTCAAAATTCTCAAGGAACTCCTAGTACAACAATAAACACCACTTTTATAACTCCCAGGGGAAAAAAAAAAGCTGCAAGGGAAAAAAAAAGGCAAAATAAAAACACTAATGGAGCTCATCAGCACAGAGAAGCAATTGTCTGACTTCCACAAGAACCTATAACCCTTTAGATTTAAAAGATGTGAAGTTTGCATGAAGTCTTTAATAATTTCAGCACTTACTAGAAAGACACAGAAACAGCTGTAGCCCAGCTGTACAAACTAGGTAGATGCTCTTGTTCTGCATGAACGCAGAGTCAGATGGGTTAGGCAGAGACACTGGCACATCATCCTGGGCAGCAGAGGTCAGCTGAAGATGTACCCACAGACAGTTCTGCTGCTCAGCTCATGGATGCTGATGTGCTAGAGGATGGCACCTTGACACAGCTGTTTGCATGACTAGACCCTTAGCCAAGGCAGATTGTCTCCATAAACACACAAAAGAATTTTGATGCAGATTGTGGCTACAGTTTCAAGGCAGATTTGTGAGATACGTGCTGATAACACATTCTTAGCAGTGCCTTCCCACGAGATATTTTGAAACATCATCTGTTCACAGCACTGGTACAGCTCTGAGCAGGACACTACACACAGCTTCAAGGCTAAAACCTCTGCTGAAGGACAAAATCTGGAGTGCAAACAAATATTTCTGATGTTTGCAGTTTGCTCACAGTCAGAAGATGGTTACTATAACCACAGCTCACAAACTGCAGAACCTCTCTAGATTTAGCAGCTACAGTATTGTAGGCAGACTTCTCATTATATAAAAATTAAAGGGAAGATAACATGCAAGACTGAAAGTGCAGAAAGCCCTCAGACAGAGACTCTGAGAAGCTTTCTTTCCTTGTATATATTTTTAAAAGTATCTTTCATGAAAAAATGTTTCTTTGTATGCAGATGTAAACATGAGCAAAATCTTCATGAATTTTCCACCTGCCCCACTAGAAGTAACAAACAACAGCAGCATGGCTGCTGCAGAAGCAAAAGAACAACATCAAGTGAGAAAGATGCTCATTAAACTTCATCATTCTGTCTACTTTAATGATGCTTTTACTTAATAAAAATTCCCTAAAGTAGTTGCAAGGATATTAGGCAAGGTCTCTGGTTATGTATCAGGGGTCTAAGCTGTCACTAGCAAGCATGCAGTTCAGGAGAGGCATTCCCAAGAGGTGAGAGTGAATACAGCTTTCTTGTAATAAATTCAGAGAGAATCAATAACCACGGCTTGGCACATTACTTAAGCATTTAGGAAAGTAGGTGATCCTTCTAAATTAAACCACAAATTGCTAAATGTTGCAATTTACAGCAGAAGATCAGGCATGGAACCTTGTAACCTGAAAGCATATAATCTTGCTACCAAAATCAGAAACATAGTTAAAATTCTTATATTCATAAAGGTAAAAAGAGTGACTTTGAAAAACAAATTCAGCACAACTACCTCCAATTTTCTCTCTTGTACAACAAAATGCTCACTAGCCAAGGGCTAGAGACCTTGTGTAAGCTAGAGAACTATTGCAAAGTGTTTTATGCACACATTGATTTTTTTGAGTTTAAGCATTTTGAAAGAGGATTTCAAGACTGAGCCATGAGAAATACACTGGTATTTCACTTTATGTCTGTAACAGATCTCCAGGGTGAGTATGCAGTATAAAAAGGACAGCACTGTTAAATATAGTCCTGGAGAGATGCTACTTCCAGCTATGTACTGTAATCAGGGAAACAAAGGTGAAACATTCCAACTCTGCTTGATTTTTCAAAAGGTGAAGTTCAGCACCAGGCAGATATTTAGTGCTCAGACCAAGCCTCAAAGTGGATATTCACAGTGACCTCGACAGAACAGTCCCAAGCCCCAGCTGATGAAGCAGGAGAAGGGAAAGGCTGAATCAGTGGTGGTATCACTACAAACCCAAAGCTGAAAGAAGTGCTTGCATGGCTGATACATGCTGGCTGCCCTGCACTAGTTACAGTTCACATGCACTTGGAGCAACGTGCTTTTGCTACACCAGTTTTTGCATAGCTAATTGTTGCTCTGGTGTCCCCTCTGAGTGACTGGGACTGACCTTTTCTATGTGGGAGCTGTCATCCCCTCAAACCACATATTCTCTCTCCCAGGAAAGGGACAGATACTGGGAATTAACTGGTCAGTGCTGTACCAGTGAGAGAAAACAGTGGAGGTTAAAAGTACTATGCAAGTATCATATTATATTGGTAGTTCACTGATAATTGTGCTGTAACTCAGATGACCTCAGTGAAGAGGAACACTGCACGGGTAAGTGAAACCAGTACCTGTTTTTCTTACACCTGAATGGCAAACTGCAGCTTTAGGACTCTTAATAAGGAAAACCAGACATGAGTGATTCATTTTATTCAGCTAATTTTTTGCCCTTTGTTTTCAAGTGCTCTGAGAGCAGATGGCAGCAATGTCAGCGATGTCCATCATCTGAAGCTCTTGCAAGTTTCCTCAGAACTGCTTGGTTTTGGCCTGTCCCTGTGTGTGCAGCACTGGCTGGATGAAGGGGGCTGGCAGTGCCACTGCTGCAAGAGCCTCTGGGCCACCAAACCTGCAGCTCTCAATGTGCTGTGAAACTGCTCTACTGTTTTTAGGTCTGTGAACAGTGTATCTTCCTCTCTAGCCCAGTGCCACTCTGGGATGCTTAATGCTTCAGACTGCCCCAAAGCTATACATGCCAGAGCCCAGCCCTGAGACACTCCCAAGTGTAACAACCTATGTTATTTTTCTGTTCCTTCTATCTCCCTCAATTATCTTCATAATCCAAAGTTCCTGCAGACTTTGCCTGTCACTATTCTTCCTAATTCCCCTTAAGTCCTGCATTTCACCTTTTAAAGAGACTTTCTGCAACACCAGAAATCCTAATATCCTCAAATGCTTTTTTTGGTCTTCACCCCACAGGCACTCATTAGGGGAACTGATTATCTCTTCTCATCTTGGATTAGCTCTTTCTTTTTCTTAGCTAGTTTCATTTTTTGGAGCACAAATTAGGTAAGAAGAAGAGGATTCAGCACAGGTGGAGAGCTAAGGATTCAAGCCCATGTCTCCCACCCAGTAAGTGCAGATCTGGCTAATGAAGCCAGTGGAGTAAAGAGCTTTTTGGGTGATAAAGCAGAAGTGCCCGCTGTGAGATGCTTAGCTGCACTGCTCTGTTAAAGATTCTCACCAGCTACAGAGGACAGTGGGTAGCTAGCTGACATGTAGACACTCATCTTCAGCTATTTTAAAATGCTAGATGGAGTCCACCCAACCACTCCCTCTATGTTCCCACTCTGCACTCTCACAAGCTGTTAGCTATCTTACATTAGAGACTCTGCTGAGTCACGCAGTCCAAAGTTGACTTACTCAGAATTCCTACCTAAAAACACTCCAAATCTCAACAAGCAAAAAAAAGTACTCTGCCAAAACTTTCTGGAGCTCACTGTTTCAGTATCTGCGTAGAATGTGCACTCTCCAAAATAAATCCCACGTGTCTCTTACTGGCTACTTCACCATTCAGTTTTCCACAGGGCTTCCTTCTGCTGGACCCCTCTACCCCAGTGTATTTGCTGCTCTGTATACCTGAAGAAAAGAAAAGCTCAACCTCTATGTGCCACATTTCCCACTCTGTATCCCTACAGTGTCTCTGTCAGAGACAGACCCTGACCAGAGGAACCTCTGGGCTCAGCTCAGAGATCCCAGACCTGATGTGTCAGTGAGGGGAGATTTGGGCTGAGGTAACTGTGATTTACAAACACTTGCTCTACTATTGGGCTGGCAACAGATGCATAATTTTAATTCTGCCAGACACATTTGCTCTTAAAATGGTTAATTTAATCCTTGCTTCTTTGAACTCACCCTCTTGCATGTTATGGGGAACTAATGTCTTTTTTTCCCATAAAGGAATTCCAAGTAGGTGTTAGGTATTTCTTTAATTAATACACAGTAATAAAAGAAAGCCTTCTCCTTACTTATATCCTCTGAGGCTAGCAGCCTTTTGAAGCAAGTGCTCTAAATGTGAGGCTTGTTAGGGATGCACAGTTGGAAGCTCACAGAAGCCTAGCAAAAAAAAAAAAAGGATTTCTTTTAAAGGAAAATGTAGAGGCCAAGATTTGCAAAGCTGGCTAATGACTTTGCATATCCAACCTGAAAGATCTTACAAGAAGCATGGCTTTTGGCAGTCACAATTTTGAAAGCACAAGGAACACTAACATCTAGTTTCTGAAAGACCTATCTCAATACCCAGGGACGCCAGCACTGAAAATCTCCAGCCATGCTAGAAATCCAGAGAGACACACAAGGGGGCCTCTATGGAACTGTCACAAAAACAGAAAGGCCAGGGCATGCTTATTCTTATTTCTTTCAAAACAGAGACAAACAGGAATTAAGATTTCATCTAGGGAATGTATTATGCTGATAAAACAACCCCCAACTAGGCCAGTATAATGAAACAGCAGCCTGAGAGCACGAGGGAGAGAACAATTCACTTCTGCATGTGGACAGTCCTACCAGACTACTTCAATTTTGCACAATTTCTCCCCTGGGACTCAGATCTTCAAGCACATTCAGGAGGCCTGATCTCCTTTCTCATGCTCCATTTTGAATGGAGCAATGAGTTGCTCAGCCTACATGTGCAGACCAGCCCCTGAATTCACCCCAGGCATGAAAAAACAGCATAGGCCAGAAACTGAAGTTCACAAGGGTAAGAATTCCCACAGCCTGCAGTGGAATATTTTCCTACTTGTTTTCACAGATAGTGAAATAGTGCTTTCCTATTTAGGACCAGAAAAAACAATTTTGCACCAGATACAGGCATCAGTTTAAACTCTGAGGGCTGAGCTATCTACTAGAACAAATGGCATCCTACATCTAATTCATCAGAAGCAATCAGGAGCCACAGAAACTGCAGGGGCATGCTCAGCTTCTTTGGCAGATGCCAGCACAGGGAGCTGCAGATAAAAATGCACCACTAAGAAGGAAAAAGACAACTCAAGTGAGAAAGAAGTGTGCTCTGCTTACTGAAGTGATCTGTATCATCCCAACCCTTATGTATTTGTAATTTATGAGCATGCATTAGATAAATCAACAGTTGCTCTATTTCCCCAAACATGTTGTTGGGACAACATTCAAGGCCATTTGCCTGATGTCAAACTAACCCTGGACAGGTAGCAAACACAGTACAGAAAACATACTGGCAGACAGCACAGACATCCTCCTGGAGACAGCTGAGCACAGGATTCTTCATTCTTATGTTATTTTAATGTTGTTGTTCATATGGAGTCCTTTGGGCTTCAGTAAAACAGTGCTCACTTTCCTTTCTGAATGCTACACTTCTGCTCAGATAAATGCCCTTACATAATCTTTATTATTGATTTATTACATGCATTTTGCTGTGTACCTAATTAACATTTAAAAAAAGGAAAACAGAGGGCAAAAATAGCTAGGTGCAAGCTAAGGAACTTTTAAAAAGTTATTGTTATTATACGTCCGGCAGGTATGTATTTCTTTTCCAGTAACTAGACAAAGTGTACCAATAAAATATATAGAAGGCACACTGGGGAAATACTGATACAGAGTTTCTCTTTTTCTTTTTTCTTTTTTTTTTTAGCAAAATTGAAGTGTCTGAGTTAATCTGAGCCTTCTCTGCTGCACACTGAGGATGGCCAGTTTCACTGGCAGTAGCACGGAGAACATTTGGGAGACTGCAATTCCCACACACGGGGTTTAATCAGCTGCCCTGCTCTGCTGGGCTGGCTCACACACCTCTCCCAGGGTGTCTGCCTCTGCCATCCCAACTGCCTGCAGGGCCAGCTCTCCAACAGCTCCTTAAAATAAACATGAGGACTGAACAGTGACAAGGGACACAGTGACAAGGTGGGGAACTCAACCAAACTAACCCCTCTGAATCACCACCTCTGAGACCCTCAAAGGGAAAGGAGGAAGTCCCAGTCCTGTCACACGATCCATTTGTGTGACCCAACATAAGAAATTCTGGCAGGCAGTGTGAGCTCTGCAGACCACTGTGTAAAGGGAGCACAGGATTTACTGTGGGATGCTTAGACAGAGTTTTGGGACTGAACAAGAGTATTTAAGGATTATACAGGACTTACAAGTTCTTATGAGGACAGAGCAATAGAGTGGAAGTGAATGACCAAGAATGACAGAAGAGAACAAGTGCAGGGAAAAAGAGAGAGGATGAGGCAGGGAATAAATGAGGTCAACGGTGTGCAAGCAGGAGGAGGTCAGAGTGCTTGACTGGCAGAACTCTGTGCCAAATCATCTTGACTTTGTCCTCCCTAAAGCCTGTTTCTAGCTGGTTTCTGTGTGAGTGTGCCCTCTGTTCTGGCAGCATGCATACATGTCCTTTCAGCATGTTCAAGCTCAAAACAGATCAGCTGCTCAATAGCATGGACTGAGTCCCAAATACTGGAGTGACCAAAGGACTCTAGGATCAGCCTCCAGAAAGACTCAGGGATGTAGGCTGATGAGACTGGGTCTGGGGGCTTGATATTTGAAACATCAAGACTGGGGAGCCAGGTACTAGAGGGATCCCTGATACAGTGTCTTCCCTGAGCATTGCAGGGAAAGGTATTGAGGAATACAGTCTGGCTGTTGTTTGTCTTCCCTGTGTTTATGTGTCCATCTGTCCTTCCATCATGCTAATCTGTCCATGGCTGGCCATGTGTATATACATGTTCTGAGACTGTGGGCAGCCTTCCTACTGACAGGACAAGAGAACAGGGATATGGAGCCATCAGTGAAGGAATTTACTTGGTTCCTCCAGGACACTGGATTTAGCTGCTCAAAAGCACTACCAGGAAGAAGGTGAAAAATAGAGGAAACTCACTTCACTTTATGGCAACACTGCAATGAAAATGTCGTTTTTTGACACAAAGGATCATATATAAAGTGTCACATCTCAGACATTCCGATTTCACTTGGCCATACAAATTGGCTTTCTTTAAGCCATGATGGATACACTTTGCAAAAAAGCTGTTCTTGGACAGTGTTTTTGAACATGCTTTAACAGGTCAATGCAGGTCTTTCCAGTTCCCAAACACAGCCCTTTCACCTACTCTCTGGCCAACGTGGACACAAACATGCCAATTATGTCAATCTTACAGACACTGGTAAGTTGTACTCTGAGAAATCAACATACGTGCAAAGGAAAAAGGTGATTCAAGGCAAATTTCAAAATCATTGTTATCATATAGGTAAATATAAATTAAAATACTGAAATGCTGAAAGCCAAAGACTGAGTAGTTCTATATGGAAACAAAACATATCAATACAGTGGATTTCCAGTTATATAACTTTACTGTAGAAGACCAAGGATGGTCACTCAGAAACCACATAATAAAATGATACCTAATTTTCCAGCCAGTTTTGAACAAAGCATCACAACCTTAATATTTGGCAAACAATCACTGGGTTTTAAGCAAATCTTTGGTGATTTTCCATGGCTTTTACTGTTCCAACAAAGCTGTTCCAGAATCTTTTCAGGAGGGACCTATGGTATGTGGCAGCCAATAATCTTTATGGCAACACTGCAATGAAAATGTCGCTTACAGTAATGAGCAGAGATCATAAGTTAAGCCCCCAGCTACCTTTCCATTATTTTTCATTAGAGTTTTTCTGGCTTTGCTATGCTTTAAAGTACTCAGGGAATTACTTCAAATTAGGCTCACTAGTCAGCTCTTCATTACTCAGACCACAGTGAAACTGAGCAATCAGCAAACTGAACCAGCTCCTGAGTAACACAAGACAGTAACATTTGCTTGAATGTTTACCATTTCTTTTTTAAGTTTGTCCTCTTTCTTAAAGCTCTGTTCTGTAAAACAAACTTGCCCACAGTTGGAGGTGGTTCTAAAACAACAGGAAAATCACATAGTATTTTTTCATGCCATTAACACCTTGAGCAAAGGGTTGGGCTTCCCTTCACCAACCAGAAACAAACTGTGATATACTTATGTCTTCTTGACAGCAGTGTTTTTCCAAGATTTGTGTTCCATAGTGCTAGATGAAGTGGGTGAGATATGAAGTCTCACTTACTACGTGAATCCTCACCCTTTGAAGAATCCCTATGAATTTATGGAAGATTTTAACACTGGCTGCTGCCCCACTTGCAAAGCAAGAAGCTGACCAACCTGCTGGAAAAGAGCAGTAACACTGACATCAGTTAAATTCTGATGTCATCCAATCCACACGACTTCCCAAGTTACTTTCACTTTCAGGGCACACAGTGTGAAAAAGCCTTTTGAAAGGCTTTCTTCTCCCCCAGTGTAATGAAATGGCAATACAGCATCAGTCTGATTTTGATTTCAGCAAAATCAATACTAGTTTTGCTTCTGATTTCATTGTGTTCAAGGTTTGGCCCTTAAGGTCAATTATCCATGCAAGCTAAATGGCAAATTGCAGTTGCAGTGTGGCTCACAAACCCCAAACTTTGTACAACAAGCTATGAACAACATCTAGGCTGGCTATGAACAGTGGAGTGAGAATTATGCTTTCTCATCAACTGCTAGTAATAGCTAAGGCCAATGAGTCACTCTGTGACTTTTTAATGCACACATTGACCAAAATAGTTTCTTTTCCAAGGAAGGTGGGATTATGCATACTGATCTGGTTTTGCTCAACATCCTTTTGCTGTAGGTAGGCAGCACTTATCCTAAATTGCTGGTGCTTACGAATGCTCATGAGTTAAAGGAAAGAATATGGAACTTTACTGAAAAGGACAAGAACTAGTTTACTCATCAGATATTTGCAAAAGGCACCCACAGGAACCTTCAAGCGTGATGTAAAATAAACCAGTGATTCCACCTTCTTCTGGGCAAGAGGAAAAGGATCAGGCAGTTAAAAACACTTGCACTGAATCAGTCTAAGTGCCACAGCAACAACAAAGGCATGGAGAGTGTAACAACAGGGAGCCAAACACAATGCTGCAGTCTTGGTGGACAAACTGCAGATCACCTACTTTGCATCTTCTTTGAAACATGAACACACTGCAGGGAGGGCAAACACAGTCCTTGGTTATTTCTTTCTGGTTTCTCAACCAACAGGCTATTAACATGTTTTCCAAATCCCAGCCTACACACACAAGGTAGCAAACAGGCACCCCTTACTTGTGAAAGGTAAGATATTAGATTGGATTGGAATGCTGGTCAAACATTGGAACTGACTGCCCAGGGAAGTGGTAGAATCACCACCTCTGGAAGTATTCAAAATACATGCAGATGTGGTGCTTAGAGGCATGGTTTAGTGGTAGACTAGCACTGCTGTGCTCATGGTTGGCTCAACAATCTCAAAGGTCTTTTTCAACCTTTGTGATTCTGTGATTCTAATCCCAGCATTCAGCTTGTGATATGGAGCAGATTTATAAGAAATGCAGGAGTGGGAAAAGCAAAGTGACAAAAGATTTGTCAACAGCTCTCTGTCACTGAGAATGCACTTCATTAGCCTGTCAATTGCAGTGTCTAGGAGACACATTTATTGACAACTTACTGTCAATTGATCCAACATCTATATAAAGCTCTTCTTATGCAACGAGTTAGCTGACTCAGATGATGATGAGATCTATAGAGAATTAATAGACATACTAAGCCCCAAACTGCTCCAATTTCTAAACAAAATGCAACCAGAAGTGATAAAATCCCACTGATATCTCAGCAGCTAGACCACATTCACTGCTTAGAGCACATCTCAGAATGAAATTCACTGTGATACACTCAATAGCTGGGGTAAAAGTATGGTATGGGTATGAAGTAGAAGTCCTTATGCAAACACAGTTTTTTACTTCTACGACCATATGTACTTGTGGGATTACTTTTTAAATACAGGGACTGCATTTTCTACTCCCTCAGTTTAGCATGGAAGCACTCAGAGATGTTGTATGGCAACCAAGTGCCCTGTGCAGTTGCATGCCTCAGCCTCTCACCAGGAGAGGGTAATGCTGCAAATGGCTAATTGATCCTGCAGTGGCTTTAACAACTGGCAGTCACTTCACACTGCTGGCAGCGTTCCTGCAGTGCACACACTCCCATCCTTTGCCTGCGTTGCTTTGTAAGACCTGTTTTATCACTTCATGATAAGGCAGTGTCAAAGACAGCAGGCATAACCTATTCTGGCATCTCCATCTGGCTTTATATATCAGACTTGTGCTGCTCTGGTGGATTAGTTTCAGATCCCTGTTGGCAGATCAAAGGCAGCAATAATAACCACAAATCAATCCCTCTTTAAGGCCTAAAACATCTTCTCCTCATAGCATGCCTCATTTCTTTGCCACTCCAGAGCTGTTATAAATACCAACTTTGCCTAGACACAACAGTTGTATGCAGATACTCAGGCCCTGGAGAATTTGGCACTGTGTTTTCACCTGCTCTCTTCTGATCTATTATGACAATCAAAATGAGCAGCATCAATAAGAAGTGTAGATTAAACATTTGAGTCCCCAAAAGTCAGAAAGTTGCTTGGTGCCAAAGCGAGAGCATAGGCAGAAGATGACTTGCTTCCCTTAGTCTCATCTCAGGTAATGTATTTTCCAGCATTCATCAGGGCTGTATTTCCAATGAAACACCCGGCTCCCTTCAGCTCACTGCTCAGTGCTCCAAGGTGACCAACACATGTTTTTGGATACAGAAAAGTTGCATCCTCAGTTGAACAACTGCACAATGGACAGGTTGCTTTCTAATGGTGTTTCCAAACAGCTTCCCCCTTGACTAGCACATGCTCTAGAAAACAGGACTCAGAAAAGGGATTCATAAGGTTCAAGATTCACACTGTTGCTCCCATAGAGAGGTAACATCGGATCCTTTCACCATGCCTGTGCTTGTATTATTGAGATTGCTCTTAATTTCTTCATGTTCACCTCCTAGGATTTATCTAAAGGCGGTGCAAGTTAAAAAATGACTCAAAGACTATGTAGCAGCTCTCTGCTTGGCTACATCTTACTACCAAAATGAGACTTTTACTACAGGAGAAGTAGCTTTTGTTTGCTTCCTTTCTGTAACACCTTCACAGGGACAAAGCTGAATTTACCATGATGCAGCTAGGCACTTCCCTGGATCTCAAATCACCCACAGATACTGTGCCCAAAAAAACACCCAAAAAAACCTGTGCCTTGGATTTTACATGAAAAATGCACTTGTGCTGTGAAAGATATACCTGTATAAGCAGTGAAGACATAAACTCTCCCTCTTACCCTTCTTTAAATCTTTCCGTCTTATAAATTACAGTTTGAACTACATCTCTGAAATGACTCCAACATCAGCTAGATCAGCAATAGCTCAATATTCCTACATTCTACTTAAAACAAAACCCAGATTTAAATAGCAAAAATGAGAGCTGTTTAAAGATCTCCTGAAATTCTTAAGAAAAAATTAATCTAAGATAAACATACACAAATCATCTGGTTCCAACATTGCATTTGTACAGCTTCCAACAGCCAGAAAGACCTAGTATTTCAGGATTACCACATAAGGGCTTGAAAATATTTTCTCCTAAAATTCTTTTGAATACTAATGTAAAGTACCTTGATCCTGATTTTTTTCAGCATTTATTAGGTTCCACTCAATTGACTGTTTACTCCTTATAATTTTTTACTATACCCATAAAACTAGAACACTGTCTCAACATATGGAAAATGTGGATGGTACATATTGCTCATAGCTGCACAATTTCAAGAACTGTAACTACTATTTCAAGATAATTTTTAAACTATGAAAAAGATGCATGCTATTGAAGAAAAATGGTGAGCCTATAAAAAGCTGCATGTGTTTGAGTCAATCAAGTAAAGAGAGTATCATCACTTTCTCACAGTATGATTCTTCTACATGCTAGTGGAAGCAGAAAGTCAGAAGGATTAACTGAAGACCAAGAAAAAAAGACTTTCCTCTTTTTCCCTCTCCCACAACTGAGATTAGAAAAATGTTCAAAAAAGGAAAAAAAATGACATTTGCAGCTTCTAGGACAGTTTAATAAACCTTGGGGAAGGCCTTAGTGTTGAATTTGCCTTCCCAGAAGAACCTAAAGCACTGCTACTAAAGCAATACAATAAAGTTTATGAACTTGTCTTTACTGCTGCATAATTTATCTTTGAGAAATGGTACTGTGGTGAACAACTGCTCTCTATGAATCTCTTTGGGCTTCAATGGACTGCAGGCTTTATCACAGGAAGTAAACTAGATCAAGATTGAATTCCAAACTGAAAGATATATAACATATTTTGGGATCAATGAAAAATACTTAATTCAAAGGTTAAATACTACTCTACTCAAGTATTTTTTTATGCTTCACGTTAACTTCCAAACTAGAAGTCCTTTTGACACATTTTACACTGAATCTTAAACAAATTCCAGAACCACTCATATTTCTTTCTGTTCAAGAAAATTTCCATCTTCTGTTTTATTAGTTTTCTAATAAAAAGCAAATGTATCCTTCTATTAAAAAAATAAAAACCAACAAAACAAAAAACCAAAAAAACCCAACCAAAGCAAAACTAAAGTCACAAATACAAAACCACACTGCAAATTCAAATTGAACATAATGTTTTGGGGTGCATGCTTTCTGCCAGGTCAGCAAGTTAATCTGTCTATGCAGCTCTTAGATTACCAGATTTAGCATGATGAAGGCATGGGAAACCCTAGGCAGAGGAAAAAAGGAAAAGGGAAGAAAACAGATCAATCAATTTTTTAACTCACAACTCCCCTCACAAATCAGATGCTGGGAATTGGAAGGTGTAACTGCACAGTGGGATGTGCATATATGCTGTGGAGAAAACTTCATTGTCACTCAAAGCCCACAAGCCCGTGCAATGCTGACATAAAGAGTGGTGAGGAATGAGAACAAAGGGACAGAGACACACAAAATAATGGGCAGCCTAATTTCTTGCCAAAGACTTATAAGACAAGTCTGTAGAAAGAGCTTTGTAATAAAACTGATTTAGCCCAGAAAAAAAACCCCTGTGCTTAAGGACTGTTGACCTATTTGTACAGTAGGGTAGTTTTCATCCCTGGCTATTATGATTTCTGGTCAAGTGGCATTTCTCCATACTTTTGTCTATTACAACATAATTTCAGGATGCTAGATTGTTTGATAAATTCCAACATTTCATGGAATGTTCTAGGCAATGGAAAATGTTACATTAACTTTGATGAAAGCAAGAAAATGAGAGGGAAAAGGTTTATTTACACACAGGATTGTGACCTCTTGCAGTGGTTAGGATATGCAGCTGTTTCAGCCACCCAGGTCTGGGAGTAATGGCCTATGGACCAAAGAGCCACAGAATGGCTGCCACCTTCTTTGCCAAAGTTAATGAGTCTGGCAAAGAAGAACTCCCATTTCCTCCCTTTCCTTAAAGGACTTGCAGTACAGTTTAGCAACGCTGACACCCAGAAAAAAAATTGCCTCAGGGAGAGGAAAAAAGACCAAGCCAGGGGAAAGATGGAAGAGAGGAAGGAAGAGCTATGAGGTCAAAAGAAGGATAAGAGACACACAAAGCTTCATGTATGGAAAAGCAACTGGCCCTGGCAAAAGAAGATAAAGCTGGTATACTGCAGGAAACATGCAGGCAACTCTCATTTCAGTGAAGAAAGGGAGCATGGAAGGAATAGATGAGCATGCAGACCATCTGAATTCATGAAGCCCTTATGGTTTGGGGGCTCTTGACTGATGCAAGGAGCATACTCCCAGATGCTGTTCTCCTTATTCTGTGATTTTCAGTACCATTACTTCAAGAACAAGCACAGTCAGCATGAGCACACTTCAGCAGGCCATTCCCCGTTTAAACATACATGGTGCTTGGCACTTCTTCACATCCGTCTCTCAGTCACATTAGCTCCATTAATGAAAAAATAAATGTTGCAAAAGGGAAGTATTAACACAGCCAGTGCCACAGACATTAATTTTAAAAATGCTATTTACTTTGTATCAGAGCAGTCATACATCTTGATCAGTTCTTAGTTTTGTCCAGGTTCTGATTCCATGCTGTAGAGACAAACTCTGTCCTGACTCTCCTTCCTGCACATGATTAATTTACTTGACATCTTTAGTGCTGTACCCACTTGATGGGCTACATATATTTAGTAGAAGACAGTAATTCGTATTAAAGCAAGAATGAGTTTTTTAGTGCCAATCCTGAATAGTGACTTACTGTAAAGCATGGTCACAATACAGCTAAAACTATCTGCTTGAAGAGAGAAGACACTCTGCTCCATACACAACAGTTAGCCCAAACAACTTTGGGAGAAATGTGCAGCTCCATGAAGAGTGGGTGGCTCCTCAGTCTTGAGGGCTAAGGGCTAGGTCCAGCCAGCTGCCTACGAGTACACTCAACATCTGTCCTTGAAGATCCAAGAGCTCAGGACCCTACTAAAGAGAACTGTGCAGGTAACACACCCTCCTAAATCTGTTCCACTAACACAAACCACTCACAATGTCAACTCCACATTTTCTCCAAATCAACAGAAAAAACTACAGAGAGCACAAAATGACTGCCGAAGCACAAGGAAAAGGTCAGTCTGAATTTTTTCTTATTTGCCAAGAGAACTAGGCAGCCAGAGCAGGAGAGCCTATGTAGCCTCTGGGATGTGTGGGTGGTGATCTCAAGACACTAAGGATTTGGCAATTATCTCCACAGCAATCACTGTTAGAAGCAAACCAAATATTTCAATATTTTCAGGAATGGGAGAGGAACCAGAAGCAATTACTCTGTCAGGAAACGTACCTATAGATAACTTGGAAATAACCTGCATATGTGAAGACAAGTTGAGTTTATTTCCACCATGTCCTCACACGTCCAAGACGTGACTTCAGTAGCTCTTAGCAGATGCCAGATGACCTCAATGCTCTCTTGCTCTGATACCATATTAGTGCCTCGCTCCCCAGCAGGGTTCTTTGGCAGACATTGCATGCTAAGCTAGCATTACTAAAGCCCCAGCTGATATTCTCTTCAAAACTCCTCTGTTCCCCCTTTCTTGGTCTCTATGGCAACACCCAGCATCCTGCAAACAGCACGAGCCAGCTCAGGGCTCACTCTGCACTCATTCATCTCAGATGTTTGAAGAATCTCCTCTTTTCCCTGTACAATGTTTCTAAAGCCAGAGTTTCACTCCCTGCTGATGTCCCCACATCTCTGACACAGTTCCACTGCTCCATGTCACAAACCATCACCGATGCCCAAATGAGGTCTTACTCCAGACTAGGTAAAAGAGCCAAAATCAAACCCAAACATGTTGTCTGTCACTGCAGGCAGAGTGTGGACATTCTCTTGAAAATCCTGGTTGTTGTGAGAGCTTTGCCTTTTAAAAGCTATCCTTGCTAAGTAAAGGGATTGAAGATCACCTGTAGATAGCCAAAATAAAAACAGGGAAGCAAGGATAAAAGAGCAGGACTTTACCTTGACCTGCATTTTTCCAGGTTATATGTTACTATGCCTCACTTTACACTCCTTCTGTACTTATGTTAATTCTGGCCTCAGAGAATCAAGAAAGTTTCATTTAACTTGATTCTGTTCTTCTTCTTTTACTATACTCTTAAGATGTTATTTCAGTAGTGGCAACTTTCAATCAGATATTCTTAGAGCCTTTCTGAACAATTTTTTTTAAATTTGGAAATTATTTTTAGGAAGAGGGGGATGTATCTATGGTGTACTTTTTATTCCTGCCAGAACAATGAAGAACAGGCCAGGAGTTCACAGCTTTAAGGTAAAATAATCAACACAGAAAATAAAAACATTTTGAAGAAAGAAACTTCCTTGAAGGAATTATATTATTTTTGCAAAAATTATTTTAATAGTACTTCTGTTTATGTGTATGGGGGAAAAAAACTACACACGCTACAATGGAAGAACTGTAACTTCTCCCAGTGCATGGACGAAAACATTTTCTTTCAGAAGGAAAAAGTAATTTTCGTTGAGACAGTATATAATTTTCCACACACAAATGTGCTCATCCAAATCCAACCTACATGTCTCCGTACCTTATGCTCAAATTTTCCCTCACTGCGTTCAATACATTAAGTGCTACCTAACTCCCACCTCCTGAATTCAGCAAAAACCTTTTTTTTTTTTTTTTTCATTTAAAAACCCCCTTTTGAAATAGAATGTATTCTTGTTGTTATGGCCCACAACTCAGAAACTGAAAACAGCCATTAGTTAACAACTCACCTATTACCCTATAAAGTGTTAACAAGTGTGCACCCCTGCGGTAAAGAAATTGCCCAAAGAAAAGGGCAGGGTAAACTCCCATGCCCACTCTGATCTGGAGAGACAAAATGTTCCAGGGCTTTATCTCTCAAAAAGCCTTGCTCTTTTATCTCCCTGCTCCACCTAACCTTTGTTAGCCAGTAAATAAAAGGATGGGCCACAGAACAGCCATGGGATCTGCATCCCTGCACAGAGTCATGAATCTTGGTCAGTGTCTAAATCCTGGGAGCTCCTCTGGAGCCACCTCACCACCCCAGGGACAGGAAGATGCTTGAGATTATGCACTACCATTGTATTTACACTGAAGGCTGCACACCCTTATACACCTGATCTATCAAGTCTGAGTGTTTGCTGGTTACTGGATCAAAGCAGGGAAGGGGATGTACTGAAACCTGCACTTTTCTAGAAGCAAAAGGAAGAGATGATTCAAAATGGCTCGGAATAATTTTAAAGCCTCTTAGTACAAGCCATGATCCTCAAATCATATGATTAAAGTACTTCAAAGCAGTCACCAAGTTTGGCAATTTAGTGGTATTAAAGGAAGGGCAGCTGACCCCAAATAAACATGGTGAACCAAAATCATAAAAAGCAAAACCAGATTCCTAAGGACAAGCAAGAAAACACAAGTTGGTTGTGCTTTTGATATTTGTCTGTCATACCTCTCTCCCAGCTACTGACTGGTGATGGGAGGAAAAGGCAGAAAATATTGTCTTATAGTCTATCTTTTGATTATTTCTGTCCTTGATTTCTGCTTTTACTAAATGCTCAATGTTTCTGCTATTTCACTTCCTCCTATCTCTTCCCTTTGCTTAATCAGCCAATCCTTCTCATATATGTTCCCTGTTCAGGATTTTGGTTCTTCCTTTTTCTGTTTCCAGCTTGTCAGCCTGCATCTTCTTTCTGGTCTTCCTCCTGCACCACTTTTATGTTTTCTTCTTTCCTTTCCTTGTTTCTCATCCTTTTATCACTTCTTTTTTTTTACATAAGATACTCATCTTTCCATCTGTGCTCCCTTTTTGCCTCTCTGGTGGTTGGATCTGAAGAGGAGTAACTCTGTTTTCAGACATTAAGTAGGAAAATGAAGGTCCCTTCTTAATATTTTTCACAGCAGATGGGCACACACTGCACAGAGGGGTTCTGCTAAAATGTGTTTTAAGATACTTTCCTGCATCCCATATAATCATTCAAAAATATTTTAAAAGTATTTAAAAAGGATTTCCTATGAAACACTTCTTATAATTCTTTATGGGAATTGCAGTAAGTTCCATTTTTTTCTTTAAAAAGCAGGCATGAAATAAAAGTTATTACTGACATCTGTCATATTTTAAATTCCTTTATAAAATTTAGTGGTGGCAGCATAAAACAGATGTAGCATAAAACACTGTGAAACAATCTCCCTAACAGAGCATCCTTTAAGGAAAGCAACTTCATCATTGACAGTCATTTAGTAACACAGGAGGCAGCTTCCCAGGAGATATTTGCTGCTGTTATATTAGAGGTAATTAAACTATAAAGTGATTTATTTCTTTGCAGCCACGTAATTGAACTTTCTAAAGCCATTAATGATACCTTATGAAAGTATCAGCAGATGTGGAACATGATTATCTCCAGAAAAACAGTATTTACAACACACAGGGCCACAAAAATTCTACAAAATGCCATTTATTGGCAAAACATTAATATATTAACCCACAAAGGACAGTGCAGAGGGTAGAAATGCTGTCACTAAATGTACATCTCTCCACTCTTCCCCCAGCTCTCTCTTCCCTATGATTGACAGTGATTTTCAGAGAGTAGGCATTCTCTCCAGGCAAAAAAAATCTAAGTACATAAAAGATAGCTTTATATTAGTTCTATTGCAGCACTACTGATTACTAAAGGAAGCCCTAGACAAATATATATATTTAAAAACAATGCATATTTAAGGGTGAAAAAAACCCTATATATAAAAATAGGAGTATCAATGCCTCACATATTTTCCCCACCATATTAACTAATCCAGCAGAAAAATCCTTGATATGTCATTTGCTGATTGACGAGCACAGAGAACTGAGACCTGAGCACAGAATTTTATTGCAGAAGACATTTTCATCTGCAGCCAAATCACCAGGGAAACACTCTGTCAAACAACCTCACTCTGCAGGGACACTTTGTGACAATATTGGCAACTTAAGAATTTGTTCTGGTTTTTCCGAGAGCATCTACCTGCCCATGTTGAGAAATATTTACAGCAGCACTGCAATTCATGCAGATGACCAGCTTAAAACCCGGGAACAAGTGTTTCACATTTCATTGCAACAATATGTAAAAAATAGATGCTCACGAGCTCTAGTTTTAAAATAATATTTATCTCTTTATATATAAATTATCCAATGTACTTTTTGGGAGGACTTTCATACCAAATCCATGTACTTTCATAATAACTGACATTATATCAAGTATCTGCAGGGCTACAAATCAATACTTGTTTTCAAGTGCTCAAGTACCTCCTTTATCTCCTCCCCCCACCCTCCTTTTTTTTTAACTGAGGGAGGACTGAATCTAACACAAGGCTGCTTTTACATCATCAGGGTAGGTAAGATGCTGGTGTTCCAGCAGAACACCATGGGTTAATATATTCACACTCCTGCTGCTCCTGAGAAAGGAATCTGAGTCCCGTTGATTGGCTTGAAGCTTCTAATTATTTTCTGTGTTGAACAAAATTCCCAGGTCTCACAATTTTTTACTGAGATGGAAGGAAGGAAGTGTGACCTACTGCAAAATTTTCTCAGTTGAGAACAGTCATTCAGTGCCCTCAATGGCTCAGCTGTGCTGTCCACAGTGGGCTAAACCTCACAAATCCCAAAGTAGTCTCAGTCAGGATTTATGTATAAAATTGTATGCACAACTCCTTTGTTCATAGATAAGCACAAACCCCCAAATAAGTGGCTAAACAAGAGGGCTAACACTATGTCATGTGATGGAGTAGGGGAAATGTGGGGTGCCACTATTTCTCTGCAGTCAAGGCATACTTTCTACTATCTACTATCTACATCATCCTGCATCATCCCAGCAGATCAGCAGCAAGGAACTCCAAGCTTCAATTCAAGCTACTGGTAAAACTCCAGTCCCTTGCATGAAAGAGGTTCAATTTCTCCTTTGGATTCTATGCTTAAACCCTCTAAGCCTAATTGATAATTCTGTATCTAAAAATGAGAAGATAAGCTGAATAATTAAATTTTTTCTCAGAGAAATTTCCTTAGGTATACCAATGCAATTTTACATGAGCAATCTGTCAGTGGTGTTGTTCCACTAATTTAAAAGATGTGGTATCAGGTGTTTAGCTCTAGCTGCCAGTCAGCTGGAAAATAAAGAAGGTTTTTATCCAGCACTGACCATCCATCTCCAGCACTCCTATCACCACAGGATCCACTAAAAACACTGCTGCTGCCCATCCTCCTTACACTTTGGCCTTTGGAAACATAGAATTATGCTTAAAAAAAACCACCATGCCACATGCAAAACTAACAGTCTGAGAATGGTCTGAGCAGGTTGCCACAACCTTCTTTGCCTTTTTTAAAGCTATAAACATACTTTAACAGTTATCCCTTATGAAACATTTCTCTACATCACCTACTCTTATCTAAAATCTCACATCAAGTCCCACCTCAGACAAATCCCCTTTGTTTATAGATAAATTCTGGCAGGGATGAAAGTTGAATGATTGGTGTGAGACTTTAAAATTGCAACTCTTCATACCTGCTGTTTCACGTGCATTTTTTGGTTTGTTTGGGGGTTTGTTTGTTTGGTTTTTTTGTGTGGGTTTTTTTTTGGTTTTTTTTTGTTTTTTTTTTTTTTTTTTCATAAAAACTGCCTGAAACAAACAAAATTCAATAAAACCCCACTCCAGCACATTCCTACATCAGGAGCAGCTTAGTAAAAACAAGTGTGTGGATCTCTTTTACAGGCTATATTACACTGTGAGAAGAGCAAGGCATCTAATACTCTCCGAGACCATCTACATGTCTCAGTGACAGTGACAAAGGGCAAGCCCCCAGCACAGAGGGGCTTCTGCAGTGGCTGTCCAGGGGGGGTGCCCAGTCCCCCATTCACTTATCCTTGGTGTGAGGGGTAGAAATGACTCCTCTGAGCTGGGCATCCTCGATCTGATGCTGCTGATCCTTTCCTAGCACATCACAGTTTTTTTTCCCCCTACTATACACTGTTATCTTTGTCTTGTTGATCTGTGACTACTACAGCCTGCAGTTCAAACAGCACACAAATAAATATAAACCAGACAATAATGTCCAAGTTCTTACACTCCATAAAGCAGAGAGCACAAGGACAGGTTGACTGAACACCTCCCCTCAGATCTGGAAGAGGAAGTGCTTTTCCCTTCCTACCAGAGCGTATGAACACAGCTTGTTACAGGCACTGCTGCGTTAACGTGACAGGTTTACAAGGCCCTGGCTTGCTCAGCAGTAATGATCTTTCAACATCCCTGTCAGATCAATGCACAGCTTTCCTCAGGACCCACTTACTGGAACACTGCTCAGGGGGGAATGTAACTCGGCAAAATCGCATTCAAATCAGACTGCTTTACCAGGAGTGCTGTAGTGAGAGACAAGGGGATGTCTGCAAAGTCCTTCAGTTTGGGATGTTGGAATGACACATCCCTGATCCTTCACTGCACACAGCTTTACCTGTGTTACCTACCATTATTAAAGACTTAACCTCACGATCTAGTTTTGTTTCAAGTCCTTTCCCACCACTGGGCTGCAATTTTTTGGCAAATGTCTCACTCCATCTGGTCTTTGTCCCTGGCAAACAGGAGACAGTGGGAGGCAGTTAAGGTATTGTCCTGAACACGGACAAACTGCAAATGTAAAGAAAACAACGGACATCTCAATACCATAAAAACAAGCTGCTTTTCATATTCTTCTAAATGTAAGTTTAGATACACATAGCTTGATCAAGAAGACCTGCTAAAAAACAGACACAAAACAAAATGCCCAAGAAACAACAGCTCAGCTATTAGCATTGGGCAAGGAGTAATTTCTTACAGAGCCCCTACAGCAACTTTCTCTTAAAGCCAGAAAGTTTTTGCGTGGAGGGGGCAGCTAAGAAAGGTTTGATCTTTTTTATTCAGTTTTTTATAAAAATGCTTTTTTACTACAAACTAACCTAGTAGAACTAAACTTCAATTTTTTTTTTCTAGTTAAGCCATTAAGTTTTAATACTCTTGCTGTGAACAGCATTGCTATTAGTCCAAAGGGAATTCAGACAGTAATTATTACATACCTTAGTAAAAGACACAGGATGTACAACTAACAAGTAATTTCTCATTTTGAATGCATTAAATTTTGGACAGTAGAAAGTCTACCTCACAATTTGGAAGCTGATTCTCAAGGATCTTATCTTTCCCTGCTCAGAATTACTAACATGAAAGCATCTTCTTCCAAAGTGTCAAACACCAGGCACTAACACTGCATGTGTCTGAGTTTTAAACACGACTTCACTGAAATGACACTGCCTAAATCAAACGTGCATTCTCTGACAGGAAGACATTAATACCTGACCAAACCATGCTAACATTGCTCCAGCTCAGGAACATGGACCCCAGCATCTGAAAATTATGTCAGAAGACTTTTACTAGGGATGTGATACCTAACAACAAGCTTTAGGGCACAAGCGCTAGTGTCACCTACAATGCAACTGTTGAGTTGTAAAACAGGGTAGCATTCAGTGCACATAATCTCTTAGTAAGAATTTATCCTACTGATCTGTTTTAGAAGAAAGTAAAAAACCAGAATGCTGGATGGAAGAAGCAAGCAGCCAACATCAAGCCTGGTCTCCTTGCTGGAGACCCATCACTGGGGGCAGTTACACAGATAAGGTCACAAAGGAGCAGTTGCAAATTTTGCTGCATTTTCAGTCCTGCTTCAAAACTATCATTTAATTCCTAATATATTGCTGTCTCCATCTGAAGACCAGAAATAGTATGAAATTAGGATTTAGTACTTATTCATGAGATCGAATTTAAGCAATTCTTCTTTTCGGGATTGCAGGCTTGATTCTCCTCTCATTTGCTCTCACACAGAAAAGGAGTAACTGCTGAGGTCAATGTCAGTGCAAGAAAGGGATGAGTCATTCCTTAGCTGCAGATCTGCACTGAAAGGGAAGAACTGATTTCCCAGCCAAGGCAGCACAGACAACAGAAGCAGTGAAGAAGCAGAGCTATGAGTTTCAGCTGCACAGGACTGCTAAGCCGTATGTTGCTGGATCTTTACTGTTATTCGTACTCACTAAAGCCAGCTCCAGTGATTTCTGGCACACTGGCTATCAGACTTTCCTCTCAAGAACAGACAAAAGCCAGGCAGTAAGTGTGCTGTTTTACATACCATGGGGCTTGCCAGGTGTAAGCTGGAACAGCATGATGGACCTCTTACATCAGTGGACAATCTCTCTATTTTACTTTTGGAACTTAGGGGATTACAAGATATACCTTTTACCCTTTTCTAACATTCCAGGGTAGGTAAAAGATTTTGTCTTTGAGACCACTACTACACTCAAAAATTCAGTGTGTGGACCAGCTAGCGTGATAAGCAAACAAGCCCACAAATGACTCAGAAATGTTACCTCCTTGCAGTCACACTGGGAACACAAACAGTACACAAAGACACCAGCAGAGTAGATTAAAACCCACTGAAATGACTGCAAGGAGGTTTACATTTAATTAACAGGATACAAGATTCAGATGGACAGAGCAAAAATAGACAAATGAAACACAAGAGCAAAAATAGACAAACAAAACACAACCCTGAAGGTCCTTCCTTTACATAGCAGCAAAGAACTGAAACAAAGGTAATGGATATTTTACAGGTATATGTATTAATAAGGACTTCTATATTCATTTTACTTATCTGTAAAGGAACACTCTCTGCTCTGACAATCACAATTTCTTTGACAGAGAATACTCTAACTCCACAAGCTACCAACTTCAACTGCCTCTCAGGAAGGCTGAAAACCCCTTTAAAAATCTTGACAAGAAGCACCACAGCCTCACACCTACTGGAAACCAACAAGACAGAGAAGGAGCCACTACATTTGCAAGAAATTTTATCCAGGAATACAAAGGCAGAACAAAGAAACCTGCCAAGCCAGCCAGCCAGTATGTTTCAGAATCAGAAGGGTGACACAGCAGGCAAGTCACCAAGCAGCAGCAGCAGCTGAATGGCCAGGACCATCACAGGGATCTAGAAGAGAAACGGCACATAGCTAACAATGTGCTTTGCCCCAAACCTGCTCTCACTCTTTCCTGGGAATGACTGATTTGTAACTTGATGGGATCTGCAGAAATCCCACCAGAATGGAAGAAATTAGTTCTGAGAAGTTTAAAACCTATTCCAGCTTTACGGAAGGGACATAATGGTGTGGCTTGGATACTACAATAAAAACTGGAGAACTCAGATTTACCAGTCTCTATTCAGGAAGAATCAGCAGCTTTGCCAGACACAGATCAAATGAGCTCTGACCCCACTGGACATGTGTGATCTTGAGTATTAGATCCACCACTAACACACACTGATGCCACTAGGCAACTTTTTAAAATTAGTCATACATGCCCAGAATACAGGAAGTCACCAACTAAAATTCAGAAAAAAGGGATAGAGAAAGCCACACCGGGTCAGAGGATTTGGCACTGGAAAGATTCCTCTGAGACTGGATTTACAAAGTATGCAAAAGTATGCTGGAGTGCAAATACATCTATCATTTAATGACATGTGAGTGCCTAAGAGTTTGGAGAGATGTTCTCCTCTGCATTGCATCTGCCTACTGAACTTTAAAATAACACCTCCCTCTGCCTGGTGAGCCAGCCCCCTGCCCAAAACACCCCAGTAACTTCACTAAGCATGTCCTCCCTCCTCTGGGTGCCCATAACATTCCCCTGGAATCGACTAGGGGAATTTCTGGCTGATGATTTTCATCACTTAAGTTCTCACTCCCTTTAATTTGGCAAGTCTAAGGCATTACGTGAAGGGACTCCAAACACTGAAAAACTAAAAAATTAATAAATTATCTGGATCATGCATTTGCTGCTTGAAAATATGGATTTTTTCTTCCATGAGAATTACTTTATTTCTTTGCTTGGCTGCTACCTGCATGCAGGAGCTATCAGGAACATTTGTTGGGAAAACTAGCAACTGTGTCTCAAAAATGCACTGAAATTATTGACTCCTGCAAAGATGATTTTCTAAAAGCTGGTTATTTAGGCCACATGCAGCCTGCCTGAACAATCTTCTCTGGCAGAAAATGCAAGAATTTTCCTATACTAGATTCTCATCAGTTTCTCAGAAATTCCCCAATCACTATTTAAGAATAAGGTAATTTTTTAATCAAAAGCCTATTCAGTGAGCTGTCTGCCCCCAGGTCCATCTCATTCATCTCTCTGGACATGGATTTCAGTTTTCTTCTCAAAAAGGTTAACGGATTGCTGTAATTGGATGGCCCCAAGAAAAATGCTTTAAGCACTAAGCAGCTAGAAACAGAACCCAGCCCATGCTCTGAGCAATGAAAGAGTTCCCCCTTATTAAATATTGCTAACAATGTGTTTCAAGTACTTCAGGAAAAAGCATGATCTAAGAATGAATTTACTTGTATACTTGTATACTGCTATGAAAAGGTCTTCCTTGACGTGCAGGTTAAAACTGTCCATATCCCACTAGTAATAAGCAAAAGAAAAATATTACTCTGACTAGTGGTTGCATCTTTTAAGCATCTATAAACTGTTAAAATTAACTTCCATCCCCTACTGCCTTACTGGCAACTACTACTACCACAGAAGTACAGTTCCTCATGTTGGATGCTCCATTTGCAAACATATCTACTCAATTATTTTCTAAAATTATTTTCTGAAAATGCACAAATAAGAAAAGCTGTCTTGTCTGACCTCTGACCTTGTGAAATCTGTCCTGTATTTGTCATCATTAAAAAAACCACACCTGGCTCTGCATTCTTCCTGTGTTTTCATTTGCAGTGGGTTTTTTTTAGGAGGTTTAACAAGGTTAGAAGGTAATTTACTGTAATTGCAAAAAGCAGAAAACCAAACCAATTTTCAAGTAATTATGCACAGAGAATTAAAACAGATGTCTGAAAAACACGCAGAACTATATGAAGCATCACCTAAAAAAAAAAGAAGCCTAAAACCTATCAAGAGTCACATAATCCACCACAATTAAGACTTCTTGAAGTTTCAATTGGAATATGCATCATGCCTTTCAATTCTTACAGGAGTTGATATATCCACATAAAATCAGTGAATATTTATTGAAAGTTAGCATAACATTGAATAACCAAAGAATAGTAAATATGTGTGCAGTCCTCTGTGAAAAAGAAACTACGTGAAAACCCCTAACTACCAAATCAGATTAGACTTTTCAGCATTACAAGATAAATTGAAGTTTTCCTTAACATTTCATTTCAAAAAACCTGAATATATATACTCTGCACTAACAAAAACTCAATTGTTATCTGTTGATACCACTCATAGATAAAAGCAGTCCCTGGCATGGCTCAGCACTACCTAACAGCAACCTCCAGTATGTGGTGCATGGGGAGTAAGTCCCACAGTTCCCAAAACACTGAATCAGAGATGATACATCTGGACAATACCAGTTAAATCCATAAATATGGTGACTCACTGGAAAGATAATAAGATATAATCTCTTATTGAATCAGAATGTGCAATGATGGATACTCTGAAGAATGATGGATATGCTTCAGTCAGAGGGAGAATTTCTGCTAGACACAGGGTTATCAGAGGCAGATCTGAAAAAAAATATTTACAGCTTTCAGATGAAACACAAATATTATATCAAAAGCATTTGCTGTATCACTTAACCCCGGCAAAGATATAAACCCGCTTTTAAAAGCAGGATTTCCAGAAAAATTCAGTTATCCAAAATAGGTTTCTTCTATTTCCTAATGCCTGAATTTTGAGGCAATGCATTAATCAAAACTGCTTCCAAGAAATAGGTTGTTTCTTTCTCCTTTTTGTTTTTAGGATTGGGAGAAAGTAGCGAGGTGAAAAGGGCATCAGACTCATTCATTAAATTACACACACATACATATTCTTTTGCACACAGACTGTCAAGAAAGTAAAAAAAAAAAAAAGATCACCATTGCCCAAGTGTGAATAATAAAATGCAGTTATATTGAGAGTTCCTGTTTCAAAGGCACTGGGATTACCTGTCACATCAGAGCACTGTGCTGCTGGTCTGAGGGACAACTTTGAAAGGCATTTGTCACTGAACCAATTCACCAAAGCTACTGAACCAATGAGCACAGGAAAACCATTTCAACTGGCAATGCCCAGGAAACAGCTGGACTGAAAGGAAGAAATAATTGCTAAAAATTTGAAGTGTGTAAAGATGTGGTGACAGAAGATGGCAAGAAAAGCTTTCTTAAAAATATCTGAGCAATCAGCTTGGACTGCTCTATGAAACACAAAGGGAGAGTTCTCTGGGAGCAAAAGCACCACAGAAGCATTTGTTCTACATTAGGCCCTGCTCCCAGGGACATTTCCTGATATTATTTACATGCCCAGGAGTTCTTGCAATGCACCAAAGGAAGGGTGCTTACCTGTGAAGAATGACTTGATGACAAATGTTATTTCTGCAAAACACATTCTCCTTAAAAGTACTGTCCTTAAATCGTACTACAGATCTAATATATTTACCAGGAACTCTGCTTCCTGTGATTTCCCAAAGCCTTGCTTTATGATTACTTCTCAATGTTTTTCATCAGGTTCTAAAACAGCCTGCTGGCTTCCAACATAAAAACTAACAGATCTTCCGAAGCATCAAAAAATATAACCAATAGATGAGACCACTTTATCAGATTTTTAAAAATACTGGTGTTGGAGTTACAAATCTAGGAAACATAAATAAGAACTGGGACCACTAGATGTTATTAAAAGAAAACTATTTCATATCATTATATGGTTGCTTTGAAGCTTCTATAACTCTGTCAAAAGGCAGGTGAGATATTTCATGGGTACAAGAAAAATATTTTTTAAGTTCTATGTATTTCAAAACTTGCCTAAACCATATGCATGCTGACCATATGTGAAAATGAGATGGACAACGATCCCCTAAGCTATCTATGGTGCAGTTTCACAAAAGGCATGACTTGACAAACAAGTCACCATCTGTACGCTGGGCTGCGGAGTTACAGCTGAGGAGCTGCTCCCACAGGAGCTGTCTGCACGTGTCCTCCAGCCATGCAGTGAATGGGAAGTGACTCCACTGGAGGGGGACAGCACCTTTGCCTCAGGACATGAAGATGTGCCCTGGTAGGTCTCAGGGTCTCAGCTGGTACGCTGGAAGGTGATGTGACCCTGTGACCGTGCATCTCACCCTTGCTCTGAGCCTCAGCACTGAAGAAAGGGCAGGGAACCTTGTAGCAGCTGAGGTCTTAAAAATAGCTTCCAGCCCCAAAAGCTGAATTGACCCTGAATGAATTGTAGCATCTCAGCCAGTGCAGCAGTGACTCTGTGTAGACCATGGGTCAGCAACCTTGCCTGAGTGGCATGTCAGACTGTGTGTATTCAAATCACAGAAACCCAACAGGCACCATAAGACACTCCTTCTCAGAGGAAAACAGGGCTCCTTTTATCTGTCCTCTGTGGAGGAAACTATTCCTCCAGCTCTTCCAAGATGGCAACCTGGTGGGGAGCAGGTGCCAGTGTGCTGGTTTTGCACTGGAGCCACCCATGGAAGTGGTTTTTTTTCTGAGAGGAGCTGCTGAGAGCTTCCTCTGTGCCCAGCAAAACTGACTAGTTTTGAATACTGACACTTTGTTAAACCACTAGATAGCTGAACACACCTTTATGAACACACACGTTAAAAATTAACAAACCCCGGGAAAAGCTCTCTTTCTTCCAGCCTTGAACAGGTAACGGGATGTGGCCCGGGCCAGGCCTGCTCCAGCATGGCCCATGCCGCCTGCTGGGGGCTGGGCTGGGCCCCAGCGGCCGCTGGGCAGGGGAGGCCATCGGCTGCTGAGTCCCAGCCTGGCTGATCACACCCTGGCCATTCCTCCAGAGCGGCCGCCAGGAAAAAACCCGGAGGTGGCCCCACAGCCCGTGAAGAGAGCGGCACTGTGGCTGGAACTGAACACTGCAGGGGCCGGAGACCGGCCATGAGGCCAATCCTGACACAGCCCCCCTGGGCCTGAAGATCCATCCCTGCTTTGGCCACATTTGGGATCACATGGCCGTCTGCAGGCCCTGGGCGAGATATTAACTCTTTCAGTGCACAGACTTGCAGACCTTCAATCATCCCTGGGGTGAGAGAAAAGGACAGAGTGAAGGCATGTAGAGGTCAGCAAGAAGAAGTCAAGTCCCACATGGGAGGGTTGAGGAGATGCCTCAAGTCCTGGGCTGAAATCCTCTTGGTAAGGCTATGGAGAAGACTCTTTTTTCCCTGTAACTCATTGGAAATATGGGGGGAAGAAGTGTTCAAACTGTAGATATGAGCAAAGGCATCTATGATAAAGCAAGCAGATGCTGAAGTAGCTGTGACTTCATAAGAAGTTTGAACAGAGAGAGAGAGAGAAGAGCAATGAAGACCCTTTGCCCCCAGGAAAGGAAGAAGGCGGCCTCTGTTCCCAGAGATGAAGATGATGTCAGAGATGGATAAAGAGAACCTTTGCTCTTGAACATTTACATCCTTAAAATAGCACCCCATAAGTTGACAAGACCCATAAACGCAGGTGTGGGAAAGCTGTGAAAGATGGGAGGGACTTCACAATTGCAGATTACTGGGCGGCAGCTATTCGTATAAATTAAAAGCAACGAGAGAGAACTGTTTTCTTGCGGAGAAGTCTCCATAAAATAACAAGAGGGACTCCCCTCCCTAAGAGAACTGAAGAAAGACTATTCTAGAGGTGATAAACTGACTGAATTGTTTTCTGCACATTGTCAGTGGGAAATAAAAAAGTTGTAGGGGGGAGGAGAATTCTAAAGTTTTTATCCTGATTCTTATTATTATTTTAGTCCTGTGAATAAAGTTTTCTTTATATCCTTTTAAAGATTTGAGCCTGCTTTGCCTTCCTCCTAATCCTATCTCACAGCATGAAATGAATATATTCTAGTGGGTGCACTGGTGTTTGGCCAGCACTGAACCCACCACAGCCAGAGATGCCACTTTTCTGGGACACCTCCCAGCACAGTACAACACCTCAGCTGCTCTTCTGCTAAAGGCACTCCAAGTACGTGACCCTCTGCAATTCAGTGCTGCCCTGCCCACGCCAAACAGATGCTGACATAACAGGTGGTGCCCACTCAAGTCTCAAAGCATTTCTCTTTGGTATATGTCACTCTGCTCTCCTGTCAACCACAGGTGACTTCTGCATGACCTCCTTTGAACTCCCATGACTGTGTCACTGAATAATGAGTTTTTCTGCTCACAGAGCTTTAGGTGGATCCATCTCAAATAACTAACTATCATGCATTTGCCATTAAACATGAGTACTTTGGCTGCATCCAAGGAATGTCCAGGAAATGGAAATACGGCTCCGTCCAAAAGCAAAAGTTGCCATCTGGAGGGTAGTGGTGTAGCTGGATGTAGTGCCTGGGTTAGGTGATGGCATGTGTTATGAACCACTACTGCTATACAGAGCAGATTTCTGTCAGTCATGCAGCTCCATTTCTCTTCTGTGGGAACAATGGTGAAGAGAATATGGAAAGAAACAATTTTGCCTTCAGTCAGCAGCAGAATGAGACTGGAAAGGAATGACTTGCTAAAACCCAAGCCACCTCCCTTCCTTCTTCTGTCCCAGATTATCTCTAAATTCCTGGATTATGAGAAACATTTAGTAAAGTTTCTTCTTCCACTGTATCATGTCACTAACTATTTAACAGCACTCTAACACATCATGGTTGATCATTTCCTTCCCAGAGTGGAGAGTTCAGTTCTATTTTGGCAGATTTGTATTTTTTTTTATTGTATTGTACTGTTTTCCAATAGTAATTATCTTAAGTGATTTAAGTGCCTTCCCTTCCTAACTGGGTAATGCCACTGAAAACTTATAAGCTCTGAGTTTGCAACTCCTCAGCTATTTCTGCTGTACATCTAATCTAAAACAATAAATTTTGTTTTGTCACCCAATAGACTAATTTTTCACTTTTTTGTTCAATATGATTCCAAGCTGAGGAGATTTTGTTGTATTTTTTTTGATGTGGAGTACACAAGTCACTTTTAGATACTTTTACAGGTATACATAATCTTAAACTAATAAGTATTTTGAAAGTTACAGAATAAGAAAAATTGTTTCACAGGCTTCAATTGCACAATAAACTCCTAGACAAAACCATAATTTTTATCATGACTGTCCACCTATTTACAACTTCTGCTCAACAAAATCCAAAAGAAAAAAGGCAGAATTAAGAATTTCTTTGCCTTTATCTAAATTACGCAAGTCCTTTGCATCACATTCTCCTTGCTGGGCCCATCTAGGTTGTGTTGCCCTTTCATTTAAGAACAGACTCAAGCCTTTGTTGTGAAATAAACAAACAAAAAGCATTTCCCAGAGGAATAATTTTCTCCCTCTCTAGGTAAGTCTCCCCCCTCCATCTTTACATTCCTGTATTACTCTTGAAAGACACTGACAGCAGAGTGAAGGCACTGTCAGACAAAAATTACTTCTGCAGTGGACAGGAATTCAATCTTGTAACACTACTCTTTGATCAGATAAAATTTTTGTAGACTCTCTCCTAAAATGGAAAGTATTTTTTTAATCACATTCATCTTCTGGCAAAATGAGTCTCACAATTTCAAAGGATTGCCAACAAGATGGTTTACTGGAGAGAAAAATGATAGCTACTGGCTTTTGGACTGTCAGAAAATAAAAACCCAACTAAAACATTAGCCATTCACTATTGAACAGAAAGACTACAGGAGACAAGCATTTGCCAGAATATCTCCTAAGACTAAAACCATAACTACCTGGTTTGACGTTTCACAAATAAAATGAGAGAAAAGTCAGTCTGAAGGAGAAATTGTTTTAGGTGGTAAATAGTGTTTCAGGCTAGATATAACACACTTGTGATGGTAGAACTGAACTAGTCCCACTGCAAACAAAACACTTCAGTTAAGGACAAGTGAAAATCCAGCCAGGGCTGTCCCAAAAGATCCCTGTTCTGTAACAAGTAATCCTCCACAATATAATACATTTGAACTTCACAGAACTTCACTGTTCCTCTAAGCATGCTTCACTAATGAATAAAACCACAAAAGCTGATGTATTAGCTGGTCTATTTTTTTCTCAAGGATATAAAAATACTACTGAACAATAAAGAAAACCTTAAATAGAATAAAAACTCAGGAAAATTATCTAAATAGCATTTTCCTCAGCAACACTGAAAAATAAGACTAACAAAATAAGACAGTGTATTTAAACTTTTAATTTCATTTTTATACATACTTGTTTTACCAAGCACACTTCCAGATTAAATAAAACAATGCTATTGGAAAAAGTTTACATTTGAAATATCTTTTTACTTTAAAACACTGTGACATGACAGTCAAGTTTTACGAGCTGATAAAACACCTCTGTTATTGAGTAGAACTACTCTTCAGAGCATTTCTACAACTTCATCTTTGTGTCAAACAATGCACCCAATGTGGAGTCTGACAAATAGTATCTATTTGGCTATCTCTTATATTTAAAGGGTTTAATAATATTTTGTGTAGATAACTACACTGTATACAAATTCTTTGTCATTTATTTTGATGGTGATGTATATAAAGTTTAGCGTTAGCCACAGCAAATGCAATTTTTTTAAGGAAAACCTCAATTGCTTATTCTTGAAACCTGCATTTTACACCTTTTGAGCATAAGCAGATAAATTTTCAATGTCACTATTGCCGAGATTTCCTGCTATTTTTATTTTCTACTGACAGACTACTCAAAGCTGACAAATGTTGTAGAACAGACATAGATATTAAAAGCTTCAATTTATAGCAAATAGTGACAGTTTGCTTTTTTGCTGCTCATAAACGAAAAATCTAAGAGGTGTAAACAGAGGAAAGGTGGCAACAAAACACTAAGATTTTAAAATAATTCTACAAGCAATAATGATACAGAGCAACACATCTGCTTCCATTTTGCATATACAACATAATCATATTTATGGATCTTGAAATAATAGCTCTTTTAAATTTCGCTTATATAAAAAAAAAAACAGGTACCACATGCATAAGTGAACAACAAGACCTAAAAGATAAAATATATAGTATATCTAACTATATCTTTTTGAACTGCTAGGCTTTGCTGTTAATATTGCTGCTCTTCTTTACTAAAACTGTGCTTATGTTTGATGAAGTGGTGTCTGTCACCTTTTCAGCTTCAGTCCCTAAAATGGTTATTTCTCCTGCCTCACTCCCCTCTATTCTGCCACCATAAAATGTGAGTAACAATTACCATTGAATCTTTTCAACACCCAAAAAGTTTATATCTATTTTTCAATAACCATATCAAATACTTTATTTCAGCACACAGGTCTCTCCATCTAATTAATTTTAAGACCTTTTGTACAACAGTGAGGGAGTTGTCTCAGATGCTGAGGATCCATACATTCCTGGTATTAAACACTGAATTGCTGGCTGTATGTCCTGTAAATTAATAATATTAAAAGGGACATTATGAAGGATAAGGAAGAAAATGATAGCTGCCACTTCATGATAAAGACTGTGTTGCAGCCAAGCTGAAATACTTGGTATTTATGATATCTGGCATCACTGTACTTCCCAGTTCCCACACTCTGCCTACCCTCTGCACCTGTAGGAAGTCTGAGGTAGCTGGAATATGTCAGACCTCACCTCACAAAGGACCTAAACAGGTCTGTGGATGGGCAGCTTCCCCTGCCTGATGGAGCTTAAGGTCTCCTCCCATTAGCAAAGACTACTGGCACAAGAAAATGTGATTTAGTGAGTGGCAGAAATTAAATATAAAATCATCTTCCTCTGAGATCATAAGTGAACACGTTGAGTAACTATTCTGTGACTGCAGTGTCCTGTGCTCCTGACCTGGCTACTGTGCACAGTCAAACAAGTCTGATAGTACATTTAAGTAGTTAAGAGATTTCCCCTTATTTTTTACTCCTCTTTCACTGAGAACTTTTTCCCCCACATATGCTACTCCAACAGAAGACCTGCCCATGCTTGAAAATCTGCGTTGGTAAGTCTGCATTCTGCACAGCTGACACTAAGCATTTTTGCATATTTTTTCCTGTCACTGCACTGTGAAAACTCCCATCACAAGCAAAGCACACTCTACTTTGCTCTCTAGTAAGTTAAGAATTTAAGACTAATCACTCTTCCAGAAAAATAGTTTTTACTTTTGTTATAATATGCACTTTAACTGGCCCAACAAGAGCAACAATCCTAAAGTTATAAGCTTGATGTGTCAGTTTTGGTTTTTTTCTTTCCTTTTCCTAGTGACCATCTCTGGGGAAAAAAAAAAGACCCAAACAAATAATGCTGAATAACAAAACACTGAAACATTATTTATTTTGTCTTTTCACACTGAAGTTTCCAAAGATGATTACAGAAGGCAAATTTTCAGGCTTCACTGCTGCTTCCAAAAAGTCCTCAAAGAAAAGACCTTTTGAAAGCCAAACTTGACAAGAGAAGAAAAGAACCTTGTCAGGTAGGCAAAGTATGCTGTGCCACATTTCTCTACTGCAAATTGCTATTTTTGCTTACTAAGAAAATTGGGAATTTAATGCTTGCATGCTTTCCTGATAAAGTTGTACTTTCAGTTACATGATAATATTTTAAAATTTCTTAACTTTTATTTTTATTTAACTTTATTATTTGTAATTTAACTTTTAATTTGCTTTTGAAGTAAATTAACTTCTTTCCCTTCTCTACTTATCTATGTTAAAGAGTCTTCAGGGTTGGGACAGAAGATTTTTTTAAAAATTAGAAAACCTACTTGTAGTGTCTTATGTGGAGTTCACACCTCTCTCTAGCAAAACATATGCTACGAAGTGACACGATGGGTGAAGTAAGAGGACTACAAATCCATGACAAAGGTTAAGACAATGGACATTACTGCCTTCCAATGAACTCTGCTGAGAAAGCTGAAGGAAACTGAACCTGCATTCCAGATTTCATGCTTCCTTTAGGAACAGTTACTGTTAAAGATCTCTAGCAACAAAAGAAGTCAATTTGAGAAGCTAATAATTTTTTGTCTTGTTCCTACTCAAGATGACACTTTTTTTCCTTCTTCTTCAAAGACCTGCTTGAAAATATTTCAACATTCTTCTTCAGGGAAAACCCCTCAACTTCATCCATCTTTCCTTGTAAGTGAACTTTTTAACCTTTTGACTTTGCTTGTTCCTCTGCTCTGGACTTTCTCTTACTGGTTCTCATGTTTTTGCAGCTAGATACATACCCTAAAATAGGGCTGACAGAACTGAGTACTGCAGGTACATTACTTCTTCCATGTCACGTGAGGCACCTCTGCAGTGATGTGGTGGCATACACTGACCCTCTGTGATTCCAGAGCTCATTCTGCAGATCCAGTGCTTAGCAGTCATTCCTTACCATGTATTCCTTCAGTCACTATTTTACACTCAGCTCTGCTGAACTGCAGGCTATTCTTTTCAGGACACAGTGCTATTTATATTTGAAATGCTTTTTTATTTTCCAAAATCATCAAGGATGATTTTTTATTGTAACTCTGTCTCATTTTCTGTTATCTTCTTTTCAACTCTGCTAATCACTTAATCATGCTGTCATGCCTACAGAAAACATACTTATCAAAAATCTTCATTCCCAGTTTTTCAGAGGAAAACTTTCTATACAAATTAACTGTATGACTAAACAGTCACTAGGCAAGCAACAGAGCAAATAGAAGAAAAAGAAAAACAATGTCTGATATAAATACTGATATACCTTGTCTCTGTAATTTATGGTCTCATATACTTTTTAATTTTTTTCACTTTATTCTTAGCTAGCAACTGCTATATTGCAATGTCAGGACCAAGCAGTAGAAAGGAATGTGGTAGAGCTGATACTTCTCCAAAACAAGCCAGAGTGTGGAAAAGACAGTCAGACCTGGACTATAAGATGGGGTTAGAAACAGCATCCAGGAAATCTCTGCTTCAGAGATTAGTGATACATCTGGTTCTTCCCACTGCATTACTGGCTATTCTAGGAAATCAGCCACTGCCTTTGGCTCAAGAAAACAGCTGACAACTTGAAAATGTTCTTAAACATTCACAGTCATTCTGAAGAGTTATTTTCCAATGAAGACACCTGCACTCTGATCCAGTAAAGTGCAAAAATTAACACCCAGCAGGAGTAGGCCTGGCAGGTGTAGGTATCTATAGCTATTAAATGAATTATACAACACCTCTATTAATGGGACCTGTACAACAAGCACAGCAATGACAAAGAGGGAGTCAAAGACAAGGTATAAAGCTGTAAACAGAACATAGATTGGATAATGTGAGTAAGATCTTGGGTGAACCAAGTTATCTTGAAAAGTTTTGAAAATTCTTCCACCAGAAACTGAGTAAGTTTTTGAGAAATCAGGATTTGAATCCTGATGCTATTCCCTTCACAATACTCTGATGATCTGGCCATTCTCCACTGTCCATATAGCAGAGCTTCATTTTCCTCTGCCTATGTCAGTCCTGTCCAGAAGCCATCAAAAACAATTAAATATTTCACCCTTCCTCACTGCCTTGTCCTCAATTTTTAATTTTTGATTTCTCTTTAGTTGGTCTGTCCAACTTCAACCTGATGTAAAAGGACCATCTCTTCCTCCCATCAACCCCATTCCCTCTGCCCTATCAAGGACATTACCTTTATTGCCCAATCTACCTATTTCCCACACTGTCCTGGTTTCAGCTGGGACACTTAACTTTCTTCTTAGTAGGTGGTACTGCATTTAACCCAGGATTTGTGTTGATAACACACTGGTGTTTTGGTTGTTGCTAAGCTGTGCTTACCCAAAGTCAAGGACTTTTCAGTGTCTCATGCTCTGACAGTGAGAAGCTGAACAAAAAGCTGGGAGGGAGCACAGCTGAGACAGCTGACTAAACTGACTAAAGGGATATTCCACACCACAGAGCATCATGCCCAGTGTATAAACTGGGGGAATCATCTATGAGAGACTGGTGACTGCTCACGGATGGGCTGAGCATCAGTCAGTGGTGGTGAGCAATTGTATTGTGCATCACTTGTTTCTCTTGGGGTTTCTTTCTTTCTCACTGTAATTATTACTGCTATAATAATTTTTACGATAATAATTTACTTTGTTTCAATTATTAAACTGTCCTTATCTCAACCCATGAGTGTTTAAATTTTTCCTCATCCTCCTCGCAATCCCACCTGGAACTGGGAAGTAGGGAATGAGTGAGTGCTGCAGGATTGCCAGCTGGGGATAAACCACAACACAAACAGAAAATTCCGGTTGTGCCTTCACCAATTCATGTATGAACACATCTCTTCTGATATACTATGTCAAGAATTATTTCATTATAACTCAACATTTTCAATAAGACCCCATTAATATTGTGAAGCATCTAAACAATTATCAAAAATAATAATGAAATTATAAAGCACTTTGGAAGTGTTTATTCCCTTTGACATTTTGTCTTTCAGACTCCTCAGTTCTCAAGATCAGGAACTGTCTTGTATTTTGAATAGAGTCCAGGACATTTTGGTAGCATCCAAAATCTAATAATCATAACAGCAATAAAAGCAGTAACACATTTCAGATGCAGTCCTTAGAGACTTCATGTTTCAGAGGGTTCAGCCAATTAATGGAAAAATCAATGTTGCCAGTAATTGCTTTTAGAGTCAGTTGGTTCAACTCGTTTGAATATGATGGTTATATTTCCACCCACTGGGTAAACAACCATGATGGAAAGCTCATTTGCATGGTTTTTAGAACACACCAGCACAAACTGAAGTGATCTGCATGATTTGCAAGACCTACAACATGATGTTTTTGTCAGTGCATGTGCCAACATTAAAAAAAATCTTCTCTTGCAACCCAGTATGGGAGCAGGGTATTAGGAAAAACCTAATAGAACCATGTCTTTTTAGTTTTAACATATTTTGAGATTTTTCCACCACTTAGTCAACAAAATTAGCAATCAGTAGAAATCCTAAAGTGAGACGGATGGTTTAGTTACTGTCAGTAACATGTTTCAGAGGTCTGTAACAAATAGCAGCATCAAATGAATAAATAATGTTCAAAGCCTAACAGCCGGCTTCCGTAACAGTGTGAAAATATGTAAATGTTACATGGCTTTACTCTTCAAACTGGCTCTCCTTTTGTTCCTCAGAGACTCTTCTGTCAGAATAACAAGCTAAAAACAAAATATGAATGACAAGTGCACATACTGAGCTGATTGAGAACACAGAGTCGAACAGTAACCATATTAATCTCGTCTCTCAAAGAGGCTGTGTGAATTCCAGGCAGAAATATTGATTTTGATCTAGTCTACTGCAGTGTAGATTGCTAATTGGAGCTCAAAATCTATGCAGAGTGCTTCCCTAAAAAATGGCAACTTTCAGCATTTTCCTTAGCTCAATTAGGACACCTAGAATTTTATACTTAAAACCCATTAACATTGTTAAAAGCTTCTGCTGTCACTATACATCCTTAAAAAACATCTGGTTTGTGAACTTCCAGTATATAAATAATCATAGCCTAAATATATAAGAAAACCTCAAGACTTTACTCTTAATCTGGATTTTTTCAGTGAAGTGAATATGTGGTGGGCAGGTCGATGGGGGTGATTCTGCCCCTCTGCTCGGCTCTGGTGAGGCACCACCTGAAGCACTGCATCCAGCTCCAGGGTTCTCAGCACAAAAGGACATGGACCTGTTGGAGCAGGTCCAAAGGAGGGCCAACAAAGTGATTAGCAGGCAGGAGCACCAATCCTGTGAAAAAATAGTGCAGCCTTTCAGTTCTTGAAGGCGGCCTATAAGAAAGAGGAGACCAGACCCTTTAGGAGGATGTCTTCTCACAGGACAAGGAGTAATGGTTTTAAACTAAGAGGATAGACTCAAACTAGACATCAGGAAGGAGTTTTTAACAGTGAGGATAGTAAAGTGATGGAACAGGTTATCCTGCCAGGTGGTAGATGCCCCATCCCTGGAAACATTAAAGTCAGGTTGGGCATGGCTCTCCCTGAACAGTATCTCTCCTACAGCCTCTTGGGGGAGGCTGCTGGGCTCAATGAATCAGAGGTTTACCACAGAAAGTATTTTCCTATGTCCTTAGGATGCCTACTGTCAAATAGGAGCTGAAGCAGTCAAAACCACAGGTCATATTAGCCACAAATGAATGATGCTGTAAAAGTTTTATCAGAAAAAAACCCCAATATTATTTGTCCAAAAAAGGTCAAGAATCATTATTTTATATCTAGCTATGAAAAACTCTCAAGCTACTAAATTAAACTGAAACAAATGAATGATGCTGTAAAAGTTTTATCAGAAAAAAACCCCAATATTATTTGTCCAAAAAAGGTCAAGAATCATTATTTTATATCTAGCTATGAAAAACTCTCAAGCTACTAAATTAAACTTTCATTTAGAAGTTTCACTGTGAAAGGCTAGGGGAACAGTTACCTAAACTCCAATTAGTGCTGTATCCCGTGATTTTCACACACTAATTCACAAAGGCCCATTTTAATTAAAGGAAAAACGCCAGGTCACTTTTGTTGGCATCATTAGGTGGAAAAACCTCCAAAGACACCCAACAAACCAACAGCAAAAAAAAACAAACCAAAAACCCAGCAGGCACAAGCAGATGTTTACCACTCTCTAATGCTGTAAATAACAATTACATTAAATTGAAGTTCAGGAACAAGGTCCAAGGTTTGAGCTAGTGTTACTCTTTACTGACTCTTAAAGTTTCTGAAATTGTAACAGCAAGAGCATTAAGCATTTCCCCTCAATAGAGTAGGTTCACAGGAAACCAAAGGATATACAAAAATTGATGACAGTATCTCCTTGGCTGCTATTACAGAAGGACTGACCAAGGGTAGTAGTTATTAGCCCAAATTGTCCATTATGTTGGTTAAAAAACAAGACTGAAAAACTTCCAGCCTTCCCTGGTAAAATTGATGTCATGTTGTTCTGAGAGGGAAAAGGGCTGTTTGCCCTCTGAAGGAGAAAGGAAAGGTTAAGCTTTCCAAGTGGTCCATCTTTCATCCCCAAAACAATTGTGCTGACAGTAAACCATGAGCCTGCCACCACCTGGAGACTCACAGGTAGCAACAAGTGTCACTGCTTGCAGAGACTTAACAGAGAAATTAATACCACTGGCTGGCTATTAGCCTGTAAATGCAAAGCCATCCTGGTCTCTCAGTAGCTTCCAGCCAGTCTGCCTCTTTTTGTGCTGGATATCCATTGAGAGACACCTTCTAATTACAAAACCCTCAGAAAGTCCATCAAATATCTTTTATCTACACCGCTTGTGCTGGCAGAACAGATGGAAGAGGGGCTGTTTGGAGAGCCATGTGCTTCTCTCAAACTGCCACCCAACCAAAGGTGTAAAATGTTGGACTGCACACAGAGAAAATCCTTTTGCTAACCACAGACAAACACTCTTACACAGACAGTTTGAGGCAGGTCAACCCTCTCAAATCAGTGTGTGGTTTGACATTCACTGCTCCTGAGCTCTAAGGTCTCAGAATACAGTCACTTCAGGTATTTTTCTTGCCCACCTTTTTCTTGCCCACTACAGCAAAAACTTCCAGTAACCACCATATGAACACTGATTTCTGCTACATCACTTCAGAAAAGCACACCAGGCATACAAAGCATTAGAACAAGTTGGGAAGAGTCACAGGGTTAATTTGTGAGAGGAGCTTTTGTTCTGCCCAAGAGAAAATGAAGTTGAATAGTGAACTTTTATGATCCTACTGTTCTGAGCCACTGTATCACGTGTTGCGTAAAGGAAAAAGACCTTTCATAGCATCCTGCTGAACAGTCAAAAGAGAAGGCAGCCCCCACAACCTGGTACATCACTCCTAAACATTTGAACACACGAGCTAAATGAATAAACATCAGTGTGGAAAAATATTTTACTTAGTTTATGTAAGGATGAGCTCAGACAAGAGACAGATAAATAAGCTGGCCAAAAAGGAAATTTTTTGGATTTCTCCGTATAGATACTTACACTTGGTCAAGGCAGCAGAGGTCACAAAGCTGTTTGTCATGCAGATTTTTCATGGTTAATTTTTACACTGATCTGTTTGGTTTTTTCTTAAATTTTTTTATATTTAATTATAAACAGGAATTAAGTGTATTTCAGCAAGACATGAAATAGTAATACCTAAAAAGGGTCTGTTCCTTTATTCAGCACCAAGACATTTATCAAATGCAAAGTGTTCATCACATGGTTTGCACCCAATTTTATTAGATTCTAATTGTTTTTGACAGCAAACAAAAAAAATTTTGCATCACCATGCAAATGGCAGCACAGTAACCTATTTTGAAGTATTCACCACAACGCGAAAGATTTCAGCTACAGTGTCAGACACCTCCAGCTTCATACAACAAGACCCAAACAACTTACAACTATTCCACACTGCAAATGTGGAAATGTTTTAAGCTGTATTTTTCTTTCTGAAAGCCAAACCTTTTCTTCTTGCAAATTACATTAAAAGAAAACCCCCAAAAACAATGTGGTTGGCAAATTAAGATACACAGTATGCATCACCTTAGGCTTCCTTATTCATACTACTACAGGCAGACTTTTTCATTTGAATTCTATTGGAAAAAAAGATGTCTGGCCTGTGTACACAAATTAACCAATGTTTATAGACCAGACACCAGAAAAGGTAAACAGGACTATCTTAAAGCCACTCTAATTGCACATCATGTTGGTAGAAAGCCTCCCCATCCTGCTTCTTTTATTTCAGCAAAAGTTTGTTGCCCTGACAAACCTGGGGGAGGTGTAAGACACCACACACTCCATAGGTATATAATTGATTTTTGTAACTTTGCTAGGACATCCGTGGGTAAGCCATAAAAATGCATTATAAACATGTTTCACCACCATATGATATTTTTTAAAGAACCAAGCTGGAGAATGGATAAGCCCATAGAATTTAATTACATGCATAGCCCTAATTTTTCAATGTATATCCCTTTTTCATCTAAATAAAACATTTTTTAAAAAGAACAGCAAACAATTATATATAGAAAACATGTACTGCTACTAAACCTTTTGAAAGTATTCTTAAATGCAAACTGCAAATACATGTTTTTAACAGATGCTGATAGGGGTTTTGGAAAATGCTCCATGGATCATTCTGAAATTTAGAAAAATTTCCAATATAATGTCATAATAAAATGGGTAAGAAAATGTATTGAAGCAAGACATAAGAATAGAGCAGTTCATCTAGACTGCAACCAGTTATGAATAATTTTAATAAATATGCAAAGACTACATTCTGCCACATCAAACAGCTAGTCAGTTGTAAACTTACAATACATTTTTAGTCTATAGTATGTGTGTATTTAGAATTACATAACTAATGATTATCTTCATGAATACAGTAATTTGGATTCTGCAATATCTACATTTTGCATCAGTTCATACCATGATTAATTTTGATAATCTCAGTATTTTACCTATGAATATTATTTTTACAAATTTATTTTTAACACAGTTTTTAAAAAAAATCATGTCAACAGGCTTCTGCACTTCAATGCCCATTGTTTTCTAAATCTATCCCTCTCCTGGCAAAGAATGAATTGGAACTGAGTTAATGGATGCATTTACTGAACAATAGGTAATTTCAGCACTAAACTAAATATATACAGGGAAGTAGGAGAATATCTATAGACAGGTGAGTGTGTAGAGACACATACACCACAAAAATATAAACCTTTTAGATTTCTACCTCTATCACAGGAGGTGTTTCACCTCACCTTAATCCAGACTCCTTACTTTTGCAATACGTATTCTCTTCAATGTTCATGTACATGTCAATGTACAAATGTTTAAGGGAAAGTAGCCTTTCTGATTCTCTGCTCCATTGTCTGAAACATGGAGAGGAAGATTTGGTGTGAAATACATCCTAGTATTATCTAATACCACAAATCAATCCTTTACAGGGAAATCAGAATTACTAATGTTCACACTTGACATGAGGGTCTCATTTTCTTACACAGAAATGCTAATACCTTCTTCAGTGAGGAAATAATGAAAGTGACTCACACTACTTACTTTGTGAACACAGGTAAACCTGACTCTAGCAAACAAAAGATTTAAAGTATTAAAACTAAACATTTACCTTAATGAAGCACTGGAACTAAGCTGATAAATAATTGTATAAATTAGTGGATACAGGAGTTGCCAAGCAAAGGGAATATGAAGTTTCAATTAATGTCTGGCATTTATATGCTGACAAGCAAATATTACTGAAAGAAAATAATAAAGTAGTGCAATACTTAAAAAGAAGCAACCATCAGTACAGCCATAACTCAATGGGAATCCCAACACAACACCAGCGTGTAAAAGGTCATTGTTTATCTTTGCAAACTGAAGTGTCAAAATATTTATGATTGCTCAAGTCACTGTCACTAGTCTAATAAGATGCATCTGTGGGTTTCACGTTGGTTGATAAGAAACTTTACCTGCAAACTCTCCTCCACAAAAAAATGTGGGATGTACAGAATATTGCAATGCTTAAACACATATTTGCGCCATCCAAAGCTATAAATCTGTGCAGTGAATCACTTGGATTTGATACACCTTTAGCAGCCAGATTTTGACCACAGGCACACCTGAATCTCTAGGGCAATCTAGTTGGTAGAATGTCATCCTGTGAACAGGACTGTACTTAAGAGGAAAGCAGGAAAAAACAACATGAGATTAAAATCTCATTATAGTATGCATCTACACAATAGTCTCAAAACTGAAGCAAAAAGTAAACAAATTAATCAAAACCTAAACTGTGAAATACCAGACTGAATTTGCAAGAATTTCACCTGCAGAAATAAACTATTTTGTTTCAATTCCCAGAGTGAAACTGCAAATTAAAGTCAACCAACAAACAAAAAAAAAGAAGAGTCAATATTACTAATTAAAAAACAAAAAAACAAAAAAAGCAAAATGGCTCAGCGAAGAAATCTGTAGGCAATATAGCATAATTTGATGTACCAGTGTGTTAAACTGTTTTTGAACCACCTCTCCTAGTTATAGCAGAAGTATCACACCAGAGGCCACCTCAGATGTATCAGGGCAGGCAGAGCAAGTATCCAAATATGCCAAACAGAATTCACCCTCAACAGCTTCCAATAAAAATGCAAGGTGCAAGAGACAACCTCATGAAAACGAAAACACCATCTGTCCCTCAAGTTCTCCAAATCAGAGCAGCTCTTGACTCTTTCTGTCAGTGGTTAGTGCCATGGAAGGGGCTGTGGGATCTTGGACCTAAACTCTGTTTGATCTCTGTGTGCTGTAGAGTAGATCTTTATGCCTTTGTCCTGTCTATGGCACTCAAGGAAATCCCAGTGAAGCTGGGGAAACCAAGCCCTCCCTAGGCAGATTTCACACTGGGGATGAAGTGAGCTGAGTTCCCAGTGAAGGGAACAAACAGAACTGTGTGCTACATCACTGGTCTCCACTGACTGGCTGATTTCTTAGCAGCCATCTGACCTGCCAATTCTCCACTGCAAAATCAACGCAGACCCTTGTCTACTGGTATGGTTTTTGGGAGGTTATGGACCTGAGGTGAAGACAGTTTGTTTTGAGATCTCTGAAAAACTATTAAATTTACATATGAGATCTGTGACAGACATGGAACTGGGACTCTATCCCACACTTTGTCAGCTTCTGGATACCTCTCCAGTTTAAAGAAGTACTGGAAACTCAAATGCCCACTCCACCATTCATCCAGTGGATGCTTCCAAATTTACTCTAGAAAATTTACTCATACTGTGTATGTATTTCAAGCAAATTTCTTAAGCCACTGTCCAAACCACAGCCTTTAATTCAATTAATTTAACAGTTCTTTTAACTGTAGTTTTATATTTCCTACCAAAAAACTGTCTCAAACATGTAGCAGTCCAAACCCCAGTCTGCCTTAAAATCAGGACCAGAGAAGGTTAGTTCTTTCCATTCTGAATGAAAATACTACTGAGTAGCAGCCACATAAAAAGTACACAGAGAGGGCTCATTATTTTGACATGTTAATGACAAATACAATAGTTTAGAAATTCCAGGTCTCTTTATAGATTTGTCCCAAGAATAAAAGAGAAGATAAAAATCTACTCTTCAAGAAAGATTCACACAGATGAAACTGTAAGTAGGCCAGCAAAGAAAGAAAATGCGCAGCTGCAGTCAGATGTTAGCATTGACTACTGGATAGAATCAGTAAGTTTTAAAACCACCACAGCTTTAAAGCTGTATCTAGAAGAGAAATAAGAGAACTGTATCTAGTTACCTTACATACACAGCAAAGTGAACAACACACAGCAACCATTTTCAGCCATAACTCACTTAACTGGAAGCAGACCAGTGAGGCAAACATTAAAGGCTATAAGACAAGAGCATTTCTGTAAGTAGCTCATCCCACAGGCAGCCTTATTTTCAGTCTCACTTAGGACCACAAACACAGAAAAACATAATGCTGAAGTTAAATATGTTTTTCCTGGAAAAGCACGCATTGAGTGGAATAGGCAACAGTAGGGTTTCTTTTGTATTGTTCACAGTTCTGCATCACTTGGTAGCCATCCAGAAACATCCTTTCTCATTATTAACACAGAATAAATTCAATCTCCCTTCAGTTATTTTTTATTATACAAAACATATGAAAGCTACCTACAAGAATTCCATTAATGAGACTTGTGTATTTTCAGCATCGCCAGATTCATGTGAAATATAGGCTGTCAGAACTTCCTCCCTCCCCTATTTTCTGAACAAAAAAAAACCCCAGACTTCCAATTAGCTTACTGATGCTGGGTGGGGTTAATTTTTCAGTTCTTAAAAGCACTTGTATTCTCTTTATAGAAGGTCTGCTTCATTGGTGCATGAAACAGACTCAGGTTCTCCTCCTCATGCCTTTGGACACATGGCTGAGGGGCTGATGTAACCAGCCCCTGGAGCTTAAACTTGCTTCAGCTGGGCCATCTCTGCAGTGGCTGCACTGCTGCTCTCTGGGCTAGTGCTGGCTGTCAGGCACTGAGGTCAAGGAGGTAATTCAGACTAGAACTGCCAAAATAAGTTTCTGGCTGTATCAGCCCCTGAAAACCCTTGCTTCATGGTCACATAAGAGCCAGCACCAGCTGGGGCACACAGGAGCCTGGCAACAGCAACAGTGGAGCCCAAGGGCCCAGACATTCCCCTCTGGGCCACAAGAGCATGGCTTAGTTACTTGGTGAACTGTCTTGGTCCCTGAGGTGCTCAGTTCACTATAGGGACAAACTGAAGTGACTCTTTGTTCTTGTGACTGCTTCACTCATATCTATCTATCTATCTATCTATCTATCTATCTATCTATATCTGTATCTATGTATGTGTGTATGTATGTACATAGAAAAAAAGAAGAAACATCCTGCACTAAAGGTAGCAACTGTGTCATGGTCATGAGTATTTTGATGAAAATGCAAGCAGAACATCTGACTCTAGCACTAAATGCAATACACAAGTGTCAAAAGCATGTAGTCTTGAATGATCTTTTACATGCCACTTTGTTCACCCTATTAAGATGCTACTTGTTTCTTTGATTTATCTGATAATAAATTTTTTATGACTAGTGAGTCTCATAAAAATTGCTCTGGTGCTGACTACTTTGATTAATAAGACCAAAGAATCGAAACTGTCAGAAATTCATGGGCAAGAGTAAATTACTGCCAAACATAGATTTAGATATTCCATAAAATATAGACTAAAAAAGGTTGATTTGGTAATTTTATCTTGCATCAATTTGCTTGATATAATTTATATTCAGGATCAGCACTGTCATTCCTTGCACACCTTTTCTTTTTTAAAAGTCAACAATAGTGTAAATCTGAATTTTGGAGAAATGAAGAGGAGACAGAACATCCCAATACCCAAAACTCACATTTGGAATTTAGCTTGGAAGTTGTATCTACTTGAGAGATTACTAAAACCCATGTTCTAAGAGCTGCAGCTTTTTTAAGCAAAATCTCTTTCACATTAAGAATCAAAACTGCCACACATATATTCGTGCCTAAATTCTATTCTTCTAGAACTGTGATCTTTCTTCCTTGGTGTCTTTGTCGGTAGCAGGTTCTTGCAACACATCTTTGAAGAGTTCTGGATCCTGCTGTCTTATCTTGTATGATTCCCAAAACATTTAATGTGCAGAAAGCACCACAGAAGTAGACACTGAAGCAGGTCAGAGGTAGCAATCTGGGTACATGTGAATACAGATCAAGCATATCCTCCTCCTACCAAGAGGAACCATACTTACAGCACTGGGTATAGGATTGGCTCCATTTACTTCTGCCTATATTTACCATCCTGTGACAGCAATTTGGTGCAAGATGTATTTTTGTGGGATTGAAATCCTACCTGATCAAAGATTACTACAGATAACCAAAAGGATTTAGGGAATCACTGTTCCACATTCAGTGAAACAAATGCTACTGTTTACATTCAGCACTGGAGACAGCTTCTTAAAACATGTGGCAAAACTATGAAGAGGGCTAATACTCCTGCATTTCTTATTATTGCTTTTGTGAAGCCAGAGCAAATGAAACGGTCAGTATGCTACGTAATCCTATTTACCATTTATGCTCCTGTACACTTCACTTTAGACTACAACTTCTTTTTCCACTCAAGTGCAATAAAGAAAAATTACAGGGTATTTTTTTCCTGGTATATTTGATAATGATTTTCAGTATAGTAGATTTTCAGAGTTCAATAATTAAAGTGGTTGGGTACAGAATACAAACAAAGACATCCAAAGCTGTAGTCAAAAGGTGTTGACTATACAGGACCTAAATTTGACTATACCCAGCTTTAAGAGTAGGGCATTTCTTGTTCGGTCAGAGGAAACCATTGAAATGCAGGACTGAAAAATCCTGTGTCATATAGAGCAGAAATTCTTGCTTTTCAGATTATATTTTTCAAAACAAGTTAATTTTAATGACAAGAATTTAAAGTGAAATCTCATCATAACCATTTTCCACACTGTGGTTTAGGTGTACGGGGCTGTAAAAGTGCATATAAATGGGATGACAGTGATACCTGCTAAAATAAAATCATGGCTTTAAAGAAGTTTATCAGAGCTTTATTACAAGTGGCTACAACAAATTACACCAGAATAATTCCAACCTCAGCCTTCCACTGGATAAATAGTTGATAAAGGCAATCATAAAATTAGGGATGCCTCTCCATCTAGCTGATAGTCCTCACCAGAAGGGTAAAAAAATTGCTAAAGATCACACAAAACCCTGAAATAATGTGAAACTGAAGGAAGAAACTGGAGTTCAATAAAAACCAGCATGCAATAAAACAGATATGACTGCATAGAGAATAGAAATTGCAGACAGATCTGCTTGATTATAAAAGCGCCACTTTTAAATTTATTTCTCAAATAAAACCAGCAAATGTGTGCAGTAACTCTTCTTGTTTGGTTATAAAGAACCAATCTGAAGAAGAAAACAAGAAAGAAAATCAACTGAATTTTGAAGATTACGAAGGGTTAAGAGACCACTATTTACTGTTAGCTTCACCATTTTACCAGAAACACCTTATTAAGTGGAATTACTCCTCAAGTAGTATTGTTCTGTCTGACATTTCCAACTTATTCTTTGTTCTCTTGATGTCGCAAGGATTTTCTTTAAAATGCTGGATTGTTTTTTGTTTTTTTTACCTACTGTAAAATCCAAATTCTGTTCCCTGCAATATCCTCTCCAACAGACAAAAAAACCCCAAAACAGAACAAAACAAAAATCGAAAAACAAAAAAAACCCAAACCACAAAAAAAACCAAACCCCACAAACAGAGAACCTAAACAAACAAACAACAACAAAAAAAAAAATCCAAAAAACCCCCAAAAAACCACCAAAAAACCCAAACCCAAAAACCAAATAAAAAACCCAAACAAGATTAGGTGAGCTACCCTCAAAGAGTACCAGCCCAATTTCTGAAGTGCATCTCTTTTGAGCATACTGCCTTTGGTTAGCAACAACACCCCTCAGAAATGTTGAGAGAACCCCCTGAATCCCTAGGAGATGATGGACCCACCATGCCCACAGCAGTAAGAGCAGCAGAACACTACTGGATACAAGGCCTCACCAGAACTGTGGCAGTTCTGGTAAAGTCTAAAATCAGGTAATAGATCACTACCTTTGGATACTACACATCTTAAAATCCATCATGGACTGTACAATAACCTTCATGCTGAGATGCTGCTCTAAAACACAATCTCCCAGAAAGCATCCTGAGGCAATTGGAGCACAATAAAAGAAAAATGAATATGTTACTTTCCCTGGAAGCTTGCCCTAAGTTGTGCCTTGCTTCCTTTCCTTATCTGCTTGACTTCTGCTCTCAAATAATCGAGGTGTCTGTATTTAAACACATTTTTAACATCCCTTTAGAACTACTGATACCAGAATGAATTCAGCATCAGCCCCAGCTGATGTGAGATTACTGAGTATGGGAATAAGAATTTACTACTTACCACATCAGCTGGGGCTGATGCTGAATTCAGCCAAATCTTTCAGATGTAACACTGAACTGGGAGCTGACAGTGCACTTTGGTTATGATTATTTAAATGTTTTTTAGTGTTGACTGCATTCTGGAAAGATGTATCCACTTTTTTATCTCCTCCTGCAAACCTAACCACACCATGTGGTATATCTTGCATATATTATTCACAGATATGTAATTCTTCATTAAACTGCTTAAAAATACACTGTGTACAGGCACAGTTCATTAAATGACCCAGGACAGCCAGTACCTTCACTGTCATCTTTCACCAACTTCCAGGTCATCAAAAACAACTGTGTATTTGCCTCCAAATACCTGAGGAGAACATTTAATGACTCCAGCTCAGATCTCTGCAGACCTCACCAGAAACATTCTGTTTGGTAATTGTCTCCCAAGACCTATCAGGGTGTTGATAATTCTTAATGTTTTATTGAAAATATGCAGTGCTCATTTTCTACTGACAATGTGGTGTAGCTGTACAAGCTAAATGCCCCATAAAATTCTATAGTTAGAGAGTTGCCTTGACCAACCAAACTTACAATATTTATAATATTTACTATTTCTTTAGGAAAAAATGCTCAAAATCATAGTCATACTTCATAGTAAGTGACTACAGTCGCTTTCTTTATATCATCACTAGCAGAATCCCATGTCTCTTCCTCACTATTTAACCCAAAACTAATTTCAGAGTAAACTAGTTCATAATACCCAGTTTGGTGTATTCACCTTCCTTGATGCTGGAAAGATACTAGTACTTCTGTCACTTTTGGGGTCTTTTATTGACACAATAATTTAATGAAGATGGAACTTGGGTGAGTCCAGACTCTGCTGGTCAAGTTTTCTAAACCTTCTGGGTACATGCCCAGGGGCTTGGATGTTTAAAGCCATTTCTCACAACAAAATGTGGGTCAGGCATCTACTTGAGGGACTGAGAAATAACTCATCTTCCCTAAATTATCACCCAGCTTGCTCTGAACAGAAGCTTAAAAGAACATGACTTTCCTTCCCTTGTCATTATTAATAATCTATCAGAGTTCAGAAAAGAGCCCATTTAGTTTCCAAGATTTATCATAATCAGATAGTTACAAGCAGTCTCTCCAATGCGTAAGAGATAGATCCCACTTTGGATTGTCCCTTTCTCTCACTGCAGAAACTTGTTTCAATCTCCTCTGTCATTTTTCCCTGCCCAAGGTGCCAATTGCCTGCATCTGCACATCTCACTCTGCTTGCCTGCTTACACCCCAAGGTTCTAGGGGATCTAAGAACCTGTTCTCTTGGCCAGGTCCTTGACCTGTGGTTTACCAGTTTCTTTTGCACACCTCTACTTACAACTTATTTTGGATTTATCATAATTACCACTGATTTTTAACTTAGCTACTGATCTTGCCTTGCCCTATAGTTTGATGCAATTATGTAATGTTTCCCTATGCAAACTCTACTACTGTTTCCCTAGCTTTGGTTTCAGAAAGTCCTCAGCTTCTGCATTTAACTCACTTCATTCCAATTTCACTTCTAACATAGCTCCAGCTGTCTGCCCCAGGGACATAAACTCTAGGTTATCATCCTTGACATGGCAAATGGATTACTCCATAATATTCTAAACTTTATATAAAGTTCATATCAAAGGGAACAGAAGCATCAGTAGTTACACCAATATTTATATGTGCAGTATCTATATCTGTCAGATACATCAGTGATAGCTTTGGTTTTATTACATATCCATCTTAGCAATATATAAACAAAAATATACAGACATAGTGTTTTTATTGTTTATCTTTCAACATGGGTTCCAGTTAGCTCTTCTTTAGGGAAGAGTTACAGATTTGCATGTAAATGTTGTTTAAAGATGTCAGGACTCTGAGTCATCTATTTTCTCTGTTGGAAATAATGTACTAATATATTTATCAATTTTTAAAATACAGCCAATAAATACAACATGTGGTTGGAATACCAATCAGCATTTTCATATAAAATATACAGTACCATGTCCTCAATACAACAGAACCAAACACAGATGACATTTTTATATTTCCCCACATCAGGCTGATAATAGATTTTTATTGGTAAATTTAAATTTTTTTACTGGTATATGATCAAAATGTGTGAATCAGGACTATTAACATTTGTTTACTTCTCAGCTATGATGGATCTTGCTTCTTGCCATCCTTTGAGAGGAGCTTAATTTGTCATGAGCTCATCTTCACAGGAGATGTGCCATCTCAGAGATTCCCACCTAACATAGATCACTGAGGTCATCTTTTTTCCACTACCTTTACCCAGTCTTTGAAACCATGCTAAAATAAATGAGGTCACAGCTACCACTGGCACAGATGTTACATCCATGTCAGGGGTCAAACAGTAAAGATGCCAGGCTAAAAAGTCACTGAAATAGTTGAGCTCCAGCAATGGAATGTTGGACACACAACACCACCTTAATTCTTGTACAGGCCCAGGACAATCAGAGTGCAAATGAGAAGGGAAAAGAGGTGCTCACTAATGGTGCATGCTGTGAGTGTATGAACATGAGCAATCCCTCTAGGAACAATGAGAACACTGGTTCTAGAAGTATTTGTAAAGCTTCATCTAAGAGAAAACTAATGGATGAAGCCTTCTATTCCGTTGTCCTGGTTTTGTCTGGGGTATAGTTAATTTTCTCCCTAGTACCTGGTACAGGACAGTGTTTTAGATGCAGGATGAAAATAATGTTGATAACACACTGATGTTTTGCTTATTTCTGAGCAGTGCTTGCACTGAGCCAAGGACTTTTCAGTGTCTCATGCTCTGAACATGAGGAGCTACACAGGAATCTGGGGAAGGGGGGTGAACACCTCTGGGACAGCTGACCAAACTGGCCAAAGGGATATTCCACACCCCAGAACAACCATGCCCAGTGTAGAAAGCGGGAGGAGATGGCCAAGAGGGACTGACTCCTGCCCAGGGAAGGGCTTGGCCTTGGTCAGTGGATAGTGAGCAATCGTATTGTGCAACACTTGTTGGGGTTTATTATTCTTTTTTTTTTCATTACTATTATTATTATATTTTAATATCAGTAGTATTATTATATGTACTTTGTTTCAATTGTTGAATTGGCCTTATCTCAACTCAAGCTTTTTCCCTTTCTGATTCTCCTCTCCATCCCACAGGGTGTAGGGGAAGGAGTGAACAGCTGTGTGCTTCTGAATTGCTGTCTGGGGTTAAACCACGACCTCCACAAACTACCAAAGAATACTGGAGACAAAATCAAAGAAAAATAAAGAAGGTAAATGACATTTGTTATGGCCTGTATTTCTTCACAAGGCAGGGTAGATCCACACTATCCAAGTTCTTTAAATCTTTTCTGACCTCTGCAGATCATACAAACAGCTGAGGTGTATGATGGAGCTCTGCTGAATCAGATCTACAGATGTGTCAAGCAACTGGTCTGTGTTCTTCCCTATGATCTTTATTCCCCCAAGAAGTACAGAATACAAATCATTCGAAATTACGCCTGCAATCAACTGTGCCCAGTTCTTTTTGGCACAATCACAAGATTAGACAATGACTGGGTAATTTAATTTTACTTAGATATAGCCAAAGAAAAGCATTTTCTCTAGGTATCTCTACAGCCTAAGTGCAAAAAAATGTTAGTAAGATTTTGATAACCCAACATTATTTTTTCCTAATGAATATACAAGTTATATAATAACAATTGTTAAGTTATGAAAAATTGTCAGTAATTATAAACTACTGCACAAAACTGCCATACATGTTTACTTAAACAGGTTATTAAATGGAGGAATATGCATAATTATTTTTCATATTAACATAAAACAGAGCTTTGCCTCCTTCAGTTTAGTATCAGTGGCACTGTGCAATTATCTGAATATATATGGGGGTGTCATCAGAATTTTTGACTCAGCTATCAGGAAATGTGAATGCAAGGTCTGCCTACATCACAGACACGCTGTCCTCTGCCATAGGTAATCACATCATGTACTCCTGCCCAACTGATCTGGGCTCACTGAAACAAGAGTTTGGCCTTAATTTCTTCTGTTGGAAGACTATTTCTGTCAGAAGCTTATTTACTACCTTGCTCCCTCCTATCAAATACACACCTGACCAGCTTATTTATATTTGTTCCTATGTCCACCATTTTTTTATGTCTTAAATGAAGTTTCTTCCTCCCCCTCTCCCTTCCAACGACAGCCATGAGCCCTGTTATCAGGCTTGACTTTGCTAAATAAATAAAATACCTTTTAAATTTCCTCTTATTTCTTCATTCATTTCACTATCCTATACAGAGTGCCTGTACCTGCCTGAATTCACCTTTCATGAACATAATGACCACAACTGTGAAATGTTTCCTTTTCTGTACTGGAAAATTTCCACTCCTTTAGCCAAGCTCTGGGGATTGTGCTTATCTTTCTCTCCCCCTCACTCCAGCATATCATACCAGTGGCTCGCCTGTAACTAATACACCCAAGCCTTCCTCTTTGTTTGCTAATTCTTACTGTGTGGTATGCTGATTCTTTTCTATGCTGCTAGCTTTGCACCATCAGCAAACTAGTTTAAGTATTCCTGCTTTTTGTGCTAGCATAAATAAATCAGATTCTTAGAGGTCCTAGACTGTGCTGCACAAGTAACACCATTTCAGGACTATGTCCCTTCATATCAGTTCAACCTGATGATGCCTCCATATCAACTGCTGCCAATTCCCACTTTCTCAACATGCTTCCCAAGAACCAACATATGGATTCTTCACTTGTTTGACCTCTTTTCCACTCCTCAATAGGTGTTTTTACTGATTATCGTTTTTACATCATTGGACAGCACCAACCACACAGCTGGCTTAACTTAAACAGGCTTAACAACTGTGCAGTAAGATCACCAGTTATTTCAAGATACTATTTGTATTCTAGTGCACTACTCTGAGTATCCTGCCAGTCTCTTTGAGCTATTAAAAATAAATCCTGAAATATTCTTCATTAATGTAATCCAGAAGAAGAATCTGCTCATTCACGACCTGTGTCTGCTGCCCTGGAAGCAGCTGCTGCATAATACTGGGGTTCAGTACAACAACTCATTCCCAAGAAGCTGGGGAGATTGTCTCTACACAGAGGGCTGAATCAAGAGTGGATTTTTCCACACTGTCACTGCTGATGAAATGGGGTTTTCAATTGCAATGCTCAGCACAGAGCACCCTGCCCAGGGAAGCCTATGTTCCAATGCTGCCAAGCAATATATGCTCAGCACTGCATTTGTCAAACCATTTCCTCCACTAAGAGTTCATGTGTCAGTCTTGAAAATGGCTTGCTCTTCTACTACCTTTCCTGATGGAAATGTGAAAAGTGCAACTTACTTCCTTTCACAAAACATCTTGTTGAGCCTCTTGACTCCAAACTGACTGCCTTGTGGGGAAAATCTGCTTTCTAGAGACTTAAAAATGGTGTGACTGTTCTATTGTAATTCAGCCTCACTGAAATAGGGAGGTCAAACAAGGAAACAACAATGATTAGATAAAGTATTAAAAGGGGATTGCTGGGTTTTAGGGCAGTTTAAAAATGCACTCAGGACCCAGCAATTTCTTTTGTTTTAGCTGGGGTTACATTATCATATGTTGATGTCTGCAATGGACTCTGCTGTGATAAATCAAAATTACTGTTCTTTCCATTGCAAACACGCAAAGAATAAGTTCCACATGAAGATGGATCAAGGGCACATGAGTAATTCTGGAAATGTACCCAAAAAGCAGCTTCCTGGACTAACTTTGCTGTAAATGCCAGCAACCAAACCCACCCACTGGTACCAGTTGCACATCTCAGTTTTATCTCCTCTTAATCAAATCAATAATATCTTATATAAACCCTAAGGAACATCCTAAGGAATAAGAATTTTATTCTTCATAGGAGGTTAATTCATTGTTTTCTTTCAAATATTTAAGTCTGTCTGCACTTATCTAAGTACATTGTGACCACTAAATCACACAATACATCATCTCTTTGTCAGTATCATAGACAGAAAAGATCCTCTGAGAATATGCTTACAACATAAAGGTCACTCTGAAAGTTGACTAAAGGCATGAATAAAAAATAAAACATTTAGTTAAGCCCTTCGAGGGGACAAGGTTGCCATTATCCTTCACTGTTTAAGCAAGCTCTTCAACTGCTTTTCAACACTATTGTGACATCAGACAGTGAGTTTAATGGCAGCTCCCGAGTATACATAGAATCAAAGCCAAAATTCAGCTTACTAAAGTCTCAGAAAGTTAAACAGCAGTGAGAGATTAAGAATCATTATACACTTGGCAAACTGACCTATTTCCAAATGCTGTCACCAGATGATATGTGCAGTGGGCGTATTTTAGCCAACAAAAGCTAGCAAAGTGCCAAGAGCTGCTGAATTTCCTGTTAAGAATTAAGAGCCCCTCCACACACATTTTCCAGCACAATATATGGCCCATCTTTTTGTCAGTGCAAGTCTTCCTTGAAAAATTAGGGTTGAAAAAAATCACTGGGCACCATTTCTCATGAAAGGTAAGGAAATTAAAGGAAATGAAAGAAACTACAAAGTAAGATGAGCTGATCTGAGGGTCTCACTGGTTAACATGCTTCTGAAGTAAAATGCAATTCCAGTTTTATACTTGGTGCATGAGTACCATGTAAAACAGGAGTGTGGAAATGTAAAAGTATGCAAGACAAATGACATTTTATCTTTAGACATAATCATCCCTCATGGGTGTCATCCCTACTTATCAATTAATCACTAGAGCATGAATATCCCAAGACAAGGCTAAAAATGGGATGTAATTTTTCACTAAATATGCTTGAAACAGCCAGTATATTTCACAAAGGAAAAGAAGAGGTTTGTGATCTACTTGGTAGCTGCTTCCCAAGTGCAGCCTCACAGAATCTGAATGGAGGCCCCTGACACTGATTGCAGTGATGGCTTGTGCCAGTCATCAGCAGAAACCTCAGAGTTTATTTACATGTCTGCAAGGGAGTGCACTGCCAGGACTTAATGAGTTACTAATTTCTGGCTAAGTTAAGAGCAACTGAGCAAACAAAGTTTTAGCCACTGCAAACACAAAATAAAATGTATTAGCATAATCCCCTTAGTGAAAATGTAACCTGGTGAGCCTCTGAAACTTGGCACTTGTGAGGGTAGGAGCCTACCCTCACTGTCTTAGCCAGTCTAGACTATGTGAAATTTGTGAAAAAAGGAAAGTCAGTATTTCCAATCAGCTAGCAAAAACTGGCATAGGAAAACAAATCTCTGTCTCTGGAGTTCAAAATTCATCTGCCACACAGATGTACAGTTCTGGTTTATGAGAGGCTACCTCTTCCAGTACCTGAAAGCAGATTTATTGGTCTGATGGTCAGCTGCTGGTCTATGCTCTGTCTTCTGAGTGTTGCAAGTGAGGTTAGCTAAGCAGCAACCTTTCCAACCATTCATTTAATGAAAAGCCTACTGCTTTGACTCACAGTAAAAGTTTATCTGTCTCGATCTAGCAAATATTGGAAGATTTTTTTTCATTTTGACAGAATGAGCAATAAAGTACATGAAAACTCAAGAACTTGACTTTCCTTATTTAGATACCCACAGGGAAAAATACTAAGTCCACATATCAACCTTGTGTTTTGCTTAATAGGAAAAAGACACACTACCTGTTCAAAGGCTCTGAAAGAAAAAGGCAGCTGAAGAAGCTGTATAGTCATTAGTAGGGAAAGATCAAAATTCTACCACGGAAAACAGTTTAACTTCTTCTGAGTGTACAGCTTATCTGCTTTTGTGCACAACAATGCTCCTAGACCTGTCACCTACACCATGCCACTGCTTTTGAGTTTTAACTCCTAAGACCAAATGAAAAGAGAGGAATGTCTTTAGGACATGGCATCCCAGTAATTCTCAATCACATATTTAGAGGAAACTGGAAATAAAAAGGACAGTCTTTATTCAGTAGGAAAATCCATGAACTCTCTTTTTAGCAGGGCAAACAAGGAAAATCAAGACTCAAAAAAAGTTACTACTGGTTTTCTAAGAAATCATACTGATACTTTTTATTTATGATTTAAATATAAAATGGTCATATGCTGAAAATCTAAAATTGACACCTAATTATCTCCATGCATTTGGTTTCCATTACTAAACTTTGAAAATTATGGCACATTAATGAAACACATTTCTAAGATCAAAGTAGAAATCATGAATGAGCCACAGAAAGATTATTTGATTTTGATTTTTCTCCCTGTGAATGACCAGAGCCTGATTCTGCTTACACTGTTACTTATACAGGTTTCAATTATTTACTGAGAACAAAATCAAAATGGGCCCATTAGCCAATAAAGACACTGCCACACCTAGCACAGAGTAAGACAACAAACCCAATATGGCTAACTTAGAACAAAGAACAACAGCTGAGGAAACTGATGAAATACAGAATCTTCTTGTCAATTTTGATTACACCAGGAAAGTTGCCAGAGCAGTTTAATATAACCAGAGTTACACCTTTTTTTTTTTAAATTATAGATACATAATAACAGCTTCTCCCCCCACCCCCCTCCCTAGAAATTGATTGTGAGTCAAATTCTCAAAACTGCACTGAGTCCTTAAAATTTTACTGTCTTCATGATGCCCAGAGTGGTCCCTGAGAGAAGTGCATGAGGGTCCCTAATCTACACTGCTCAGCAAAGAGAAATGTCAAATTGATAATACAAAACAAAATTACCAAGCATTATCAAGAAGCTGAGATGCAGGTAACACAAGGAACAGTGGGGAGGGATGGTCCAAGGAGACAGGCAGCTACTTCCCTACACCATGTCTGTAGTACAGAGTACTACTGCAAAAAGGGTGTTGCAGCCTACTTAGATCTATGAATAAATCTGTCTTGAGAACACGAATCACAGCATAAATATCAGCATCCTTCTGAGACACGCAATTCTTGCAACCACTCTTCCATCTGTGATTCTTTTCATTTAAAATTCTGTAAATGAAGAGCAATAGCCTACAAAAGGCATTGTTGGGTCATTTAGTTACATGCAGAAATTTGCATCTCGGTTACTTAATTGGAATCCCACAACTGCCACTTGTGAATACCCTTCTCTGGTAATTTTGTTCAGACAGCAACCATATAAAAGATTGTCAGAAATGCTTCTGAATTATTAAAATACAGTTTTCAAATAAAAGCAAAATGCAAAAACTAACTTTCCTATCCAGGCTGTACTACCCACTGCTCCTAGGGAGACGGCATCAAGATTGCTGTTAGTCACTGAAAAATAATTTCCCATCTAAAGAATAACATGGAGATGTTTACTTAAAACAAATATTACAATTTAGTGAACGATTAAAGACATTCTTTCCTAAACTAATGGTCAGCATTTGTACATGGAATCTTGCATTAGAATGAAGAAGCCCAGCACACACATTTACACTGTTCAAAAAAACACTAGTACTTCTACTTGAATTACTAGAATTGTAGACTTTCACAAATTAGTCCAGAGCAAACTGTGTTCAAAGTCTGAATATCTCTCAAAACATAACAACCTGCATCCAAAAGCATTAACAAATATCTATTTCAAATTAGTACTTCTCAAAAGGCTTCTAACACTTGTTCTTTTACATCTCTCATGTTATATAACAGCTCTTAGAAATACACAAAAAAATGCAGGACAGTATCAAACAGTCTTTGTGCTTTCCTAACTTGTCTACAATACAGTTACCTTCTTCTTGGCAAAATTCCTTAATATAAATGTACAGGCTTGCATATTTGTCCTCAATACCAAGTTACTGCATGTATTATGAAAGATGTGTGTAGCTGGTAACACTTTGCCCAATACACTACTGGGAAATAAACAAATAACACAGCCACAATATATAATGTAATACTTACTATTTATATGTTTCTGAACGAATGTATTCAAAAACATGAGATACTCCCAGCTGGAACTGATCAGCAATAGGGGTAACCCAGGGATTGTTCTCTGCTTTGAAGACTTGTTTTTGACCAGTCAAATCCAAATTACCTGGAAGAGATTAAACAAAACACCAGATGAAAAATATTTGAAACATGAAAAATTTGAAAGAAATACCTTGCTGTGAATGTAAAAACTTTTTATTCGTTTCAGAGAGTGCAACTATAATAACAGCAAATATTTCAGTCTCAGCAAAGTGAAATAGAAGGACACAGTAGTTGCCACCATGATGGGTGCAGTTCCACTCTATTTGTTTCAGTGCTGCTACACACTGCAAAGCAGGGTTGAACTCTGCCCACTTATTTATTAAATTAGTTTTAAGTATGACTTGATAACGCATTTGTTCACTATCTCCACTATGATCTGCAGGAATAAAACAAGAATGATTCCCTGGTAGAAGTCTGCTGTACTGAAGCCTGGCATTGCAAAGCATTCCTCAACCCCTGCTCCAGGGGCTTTTTGCATTCCCAGTGCCCAGCATGTTGTCTGTACCAAGATCCCACTATGATCTGTGGTTACAGTGGCACACACAACAGCAGACACACAACATGGCAGCTTTACCGATTCTTGACAGAAGATGTAAGAGATCTATCATGCGCTTGTTTGGGGCTTTTTTGGTCATTTTGTAAAAGTTTACCACCTGAGTCTAAAAGCAGCATGTGCTCCACTGAAACTCCTCACGACTGTGGATACAAAGGGCTGGATTCCGGGGTAGCCTAGCCATTGAAATATTTTCTTGTGTTCTTTAAATTAAGAAATCTGTGGCATATTTTCAAATTTTTTTTGGTGAATTTTATAACTAAGACAGACCTACCACTCCCCCATAAATCAACAATAACTAAATCACAATATGATAAAATAATCTTTAACTATGGGAAACAAACAAAAAAATATTTACAGGGCTTTGAAGACTGACCGAGCCAAGCTGTTGGTGAAATCTGAACCAACCTGACACCACAACTTTCCAAAATGAAAGAGGCTGTGCAAGTGCAGGCAAGGGGAGCTGCTTCAAGCACTGTGCTCACTGCTCACTTTGGCTACACATTCTGCACGACAGCTAATCCTTGGCGTATTCCTCTCTGTAAAAGGGGTTAACACAATTAAAGACAGGCCATTATACGGTGTGAAAAGATGCCAAGCATCTCACACCAGCCTATCACGGAGTCAGGAGTCACCGTTACCTTAACAAGCTCATCTGCCAGCTGTCTGTGGCAGGCTGGGCTGAGCATCCCCCACAGCCGTCAGTCAGGCGGCAGCCGCCCGCCGCACGCTTCAGTGCGCCTCGTCTGCTTTATTAGGGGACTCGGCAGCCCTGTTCTAACAAGGATCAGGAAAAAGGATTAAGTACTGTGACAAAGAGGACCTAATAAGCTAGAAAGCAGTGTGTCTAAATCTGTGCTGGCTGAAGGCGTGGGCTGGCGCTTTCCCCATCCAGATCTCAGGCAGAGGCTGCTGGGGAAGCCGGCCGGAGCGGCAATTAGCCTTAACCCTACGACCAGGGCTGCTGGGAACATTATGTATCACTCAGGGGCTTGCTTTGCAATTGCAAATTGGATTTCCCCTTTTATTACCTGCAAAAAATCCTATAAGCTGCTCTCCAAAACTACCAACACTGCAAGCGCTCTGTAGGTGGGGCATCAAGGTGAAATGATCAATCTGTGTATACTAAAAAAAACCCAGTTAAATTTGGGGAGGCAAGATTGGCCCCATCACAGGTCAAGTTCAATGCTGCTTATAGGAATAAGTCATATGTGCCCAAAATCTCAATATTTGGGGTCTCAGCTGAATCCTTGTCCCAAGCTGTGTCAGAAATTTACCATCCAGGGAAGGCTGCTGCATGTTTCCATCCTACTCTACAGCATGCTCACTTCCATTTCAAGTTCCACATGGCCCACTTAAATGTAATTAATTGTAATAATTACTACTCTACTAGAGCCAAAGGAATCTTGTAGCAAACCCAAGACTGCTCAAGCAGAATAACCTGTAGGCCCCATGCCAATGTAATAGCTTTATTTTCCTCTGTCTTCTCTTTTTTCCTAAAACACACTGGAGGCAGGTACAAATATTTCTTTTCACCTTCAGAGGGAAGCAGAAGCCCTAATTAATCTAATTACAGAGGAAACTGGGGCACACAAAAATTCAGCATCCACACCAAAATCCACCCCTCCCTGACCAGGACGTCCTTCTGGGAGCCTTGCCAGCAGCAGCTGGCCTGGCAGCCCATCCCACCAGCCACCTAGAGCTGGAGTGAGAGCCTAGGGATTTTAAGTGAAGAATTTAATCAAGTGTGGTAGTGAGAAAAGGAACAATTTGTCTGTCCTCATAGCAAGCACCAGATTCTCTGCAGGTGAGTGAAGGAGGGCTGCCCTACAGAAGACAGGAAGGACAGGGCAACCAGGGTTTTAAAAACCTTGCCGTTGGATACCAAAATTTCCATCTGTAAATGAAGGACAGAAAATAGGCAGAAAAATAATCAGGGTAAATTACAGGGAGAGTGCCTCACCTCATCAGAACTAAGTAAGAAATGGAGTCTAACCCTCCTGATACAAGGCAAGCCATTTGAGAACAAAGAAGCCATATAATTAAAAATGAGACAGAAGGGAAATGTGTCTCTCCTGCATCACCATACAGTGCTTGGGACCATATGCTGGTGTCCTTTCTGTGCTTACAGCTAAAAAATCCATCAATCATGGGCCTACATACCTAATTCTGCTGTGGCTGCAGGACAGCCTAGCGTCCCAAGCACAAGGCCAAAGTCTCAGTAACATCTGAGGAATAGTATGGGCTGTGGCAGCCAAACACACAGAAGCACTGCATGGACCCTTCTGCTGCAGTGCAGAAGACAAATCCAGCAGTGTGGAAGAGATGATCACAATTGCCTGAAGCATTGGCTCTGGCACCAGGCTCCCCACAGGAGTGCCCAGCAACTGGATACCTCACTCATGTTCTAACCCCCAACCCCAAAGCCTCCTTGCCCAGGTGATTTTTTTATGGCAGCACCATGTTAGAAAATGCAGTTATTCCACCCCTGCAGCACTAGAGCCAGGGAAAAAGCCACGGCAGATGCACCTTCATGCATATTGTCTAGCAGCAGCATCAGCAGAACACGGTCCCCAGGGCTTTTGGAAATTTATATACTCTTCTGCTACAGAGATCACATCAAATCCCTCAGATACTTTTAGTAAGCAAAATACAGAATTACCTCTAGTAACACTCCAGCACTGAAGATTCAATCATAAAATATATTAGGATAGGAGACTGCATTGGTCATTGCTGTTTTGTTCTACGTGCACATCTACCTATTAAAAAATATTTACCATTTCTGTAATTTGGCATAATTGTTTCACTAAAATTGCATTTCTTCATTATGGACTTAAAATTCTTGCTATTTTGTCATACTGAAAGAGATCAGCTCCACCAAAAGGCAACACAGTCATATGCCTCTGGGAAGCAAGGAGGAACAGGCCACCTTCAAGGCTACTCAGCACAGTCCCTTTCCTAGGGCACAGAAATGTTATTCAAATTATTTCTGAGTGCTTCTAAAATTATTCTAATAAATCATCAAAACTATACATCCCAGAACCCAGGTTTAATATGTTTAAAGAACCTTCTAAGTCCAATGGGTACTTTTTTTACTCTGTCTTGAGTAAACACATATTTCCATGTAGGAAGACTGCAAAGTGGACACTGCTGCTACCAGTAAGTGGACACTGAAAAGAGAATAGAATCTGGAAAAGGGAAGAGCAGAGATCTAACAGCTGACTGCTGTGGACAACCTGCACAGAATGACCGAAAGCCTTCTAAGAGGAGCCATCTGTGTCATCTTAGAAACGCCTGTTCTTGGCACTCATTGTATCTAAAGATGGTCTTGAACCCTTAAGTTTGATTGGATCCTTGTGATTTAACTTCTTTGTTTACCCCACCTCAAAACCAAATTGCTCCTAATGCCCAACTACTCAGCTATGCAGACCTAAAAACTGTCTACTGCCCAAATCTCTTGTTAGCTGCCACCTGGGAGCTACAGTAAATAGATCTACACCAAAACTCTCGAAAATTCAAGTGCAAAACCAAAGTGTGCATATTTCTAATTTTAATGTGTTCTAACTTAGGTGATCCATTAACAAAAAAACACCATTTATGACTTCCTAAACTCAGAGTATCTGCAGCCATGGGTGGGCAGAAGGGCCACCTCACATGACAGTGGGCACACCTCATCCTGAGAGATATTTAAAGGATTAGAAGGCACCTACACTTTCCTATCTCAAGGGATCTATCCTGCACTTGAGCTAAAACATTATCATTAATGTTTCTTATTTTCCAGCAGTTCTGTTGAAATAAAAAGTGGTTTGTGAGAACATTAATGTTTTACTCAAATGCCTCCAATGGTCAGAAAAGAGCTTAGAATAGAAAATCATATGTTGCCTCCCACAGTGGTGTTTGCAGAGAATGGCAGAGCCAATAATAATACCAACCAGCACTTCGGCCAAGGGTGCCTTCAGACCTCCTAGGCTACTTCTGTCCATTAGACCTAGCCTGCAAGCATCCCTTACATACACAGCTACAAGCCCCTCATCCTCTTGTGACGTATGATATATAAAGTGTGTAATATTTACCCAATGGATGTATATTGGAAATACAGACTAGTGTAGATAGGCATTACTTCAATACATACAAAAGGAAACAGAATGAACACACACCTGGCTTGTCCTTTTCACTTCAATGCCCCCTGGCAACACTTTGAATACTACCAAAAATTAAAAGGTGAAATTAAGTAATTAAACAACTCTGACATTTGAGAACTGAACATTGGCATTCAGCACAAGAAACATGATCCTAGCTGTAAAATGCCAGATCAACGCTTCTTTGTAATGGTTTAAATTCATCCCCACTGGAGCTTCATTAAAATCAATGGATGTAATTTTTAGCTTGTATACTGTTGAGTTTCATATCTGTGCCCTGTTGATACTCTGACTCCCCTCCCAGCCTAGACTCTTCTTCACTGACCTCAAGGAGAGTCCTCAAGCTGTAACACATCCCTTTTAGCAATTCCTCTTAAGACTGCAATTCAAACGTTCTTTCCCTTTACAACACAAAGGTCTTACTCTCTGTCGTACATATAACAGGAAGAACAAAATTAGTTTTAGTAATTTATTTAGATATAAATACCTTTGAATCCTGTTTTATTAAATGCTAAGTAAGGGATCAATCCACTGCACTAAATTTAAACTTAGGTTGTACGTAAAAATATGTCTGTCCTGGCTTGTTTTAAATTTGCTTTACACTACAGGGCTTATAATTTTTATTACTTTTGTGGCATTTGCTTTGTCTCAATAGAGAGAGAGAGAGATTGTTTAAAGTGTGGGTTTAGAAGAAATATAATGACTATTATGTCATGAAAAGGATACCAAAGCAATTAATTGTGAATGATGTTTCAATAGCTATGTAAAAAAAGCAAAAATATATACTTATTTCTATGCCACAAAGTATTATCAAAAGACAATGATTTTACCCCAATCTTAAGCACATGTAAGGCTGTGCATCAGTAAATCATGCCATTCCTATAAACAGGTAAGATCATTTCTGCTTTGAAAACATAGCATTTTGAAGGATTAGTAACAGAAGACAGTAGATTTAAACAGTGTTTATAAAGGAGCAGTAAGACAACAAAGAGCAAAGTCTTCTTGCTTTGTGACTCAATCTCTTTGGAACTGGCAGAAATATTCACAGCAATATTCAGAATGATAAAGAAATCTACATCTCCACAGCATATGTCAAAAATACTAATTTGCTTACTGATGAGCTCCTATGCACTAAGAGAGAACAACTAAGTTTAGTAAATCTAAAACTAGACTGAAATGCCTCCAAAAGATTCCCAGCAACACTTCTGCCCTCTCACCCCTACACCCTTACACTGAAGAAGGTCTAACAGGAGCAATTCAAGTCACCAACACTTCAGAGAACCCTGAAATAGCATTTGTGGTAGTTCTACATAACATGGGAAAAGGTTCAAGTCTCACATAACATGAAATCAGATTCAGTACATGCAAATAAACAAGATACCCCAGAGCATCCATCACACAGAAGCACTCTTCCCCTGGCTCCTCTCCTACCCACACAGATGGGAATGCCTGCAATCTCCCCTGTGAGTGTTAGATAAGGAGTCCCAGGGTAAGAGAAGGCTGAGGGAGCAATCTGAAAGTCAAACACTGAGGCCAAAATCCATCCTCAGTTTTACAATTACTTTCAGGGAGTGAAAACAGGTTTTGCAACATCACATGTTATTCTTACAACTTCTTAGATGTACATGATGATTTACAACAATGAGTTCAGAGATGAGACCCCAACTTCAGCATTGACCTGAATATGCGCAACAGTAAATCTGTGTTAGTTCAATAACTGAAGAGCTTACAAATACATTTCAAAAAGAAAAACATCTGGTCTGAACAACATAAGGAGATGGAGATTCTGCCAGTTGGGTCTTGTTCTAATGGTTCATCACTGTCAAAATACATTCTTCCAAGCTGAACTAAGCTGACTTATTTCTAAAACACTGCTGCTGCCTCTGCCCATCTACAAGGGAGAAAGACCACCTCTGCTTTTCTTTTCTTCCCATGGAGTGAGTGAGGATCAGCAGCCAAGTGTTCTCTCACTCTTCACTTTCATAGGTTAAGTAGTCTGATCATACTGTGATCCCACAGTAGCTACTCCATTTGCTTCAACTCTTAGTAAGAGGAACATAGCTGAAATAAATCAAGTAAAAGCAGACCAACTAAATCTTGTATTCTTTACCCTTGATGTAAATGTGAAGTGTTACAGAGCAAACTGGTATTGCCTCAGCTACAGCTATTACAATTGTATGGGAAGAGAATTTTACCCTCCAGCATGTTTCATAGAATAGAGTTTAAAACAAAGTGAAAGTAGTCCTGAGATGTTTATACAAAATTCCAGCATAAAAGCAAAGGATAGCCAGAATCTTTATACCAAAGCGTAATGGAAAGTCTGACACTTCAGAATGTGTCAGGACTGAAGACGAAGCCTGGGAAAGAGAAGAGGAGTGATGAAATGCTGAACTACCACCTTAACCCACACTTCAGGTATTAAATACAGACAGATTACAGCCCTAACCTGGCTGGGCAAACTCACATTTCCATATTCAGGTTAACTCCCGGGGAACAAAGAGAGCCTGGAAACTTCTACCATTACAATACACAACAAACCAGACCTTACAGGAGAAGTAGTAGAAAGAGTAAATAATAATAACATCCACATATGAAAGTCATAAAACAGGAACTTATTCAATGCAGCACGCAAGGTACTCCTCACCTAACAACACTCTGCTAATGGCTTGCACTGCCACATGACAAATCAGGCTGTTTCAAGAGCTGAACTCCACACACAGCTCTCAGGTACCAGGGCAACCAGCCCAGCTGGTGCCATTGTCTTGGTAGCCAAGAGGAAAGGCAGGACAAGCACTTCAACAAAAATCCAAGAAATGAATTCAAAATGTACTTTCAAAATGTATTTTTAAAGACACATTCTAAAATTATTTATTTATTACTTACATCTTGATTAAATTAATTTCTCCCACATTCCTCAGGTAAGAGCAAGACCATTTACTAGAAGACCTACAAGTACTGTGAAGTTTCACTGATTTCATTCTTTGGAAGGTGACATGTTGGGCTGGAAATACCATTTCCTTCACTGCTCTGTGTAACAAATGTCCAGTGCTGACTGGGATCCCAAGGGGCAGACCAACAGTCACCACTAAGTGTTCCCAGTGAAGAAACCCAAGAAACACACTACACAGCAGATGGCTTTGGGAACAAAGGAAATTAACGTGATGTCAAAGTCGTTTAACATCAAAGACATTTTAATGGCACAGGAAGTATTACAGGCTTAGAGGATCAGCATCCCAATTTATTTTGAAATATATTGCACATTTTTTCCAGCATCAGAAACTCCCCTGAGATTCTCAATTACACGGGAATTCAACAGAGCATTCTCTCTTTGAAGGGTCCCTATCAGACCAAAATCTAGTTAATTTAAAAAAATTACTTCAAAAAAAGACTCACTGTATTGCTTTTGCCCTGCATTTCCACCTTTGAAGCTTCCATTCAAACACAGGTTGCCAAGTACTCAGAAGAGCGAAACCACCTTCAAGTACTATGAAACACATAAAATGAACCAAATATAAGGACAAATGTAACCTTTGCTCAGATTGGCTCTAATTACAGGACTCTTACCTACTACAGCTCTGACACAACAGACGAAGTATCTGCTGACAGAAACATCATTATTATCTTGATGGTACTTATAATCAGAATACAGCCAACATGAGGAGAACCCTCACACACACTGCAGTCATCTGAGAAGTGACTGTAGAACTTACATATTTTAAAAACTAATGTAAGATCAAATCTGAGTCTTATAAAGTTTGGCAAGAATTACAGCAGTGTCCATCAAATACTTTGCATTCAGCCTGGTTTCTAACTACATAACAAGTGGTGGGGTGTAGGGTCTAGTGGTTTTTGACTTTTTTTTTTTCTTTTTTCTTTGACTTAAACCTTAAACGAGAAACATAATTAGAATATGCAGATTTTCAAAGAAGCTTTTCTATATAAATAATCTCTCCATAACCTATCTTGTTACTTACATGTTTTTTATTGTTTCTTGACTGATAACTGCTACATCAGAAGTCCCAGAAAACAAGTCATTGTGTTTATCCACCTTTACCTTAGTTTCAAAATTAGAAACATGTATTTTTTTGAAATTGTAAGGTATCAATTAGTTGTTCCAGTGTTCAGAAGGGTTGTCCAAAGAGCCCTGCTGTTCAGGCTTCCAACAAGCACCAATAAATGACCTGTATTGCAAGTGTGACACAAGCAGGGTGCAGTGACAGCTTATACTAAAATAAAAAAAGTTTGGCATTTACGTCAACTAGTGGAAAGTTTCCAACATTTGGAAAAGAAATATCTTTTGTAAAGTAAGTGATTCTTATGTTTGCACATGCCTGTTATAATTACCTAAGTAAATGGCTATTTCGATTAATATTTACTTGAACAAACAACTGCAGGTACTACTTTGCGTAATATAATATGAATTCACAAATTCTAGAGTAATTTCAAAAGCCTAAATTTTAAAAGGTCTTCCTGTGATGGAAATATTGATGCTTTTTAGCACAGTTCCTTGAACTTTGTATTTAAAGCAAATCCTTTATCCACAAATGATAATTTAGCTGTTCAAAACCAAAAATTTATTAAAGAATTACTTGGTTATTCTGATACACAAATTAAATTTACAAAATGTTGCATGCTTCTTAAAAAGGAACATGACTACTTGGCTTGAATTTTCTACTTTTCCACTATGGACTAACGTTATAATTTTGATAGTGCCTCTCTTCACCTCAGGAAATCACTTGATAAACTAGAACAGTATTGAACAGCAACTTATGAGCCGTTGATGTCAAATTCAATTTTGCAAAAAGAGCATGGTAATTGGGAACGTATTCTTAGAAATCACTGTTCTTCCACATGCATAACCATGACTAAAACACGTGTGTGCATGCATGTGTTAGCAGCAAGGTAGTGCACCCAGGCAACAACAGAATCTGGGGTTTAAAAATCATACCATTCGTTTTCACATCAGAAATGCAAACACACAGATGAGCTAGTTACATTCTCTGGGTGGTTATTTAGCTACATCTTGGTGAGTACCCTGCACCATGTACTACTCTTACACTCCTGATTCTCCTGAGTAAATCTTTTATTTGGCACATATGGGTCCACCCAGATGAACAAATAATGAACTTAATGCACCATTACTGATGTGACTAATTGCACCTACCATTTTATTTATTTTGTCTCTAGTTTACTTTCTTTTCAAACCGTTCTTATTGTTCAATGGTCAGAACACACAAAGCGACAGATTTAGTGCCTCCTTGGCAATTTATATAACTGACTGCAACTCTGTTGTTGCAGTGAATCATGATTTATTTGTCTCGCAATGCAGCACATAACCTTTTAAATGCTGGGGAAAAAAATGCCAGCGCCTCTTTAAAGTTTATATATGACTGCCCACCACCATTTCTCATGAATGGAGTTTTGAGAGACAAATGATAAAAACAAGCTGCAAATTCCACCCACCTATTCCTGGCCATTTCCTGTGTTCATCACTCACATGTACTGTATTTACAGAAAAGCACCTCACCCAGGGACCAATGCAGTCTTTCAGTCCTTTAATTTCATCCTGGGCAAGAATATTTTTCTTAAATTAGCAGTAGGAATTCTCTGCTAAACACAACAGAGGATAATAGCCATCTCCCCCAGCCCTGTACTGGTGCCACCTCAATCACATCAGGTGACATTACAGGCTGACTGTAGGAGGTTATTTATTGGTATGTTCACTCCAAAGCTGTGACCCCAAGGCCTGTCTCTGGCCTTTTTCATACCCTATTCCTCATTCCTCCTTCTGCATTTATTTACATTACCTTTAAGAAACAGTTTAATGTAACACATAGATCCTTCTCATCACTCAATTGTGCCTTCTCCATGGTAAATGAACATCCAATGACTCACTGCTGTCCACCAGAGCCTGAACTAAGCCAGTCAAAAGCCTTCAGCACCTTTAATTATGAAAGTGATAATGAGAGAGAAAAGATTGTTTACTTTGAATGGAACAGGAGCAGCTCCAATTAATGCAAATAGGACCAGCTCACCGAAAAGCTATTTATCCAAAACGCACACCAAGAAGTATTTGGATAGTTCTGAGTACATTATAATTCAATTTTAAAAATTTAGGAGGGAGAACTCGGACAGCAGACAAAGTTCATTCTCCCTCAGATGGTGACTATGGCATTAGCAGTCCATGCAGTAGGTTGTAACCCTCTCATGCCACCTTTCACTGTCAGACTTTAAAATTGTCTCCAAAGGGTGCTTCTCTCAACTGCCCTGTTTACAGAAGGAAAACCAGGACTGCAGAGATTCACTCTTGCCTATAGCCTATTCCCTGACCTCAAAAAAGTCTTCCAAACCCTAGTCTGGTGTTCCAATCCCTACACATGTGCCAAAATGTTTAATAAACAAGCAGAACATTGTTTTCCACAGTAAACATGCCTGCAAGTAGCACTAATTACTAATGTAGACTTCAGTGTAATGTTCTCTGGAAATACAGGCCATAATCTATTTTAAAAATTTGAGATGATTCTAGCATTATCCATGGCATAGATCACAACAGAAATGATGGCAACCGATCACAAATGAGGATCTTGAGTAAGACTGCAAAATGAAACACTGATCAATTAACACGTGAAAAGAAGAGTACAATTTACAAAATACCTTTTGAGTAACAAAGAACAGAGGTAACAAGGACTTAACTCTGTCAGCGAACCTCACCTTTATCAACTGGGGCAAAATTACAAGTCCTTTTTTTACCAGACTGATATTGGTCGAAAACGCAAAGAAATGCTTAGAAGAAAAAATTTCCCTTAGCCATCCTGAATTTTGCAGTTTAATACAAAATAAATATTGAGAATTTTATTTCAAACATTTCCATTTAGGATGGATTTTGATAGTAAACCCATTTAATGGGGATTTGTTGCTATGCTTGTAAGGCAGCAGCATGCTTAGAATATTTAATTAGCCAAAGAAGGTGGTTAGACTCGGTGCTCTATTCATCTTCCACATTCTGAAAAAACCCCAAAAGCTATAATTTAGGAAGCTACAGAAAAGTACATTTACAGACACCACATGCTTCTGAAATGTTGCTGTTGCAAGGATTGATAAATAAACACAACTTTGATGAAAACCTAAGGAAAGAATACCTGTGTCAAGACATAAACATCCGAAATTGAAGGAAAAAAGAGCAACTTCATCCACTAGTGATATGGGAAAAAGTCAAAAACCCCCATACTGGGCAAACAAATAAGAGTCAAACAAATACCTTCTCCAATTCACAAAAGCAAAGCACATTGTTCTATAAAACAAAAAGCATTCATTGATACTGTCACAATAAATACATTAAAGGGTCAATGGGTCAAAGCAAGTTCTTATGAAAACAAGTAATTTTACTTTATCATGCTTATTTCTGTCCCTATCCTTCTGAGTTTTGGGAAGTATTAGGTGGAAGGTACCAATAGATACAAAGAAGCTTCCCCAAAAGCTTTCAAAAACAGGTAATTGACACAACTATATTATTCCAAATGAAAATATTTTTTAGAATTTTGAGATTAGAAACCAATTTCTGGCTTGGGGCAAGCAGCAACCATGCCCTTCATATAAAATGGAGTACTGCAATGCAAATTCAGCAAAATCAATACTTAAGTTTCAAAGAACTCCTCCTACTTCAGAGACTGAAAGAAGCCACCTATAACTGTATTCAAATGTACAGTATCACGAAGTCAAATTACATCAACCAGCTCCAACTGCTTTAAGTAAAAGAGCTGTCAGCTCCCTAAGAAAAGCTATCAAATTGAAAAACAAAAAAATCCTCCCATTTAGCTATATTTCACTCTAGTTGATCAAACTTCCACTTTGTATAGGCACAGTCACTAAGAAGCGACTTATGCTATTGTCATTTTTGTTTAATATAATTTTGACTAATCTAAATAGTGTTATCAAAACCCAGTGAAAGATAAGAATGGGTTTGCTGACCCAGTATTTATGATACATTATATAAAGTAAGGTGCTATATACAAATTGATGATCAGGTGTACTAACACTCAAGAAAAATGCAACATGCAGTAACATAATAAAACAAAACATATGTCATCTTCTGGCTCCTCCTGCATATCCAGGAGTGCAGTGGAGGAGTGTGAGTTTTTCTCAGGGGAAAGTAAGTATTAGCATATACGATGACTTAAGCATAATCATTTCAGAGGAAATACAGTTCATCATTATCATTATTAGTCAAATAAATAAATGATCATCCATAATCTTACCCAGTTCTGGGGGCAGCACAGTAAGACGGTTTCCCTGGATATGCAGTTCCTTTAGCTGGGTGAGCTCACCAATTTCTTTAGGCAGTGATACCAGGTCATTGTCTCTAAGACTCAGCTAAGAGCAAATATAAATTCAGTCAGAATGATTTTCAGTTACCATAAGGCAGCCCAAAACAGAGCTCTACTCCCTCTGCCCCTAACCTTCCCCTGAATGCTCAATTCTTCCAATTTATTTACAAGTGTCTTCTGGTAAACAAGAAACAGTTCCAGGTCTAGTGGTCTATTCCTGCAAACCTACCCTACTACTCCTCAAATTGACTGGATTCCATTCCTACAAGTGTTGCAAAAGTGAATTGATTTTCCAAGAATTTAGATAAATTACTTACTATCTGCAACTTTGTGAGCTTCCCAATATCTGGCGGCAGCATTTCAAAATCGTTGTCACTTAGATAGAGTGCACGAAGGGTGGCTGCAAATTAAATAGCAATATATAAACAGGGTGGCATATAACCCAACCATTTGAGGTCTAATCGATAAAAAGGAGTCAGGTTTGATTAATAACCCTGACTTGGTGAAAAGCCTTTGACATACCCAGGGCTCACAATAATAACAAGCAGGTCAAACTTAGATTTACTGGCTTATTATATTGTTGGTGAGTTCAGGAAAACATCTATATTCAAAAGGACTAGCACAATTAACAATTTCTGCAACAGTAGACTCTGGCAGATTCTGGCAGAATGCTCAGATATGAGAATGCAGTCATTACTCTTTATTACCCCTGATTCTTATTTATTACATCAATTTGCATCCGAAACAGACATTAAAAAATTTCTGAGTTTTTTCAACAAATATAAAACTATGTTAAGCTCTATAGAAATCACATTGGAAAAGAGATCTGAAATGGAATAGAGAAGACTCCAATGGTATAATTTGTAATTTCCATGCCAAGTCTCAATGAAATTAATAAAAAAAACATGACCCAGCACAACTATGCAGCTTGCTATTACTGAATAAGTATACATGACAGTTGAAAAAGGAATTAAAATGGAGACTCACAAAGAAATGTCAGGTGCAGCAGGAGAGAAGGTGGTCAGATCAGCAAAACCTCTCCTCACCAGAGGAGATCCCATTTGTCTTACGTAGTTCACTCCTCCTCTTCTCATTTCACTAAATGTGACCATTTTTAATAATGCTGACTTAAAGATTTCCCTGTGCCAGGTTACAATCACAACACCCCTCAGAGAGCAGCACTCCTCCTCTCCCCTCGCCTGTCACTTTGATGCTGAATGCACTGATCCTGAAGCCACTTCAGCATAGTACACAGAAAAGCAGAATCACTGACATCCAGAAAGTGCCAGAATTCAAGTTGCTTAGGCAACCATAATGCAGCCCTTTTGCACATATGCATTACAATACCTTTCTGTCAACCCTCTGGGTATATATTTTTAACATATGCAAAGGTCAGCTTAGCTCTACTATTCCTCTGCCAAGCTTTGTAACCTTAGCGTATGTTTTAATGTACTGGACACCTCAACACCTACATGCTGTTAAAACTATTTTAGTAATGAACCATCAAGAATACATTTGTTTTCAGACTCAACAAACAACAGCTGTGTTGCAAAATGGTTTACTTTTTCCTGAGGCTTGCAACCCTCCATGATGTTTTAACTGAGTATGGGACCCAAGGAAGCATTACTCAGAAGAAAACTAATATACCATTACTAAGCAAGTCTGCTCGTGTCCAAAGGTGTCAGATGACAGTATATCAGTGATAAATATTGCCATGCTATGCAGAAATATTCAAGATATATTAAAAGAAAAACATAAATATTGGGAAAATAATCTGTATTTGTATTTTGGTCTGCATCACATAAATTTCAACTGCAAAGAGCAAAGCACCATATCCTGAAGATTTGTAGAGGTTTTAGAAAAGTTTCTTACTCAGATAGAAGAAGTTTCCTGGTAGGGAATTTTCATTTAAGTTGTTGTAAGTCAAGTCAAGAACTTCTAGTGCTGGTAGTGAGCCAAATCCCCTTGGCAAGGTGTTTAACCTGTTCATGCTGTAAGTAAAAGGAAAAAAAAGAATATGACATCAGTATTCACTTCACCTAACAGGAATAATACAGGTCACAAGGGTTTTGTTTGGTTTTTTCCTTTTTTTTTTCCCTTAAAAAATTTAATATATGCCAAGATTTCCTCTTGTTTTGAAAAGGCTTGGATGCTCCAAGATACTGAGCAAGTCTTTTGCAAAGCAGACCTTTTTATAACCTCTCATTCCCACAAATATACTCAAAACTTACACACTCTCAGGGGATCCTGTCTGTTATGTCAATCAGCAGCCACACCCAAAACAAAGCACAAGGGACAGAGGTGCCACAATGCCATGCTCAGCTTTAACAGCACTCCATGGAGAAAGCTGATCCTTGGTAGATGACTTCCAGCTAAACTACAAATCACCCTTTTGCACATCATGTTTGCTGACCATTTTTCATTCTGCCATGTAATTCTTCACCATGATACCAAATACAGAGGGGAACACCTCAAGTGCACAGGATTTATGTTCATTGATAACTGCTGCTCAAACCTCTTCCTAAGAACAGCAAATCTGTGTCACTACACAACTATTGATGCACAAGGAGCATGAAGTAAATAAAATATCAGTCCTGTGACTGATAAAGCTTAATCTAAATATAGCTCAATCAGCCATTCTTAAGAGGGTTTAGGACAGCAGTTCCCACTGGTAACAGACAGAACAACATGAGGACATGTAACAGAAGGAAGAGATTTCTCTCATAACCTGGATCAGACAAGATAGAGAAAATGGTAACTTTTCTATGACACCAAGAGTTTGAACAGGGTGATCCAGATAATCTCTAGAGCTGCTGCAACAATGAAGGCAGGCACATGGCTGGAGATATCTTCACAGAACCTGTTTGTGTATGAACTGTTCATGTATGGCCGTTCAAAAAAACTACCAGCTTCTTATTCATACTGTTCCTATTGCATGTACAGCAAATTTATACCTGGTGTGTATGGATCTTGCTTCAGTTGTCACCCAGGTATGAAAGCAGAACAGAGAAGAGAGGCATCTTCAGAAAGAGCCTGAACAGGTAGCTACTGTCAAGAACAGGAATTTTTTTCTCATGTGAAGACTGGAAACAAACATAACCTTTCAGATGTTGTCCCTAAACATACTCTGAATTTGACTATTTTGATGCAAAAGTGATAAGCAGCAGTCACTGAAGTCAAGAGGAGATGTTATGTGAATGTATAAATATCTAACACTTAAAACTATAAAAACTCTAGTCGAAGTACTGACAAAGCTGCACAACCAAAAATAAGAAAGATCACGTAACCATGTGGGCAAGGTCAGGAGAAGCACATATAACATTTCTTTCACAATCTCAGAAAATAACCTCACCTTTCCTTACCCCTTTTTGCATAAGCCAGTCCCAACAAAACAAGAACCTGTAGACATTAGCTCTGTAGCTAAATCTAGACAAAATCCTTCCTCCTCAGCCTTGGTAAGAAGTCCCATCACAGGCATACAACTCATATTGCTGCTGTTGTATAAGCATTTAAAACACAGAAAGGCATTCTTTACTATTGCTAATGCACAATTTTCACTGTTTTAAAAACTGGTCTTTCTATAAAACAGGACTAAAGACAGCAGCTTGTTTTCTACTAGTGAAAGGTTTTTTTTTACCAAGCTGCCCTAACAGCCTTGCCTTTTGCATGCAAGGAAGAGAGGGAAAGAATGTTCTCCCCACTGACAAGAGGCAGAATGGTATCTATTCTTTGGCAGGGACAGAGAACCAGCTCAAAGTTGCTGCCCAGCACTATTCATCCCTGCAGAAGTTCAAACACTGAGCTTGTGCCTTACCTACCTTCCAAATGTAACATTTTAAGCTTTCTGTGCAGCAGTACACCTTTTCTCTTCCCACACCACTTGACCCTTCCATGCCAAAACCCTCCCAAAATAATCTCTGCTCTTATTCAAGCCCCTCTCCCCTAAGGGGCTCTTCTGAAGCCCTCTAACACACACACCACAGATGACAAGAGGGTTTCTAGGCTGCCTTGTCTCCTGAAAAACCTACCAGAGCAAAAAAGTTTCCTTGTCACTGACTCCAAGGATGTCCAAAGTAGAACCCAAATTCCAGAGAATTTTGCAAAGCTAAGACTGGGTGGTAAATCTTGTGCCTGAAGACCATGTGTAAGGATGGGATTAAAATGGAAGAGTGTTTAATCTCTAAAATTTTAGGCCATATGATTCATGAAGGTGGCAAATATGTTTCCAGACCTGAATGTTTGTTGTTCCAAACACCAAGTGGTCTTTTGCATGACATTTTTTTCATTAATGCAAACTACCATCTGACCTATATTAACAGTGGTCATCGCTTTAATCCATAGGAAGTGCACAACTTCTTCCTTCATGCACTGCAACACCTCTATATTACATTCCAAAAACATGGCTCTAACCCCCAAAATACAAAGAATCAGGATTCTTAATTAATATTTGCTCTGAAAAGCAATTCAGAGGTTGGAACAGATATTAAGGAAAGCTAGAGATCTACTGTGACAAAAAAAAAAGACCAGGGAAGACAGATCATCATTAAAATGTCTATTGGCATTCCAACAGTTGCATTCCATGCAATTCAATTATCAGCACTTTATGAAAGTATCTAGAGCAGAATACACAGAGGTTAGCCAAAATCATCTGGTATTTGGGAGAGTAAAAAAATACTCAGTTTAATGTGTTCAGAAGTAGAATTTATAAAATATAAACATTCTTTCTATGAGAAGCCTATAATGCTAAAGCTTCGGCCTATCAATGCTTTCCTACATAGTTATACTTTAATATGCCCATTTAATTTTAAGATGATCTAATGCTTCACATTTGTTTTCTTAATAATTCAAGAAAGCCCTCTGCAACTGTAGTTATTATAAAGTATCACCAGTTCTACCAGAATATAGAATCTGAACACTTAACATAACCCTGGCACAAATTCAGTCAATACCAGCTCTTTGAACTAAATGCACACAACGCCTAATACATGCTGCTTCTTTTACAGGTTTCATATAAACTGAAATGTCTATAAACATGAATTCAAAAATTTGGAATTGAAGTCCTAAATTAACATGGATGTTTTATAAAATCAGAACAGAGCTTGATTCTTATGCAGTAACCACAGAATTAAGAGGCAGTTGCTACAGAAGTAAAAGTCAGTAATTGTTCAGCTTGACTTCAGTATTTGAGGAATATGAGTTGCTGCTATCCTTAAATGGTTACCAGAGTAAGTGACTGATCATTTATGTTACTGATTATCCAGGACATTAACTGAACACTCTGAAGCCGTATGTCCCAGGTTAGCCTCAAAGCCACTTTCAATAACAAACTTTATTAAAATAAGAAGTTACAGGTTCAGTTGCGACGCCATTTGGTAACACCTCTATTACAGGAAAGTTTTGCATTAAGATACGCACCCAAGGTTCAGGTGTTTGAGCTTCTGAAGGCTGCTTATCTGTGTAGGCAGCTCCTCAATCTGGTTGTTGAAAAAGTTGAGCACTTCTATGTTTCTCAGGTCTGCGATGTTTGCTGGCACAGCTGTGGAAAGTTTTCACAGTGAGAGACTGCAATTAGGGCAAGCTACCCAGACTACAGATGCTTTACCAGCACCTGGCGTTTGCACTGTTTGTACAGTGGCTGCAGCACAGAAAGCATCCCATTATTCCAATAAAAGCAAAGTTTCTATCCAAACAGCCTCCTATCTGGAAGCTGTTCTCATTGCTGAGAGCACTCATTTTGTACTCTTCAAAAATTACTACCAGAACTGTAAGATATTTTGACTAACACAGACCACTGCAGAGGGAGAGAGGGAGAGAGAGAGCAAGAGAGAGAGAGAGACAAGGACAAGTGCTCTTACAGACTAAGAGAAGCACGCTGTCCTCTCAATTCATGTAGTACACAGAGGTCTCAAAAGAGCAGAGCCTGAGAGACTTGGATCATGACATTATTTGAGTGGAGAAGACATTAATGATACAAGTAGTTACACCAAGACAGCAGCTGTACTAAAGGACCTTAACAACTAATATAAAGTAATCCCTGATTTTTAGCTATGGCCCAATCTGCTTACTGCTATTCAGTATCCAAATTCTTGGTCATTTAAGAGACAACAAAATTCACAAAAAAAAAAAAAAAAAAAAAAAAAAAAAAAAAAAAAAATCAGCCCTAAAAGAACTGTTTAGCCAAGCCCATTTTCAGTTACCTCCCATGAGCAATAAACCAACTGATCAATACACATACATGGCTACAGTGGATTACCAACAGATCAATAGCTGGTTGTTACTACCTAGAAACATGAACTCTAAGGCAGAAACACAATATCAATGACTGTGCTAATGAGGTTAAAAAGCTATTCAGATTTGCAATTCTTCTTCCCTCAACCTGAGTGAGATTTAAGCAGCCAGCTGAGGTGTAAAGAAGGTTGGCAAGTCACCTGCTCTGAAGCTTGCACCTGTGCTCAATATTCACCTTGGTTCAGTCTCAATTTTGCATCAGAAATCCACAAAGTGCTCATCTAAATATTTAGAAGGTTTTATGAGGCCATGATTTGTTTTTATTTGTTGGTATGAGGCAATCTCAGTCTTAAAATGGAGTCAATAATGTTTACAAAGCGGAACATTGCAGTATGTCACATTTACTAGATTATAAGTCTAATTACAATGTGAACAATAATGGGATGCCTAACAAAGACTCTAATTACACTACATAAATATTACTGTTGAGGGCCATATTCATTGCAGGAGGTTTTTAGCAGACTTTTATATAAAGTCATTAAGGCAAATCTGAACATTTAAAAGACCTCCCTTAGAGGTATTTTCCAACTGGTCCATACTTATCTGTCATTCAATGATAGTGAGAATTATGTGCATTCACAAACCAAAGGATATTTCACTACTACTGTTATTTTAAATTATTCCCTAACAGAAGTTAACTGAGGATTTTAATTGGCATCATTCAGCTGTTTCCAACGTCAATATTTCACCAGAAAAGTAATTACCAGTATTAAAATATTTTCCTTTCAGAAATTAGACTTCATAATTTGACTTTGATGAGATGCAACAGACAGGCAAATCATGTTTCTGATCTTCTCACATACCACACTTATGAATACTAGGAGTAAGAAGTACTAGAAAATACAGGTTTTAGTTTAGTCAAAGCTTTAATAATAGAAAGACCAATACAGATATAACACTGTCTCCTGATACATCTGTTTAATCCCCACATACTGTATTTCATGTTGCGAATGACACTTAGGATACTTTATATCATTGTTTTCTTCAAGATATACTAAAAGCTGCATTGCTAAGCAGGCTGAGATGAGAAAAAGGCTAAATATTTAGCAAAGGATTTAAATTAAATGATTTTGTGTCTTACCCTGTTAAATCGAAATGAAAAGCCCCAATCCAAAACCGTACTTTTTGGTTTGGATGGAATGCCTGGAGGCATTTCATGAGAAGGAAGAACAGGACAGTAGGTCAACACCCGGCTTGTGGTAGGGAAGACAGGACTTTTTCCTGTAATAGCTTATTTTCTGGTTCAACAATTCAAATACATTTGTAATATAAATAAATGCTCTCTTGCATTCAATGAAAATCAGAAGACTGAATTTAACTCCTGTACTGATCTTGTAGCTAAACTGCACAGGATCAGTAGCTTCAGGTCAGAAGACCACTGGTGGTGAAGCAAGGCTGACTAGGCATACCACGCTCTCTGTTTTGAACTTTACATGACCCCACTACCATTCCACTACTATGTTGGAAAACTCTTCCCAGATACGTTTGGCAGCCTGCTGACTGCCAAATCCCGAGACATTCATGTTCTGGCAATGCTGAATTCCACTCGAGTCTCCTTCTCAGGATGAGCTGTGAGAGTGAACTGTCAGCATCCTGGTTCTATTCACCCACGTATTTACAGTACCATCCGCAGTGTCTTAACAACTCTCCTAAGCCCATCTGCTGCCCAGTGTCATTAACAACTCCCCCTCAGCAAACGCTGGGAAAATTTGGCAGCCCAGTGCCTTTGCGTTCTCCTGCGAAGCTTCAGTCACATCATGAAGCCCCATTCATATTAAGTTTCACTTCACAAGACCAAGAACAGCTTCCCCTTGTTCAATACTGGAAACTGCATACAGTGATTCACTATGACAGCTGTAGACTTCACCTTGATTTCAAGGGTTGGTTGACAGTGAAAGACAGGGTCTATAGGCTGCCCACAAGGATTTAGAGGACTTTGTTCATGTTTTTGGAAATAAGGATTGGCAACTTGTTATACTTCAAAGCATTTATGCTCTTTTTGCCCTGAAGTTAGTGGCAATCCTTTAGGCACTAAAACATCAAGTTCTCATCAAGTTTACTCGAGGCAAGTTACTACATTTTATTCCTACAGAACCAGCAGCTGGTTAAAAGTTAACAAAATTATTTCCAAAATACAGATAAGAAGGATTAAATGCTACTATTCAATGCCTATGTAACTCCACACTTAACAGGATCCTGGATCTGAGCCTTAACTCTCTTTCAGCATTGAGAACCAGAAGCCAACACTAGACATGATCTTTACTAGAGGTCTGGTGTTGCCCCCAGTTGGAGACCAGGCACTGGGTTAGAAGGACCGTTCATCCAGTACAGCTGCATCCTGAAGAGAAACTCACTAAAAACATCCAGATCAGTGACAGCAGCCTGGAATCACACGTCTCAGATGCAACTTTTTCCCACAAAGCAGGAAGTCAAGAGGTTCTCATACCACTACCTAGAATTGACAGGCAAATCCAGCTTCTTTTCTATATTCAACCTCTGACTAAGGATAAAGAGCACAGGAAACAGAAAAGAAGAAAACAAAGTCCATTATTTTCCCTCTAGTTCCACTCAGTAACTCTTTTGCCATTCACACAGGTCTCAATACAATTCCTTCTGTGGTGGCAGGGCCCTTCACACAGCTGAAAATGTACAGGCTTCAAAAAGTCATTATTCCTGAAAATGGTCACCAAGATGATTTCTCTTAAACATCTGTGATGCCCTGTAAACAATAGCAATCCTCACAATTTCAAAAGAAAACAAACTCAGGTGTTTGCAAAATTAAGTCTTTACTTCCTGTTAACTACAAGATGAAATCTAGTCTGCTTTTCTTTTGGTTTGTTTAGTAAAGATACTAAATTAAACATCTCTGAAGACACTCTTGGTAAAAAAGATCTGTACCAAAATGGCCTTTACAATTTAAAACTAAAATAGAAAAGCATTTTAGATAAGGAACTTCAGATAGAAAAAAACATAGAAGGGTCAATAAATTACCCAATTGAATAACTGTAATGATTTAGTAAAAATTTAAGTCTCCATGAGAAGAGCACACAGCACATAAACTGCACAAAGCATTTCAGTTAATTTAAACCTTAACACTGAATATTCAAAATAAACATTGTCCCACTACTACTTGGAAAATGCTATCTGTAATAACTGATTATTAAAAAAATTGTGCATGAATAGGCTTGCAATCTCCTCAATAAATATGACCCAAAGGCTACAGAAAACCTCCAACTGAAGTCAATGTTTTTTTGAATCAGATATCAAGAGAAACAAGAATTTTATTTTTTTTAAAGTAAGATTAATTCCTTAGGCAATCACATCCTTAGAAACTTTTAATAGCTGCACAATCCCTCACTTTTTTAGAATGTTTCTTTACTTAATGAAGTAATTTTGCAGTACCTAGGAACATGATGTTCAGTAATACTCCAAACCTTTACATGTTCTAAGGGAATATTTATCCAAAAGAGCTATTAAAATAGCAGTACCTGACAGAAGAGAGATTTATACAACTATGCCAGTTCCTCATTAAACTGTTCAACTGGAAAGCTGGTCAAGAGTCATACAGGGTAAAGAGATCTCAATACCGACCTTTCAGAATCCAATCAGTCCATTGTGGATCCCAAGCAGATATTTCTTGCTAAAAGCAAGAATCCACTTTTTGAGACTAAAGTAAAACCTGAGGGCTGTACAATATAATAAACCCAGTTCTGTGGACTTGCTAATCCAGTTAGCATCAACAGGAAGCTTTCATGAGTAAGGATCCCTTAGTGTAAAGGTCATAAAGACTTGAAATGTTACTCACATTTCATGGGGGAGGAAGAATTTAGAATACTAAATATATAATGCATTCTGTGCATCCAATATAACTGTACTCACAGAGCTAGAGTCATGTTTAGATTAATTTGACAAGGGTTCTGTTATACAGAAAGAGAAGCAATCAGCTTCACCAAAATAAAAGAGGAATTAGCAGAGGGAGAACACAACAGTTTTCATTTTAAATATTCATAGGCATGCTGATATCATATTTGGCAGCTAACTGGAGAGAATCCTGATCCCAACTGAAGCATACAGTACTTAATTTACACACTACGTAGTTCAAGTTTCCCCTTTTGCCCTCCCTTCACTCTTCCAAAGATAGATATTAATCTTCCTCATACCAAAAACATTAAAAACAAACTTGTCTCCTTAATCTTCAGCTCTTTCCAGAAACCAGCAGGGTTTATTTCAATTATCCACAGAAGCACCTCAGAAATTAAACTGTTCTTATGAACATGTTTAAATTATAGTATAGCTCAATTTGTCAATAAACAGTATTCATTTAGAAGCCAGAGTCTAAGGAGAAGAGCAGTGAGCACAAGAAAGACTGCAAAGACACTGGGAATCAAGTGACATCTAGTGAAGAGAAAGGACAAATCTGTTCTTCTCTGAGAAGAGAGCTTAAAAGGTCAGAGTTTGGAGAGAAATACTAGAAGCCAGGGGCTGAGGTTAGGAAGGGATTACTATGTTGAAAATACATCACCTAACTGCAAAGAACTGAAACCACACCAAAATAGCTCACAAAAATCTGATGCTTTTTAGCATTTTTAACAGCATCAGAGAATGGTGTAAATAAGGAGATATATATATATATATAAGCAGATATAAACACACACTTCATTTCTGCAAATAATTTTGAAGAGAACGAAGTATTAGCCAAGCTTTTTGAATTACTGTGGTCAACCACAGCTTCTCCATCTTCAGTAACTGCTTTGTGAGAAGTGCACAGTTCAGGCAAGACACTTGCTGTCTTATATTTAAGTCAGGAGAAAAAAAAACAAAACAAAACCATGAGGCACACCACGCAAAAAGCTGAAGAACACAGGCTATGTACCCTTATTACAGGTCAGATAATCTGTGTGTTGATACTTCAATAGCAGATGGCTAAGAGAAATAACTTCTGCAGGACAAAAGAGCTCGGAGATTTAATATTAGGCTTCCACCAAATGCAAACAGTACCACTAAATGCCAGTGAGTCTCCTTCAGGTGTTTGAAATGTCTAAGCACAGAGTTTCACACTACTGTACAGTTACTGGCTTTACATAAATCAACCCATCTGAAGTCCATACAGTTAATTCACCTTTCCCTTCCTCAGTATTCTCTTTACTTCAGTCTATTCAACATGTTTTTCTGCAGTTCACAAAAGGGACTAACCAAAGATGTCACACGCATCTCACACACCAGGCCTTGAAAAATTACTATAGATTACCCTCACAGGCGAAGATCACTTCAGCCCCTTACTCAGAAGTGTCTATCGCCTGTGTGCCAAGCAATGCTTATTTAAAAAATTCTGCTTTCAGTGTGTCTAAAATTTTTTTCATTATTTCAGTTTGCCTTAATAGCCAGTATTTGGAGTTTAAACTTTTTACACCACTGAAACGTTTTCAGAAATGCACATAGGACTATTTCTCACTGCAGCTTGGATCAACAACTGAGTGTTTCCCCTATTCAGCATTGCAGACTGCTGTGCTGACACTGCTTAGTGGGGACACCAGCCTGTCCTCTAAACACACTCACAGAAGAGGCTGCAGTAAAAAAGCTCACTGCTCAAAAGCAGAGTCAGCACATGTGTTTCTTGCTCCGGTTCTCAGAACTGGGAATGAATTAAGCTCCCTCCTAGTTTGAGCTCCCCATACCCAGCACTTAAAGCCACCTCCTTAAGTCTGTATGGTACAGAGTCCTCCTTGTCCCTCTACGTTAGCTTACCCCAAGCTTCAGCTGACTGTACATTTCATTTCCAGCTACAGGAGATATTATTGATGGCAATAATACCACATTGGCCATCATCACATCAAGATCAGGGAATTATTTCACCCCAAAGGTTGTGCCACAGGAATGAAAGTGAAGAGGCCAGAGGATGAGTGGTCTGAAGGGAAATGCTGTGTTGTTATCTACTTCAACACCCCTGACTACTAAAAGAACAAAAAGAATACATAAAAAATAGAGTACAAAACCAAGTACATAAAACTAAATATGGTTTCTCCTCAATCTACACCAAATCTACCTTCTTGTCTCAGTCTTTCCAGATCAGAAGCCAAAAAAATTTACTTAGCTTATTAGACAGTAAATTCTGTAATACAAAATTAATGTCTTTAATTAAGTGAGTTCACTTTTGCAATGTTCACTTCCCTTGAAAATGCCAACTGCAAAATAGTCTGTATGTGGCAAGAGGATTTATAATAATTTCCCATTACAACCTGTATATAAACATGGAGAATGATATGGGACTTCCACAAAAAGTTAAAGCTATTTTAAGCCACTGGGAAATAAATGAAGACATAAGAATTTCATAAAACATTGAGAATTAAAAAAAAAGGAGTTAATATGGTTGCAGGTGTCTTTTACTAAGAGAAGAACAAAAGTATCTGAAGAATTATGTTCAATACAAGTGATTTGTGTCTAGTGTTGTTTTTAGTAGGGTTGCTTTACTTACGGTGCAAAACTGACTTTGGTGCCATACACCACAAACTTTGACAATTTAATTTGTGCATAAATTGGCCACTTTCTGCATGTATCCTTATACCATTACAGCAGAAAACTCTTTCACACATTATTCTGTTTTATTTCCCTAAAGCTTCTAAGAAGCAAAGTTGATATTATATATATTTAAAATGAAAATGCTCTACCATATGTATTTTCTCAGAACCAAAGGTTCGGGGGTTTTTTTAGGAGAAAAAGAAAAAGCTAACAAGGTATTTAATCAACACATTTGAGTAGAACCCAGATGTCACAAATTTAGTAAGGCATATGTATAGGGATCTCCTTTTTCCTCCTTTTCACATTCTCCCGTGTACTGCATTCAGAAAGATACTTCCCATTAGAGATCACCCAATCAGAAATAGGAAGTAAGATCAAATCAAAACATACCAAAAAAATGAAAGGCTTACAGTTAGCTTAAAGCATCTCTCCCACACATAGTTGACAGACACTGTTGGGCACAAGTCCTGTGCTTTGGACACAGCCCTGGTGTCACCTTGCAGACACTACCTGCCCCATTGGAATATTGTGTCAGGATAACAGCATGGAATGACTTACCAGAAGGAAGCAGAGGCAGAAGCATAGTAGAGGAGAATACAAGAAGCAACAAAGAGTAAAGAGTACACCATCATCTGGTTCCTTCCAGAAGTCAGCAAATTTGTTCTATAAATAACCTGATACCAGGCAAGATGCAAAGTGTCAGACAATGCCAGTGGGAGACACCATCACACATTTCAGCAGACTGGAGAAGACAAAGCAGCTAGACTGGGAAGGAATTCAGGACAGGCAAATGCAGTGTTGCTATCTCTGGACCACCTCCAATACATCCAGGTATAGACTACAGCCAGAAAGGTGACTCAGAAAGGAGACATCCTAATGTAAAAATTAAACCAAGAGATTTTAGCAGCATGCTAAAAAAGATCAAGGACACAGTCAAGAGGGTTAACAGCAACAAAAGGACAAGCTTCTGTGGTGGTCACACACAGAGAGAAAAACAATTCAGGAGATGGCAGAGCAAAGAAGCCGTAGTCATGTGAGCAGAAAAAAAAGTTTTGAACTGCTCTGTTGAAAGAAGGCAAAATGTACAGTGATGATAAAGGGTGACCACATGGCTGTCAAAAGAACAATGATCAATGAGCCACAGCCATTTTGACACGAGCACAAAGTGAACTCAAACAAAATTCAGGTCTGGAAATGGGAACCAGCAGCAAAAAACTAATGGATCACTCCACAAAAAGGAAGGGACCAAAGATGAGTAAAGGATTACATGAGAATCAAGGGAGAAGCAGTGGAGACATCACAGAACAGTACAGGACAGCAGATCAGAAGAATGGTAGAGGAGGACAGAGAACATGACATCAGGTAACACAGAAGAGGTTTTAGTAAAAAATAGTCGTTCCCAATCTCTCATTATTTAATCATTTGATAGCACTGGACAAGGAATCAGAGCACGAGAACAAAAGGATAAAGGAACCATCAGGAGTGAACTATGAATAGCAGGAAAATTCTGAGATCATTTACAGACAGCACATGAATATGTGAAGTCAGGGAGCACAGGACCACCTGAGGTTAGGGAGATTGAGCAGAAGAGCAGAAACGGAGTAGCTGTGCACCATCATCTAGCAGGCGGGATGAACAGCTAACAGAACACAAGCCTCTTCCCGGAAAAAAAATGCTAAATGTATTCAAACAGTGACCTCTTCTGGACAAAGCACAGAGTACCGGTACTCCACCCGCAGCAGGAACACTCCCGGTACCAGCAGACAGAATCTCTGAACTGACTTCTCCAAATGACTGCAGTGTTAATTAACCACCCCCGGCAGCTAACACAACTAACTGTCGTAGTAGTTACAAGTCAAACTTACTATCCCAAAATAAAAGAAAATAAAACAAGTTAGCAGCATAATAGCTGCACACATAATGACACCTGCTGCCAATGCTGAAGTAACCTTTAATATTCCAGCCTGCTTTCCAGTCACATCTTTCCCTCTGTGCCCTTCTGGGTGTGGTAACAGACAAACTGAGCATCTGAAACCTCTTCAAACACTTCCAATTCACAACATAATACATGGATTTTAATTGTCAAAACTTCATCAGTGTACAAGTAAGGATTTCCCATCCTATACTAGGATGTCAAATTCTGTGTACATTCTAAGTGGCTGGAGAATAGGAATTAGCTGACCTATCTAAATTCCAGAAGGTTCAGTATTCCTTCATACTTTATGGCAAAATAGCACACAAAAGCTCTGCTAGGAAAAAGCCGACAAGGCACAAGCCACACTTTTATTCTCCATTAGTATTCTTTATGAAAGTGAGTTTTTTCTGTTGCTAGTTCTACTCCAATTCTTGCTCACTTACAAATCTAATGGGACACATGGGGACCAAAAAGTGAAACCTAACCCCTAACTGCTGACTTCAGTCTGCAAAGGTACTTTTTTCCAGTTAAAGGCAGCCACTTGTTGTACTAGCACAATCAGTTTACAAATAAAGTAGATAAATAAATAAATAAAACCCCCAAACCCTGTACATCCTCAAGACATGTGATAAGACAAACCCTCCTATCAGCTTGGAAAAAATCCTCATCCTGACTCAGATGATCTATTTTACACTGTCTCCCAGGGCCCCACCTTGTTGTGCTTGAAACAATATGGGGCAAGACCCAAATTAAAGACACAAGCCTGGTGAGATCCCTTCCTCTCTCTGACCTGGGCTCCCAGAATCTCAGCATTCTGCAATTCCCAGCCTGTTCCCCAGAACTATTATTAAAATATGAACTCTAGCTGAAGGGCTCTGAACAAAATAGCTCTAAGTTTGATTTCAAGAACTTTTATGACAAATTTCTTGACACACGACTGGCACTATTACCCCAGCATGAACCACAGAGCAGCAATGTCACAGGAATCACGGCAGCTGCCCCTGCAGAACAGGCAGATCTACACCAACACCTGAAGGTCTCCTTCCTCCTGTACAGAGGCACCAGATGAGCAAGTGGCCAAGATTGCTGCAGACTTCCAGTTATGTTCCACCTAAACTTGAGTGAAGCAGCCCCAGAAATACCCAAAACAGAAGCATAAATACCCACAAAAATTACTACTGTTGCACAGATGATACAGAAACAATATTTGTGGCTGACCAAACTGATCAAATGTGGTTTCCACAATAGTATGTCCTGTGGCTCAAATTCCCTCTGCCCCTCTAGCACAGCCACCCTAATTCCCTTCCATTATTCATGTCCCATAAACGATCCTATTGAGCAGGACATGAATCTGCATGTCCCTCAGCTAGCATCAAGCGACATGAACAAAACCAATCCAAATTAATCCACCACACTGAAGGGCAGATATCTATGGTTCAGCCACTCATTTCCACCAATTTAAAAAACATTTGTTAGAACTTCTATTGCATTTACTTTGATGATGGCCAATGGGTTCAAAAGACACCTGGGTTAGGATCAGACAACCTATACAGGCTAAAACTATCTTGAATTTTGCTTCTCAGCTGTATACTGGATAGAAGGTTTTTAAATTACTACATGATGGACGAAAAAACACCCAGTAAAACACAGAGAGAAACTGGCCCTTATGTCTACATTACACCAAGAAAAAGTACAAATAATCACTTTCTCTTGCTTTCTGCTGGATTGTCAGAGACCCTACACAGGAATCATCCCAGCTTTGTCACTTATGCAGCACCTGGTTCAAAAAGGCTGCAGAATCACAGCTATTTAGCTTCCCTGAGAATTTTTCTTCTGATTTTGAAGCACAAGTAGTTCTCACCAAGCAGCAAAGGACAGACTCAACTGTTTCAGAAGTCACCTAATGCAGAAAACGCCAGTTCAAGACTCCTCCATTGGGACAGCACCAGATAATTGAAAAAAATTCAGCCTAATCCTCCAGAAAAATCAATGTGGACTTGAGTACTTCTGATAATGAATGATTTAGCCATGTAAATGAAGTACCAATGGCACACTAGAAATATGACTAAAATCCATGCCGCAGAAGTATTCTGAGCAGTATAATGGATTTAATTGAGCAATCCTTATACTTGCTGATGAAACTTTACTTAGTTTTAATACTTTTCTGGCAAAAAAAAAACCAAAGTACATTTACATAAAAATATGCATATCCACTTTTTACATTTATTTATTCTTTCAGATAGACATATTTACTCTAAACACCAAGAAAAAAAAGCTAGCAGAACACTCATTTAAATGGCAGAAAACTAGTAGAAGATGCTAATATGACCTTAGTGTAGGATGTCAAGTGTCACTGCCATCAGCTTCCTAGTCATTTTAAGAACAATCTGCTAAGACAATTAATTACACAGCTTAAAAGATTAGGTCAACAGTGTCAAGTATGAGAATATGAACTTGAAACTTAGCCTTTTAAAAATGTGTGCTGTCTATTTAAGTGTCTACATCCATTTGTGAAAGAAGAGTAAGTTTCAGACTTGATGAGTTACTTCTCAGGACAAGCAGTGGTCTTACCTTGCCAGGAAAGAAACCCGAACAGAGCAATTAGAAAGGCTGACAGAATCCCTTGGCTGAGAGAAGGCATGTACTTGCAGCCTGCTGATCTGACAGCTACTTTAGGAGAAAGCAGTTAATTTAAGGGTGAGATTTAATGTAATGTAACACAAACTTACAGTGATGGCAATATTTAAACTGCTATTTTGAAAACCAAAACTGCTTTAAGCAAGTGGTACACTCTGTATTGTTCTTGAATAGTTAAAGCCAACCTGGACACATTCCTCTTGGACACTTCTTATTACTGTATCTTTCCTCCCCCAGTCAGGTCTGTAGCTAAGGCTCACATAGGACATAGGCTGGCAACTCAGCTTTTCAGTGTGGAGCTCATGCTGAAGCACAGGCCCTCCCCAGGCTCAGATGTGAGGCAGACAAGTTTACCATGATTCAAGTGTCCACGCAGGAGCTTCAGCCTATCTCCTCTTCCTCAGAGCAAGGCAGACACCTGCTACCACCTGCCCAGCCAGTTGTGTGCTCAGCTGAGATCATCCTTTAGCTACCTTAAAATCTGTAAGGCAGCAGGTGGAAGAGCTGATTCACTGGCAATCTGAAAGTGCCAGATTTCAAAAGTTCTAGGAATTTTGTTACAAATCTCAGACAAAGAATAGTGACATTTACAAAAAGTAACATTTCCAACACATTTCATCCTTGTGCCAGGTAAGCAGACAAAGATACCAGAGTAAACAATCAGCACCAGAGAGAAGCTTTGACTGTCAACACTAAGGTATCCAACCTTGGGTGACCTGTCTGATCACAAGAATTAGACAGAGGTGTGCAGAATGAACTGCTATCTCAGGTGCCTGCAACCCTCCAAAGGGTGCAGAGAAAGCTGCAGTGGCTGAGTACAGTGAACTGCCTGGCTTTCAGAAGCTCAAGTTCAGGGACAGCCATCTCCTTGCAGTACCTGAGGGAACACACAGCAGTCATTAGCTGGGTGGCCCCACAGCCCAGCTCCACCAGTGGCTGATAACAGATGCCAGATGGCAATATGCCCAAAGAAAATTCATCACAATCTTTCTCAAAAGATTATTCTCCCAGCTTCAAGCTATTTGTAACTTCATGGCCTTCTAAATCATGGACAGAGCTGCATGCTTAACAGTGATGCACTTTGGATTTTTCCTAACATAACTGGCCCATTAATTTACTCATCAGTCATTTATATGACAGATGGGTGAAAAATGTTGGTCACATTTGTAATTAAATTGCAATTTCTTTGAAAACTACAATGGGATAAAAACAAATAGCACGATGGCAGTCTAGAGGGCACTACACTATCAAAAGAAGGGTCCTGAACAACTAATTCATAGTTCTCACAGCCAGTCACAAAGTGGCTGTAATTTTATCTATTTACTACTACAAACCCTTTAAGCTACACATATCCAATAAACTCCATCCAGAGAAATGCTTATGCACTAAAATCTAGGGATATTTATATTCTCCTCATGCTTAATCCTCTGCAAATGCTCAGAGACTGTAGTGACACTTTTGCATTAATTCACATGTTTTAAGTAACACATACTGCCTTACAGCTCATACAGCAAGTAGTGTAGAGTTCAACAGGCTGAGTTTTATTAATTTGTTTGTGTTTCTTAAGACCTATCTCAATTTGTAAAGACTTCCTTGGATACACCCTAAAGCACATACACCCTATGCCTCTTGTCAACACACACCCACTTTATTGGTTCCATTCCCCTCCCCATTCCATCTCTCCAACTGAGTTTCAAAAAGAGGACTGGTTTAGAGAGAAACCTACTGGCACATGCAGAGAGCAGACAAAAAGAACATCAACAACACCAACACTTCTTTTTAGAAGATGCACAGAAGCAGGGGTGAGACAAAATTCACTGCTTGAATTTCAACAACCAAGAAGCAGGAATGTTTGCACAAGACACTGGTAGATAAACCACAGAAACAAACAAACAAAAAAACCCAAACCCACAAAAACTTTTGTCTTGCAAAAGTTAGTCTGGTATCTCCCTCTACCAAGTTAAGTCTCATATTCATGTTGTTCTTGACATGCTATTCACCAACACCTCACTTAGGAGCTTCTTTACTGCGGGGATCCACAACCTGAAGATGGTGTGGGCAGTATGACCAAGAGACAATCATTTTTTGGACAGAAAGAGGCTATCTTATTCTTCCCATGACTGATGCTTACATTCAGTTGGTCTTGCTCATATATGTTTGGTTATATATGTAATGCAGTGGAGCTGTAATTTGCTTTGCTTCAGTCAAATTCACTATCCATTCACTAAAATGCAAACTGTGTTATTTCTGAGACAGTTAAAAATTTCAAAAGTCCTCACCTTAACATAAGGACTTCAGAGCCACGGTAGGAAATGGATTTCTGGCTGAACTGGTGATGAGACTGAGAACTACAGATCTTTCTGCACACTGCAAGTCCGTAATGAAATTGGAATGGCATGTTGAAAATGGCTGCTAAGTCACACCCTCAATCTCTTTACTTTTAACGAAGTACTAACCAAGAAGCACCACTCTAATAGAGTCACTGCACTCTGTATAAAACTAGCAGTGTCAGCTTTTCAATATTACAGAACTGCCTGCCATGAAGTCCAAAGGCAGGAACATACTTACTTGTAAGCTTGTTGTGACTCAGAACCAGCTGTGTGATGTGAGACAGCGTAACTGCAAATGAAGAGAGAAAGAAGTTAGTTTGTGGACATGGCGACTGAGAGCTTGTATCTATTTCAGCTGAAAAAAAAAAAAGAAATTTATTCTTTACACTCCAGTAACTGATTGACGTGCATTGTCACAAATAAACAAGAGAAGCTCAAGAGTAAAGGGTGAGTCCACCTACTCCTCTGCCCTTTTACTTCACATTTTTGTTACTGCATCAGACACAACATGGAGAGTTTTACTCACTGATACAGCAACCTGTTTCAGCTAATCCTTGAAAAAGCTCATGACTTAATAAAGGCAAATACAACCTGTTAGCAGAATGAAAGCAGACACTCAAAGACACCATCAGATCAGACAGTTCAATGTTTTAAAAAAAAAAGCATCATCACAGTTCACTGTGCAATTGCAGGCTGTGAAGGAATGAAAGGCATGGAGGATAAAAGAATAAAACAGTGCACCCACCCTGAATTTCTCCCAAAATTTGAGCACTCAAAGTATCACCTGCACCACCTTACTATGCAGAACAAGAGGACAGGGAAAGAAGCTCATAGAAAGTCTGTAACAGTATTGTAGGAAAATCATCACAAGAGCAGCAGCCTCCACAAAGAGCTCTATTTTTAAAACAAAGGGCACATCGGTACCTGAACCATAAGCAGCCTTTTAACACTATTGAGTGCTTACACATATAGATAAATATAGGACTGCAATTTACACAGCAAAATGAGAGAAGATTCTGGAGATAGTCACAAGCTTGTGAACAATGCCTAAGTAAGCTTTATACATTTCTTTATACATTTGTTTCTCTTGGTCTAGCTATTTTAATAACTGTGACAATCTATAAAAGTCAACATTTCATGGGCTCTTGATATTCAAGCCTGACTAATAAGAACACAACCACGAGAAGGGCAGCCCTACCACTAAGATGAAAACTCCTCTAGTCTGACGTCCTCAGTTCCAAGGCAACTGAACCTAGACCATAGCCAGAAAAAATCTGACATCATAAATCCCAGGAAAAAAACCTTTTTTTTCTGCATTTTACTTCAGAAATAAGTCATTCTGGAGCTCTGAGGCTTTACCTAAACTCAGGAGCATCAACAAAAAAAAAATTGCTTTGTTTTTTAAAAAAGGGGAAAAAAATTGTTTTTGATACTGTAGAAAGTTGCTTCTATTTCACTTTGCTTTCAAAGCAGACAAACAATGTCATCATGTCTGTACAAAGGAAGCATGGGTCCTTACTCAAAGGCAATGGAGCTTTGGGGCTGAAGATTTTGGTCTTCTGAACATTGAACTCTGGATGAATTTAAATGGTATAATAAGTTCAGTGCATATTTAAAGGTAAGCCTTTTGACTACACCACCAAGCCATGGGCACCACTGGCCTTTAGCAACACAAGGTTAGAAGCATTATTCTCACTAGACCCTCTCCTCTTTTGTCCCATCACGGTGTTCTTCAGCCGATACTACTTCCAGAAAGGTTTATTCTCTCACATCTATACAGAACAGAACAAAGTCCATGATAAAAATTTCAATGCCAAAATCCCTAGGCAAAAGACATTTGAATCTGTATTTTACTGTCTAAATTTGACTGAAGCCTAGACACCTTGTCTGAAACTCCACTATCTCAGTCAATTCTGATGCTTGACAAAAAGTCCCATGGCATCCTTGACCAGCAATGGCAGGTTGACATCCCCCAAAGGAACAAGAAAGGCTACACTCCAATACTATTTTGAAAAGAGCAAAGGTTTAGGTGTCTGTGCTCTGGACTACTTCCAGCAGCATTTTAGACATACCAAGACAAAGAGAGTCTTCAGACTTGAAAGGGCCAAAGCTACTAGCAATTCAAAGGCAAGTTTGGAAGCATTTTAAGAAAGAGAACAAAGATAAGAGAGTGGTACTTGCTCACTCCTGACACAGAGAGAAATGTGCTCACGTACATTAAACAGACCTGAGTCAAACAACCAGCCCCTGGAAATAACATGTTTTCCTTCCACTGCCACGTGCCTACTCCTGTGAAAAGGACTGTGTTGTGGGAACAGCAGACTGAGATTTACCTCATCCTATAAATAAAGTCATTCTGTAAGACAATGAAATTATCAAGTCTGGCAAGGAAGACATCTGTGTTAACTGATTAACATCCTCAAGTAACATCTAGAAGGCTAAAGGGGGGCTGGTGGGGCAGTTTTGATTTGGAGGTACACAGTCCAGGTAAACACAACATAGAATAGGTCAGATGACTCAGCCCATGTATCAGTCTCCTGAAAATGGAAGGGCACTGAGATTCCCACTGGAAATTGCTATAACCACTCTATGATGCCACTGCAGGAGCTTCTAGACACTACCTTGTAACATTATAGCCATTAGCATACAGGCAATAAGTTACTGAGATTTCATGAACGCAGCAGATATTCACACAGAATAATACCTATATTCTAGAGGGGGATAATACGTATTGCCAGAGCAATTTACTTGCACAGTAATCACAAATTCTCATTATGGTCCCCATCCCACTATTTCTTCAAAAATGAGTGAATCAAGGGAATAATATTTAGGGTCTTCCATTTTGGCAATGTTATCAAATATCTTAATATACTACTACCTTGCACTGCAAGCTAGCTTCACATAAAATATCTGGATGACAGTACTCATCTTAATTATTAAGGAAAATATAAAACAAATAAAAGCCCTGCCCATCAACAGGAAAAAAAAAAACCACCAAAAAACCCCAACCAACCAACGTGACAAAACAACCAAACCAAAGTAAAATAAATTAGGAAAAAAGCCCCACACCCACAAAACAGGAAGACCCCAATGACTTTGCCGAGCCAAGATAAGACACTGCCTGTCCCACTGGAGGAAGTTAATGCAGGATGAGCATTACAGTATTGTTACAAGTAGCCTGCCTCTCCATCTTCTGTGTTTTCATTATTTTAGGAATGAACAATTTTATCAACACTAACTTTCTGATAAAGAATTCCAGTCACACAAGTATGTACTTTATGCAAAATATGAATAGCTTACAGATGGAATGATAATGAGAACAAATTAACACATAAATAGGATTGCATCCAATATTCCTTCCCTGACAACAGAGCAGATGCCACAAGTTATTTGGGCAAAATAATTCCTTTACTCATACCTCCTCCTCCATATCAACTGCTTGAAAGACACATAAATGAGACTGGTCCATACTCTAAGAACAATCCCACAGTTGTTGATGGCTGTTCAAAGTCCTTTCCATAAATGCCCTGTCCTTTGCTATGCTAGGGGAAAGGGCACATTACTCCCTTCTTGCTGGAGTTGGCTGAACCTGCTTGCTCAGCCTACAGCATGTCTATTAATGCTCTCTACCATTGTCCATAGTGAGTGCTTTACAAACAAATATAATCTATTTACTTCACAATACGAAGGCAAAAAACCCAAACCAACACAACAGAACACTTCAATGGGACATGACATTTTTACCACTATTTATGTATTGAGGATGCTCAGCTATAGTAGAGATGTGCACACAAATGGTGTAACTGTTGTTTTACCATATGCTGGAATAATAACAAAAGTCTTTAACACTTAAAACTGTGCCACGTGGTATTTGCATGACAAGCTAAATCACACAACACTTAGATCAAGGGGTATTTTGTGTCGCAAATGAAATCTCTTTTCTACAGAACATGTCTGAAAAAGGGTTCTCATATTACAGTTCTGAAAGCATCAAAAATTCAGATGCTCTGAAGGCATGTAACGTGATTCTAGTTTGTATTTTAAGTCATTAGAAGAAAACATGGAAATGCTTGGATTCAAGGATTATTCCAAAAATAGAACTCTACTTCTAATGAAATTAATGAACTCCTGAGTTAGAAGTACTTCAGGGACTACTTAACCTTTTTTTTGTGATTCTGAACACCACATTGTATATAAGCTGGTAACCATACTCTTTCTTTGCTGAACATGAAAGTGGGAAGAGATGTAAAGGTTGCCAAGGTCTAAGTTTGCTTGCCAATCTCCTTCCAGACAGAAGTATTTAATTCTTGATTGGAAAGTGACACTGGCATTTGACAGAAGCAACTTTTTCTGCTTTGTGTCTCCCACAGCTACTGCAGAGGGTGGAAGACAATGCAAAAGAAAGTAGGAGTGACTGCCCTGTACTGCGGGAAGCCATTCAGTATACTGAAAAGAGAAGCCAGAAGAGAACTGTACCCAAGACAAGGCATAAATTCCCCTTTGCTCTTCTTTGCCCCCACATAACACCAGATTGCTCTATCACTTTTTTTTTGTTGTTGTTGTTGTGGATTTTTTTCCTAAACATACATGACAAGGACAGGGCAACACCTTAGGAAAAGGACTGGCACACTGAACAGATGCTGCTTCCAAACCCTTGTGCCTCTATTAACCCTATGTGAATTAAGTTAAGAAAGGTTAAATGCAAGCTCATTAGCCACTGTGCAGCAAGCACTCAAACGTGCAGTGAGACAAGGCCTGGTCCTTTGCTTGAAGATTTAGGATTAGAGGGAGCACTTTACCCTCCAGGGTACTTGGCACCTCTGGTAGGGGCATTCACAACCACTGAATAATTATGTGACACAAAATGCTGACCAGGGGCTACTGAACACAGTAAACTCAGGCATACCTTCCAATCTACAAAACTTAAATAGCCAAAAATGTTCCCGGCAATCATTATCTAAACTTACCTTAACACTCAACATCTACTTATGGCCTTCATTAAAGATGAAATGCTGTGCAAGAAGAGTCACTGGCATGAATAGTGATGATTGCTTTTAACAGAGATCTTTACTTCATGGAAGGAAAAAATTAACATAGCTGAAAAGGCAAGCTTTAACACTGCCTTGGAAAGGTATGCAGCAAAGGAGAAGGAAAGGTACCAGGTCAGTCTCCTTTAGCATACATGCCAGTTCTGAGAGCCAGAGAAAACCAAAACATCCAATCTACATCAGAGAAGACTATCCATTTAGAGTCAGGTGACAGGGGTTTGAAAACAAGTTTAACACTTCCTCAACCCTTTACTAAAAATTCAGAAGTAATACCTGTTCATTACTTTTTACTTGGTGAAAGGTGTTCCTTCTCCAGGAGGCAAATACCTCCATGGTAAAAAAAAAAAACCCAGACCAACTTATGTGTTCTGTCAGTGAACATAATAACTGAAAAAGCAATTAATTTAACAGAAGTCAGTCATCATTCCCCCTAACTTTCATACAAAAATGGAAGAAGGCCCCAAATCCCCAAGTCACACGATGTGCACCAAGAGCATCTGCACAGAGACTCCTCTGATGCAGTCTAACTAGGGTACCACAAGTCTGTGCTTCACGTAGGGAGCTCCCTGCCAGAGACACTTAAGGAGTCTTAATGAGCAACATGGTATCAGGGAACATCTGGGAAGCACAGTGCCCCACCTGAACAACAAACCCCAAAGAGTACTTGTGCAAGAAAAGCCTCTCTTTTTTAGGATTGTCAATGTGCTTCAACATTATCCTTTTTCCCTGCTTGAAAGATCAAAACTGTTAATTAATTTTGTGTCTAGTGTTGATAGCGGGCACCAAGTCTACTTAACAAAAGCAACAGCACTCTATTGCTGCTCCATATACCTGACAGATCTAAGTATAGTTCTCAAAATTGATCTGTAATTAATAAGCTAAACACCACTTTGTCTCAAATAACTGCCCATCCTATAGAAATGCAGTGAAACTTTCTATTTAATGTGAGTTCACATATACAGTCCTTACAGCACCATCTTCCCAAAGTCCCATGCACCACCCAGAAGCAGGAAAACAGTAGTACAGAACGAAGACTTAAGTACAGAACCTAGTTCTGCAAAACTGTACTTAAGACTTCATCCTTTATTGATGTGAGAGAAGACACCTTGATGTGCTCCCAACTCTGCAGATAATGGCAAGTTGGTAGTGAGCCATACCTTTCCCTGAGCTCATAGCTATCTTGTGAGAAAAGTTATGTACATTTGCAGCTGGCTGCTCTCAAGTTTAACAAACACAGTAAAGAGGTAAACCAGGATACAGTCAAAAGTTTTAAGTACATTGGTTGGTTGAGATTTTGTGCTTTTTCTCCCTCACTAGATCATGCATTCTAAAAATTTCAGCCTGTGGCACACTACAGACAGTCACAACTTTAACTCCCTGAGTATTGCCTATGTCATAACATCATGTGCACTTTAAAAAGGCAAAGATACCTAACTTGCTCTTCATTTATGTGCTCTCCAGAACCACAACAGCATGTTGCCATTGGCATGCAGTATTTACTGTGAATTTAACTACAGCAAATGCACCATACTGACAGCAGCACCCTGCCGGGGTTCAGCAAGCATGTGCAATGGTACAACATCCAAAGCACGATGTTGCCGTATCTGTGATACAGTATAACTGTCCTCTCCTCCAGACACCAGTCGCCTGCAGTTGCAGGCTGATGTCACCCTATCCCTTTCAAAACCCAGTGGAGATGCTGCTTGGCTGGTGGTTTTATTTCAGTAGCAGGACGGAGAAGAGGGAAGTGCCCCATCAGCCAAGTGCCAGCATGCCAGCAGTGCGACAGGGAACGCCGAGCCGCGGTGCGGGGCTCCTCTGGACACGCACACACACATACACACACACACACACATACACACACAGACAGACAGACAGACAGACAGACAGACACACACACGCACGGCTCCTGGCGGTGCTGCTGCGGGGCGCTTCTCCCAGCCCACGGATGGCTCCCCGTGCCCTAAGGCCATCCCGCACCGCAGTCTCGGTCGCGGCGGGGCAGCGCCCGGGCCGGGGCGGGCTGTCCCGGAGCCCCCACGCCCAGGGCCGGCCCCGCTCGCCCGGGACAAATAAGGAAGTTTCCGCGCTGCGCCCGCCCGCCGCCGCCGGTACCTACAGAGGCCGGGCACGTCCAGCATGCTGGAGATGCCGCGGTCGCACATGTCCACCTCGGGCTGGTTCTTCTCCCGGCTCTCCTCCACGATCTTCTTCAGGGACTTGGACATGGTCTAGGCGGGGCAGAAACGGACACCGTGAGCCGGGCGGCGGGGGAGACCCGTGAGGGGACATGCATCTCCCCCAGCCGGGACAGCGCCGGGACGGCCCCGGCCCCGAGCGCAGCGAACCCCCTGCCCAGCGCCGCCGGGGGCCCGGCCCGTCCCGCCCCGTCCGCCGCGCCCGCCCCTGCCAGCGGAGCACTGCCGGGGATGCCGGCAGGACGCCCGCCCCGGGCGGACGGACAGGCCCGGCCCGGTGCTGCCCGAGGGCACTCACCGCGCGGCGCTGCGGCGGGACACGATGGGACACGATGGGAAGCGGCGGGACTCGGCGGGCGGATCCCACGGCGGGACGGCGGGCGGGCCCCGGCGGATCCCGTGCGCGCCGCCCCGCCTCGCCCCCGCGCGCAGGCGCAGCGCAGCCCCGCCCGCCCTGACCGGCGGGGCGCGAGCGGCCCCGGCCCGGCCCTGAGGGGACGGAACGGAACGGAATGGAATGGGACGGGAGTCCGGGAGCGCTCCGGGCTTTGGGAGGGCTGCCGGAGACAAAACACATTGTCGGCAAAATAACCCCCACCAAAAACAACCCCCAGTGCATTTAACCAGCGGTTTCCATTTCTTCGGTGCCTTCCTGGGTTTTCCAGTCAGCTCTAACAGCAAAACCACTCACAAGGCTGCGTCCACGCTCTGAGCGCTTGTCACTGGTCTCGACACACCATGGCGTTGGAGTTACAGCCTTACTGCCCAGAATGTAGTTATGCATGTAACCTCTGTCATAGGAGTTAGGGTGCTCCTGCTTACTGTCATTCAACAGATACGGAAGCTCAGAGCAATTAACGACTAAGTCTATTAAGTTACCTAAGGCCGGGCTACCCATGGAGAACCATTGAATTTTGCATATATACCCCATGGTGTTACTTAGTAGCGTGAAAATGGTATCCACAGAAACCAAGATGATGAGCGTTCGTCTAAGACAGCAAATGAAAAACTTCCTGGAGGCACAACTTCAACTTTTCCTTTTTTAGGAATGTAAGGATTTAATACTGGACTGCAGGATTGTAGCACGTTTATTCCTAATTGGAGTTTACTACCTTGAGCACCCACTGAATTACTGTCTGTTTTCAAGTCTTCCTTACAAGGTACTACTGGAAGACTTGTAGTACTGGAAGACTTCTTTTTGGCTGAATTTCTCAGCAGAACCCACTGTCACTCAGATGTACAGGACGATGATGTACAGTTCTTATTTTGTCTGCAGAACCATGAATCTGGATCCCTTTCCTGGATGAGAAAATGCCCTAACTGCCACCAATCAGTTGTCCCAAAGACCTCAATGCTAACATATCTGCTGTTATTATTTCATAGCAAATGATTGCAGGTGTCATTTAGTAACAAAGGCTCAGGCAGATTAATTGTCTGTGTGGTCCTGGTCCCCTATTCCAACTAACAGCACATGTGACTCTAAAAAGACACTTACAAAACAGTCTTCATGGCTAATGGGGAGCTCACCTGGCTTCTCTCTGCCCCATTTATGCAGTGATCAAAACGTGGCGTGTAGCCTAGATACCCACGTTCTACTCCTACCATAGAAGTATTGAATTACTTCCCACTTAATAAACACATTGTCATTATTCCCTTTCATCAGGATTGTGGAGGTTTTTTGCCATCTACCCAATTTCATTATCCCGTTGTTGTGTAAAGACTTTTTCTATCATTCACAGCTTCTATGTGACCTTCTTTTGGTCCTGCTTGAGCAAACCTTTTGTCTGAGCATAAATCCATACCCCAGTCAGGGATATTGGCATTGGATTTGGCAAAGGGGAGTTGCTGTGAAGCCTTCCTGTTAAAGTTTCTCAGTGCCTTACTGAGCACTGACTACCAATTGTCTGAGAAGAAGTGGGAAGGAAGGTACACAAGCTACTCTATCCAAAGGTCCTTGATCATGAAAACTGATTTTTCAGATTGTCCCTTCAGCAGTCGTGAAGAGTCATTTCCTGCAGAGGGTCTATGTCACTGCAGTCACCCATTCTCCCCTCTCTTATGCCCCCCTTCTCTTCCCAGTATGTACAGTCATTCCAAAACCCCTTTGGCCCCAGAAATACTTTGTTCCCTCTGTACCCCCAGCTAGAGGCTGGCCAGCCTGTTCCTGGGGTCCGGCCAGTCGAGCCCTCCCCACACATGCAGTGCTTGAGCTCACAGTGGAGACTTTTCCAATTTTGGTCTTGCTGTACCTTCCAGCTACTGATTTTTTGCTTATGAAACAACTATAAAATATCTTTGCTATCTGTCAGATCTGTTCTAAATCTGTCACTTGGCTTAAATGTTTGTAGAGCACATGCCTGAATTCATTGCAGAGGCTGGCGTACGCCTTCTGTCCTTCGGCCTGCAGGCTAAAGCAGGTGACTGTGAGGAGACGTACGGCCATGACTGTGTGGCAGAGCTGCACTTTCCCCTGTGGTGCTCAGAGGAGGCAGAAGTTGCCCCTGCAGTGGTGCTCCCAGCCTGCTCTGCCCTGGCTCTGCCTCCTGCTGGTTCCTCTCACTGTGCTGAGGGTCAGCAAGGGAATGAGTAGCTCTGATGCCTCCCTTTTTTCTGTCCAAGTACTTCTATTAACCAAGAAAATTATTTTTTACATTATTATGCTATTTTTATTCCTGTTTTCCCTCTCCAAGAAAAGCTATAATAATGAGCAACATTAATGCAGGGATAGCATGTCATCAAAGGGGTGCAACAGCAACACACCCTGCAAAACCAGTTGTGTAGTGCTGGGCACTCTACTACAAATTCGTCCATCAACATTGCACTCACGAAGTGTGATAACTGGCATGCAATATTTATTTTTCCAATTGTTGTACAAAAGAACCTCCTAGAATCTGGCCTCTATTTTTATTATAATTTAATAAATACTTTAAACATTTATTTTTTAATAATCCAGTTGTTTTGTATCGGGAACAATATCCAAGTCAATCCCATGAATTTTTATTGTACTTCATTTTAATTAGGACTGCAGAATAATTCTGCAGTTTCAGTTCAGCAGTTGACAAAACTAATTACACCAAATATGTTAATTTTGGTGCCTAGGATACATATCCTGTGTTATTATAGGAGATTGAGACACCTCCTCCTTTGCTTAATAAACCAATTGAAAACTGTTTTTCAGTCAAAATTGCTTTGTAAACTAAAATTAGCTACTCTTTTAAATTGATCAGAACCATGATTTCTAGCATTTTAGCTCTATATCTTCTGTCTCCTTTACTTAAGTAACTATAATTGTAAGAATATCTCATTGTGGTATTATTTCTCATTTAAAAAGAACAGTCTTGCCATGTGGGAAAGGCAATTAAAAACATAGTTATGGACATTTTAGTGCTTGTTCTTCAAATCCTAGTCTTTGGAGGCTTACCATTCATATATAACTGCCTCATAAGATGACTTTTGTATAAGAATAAACATCTGTAGTAACATGCAGAAGAAGATTTACATGTAAAATAAAAACATGCAGGCTTTAGAAGGTGAAAACCTGCACTTTCATTATCTGCTTTGTCATTGACAGAGGGAGGTTGTAGTCATGCAGTTATTACAATACAGACATGCAGCATTCACAACAATGACATTATAAAATAGCAATGTGCAGAGACATAAAAGCAAAGGTTTTCATGGCAGTGTTGTGAAATGAAGCTACATTTCTTATTAAGTACAGATTTTGTCTTTTGAATTGTACACTGCAAAAAGCACATAGAAGTTTCATGGAATAATTATTTCCTGATTATCTATTTGTTTCTGCTTTTTTGTGTTTGCTGTGCTTTCATTTTAAAGCAAGTGTTTTAAATTGCTCCTTACCTTCCAAGACAGAAACATGGCTTAGCATCAGCTCTCTCCTCTAAGGACCTCCACTTTAATACCTCTGCAGTTGGTATTTTTGTTGTGGTTCCTCATATAAAATGTTAGAGGACAGCAGTGGGTTACTTTGTTCCTTTGTTCCTTTGTTTTTTTAAAGAATGGGTTTGATAATATAATTTTAGACTTTGACTATTTTTGGCGAGAGTCAGTTGGGCTGGATCAATTCAACCTTGTACCAGCAGCTTCATTCAACAGTCTTCATGAGCACAAATTCTCTGCTGGGCTGTTTTTTTTTTTATTCCCCTCTAAATAGCCTCATGCATTTTGCTCATTTGTAAATAAAATTATGCATAGGTATTGAGTATTTCTAACATTTAAAGATGCACCAAGCATTACTTAGTTATTGTTGGATTAAAAAAACCCAAACTTTTAAAATGCTCTTCTTCTCATTCATGGTGCTCTTTATTCTTTTTTTTTCCCTGCAGAATTTCAATGATTCTATAAAATTTGATGATGTGACAGATCTTGCCAACAGCAAGTATTTATTGTATAAAAAATGTCCAAAAGCATTTAATTGCTTTAAAGTGAAACATGTTTTTTCTCTTCATGAAAGCAGCCTTTCTGAAGTATAGATTTCAGCAAATTCACCAGTTTAGCTGGAGTTCCCCTCAAGATCTTGAGGGCAAAGGTTGTGTTACCAGAGTGGCCTCGGGCACATGCCAGGTCACCAGAGCACATCTCTGTACCAGTCCCTCGGTCAGCAGGAGACCTCAGTGCCGTGTCCTCAGGCAACTTGGTGTCCTCAAACTGTGTGACGTGGGGCTGACACCAGCCTCCAAAAGCCACATACAAATTTCTGTTTGTCAGTTTATGCTCTGTCACACCTGCAAAAAGGCCAGTGTTTAACCTGAGAACTCATTTCTGACAGGGCTGATCCACTTTTGGCAGGAGCAATGAACATACCACAGAACATGGCCTGCAGGGGCACAGAGCTGTTTGGAAGGGACGTATCCTTCCCTTTCATGTGTGGCTTCCAGCTGAGCTGTGCTCTGGGCTGGTGAAGTGCAGAAAATGACAACATTCTTGTAAGGTGATTCTTGCCTAAATCTGATGTTTCCATGTCCAGCCACCTAGCAGCAAGTGACAGCATCCAGATCTTGAGGAGATTCTCTGCCAACTGCAGATGTGGTGTACCAGCTGCATAAAATCCATGGTGATTCACAGGAAGGTCAGAGCCACAATGGACATTCATGAAGCCTGTGATGCAGCATTCCACAGGGGACAAATGCAGTTCTCCTCACCTGTGCAGGCAAACCACTCAATCCATGCTTGATTGTACTTGGAGTCTCTTACACATTGCTGTCTTTAGAATTTATTTTGTGGTTTTATCTTCAGACATTTCAGATGTTTCTTTACTGCTTGCTATCCCCTGTATGGAGTTTTAATAACCAATGTGGACAAAGATTGCATCATCCTTTGACTGCAAGTACAGTGTCAGTTTGAGTGGACTCTCAGCAAAAGTTTTCTGGACTACTAATCTGAAAATATTTAATTTGATTATTTGGTCTGTTTTACTTTATTAGAGGAACTTTCTGGTTTTGCTAGCAGCTCAGTAGAACATAGCTGCCTCCCAGTTTCATCCCAATACAGATATTTCTGATTTTTCCATGTTATACTTAGGCATGTTAGCAGGAGCATCACCTATATGTAGGCTCAGTTTTTCTTAGTCCTTGGACAGTTATAATATGCTGGCTTACATCTCATTCTGTTGGCCAGTGGGACTTCACAGGTTTCTCTTTTTCTAAGTTATCACCTGAGGATTTTGGGGTGTATTTTATAGCTTGTCCCTTTTGTCTGCTTTATTTTTCCTACATTTTATCTTAACGAGAATATCTGTTCAGCTGTTACGAAGTTTTGTATGTTTGTGGAATAATGGCTTTTTTTGGCATTCACTGGGAAATCTTCAAAGAGTTCCTAGATTTTGTTAAAACTGCCACTTACACTTTAATATCCTTTCATAATTAATTGCTTCAATAATAACATTAAGGAATTGCTTTCACTGCAATTGTGTCTTTGTAATAGTTCTGAAATGAGAATCCTTGTTTCTTTTCTGTGGTGCAAATTTCTCTTGCCTGTCCATCACAGCTGACATTCCGGAAGGGAAGTGGTCATTTGTTCTGGATTGTGACAAAAAATGCTTCATGGTGGAATCAGTGTCCTCTGTGCACCCTGTCAACAACATCTTTTATATATGATCTGGGTTAGCCTGGGGAAGGGAAAAACTAATTGTACTCAAAGGTCAATTGATATTTTTATGTCTGCCCTATTCTGAAGTTATAGCTGTTTCATAAATGTCTAGGAAGTTGCCTAAAGGTTGACTAGAAGGTGACATACTTACTGAAATCCTCAGAAGTTTTTTATATTCAGTTGCAAAAGAGACTTTAAGGCTTAAAAATATAACTCAATAAGTATAACCACAGATATCTGTATGTATTGAACACAGGGCTCTGATCCTGAAATTACTTCTTAATCTAGTTAAAATTTAGAACCACATCATGCCCATGCTGTGTTAACCTTCAGTGAATGCTCAAGTACTGATTTCAGCTGGGTTCTTATACCCAATTCACACTATTACTGAAAGCTCTTCAGCACAGTTATCTGTGTAAGTGGTTATAGGACAGGTACCATTTTGTAGCAATTTCTGATTTTAGGTAATTTGAATAAAACTTAAGCTGATGTTTTCAGAGATGCTTGGGGCAAAACCACATAACTCTAGGGAACAAATTAAAGATGGCTTCTTGTCTTAGGTACTCTCATCAACTTCATATGTAATTTTTATCCTGGATAATTACATTTTTATAGCATTAATTGTACAATTTAGAAATTATGTTGAAGAATATAAAAAACATTTAGCAAAACCTCCTTTTCCCAGTGGGGTAGGTAATAGTTTATTTACAGCACAATGGGACATCAATGGTTTTTTTTGACAGAATTCCAAATTCATAATAGCTACATTTACAGTAACTTTTAAAAGGCCTTACTTCAGTTGCAATTGTCATCACTGGACTTCAAACCTCTTATCATCTAAAGTCTTTCCAGTATAACAAGGAATGGTAATATATTTCTCATAAGGAGTGTTTTAGCTTGTCCAGCTTAACTGGAATCCTGATGGTAGAGTCGCATATTCAGCATGAAATTTTATATAGACTTGATGAGATGTAGCAGTAAATGGAGCGATGTTTGTATCCTGAAATGAAAGACAAGAAAAATTAAAAGCCTTATAGAACATCAAGATCCTTTGGCAGAGACAGTCAGAGTGTTACAACTGAAGCACAAATTGGATCACAGATTGACAGTGATCTCTGTAACTGTTCTAGTTACTGTTGTTGCGTTTCTCCATCAGGATATTGCAAATATTAAAAACACAAATACAACGAAGTATGGAGCAAGCTTGTTTGATGCCTCCCACTAGATGTCACTGTATGGTCTGAGTTAGAAGGCTTCTAAGGCACCACACGCCTTTTGCCTTCACTTCCACTCATCTGTATGGAATTCATGTCAGAATTAGGGAAATGTTCTTGTACATGAAACAGTAAAAACTCCTTTTAAGCACTTCCGTGGTCACAGAGGGAAGGTACTACGTACCGTTCCACAGTAGGGCCCGGCAGGGGGATGGCTGGCGTCTGGCCCGTCGTAGAGGATCAGATAGTTGCTGCTGCAGTCCCCTGGGTCATCGATGCTGATGAAATCAAAGTTCACTGTGACAATTCGTCCCTGGGGCACGGTAATGGCCCACTCGCAGTCAGTGTGGTTGTGGTAGGTCGCCGGGTACCTGGGGCTGGCAAACGAGCCGGTGGTGCCGTATAATGTTCCGCCACATCCTGGAAGCAGACGCTGTTAATTGGCCTGGAAGGCTTCGTTTCACAAGGTAATACATGATGTACTACATTAGTACAGTATCACACTGAAAACCAGAGAGACTGGGAGCTGGGACAACTAATGTTGTTCTTGTCCCAAGAACACTAATAAAGAATAAAACTGAGGCTCCAGCTTCAGCAGCCTAAGAATATTCAACAGGCATTAAACCATCCCTCAATATTAAAACCATCCCCCCCCGCCCCTCCAAATTCCTTGAAACAGGAACTGAAGTTTTAAGTCTGTGCCTTAGTTCAGTTCTCAGCTACTCAACTCGAGATAATTTGACTGTTCTTTGGCATGAAAAGTAGTGAATCCTCATGGGATAGAAAAATACAGAGAACAACTCAGAGAAATTAGGCATATTAAGTAAATCAAAGTCCATTTATACCAAAACTCAATCTTCAACAGTGGGCAGAAGCAGATGACCTAGGAAAAATGCAAGTTTATAGAGGAAGAATGTGCAGGCCATGATCCAGATTACCCTCACAGTCTCCAAGGATTTTCAGCTTACAGCTCCCAGAGATGACACCTTTCTATTTAATAATGTTTATCAGATGAAATTGTGTGTGCCTTGAATCCACGTAAATTTGTAGCATGCTGCGGGAAGGGGCTCCACAGTTTAACTGCATATCAAGAACTGTTTTGTCTAGTTTGTTACGAGCCTATGAGCTCCTGGCTTTACATGATGACTTCTAGTTCTTCTAGGAAAAGTCAAAGAACAGTTGATCACTATTTATCATCCAATATCACTCAATTTTATAGACTTCAGAAGTTTCTTAACCAAATTAAAAAGTCTCAGCATATCTCATACAGAAGCCACTTTTCATGTTGAACTCTTTGTTAATCCTGATTTTTTATAAGAGGAAGAGACCAGAACAGCACACATCATTCAATTTGTGTGTAAACTATGAATTTATACAGCGGCTGTCTATCTTTTCTCTTTCTTTCCCAACAATTTCTATCATTACGCCAGTCTATTTGACTCTTAGTAAACTTTTGTTTTCATGAAACTATTTTAGTCCTAAGATCTTGTTGTTGACTACTGAAAAATCAACTCAGTGCCTGTATTTTTGTAAGTAAAGTTAGGATTGTCTTTTTTTTTTACTACATTCTTTATTGTCACTTTCCTACACTGAGCTTTCTCTGCCTTTCCATCACTGGATCACTCAGTACTCTGGTTATTCTGCAGTACTTCTCATCTAAGCTTTCCTACCTGTAGTAACTCTGTAATGAAGAAACTATACCCAGCTGTTCACTGCCATTTCATAAGCTGTTCATGAATGTGTCCATGATATAGTCACTACACAGCATTATAGGTAGTTTATTTTCTTGGGGCAGCTTCCTGTCCTCTTCAGGCTTGGCTGTGCCTAGCTCCTCAGGGATATCACAAGTGGACTACTGGAGCAAGTTGAGTCACCATCAGCACCACCACTCTGTGGATCCTAAGGCAGATGTTCCTGATATTTTCCAGCTTCTCACTGAAAGAAGGAGATCTTTATCTTAAGTGGACTACATCATCTGAGGTTCTAAAGTCTACATCAGGAGAGGGAATTGCTTCCATCTCGTAAAACGAGTCTTTCCCCAGTGGCCTTGAGGAGCAGCTACCTCTCTCTAGTGACTGAATAATGTGGACTGTGGGCTCTAGGGAAGGTATAAAGTGGTGATGAGGAAGGATCCAAAAAGAGCTGAATTCCACATTGCTGTATTTCCCTTCTATCTAGTGTTATTTTGTAGCTACAGCCTTACCAGTTGATGATGAAGTCCAAGTAATTTCATATCCATCATGAGCCAATGAAAAATCGCTCTTGAAACGAAGGTAGACAACATGGTTTTGGGGGAAGATGGGACTGGGCACAGTGTTTCCACAGAACCTGCCAAGTAGTGGTGATTGCACATCACTCCCATTTCTGACCTTCAGGGAACACAAAAAATACTGTCAGCGTTAAATTGCTATGCAGTTATACACCAGCAGAATTATTCATGGATACAAACATAGCACAAACTAGGTAGTAACTTGCATGCATAATGTAGCTGTAATTTTAATACTGCTGCATTTCCTACCACATATTCTTGTGTAGAAGGAAAAAGAGGCCATTAACTGGTCTGAGTTTTATAAGTAATTGCACAGAAAAAGTATCATCAGAAACAGGCAGCTGAATGTTATACTGTGTATATCTCCTAACTGAAAAAATTACTTGACTAGTAGCTAAGATGTTCTTATGCAATTCAAGCCTATGTTCATGTTTTGCTTTTCATAAGAAATATTAATATTCCAGACGAAAAGATTAGTTCTTTACCCTGCAGACTGCTCTTTTCCCCTGCTCTTTTCCCCTGTCACATTAAGACACAGATCATATTACATAGCTCAGATTTAATCTGATATTTTTTCTGCACTCCAGTAATGCTGGTGCTTAGATCCATTTCTTGAAACAGTAAAGAGGATGTGAAAATAGAGCTAAATAATGATTCTGCCACAGACATCTGATTTTTGTCGTCTGACCAGAGAGCAGGGAAACCTACAAGAATGAGGATTGTGTAGGAGGAAGATACACTTTTCACTGACACAAAGTACTTTTGCAAGTTTCTTACAGTTGTCACTAATGTTTGTTGGTTTCTGGTTTGTTGGTTTTTGGGGGTTTTTTTAATTGCTTTTTTAGGAAAAAAGTCTTTCTTGAGAAAAAATTCAAGCAGATGGAATCTAATGCTGTAACAAAACCACTCAGATTTATGGCTTTCTGTTCATTCATGGATGTTAGTATCAAACACAAACTATTCCAGATGACTCCATTAACTGGGTAACCTCAACAAGAGCTAGGTAAGGATAGGTTAGCTGATAACAAAACTATTTATTCACTGGGTTTGGACTTACTAGGGTGTATTGTTTAGCTTCTTGCTATAATATCTAAGTACGTTTCACCATAAAACTCTGGCAATAATTAGTACCTAATTCAGTCAGTTCAACTCAGACTTAATCCAAACTTGATCCAAACATACTAATGTCCTTTGAATTTAGCAGATTTTTACATAGGCTCACAAAATATGTATATTTGCATGATACCTCTAGGAAATCATGTGAACAGTGGATGCTGTCTTCCAAACTGAAAGCGTGGAAAAAGAGAGATATTGTGTGATTTGGGGGAGCTCGAAGAATGATAGAACAATCCATATTATTGGGGTGAAGACCAGGCCAGCCAGGGCTCTTCAGGTAACCAAATGTCTGATTATACTCTCTGCTGCAACCTTGAGACAGAAAACCAGAAACATGTAAGGATTTCAGCTCTCTGTAATTGCATTTCAGTGTATGAAATAAACAAAGAGAATAGTAGATAGATTTTCTGGGACATTTCTTTAAACTTACCTGTAGCTTGATAGGAAAATCTGACTCCATTGTTAATCATATATTCATCTGACTTGAAAGTCACAATGGCAGTGCGATCGTAAGAATAAAACTCAGGGACTGGAAAAGCTTCAGTGCCACAGAATCTATGGACTGACCCTTGGCTCTGCTGGAATTTAATACATCACAAGTTACTTAATTATATAATTCAGTTTTATATGTACTGAACTTAAGGTAAATAAATCTCTCAAAACTTTCTCTACCAATTATGAAATTGCATTTCAAAGTTCTCCTGGAAATCACTTAATAATATCTCAACATTTCATGTTGAATTATTATTAGGAACAAATAGAATATAAGATCTATTCTCATCCCAAAATGAGAAAGCATGAAAGAAGATTTAGAATATGAGGGACACAAATATTGGGGTTTTTTTTTCTGGTGTTTTTAAACACTCTTCCTGCTATGAGTATTCATTTTTATTACGGTTCTTGGATGGGAGGAAGCACAATGAAAACTTGCTATGGGACTGTTTTTTCTGTCTGCTCAGTTTGACAGCAGTGATACTTGGTTCAAGTGTGAAAAAATGTGTAACACTTGCCCAGGTCTAACTCCATGTGTGCACAGAGTGCTTCTGAGAGGTCTGTGTACAGTTATCACACGTTAATTGGGGCTCAGTCAGTAATGCTTTGGATGTGCCCCTCACAGAGGATCATCAATTAATATATTACCAAATAGTAGGTTTCTTCTCTCTTTCCAAAGAGTGAATGGGAATGGGGAATGGTATCCCCTGTAAATTCCTTACTGTTGGTGAATCCTGGAGCTCTAGGTAGTTCTGAGAGCAGTCCTGGCTGGAATGGAGGTGGAAGGCCTCTACCACCACCCTGACTTGCTGTTCTGGAGGGGCATCAATGATCCAAGAACAGAGAGTAAATGGTGGATATTCATTTGGAAAATTAGGAGATGTTGCAGTCAGGGATGTAGAAGTTGCATTATAGATTCCTCCACACAGGCCTGTGTAAAACAGTAACAAATGCATCATAGAGTGAAAACTGGGTAAAACTATTTTTTGAGTAAAAGTCAAATGGAGTTGAGTTTTGGATGGTATGCTTTACATTTGCCTTTGAGTCTCTAGAAGGAAAACAAAAAGCAAAATGCATGCTAATGGAGTCAATATATGTCATCAAACTAAAATAAATGTTTGTTTCCTATTTATTAACAATCTGTGAGCATTCCTGTTTTGTACTCTCAGACTGACAACCTCCTACCCACCAGCTAATACCAAAGAGAATTGTACTGGTGTCAGGCTGTTTTTAGTTTGCCTAAAGATGCTGTGCTACTGATTATCTTTGCTCCTTCCTGAGACTTATGTCTAGACCAAATTTTGAGATAGTATTTAAATAAGAATTTCCATAAAAGAGTTATTACTATATATATATGCATACATATATGTGTATACTTACGATCTACTGCAGTGTAGGTGGCATTGAAACCCCTTCTTTCCACATAATTGTCTGTGACAAACTTCACTGTCAAGAAATTACGGGTAGAAAGGAAAGGAGCTGGCGCTGCAGATCCACAGAATGTGCCAACTAAGTTGGCATTTTCATTATCTCCATCATAAATCTGAAAGAAGCAAAATATATAAGCCACTAATAATTTAGGCACAACAAACAAATAAAGAGAAATAAAATTCTCAGACCTGTCCTTACATTACAATTTTGTTTACTTGAAAGTGCAGTGTGTTCTCTTGTGCTTTAACAGGATGTTCTTGATTACCATAATTATTCACTGCCATATTAACTAATTCTGTTGGACAGGGTAAATCTCATTATGGAACATTCTGGTCCTGTCTCAGGAAATCTATCAAAAATTATTACATTTTAATTTGGCACTCTCATTTCTTTATTATATGTAATTTCAAAGTGCTTTTCAGTGAGAAGATTGATTTTATTCATCAAAATGTAGAATGAATTCCTTCTTTCATTGAGAATATCCAGTGTTCAGCAGGATCTATAACATTGCTTGGTGGAGTTTGTTTAGAAGCATTCTGCTATCTGATGGTTTGTATGCACATCTCCAAGAAAATAGCTTCTGCAGGTGAGCACTGAGCACCAAGAATTTTGATGAAAAAAAAAGGGAAAAATTCTATTAATTGTAGTCCTTTCAAGGAATTGTGCATGTATATGTATAATTTCCCTCTGCCTATGTCACTCCTGTCCAGAAGTTATCAAAAATAATTCACCCTTCTTCACTGTCTTGTCCTCAACGTTTCATTTTTGGTTTCTGTTTAGTTGGTTGTGCTCAACTTCAACCTGATACTCTGAAGTTTTACTTTACACCTGTTTGAGTTTTGTTTTGTTTCTATTCTGTGAAATAAATACTCATTAAAAGACCAGAAGTGTGTGTAATGTTAAAACCCTTATTGATTTCCAGAAAGGCAGAATAACATCTGGTGTAGTAATCTAACCCAATGAAAAAATTTAATTATATTAAGGAATTTAATTTCTTCTTAGGATCATTTTCTATTAATTAAGTTAGCCTCGTGGAGAAGATAATGGATTGTAATTCACTGATATTTTCTTCTTAACATACTGAGCTGTCTTACTTTGACATAATCATATCGGCACATCCAAGCAGCTTGTGCTTCAAGCTCAAATAATGTGAAGATGAGGTTGATCCGTTTGTTTTCAGGTGCAGTTATGATCCACACACATTCCAGATTTTTCTCATATCTTCTGGTCACATTGGAGACTGGAGGGCCAAAGGTAGCAGCTGAAGAAGCTGAAGTTGACAAGTAACCACCACAGCCATTCTGAGGTCCTGTTGAGGAAGCAGAAGCTTTTTAACAGCAATTCCTGGCATTTATTTAATCTCTAACTCTTTAATGTTAAGCCAGGAGCTTTTTGTCTGTGCTACAGTATTTTACCATCCTTGCAAGGACCATCTGAGTGATTAAAAGATTTTCAACACAAAAAGACATGAATCACAAATAGATTTCATAGAGTGAATTAAGAAAGGCTCGTGTCTTTTGTTGAATATGAAAACAGCATTTACTTTGAAAATGTAGCAATAGAAGTTTTTAGAAGGGACTGTAAGAAGACAGAGGGCAGCAATGAAACAGAAAAGCGTTGGTCTGAGGGCCTTTGAACGGGATCCTTGCTGGCCGCTGAGAATATTTAGTCAGTAGGGGGCACTGAGCTGTTGGCTTTGAAAATGTGATATAAAATCAAGTTGCTTCTTTTGGCAATACAGCCGCATCCTAGAGGGATTGAATTTGGCAGCCTGACACTGTATTCACGAATCTAGCTAAAAGGGACTTCTGGAAGTGTTTTGCTTGGTGGGAACTTACAGCCCCTCTGAAATGCAGGCTGCTTTTCATTTGGTTCCCACAGACAGGGCTAAGTCCTTGACTTATTTACTGTGAAAATTTGGACTCAATAAAGTCAGTCACATTGAAAGAAATTACCTTTGGGGAAAAGCAATTATTTATCACATTGAATTCCAAACAAGCAAAAAACACAGATTATCTGCCAGGCTTTATTTTTTTTTTTTTTTTAAGTAATTTGATTTCCAGAGGCTGGACTGGGCTAGTAAATGTGATCATCAATTCAGTTATTTCCTGCCCCAATCTCTATGAGGTCTCCTGGCCACTTATTTAACTCTGGAATTTAAATAAAATATTGTTTTACTCTTGCTTTGGGGTTGGAGGAAGGAGTTTTTGTAAACTGCACAGAGCAGAGGAGTAACTGCAAGCCTGTTGTCTCCTGCAGCAAATCCACTTATGAGCATTCAGCAACAAATGAAGCTACAGCTGTGGCTGTGGAACACAAGCAGAGTTTCAGAATTTCACCTGTGTGTGTAAAATGCACCTATCTGGCACATTCAGTGACTTCACCTTAACATGCTGATACATTTCCAGACATATAAAACTGGGCCTTACTTGAGCTACAGTATTACAAAAGATCATGCTGGTGAGAAATCAGCATCCAAGCATCAGGATTGCATCAGTAACCCAGGGCTTGCGAGACTGTAGTGGTTAAAGCAGAGTGACTAAGGCTGAAAGTTACCCTGCTCTACCAACCAAAGCCAGAAAAACCCCACCCTGTAAAGCAGTTTGCTTAAAACCAAAATCCTCATAACATTAGATTTCAGATTTTTTATAGTTAAAAAATGAACAGAAGAGACTTATTACAAAGTGAAAAATTCAGAAATTAATAGAGTATAGTCCAGTTTTGTGGGCATTTAATGAAGTCAGAAACTTGGAAAAGTGTTAGCATTCATTCCAGTGCCACTGCAGAAGGCGAGAACAACAGCAGGGGAAATGTGAGCAATAAATCACATTCTCACAAATAGTCTGGGAAGGAGGAAAATGTCAGCCAGGAGGGTGCCTGGGCCCAAGGAGTGCAGTTTCCCTATATTTTAATTTGTGTTCACCCTTCTGCGTGATTTATTCTATTCCTCTGAAACAATGTTATTGGGACTGTCCCCTGCAAACATTTAAACATAACATTAAGAATATAAACATCAATCCAAGATCATAGTCTGACCATCCAGCCCTGCCATGTTGAGGCTGGACTGAATATATGGGCCAGAGACTAACAAAGCTCCCCTTCCCTTTTTCAAGGGTAAAATTTCAGAGATGCCAGTCAGACCATAGCAACATGAGTCAGGGAATTGCCACAGACCCATGCAACAAGAAGGCTCTCAGTACTGCAGGAACATCCTTTTTTTGAATATTAAATGTCTGTACTTTTGCAGTAGTGAAGTTCACTGCTAACTGTGCAGCCATAAAGACAGCTCTAATACAAAGACAAAAAATACATGTGGGTAAGCTCTGAGTGTACAGCATATGAAAAGATGCTGTACATCCTCTGTACACCTTCTCTCTGACAGAGAGAGAAGCAGACCAAATTCCCATTATCAGAAAATTAATTCCAGTTAGTATTGTATAACCAGCAATATCATCTAAGGGGAGATAAATAACTACAAATGTGATTTATACATAATAAAGGTAAAGTTTCACAATCCCTGGGCTGCTTAACTGGGATAGAGTCAGATGCTTACAGGACAGTACATTATAAATAACAGCTAAACTGGAGGCTGACCAGATATCAACTAGTCCTACATCAAGCCAAATAAATAGGAGTCCTTGTTGAAAAATCCATCTATCTTGGTGCTTTTCAGTACTCATCAATGTTACATCTGATTGCAGGCACTGGAAGTTACCCAATAGTGAAACTGTAGATGAAGGAACACCCACAAGTAAATGAAGAACCAATTGCTTAACAGGGGGGAACTAAGAGAAACACTGTCTCACTGCATTTTGGCCAGGACACAACATATTGCTTTAAAAATCAGCACCACTTCTGAAGAGAAGGCCAAAGAATAGCCATCCAGCCTGCAGGTCATTTTTAAAGGAAAGATATTCATCACTGGCTAACACAGCCAGAAACAAATGCAGCTAAAATCTAGGCAAAATCTGTGACTGAGAAGTCTGTTAAGTTGTAGAATAGACTCTTAGATATTAAAAGCTAAACTTGATTAAGATAATGAGAAATGTACCTTATAGAACAATTTGTATGTCAGCAGATGGAGCAACTACATGGTTGTTTTTTTCAGTCTTTGCTTTCTTATTTGAAATAAAAATCATAAGGTCATCATAAATCAGATGACAATTTTGTTCTCATAAACTGCTTGCCAGAGAATGCAAATTATCAGAACTAGGGCACACACTGTCATCCCTAATTGCTTTTGGTGGGAAGCATTAGTGAAACTAAAAGGCTCCAGGACCATTCAGAAAAGAAGGAATTGAAGGTTCCCTATGGCAAATAAAAATCATTACAGCAGAGACCAGGCACATGTTTCTCTGTTAAGAGCTATGCCCTCTAGATATGGAATGAAGATGAAGATAAATCTTTGAAGCTTCCTGCCTTTGAAGTACAGCCAGGGGAAAGGTTCATTTATACAGGTATGGGTGCAATGAAAGGGTACCTTACTGAACAGTTTGAAATCTATCAGAATCAACTGCACCACTGACATTTCAAAAGACAACAAAGCAATTTTGGTGTCTTTCCCTTCTTTTACAAATGAGCACCCTAAACAACTACTAGAAGGCTGCAAAGTTAAAGAAATTGTCTACTTCTGCTTGACAGTAATGAAAATTCCCTCCAAGACTTCTGACTCTCTTTTGTTTTCACCTAGAAGCATCCCTGGGAACTCTAGACTTCTCTCTGATCTGAACTAAAGATGAGTAGAAGCAAAGATTAATTCAGTTAAGACTAATTATTCTTTCTTGGTGGGTCTTATTTCCAGTGCATGGGAGTGGCTGTAACAATTAGCTCATACCTTGTTTGGATCATGGCTTCGAGCAGTAAGGCTCAGAGGGACAGGGCTGGAGTGAGGAATTGTACTATTCTGTTTTGTCTCATGCTGATACTGAAGGTTGGTGAACCTTCTCAAGCTGGGCTGTTCCCATGTTTGGCAATCATTGCACCAATGCTGTGATTTTGTGTGGCTGCAGGCTCTGTCCACAGAGCCTCTGAAAGTACAAGGCCCTTTAGAGTCCTTATCTAGCCTTTATGCAGAAAAGCTTTTTGACTGGCTTGATGGCCCGGCAGTGGTACCAGCAATGACATTGAGGACTGTAAAGCTCCAGCATCCTGCTTTAGCCAGGTTTCACAAATGCAGTCAGATGAAATTTGTATCCTTAAGGTTCTTTGGACTGATACCAAATATAACAGTTCAGACATTCTCTGTTCCAAGCCTGCAAAACTGTGATTTATGTACTGTCCTATCCATCTCCTTGATGCTTGTCTGGGAGACCAGAGGCTGACATGCAGTCTTGCCTAATTCCAATACTTACTAATAATGAATTTGTGTTCATATTTGGCACCACAGCTACTTAAGCCTTTGCAGATCTCTCTTGCAAATGAGAAATGTCTCCTCAACTCTTTTTGTATGCACCAGAGGACAGATTTTCAGCTGAAGAAGTCATTGACTTCAGTCAAAACAATTCATGCCAGCAGAGTTCACCCACAGTTTTATGAAGTGCCATTAATCTGAATATCCCATCAGCTTTCAGCCATTTAGTCACCACAAATATATGCAATTATTGTGTCTGAAAATAAGTTTTCCCCTCAATTTTTCAGATCAGACAAAAATTTCTTATTTTAATGTCTGCTTTTCTTCTTATCTGTCCAATTTGAACACGCACGCCCTTTCTATTTCTTTTGCTTCTTTTGCTTCACTGAAGATAGTCAAGCACTGTTTGGATGCAATCCTATACAATGTGCTCTGGGATGACCCTGCTTGAGCAGGGAGGTTGAGGCAGATGATCCACTGTAGTCCCTTCCAACCTTACCCATTCTGTGACCCTGTGATTAATTAACTGACATTTCTGAGGGACATTTGTAGAATATCCCTTAGCTCACCAGTTGTATTCTTTTCAAAGACACCAAAGAGATGTATTTCAACACCACAAATGCTTTCTAAATTTAGTGAGATTTCAAGCTGATGGATATTTGAAACCCAAAATACATTTAGAAACAGTCTGGGAATTGTGACTTATGATCATATATTCTGATCTTGTCACAGATGTTCTTATTTTCCTAGACTATAATAAGATCAAGAAAAGATATGATTAGCCACAATTTATTCACTTATTTTTATACATAAAACTATCCATAAGTTATCCATGGCAGTGTAATGAACTGTGTAATACTAGTGGGTAATATATTTAGCAAAAATTGAATGAACTGAAAGCCCAAAGAAATGTCTGCCAGAAGATTTGTGACATTCAAACAATTTACTTCCCAGCTAAACCCTCTGCAGCACCAGGTTCTGAGTTCAGGTTGGATACCTTGAGATACACCCCTGGGAACCAGTCCTAAATGGGATGTGAAATCTCTGCAAGTCACTGCTGCTTTTCCAAAGGCATGAGAAAAAACAACAACATTCACGTGCCACAGTCAAGGACACATTCTTCTAAGATTTCTTTTTTTTTCTTCCTTTTTTTTTTTTTTTTTTTTTTTTTTTCTTTTTTGGTGCAGGAAGAAAAATTGGCAGGATTCAGCTGTGCTGAATGTTATGTGCTTTCCACATAACAGGCCGTAAATTCTGTTATCAGTGCAGGTGCCTGGTGCCACCTACAGCAGGTACCAACATGAACTACATAAATCGGTGCAATGAACTATTTCTGGTGGTATGAGAAGTTAAATATGATTCACAAAAGGACACCTAGCCCTGGCCTATGCAACAGAATATCCAAAACAATATTTTGCACTTTATATAATTAATTCAGAATTGTGGGGGCTTTTTCAGAAATTCTGAACAACCCAAAAATACTCTGCAACTACTGTGCATGCTGAACACTGCTGAAAAAGTGCACCTAGAAAGCAAACACAGAGTAAGCCATAGTTTCAGTTTACAGGACAGAACATGAACTACAACAAAATGAGGCAATTATTTTTTTGTTGATACAATAAAATAGCATAAAAATGCTTTGAAAATTCTACTGGATCAATTTTTTTAAAAAAGTAGACAGTAATTTCATTGGGGAAGAGCATAACAGTAAACCTGTTAGTGACAGGCTTTTAGTGTATTCAATTCCACACAGGAAATAAGTAATTCAATACACAGCAAATAGAATAAGAGAAGGCAGATGCCTCTGGGTGATTTATCAGGTAAATTACAAATCATCTTATCAAGAAGAAAAGCATGTAGATTATAAACTATTTCTATTACATGCAAACTAGATTATTTATGTAAATTACCTATGAATGCACTTTTCTGATATATCAGGGAAGATTGATTTTTCCAGCCATTTTTTTCCTAAACTCTACTTGCTTATGATTATTTTTCTCATGTAAAATGATTAATATTAATTCAAAAGAAATGATGATTTGTATAAAAAGAATGCAGAGATCCTAGAGGGAAAAACTGAGCAAACTGAGGACAATGTAGAGGACGGGGTGTTTCAGGAATTAACATTCCAACAGCCTAATGGTTGCCAAAGGTTTAGGAGACATTTCTCCTGCCCTAGAGCCAGCAACACTAGTGTTCTCATTGTGGCTGCCCTATTCTTCTTGCCTGTCTATATCCATTGGGTTTTCTTCATCTTGTGTTTAAATCATAATCTTTTTGTGACATTAGATTGTTGCTTCATTCTGCCTGTGCAGTGGAATTGTGGCCCATGAGTTCATAAGCCCTAAAATAATGCAAACAAGGGACCACAATGACATTTATCCAGTACACAATGCTCATCTTTCACAATGCATAAACTTGGCTTTCTTCTGCATGCTCACAAAAGATAGTATTAAAAAGGGAGGGGAAAGTCAAGCAGAATTTAGGGCAGTAGAGAAAAAGCAGGCAATCTTCCTCCCCTTCCCCACCCCACCTTCTACACTGTCTCAACTGTCACAGTTCTACCTGTTTTATGTGAATAAAGCTCAGGAAGAGCCTTCTGACTCAACTCACTTATCTAACCATGTGCAATACTTTGCTTCTTATACATTCATGTGAATTCCTTAGAAAGCCTCAGTGAGCAGCCCTGCATCTCAAAAGACCCCTCGATCCCACTCTGATGGTTTAGAGGCACTTTTCATTACTGCCACAATAGAGCTATAGATACATCAGCTGAGAGCTTTCAAGGAGAAATGACTTCCTGTTAATGAGGTCATAGCTACATCACCCAAGAGGGATTTCTGACACCTTAAAACAAGAAAAAACCCCAAATCTTTATGTCTTTTTAGCTTTTGTATCATACGGCTCAGGGGATCACAAATGCAGGTGAGAGGGTCACCCCATTACTGAATGGGAATAGGCAGAAGCTCCATTTGTCACCAAAGTGCTATTTATGCTATTACAGCAGGGATGGCAGAGGTATGTGCAGGCTCTGTCCCTGCCAGCCAGGGTCAGTTAAAAAACTCAGATCTTCCCTTAGAGCTTAAGAGATAATCAGGAGATCTTTAGCCAAGTCACAAGCTCAGTACATGCTGATCTCATTCTTTGGGGAGAGATCTTAGCTTTCCTTCCTTTACAGAGACATCTCATGTAACCAAATGCCTTAAGCTGATATTGATTTCTATCTTCTCCTCCTTTTGATTGATTGTCTGGAGGACCACATGCTCACTGTGGAAAAGAGTTATAATTCTCATTTTACAGACTGAAAAGAAAGGCAGAAAAAAGGTCAGTGGTAACTAAGGTCAGAGAAATCTGTCTTTCCACAAATCTAACACTTGGAGCAGGCTGGTATCTTCCAGTCAGCCCAGCTCTCCAGCTCTGCCTGAGAGTATGTCCAAGTGATTCCAAAAATGAGGCTGATAAGTGTCCAAACTTAGCAGCAGAAATAGTGAAAAGATAAACCCTTTAAACCACATTACAAGGGCCATATGTTCCCCTGCCTCAAGCACACCATCTCGTAGAGTTATGATAAAGAATGCTGCCTGTGAATTGGGCACTTTTTATTACACAGTGTATGGAATAGCACAGGGAAAGAAAAGATATTTTACAAGAAAGATGACATTGCTAAATGGCCAAATTACCACTATTTCAGACTTTCTTTTAGTGTTCTTTTTCTGTCTAGTGGGGGGATGTTGAATATTCTGTTGGAGTCAGGATCGGTGATGGAAACTAATTGTTTTAATAAAATCAGGGAAGGTTTTCTACAGAAATGTCAGGGTTTAACTCTTTGAGTGCCTGGATAATTCTAGACATAGGCAGTATTCCTTAAAAAGCCTGATCAGGAAAGAAATTGGAAGAGCTTGTGGGGAAAGGAAATAGTTTAGTTTACTACAAACAGAAACAGTACATTGTTTCTCTCCAATAGATAATCAGGGTCACTCACAACATGAAGCAGAGAGCAATAATTACATTATCCAGTTGTGTTTCCCTGGGGCAACTAGAGAATAATGTGCTCGTTGTCATCCAACAGAGAATGAGGTTTCTTGTTTCTCTACAGATACCATCTTCCTTATTCAAGAGATTTATCATTATGAATTGTCATCTGATTGCATTTTTACTCTTACAAAACCACATGGGTTTTATCTTTTAACAGACATGAGGGAGCTTCTCTAAAGCACCATGTAGAATAACAGGCTTTTAGATCTTCATGGTTTTATTCTCTTTTATTTGAACCATAATCTCAGACCTCATAGTACAAAGATGTGTCACAGATTTTCCTGGCTCTGTTTTTTAGGCAAGCCAAGCTGGAAACATTTATAGGATGTGACTCATGTTTTCCTTTTGTAATATGCTTTTCTCCTTTTTGGCTATTCTGTGTTATCATGGGACTGCCAAGATCCTTGCTAATGGCTGTGTGGTTTAGTCCCTGTGGCTTGCTTCCCACAATGAAGAGAGAAGACCTACCATTAAGCATCTCACCACCACAGGCTCTTTGTCACACAACCCAAACCTCCTCCTGGGCATCTTTTATAACTTGCTACTCATAGCTCCTGAGGTACCCACGCCACATCTTAACCTTGTTTTTCTTGGGAGCCTCTGGAAATGTCCCTCCAAACATCTAAGAGATGTCAAAGTTTGTTCATAAAAGGCTTCTCCTCACTCCAGGAAATTATCAGGCATGGTGCTCACTTGAAGAGCTTGGCTTGTGTGCTGTTGTGTACTTAAGGAGAAGATCTGGCAAGTTGCACAAATAAATCTAAAGTCAGTGGCTAAAAAATTGATTAAATGCCAACAGGAAGAGGAAGAGCTTGGGGAGTTCCTGATGATCTCACCCTGGAAATACTAATGCAGGCTGCAGGGCATCTATAACAACTGATACTTCAGTGTTTAAAGACAGCAGCATGTGAAGCAACATTAAGTTACCTGGAATAAGATTCACAAGACTTAACGACAATTCACAAGGTCTTAAGCATTCTTGTAGCAATTACTTTGAGTGAAGCAAAGGAGGAGTTAATAATAGTAATAACTATGAGGTTCTGTGGGAATATTTTTCTTGGCAAAGCTGTAGAAGCAGTTATTTTCCTTATCTGTAAGTACTTTCTCAGACTATCAAATGAGAAAGTCACTGGCTAGGGATAGGGAGGGGATTCAGTGACTCAGCAGAAGACTATGTTTGTTCTGCCACAAAGGCCTTTCATTCTGATCTGTCTGAGAGCCAGCTTTGCAAACCAGACAATTACTTGTTTCTAGAGCACAAAAGACATGGAGTTAATTATACAGGAAAGTAGTAGAGATGACATGAAATCAATTTGCATGTAATAATAATTTGTTTCTTACCATTCCTAAACAATTCAGATAAGGAGATAAAAATCTCATTTTAAACTTTGATCTTTAAAGTAGAGTACTGAATTTAAATTTTTTTTTAAGGTAATAATCAAACTCTACCCCTTATTCTTGCATCCATCAAAACAAAGGGCCTTTTTACTGTGATCCCATTTATTTTATAGCCAGCTAATCAGAATGATCCCACAAATCAGTAGAAATCAGCGCAGTGGTGCCTGGTGTGGAACCACAATCTTAACTGACCTCAACACTAGTTCTTTAGAAGGTGTGAGGGAAACAGAAAGGAAATGGAAAGTGAGCATAGATTGAAAGGAAGCCTCTTTAGCACACCACCAACACCTGCCTACAGAAGAATAAGAATTTGAAGGTGTTGCTGTATTTCTGCCAAAAGGGAGGTCTTTTGGTGCTGCTGGGTTTTCAGTCACCCAAGAAACACCTTTACCTTCAGAGAGGCAGGGAAAGGATAGCAAAGAATGAAGGGGATCAGTTCAGAACGAGACTGGAATGCAGGGATCACATAAGCCCAGCATTTAGCTTAGTTCACTCAATTTTCACAAATCAGAAACATTCTTCTGCTTCACTCACCCCTGGAGAGGAAGGTCACAGCTGCTCCTCACCAAAAGAAATTACTTACCAGCAGATTAGGAGTCTGATAATACACATACCTAAGGCCTCTCTGAAGGATGCTTTCCATCCCCTGTCTGCTCCATAGAAGTCAGTGCTAAACACCAGGAACAAGTTATTACTGGAGCTCTTAATATTTGGAGGCAATTCCGAGCCACAGAATTTCCCAAGAAGAGGAGCATGAGTGTCTGAGCCATCATACACGGCCACATAATCTTTGTAGCAGGAGGGAGATGTTTCAAGCTGGAAGCTGTTGAATCTGTAAAACACAGTTGGAGACTCAGGTTTGACATTTTCAGTTATTTTCCTGTGCTATGTATGTTTTAGTGCTTCAGGAAAGGTCCAAGTAGTTGCAGCAGCCAAAGCCACATACATGTGAGGCCAAACATGTCTCTTCAGGAATAAACCCACCAATTATTAAATGCATGGCAAAACTCTTCAGCCAACAAGCCTCAAAGAAACTGGGTCCCTCACCCACTGGGGCTTTTGCAAGGCAAGCCTTCAGCACACCTCAGCTTTCTATGCAGCAGGAGGTCTCCCCTGTGCAAGCACACCCTCTCTCACTTCTGCAATTGCTCAGGCTGCCATTTCCTTGGGCACGTGAGTGGCCTAAAAAATGCAGGTGCAGAGTGCAGGCCAGTGAGTCTTCCTCTTAGCTGGGAAATGTTCTCCTAATTCACAATCACATGATGGAAGAACGAATTAGTTTTTAATTTCTCAGTAGCAAGATTTTGTGGCAATAATCTCCCTCTCTTAGGCAAGACAGCATACATTCAGAAATACACTATTTTTGGGTGGGTATTATTACTTTGGCTATAAAATTATTACTACCCTTCTAAAAGTTTTATTATTTTTCTTGTATAAACTTCTCAAAGGCTGACAGAATTTAACTAAAAAGCATGAGCTGCATTTTTGCAATTTCTTAGTCTTGTTGGTAACAAAAGTGGGAACTTAAAATTGTGATTTTTTTTTCCTAACAAGTTAAAAAGAAACATGGAAGGGAGCCTGAGGCTGATAAAAAGTGACTTCAGTAACCATCTCTTATTTCAGTTTGGCTTTGACCTTGGAAAAGGAGAGTCAGAGAAAATATTGTCAATAATTGCTGCTTTAATTGGAATCAGAGACCTCCCTGTTCCCTTACTGACAAACTGAACTTGGGTTACGTACTTCAGGACCACTACTTTGTCATTTCCAACTGTGATGTGGTATGAGCAGTTCATGTTGTTGTGGTAATCAAGATGTGAATGGCCTGGACTGCTGATAACACCATCGGAGCCATTGAAAATGCCACCACAAGCTGTAGAGGAAGCAGAAAAAAGAGTGATTAGTTTCTGAATACTAGTTTGGCCCTAATTCTCATATTTATTTCAGGAGTTTACATGCAAGGAAAGAAAGACCCTTGATAAATTTGGAGGCATCAATTTCCTAGGCATCACTGTCATTCCTAGAACTGTTAAATGGGAGATTGTCAGGCTGTGCTCTGCAGTGAAAGACTAATCAGCATTGCAGTAACAGGTTCTTACTAATCCATACCAAATGGCACTGGCACTGTGCAGAAAAAGACTGAGACTGATTTCAAATGTCCTGCAGTAGGTCCAGGGAGCAGCAGGCAGGGATGGGTGCCTCATGCAGAAGCAGGAGTGAGAATATCTCTGCACTCATTCTAGCTTGCTTCCTTCATCCAGATCCTGACCCCATGGAAACTCTAATTAGCCACAACTGCAGTCATAACCCTATCTCTGACATTTCTGGAATAAATATATGCAGAGCTTCATCATCTGTCAACACCCTGTCAGAGCAGGAGCATTGCTGTAGTGTTTGCTCTGCACAGAAATGCATAGAGGAGTCTCCAGGTATCACTAATCCTGTTCCCCACTTCACCCTGGGCTGGGACTCACCAGCACTGTGGGGTAGCTGAGATGGAGGATGGAATATTTGCTTTCTGCAACTCTAAACTCAAGGCACTGCTTGGCTTCTCAGGGTTTCTCACCATGGATGCAAATGAGGCCAGGATGTGGCTAATGTTTGTTCCCAGCTTCAGTGCTTCAGGGAACAAAACCTCTAATCTCCATTGTTAGCTTCAGCCTTCATTTTATAATCTTAAATTTAGGAGGAAAAAAAAAGTTTCCCCACGTCTCCCTGCATCCTGTTGATAAGCTTCTGAGCTTCTGAACTGTGAGCCACACACAGTTTTTCATGTTTTAAAGAAGATGCCAATGCCCAGGCCACCACCTTAACAAAGACAGTCCCATACAGGGTGCTGCTGGATGCAGAGCCCCTGATGACTCAGGCTGGCAGCCTGGAGAACTGGCAGATAAAGGATAGGAGTTTGGAAGATAAAGAATAAGCATTATTCTACACTAGGAGGGGGGAGCTTTTTTTCATTTTTTTGCAGCAAGCAATGCAACTATGGGGAAGAGGAATGTTAATTGGCAGAATCTGCTTTGTATACAACAACAAGCTAATAAAGCTCCAGTTATCCCTCTCAAATGTCAGAAGTCATAAGTCAGATAGCAGCAACTGACTTGAGTGAGTTATGAAGGTCTTTTCCATGAGTAACTGCACATTGTCATTTCTCAGTGCCAGTCCCTCTTTCCTATCTGTAACAGACCATTCATTTCACATAAAGAATTTAGCTTTATGCTTTTGTGCTGTGGCTTTGAACATGAAGAATGCATTAAGGAAAATGCCAAAGTTAAACTCATACTTTTCTTTGCAGTTAGAAAATTATGCTTTTAAACATAAAAGTGGTCTCTACCAGTTAAACCTAGAAAATATTAAAATTTGTTTTGCAAATAAAATCGATCTTCTGGGATATTTGTGTAGATGTAAATTCTAAACTCAGTTGGAAATTTCTTTTTTGAATTAAAATTTCCTCTTTAAAACATAAGAGATCTCTTGTGAATGACAAAAGATCTTTGGTGAAATAGTTATGAAAATAAAAATACATGTATATCCCAAGTTTTATTTACATTCATTCCTGGCACTGCAAGAGTGTCTACAGTTGAAGGCACATAGCTGTGTCTGTTTACCTGTTCTGTTTCCCATATTGTGTAATGTAATTTTAGTATAACTGAGAATTGGACCATTCTCCTGTAAGTGATAAAATCTTTAAAACTTAATTAACTAAAGAAACTAGTGACGTTTCTCCTTAAACAATGCAAACAACAACCAACCAACCAACCAGCCAAAACCTTTCAAAAATGGTTGCATTTCTTTTCTACAGAAAGGGAAAATATTTCAGTTCCCGACTTGGTCCCATGGAAAGTCTAGATATTATAATTGTGAGGTAACACATCATTCAGGGTGTTAATTCACACCAAACAGTGCCATGTCCTGGTCCCGAGAACTGTTTTGAGAAAATGCAGTGGGAAAATGTACCATCTACATCCATTGAGGTATTCCCAAAATAAGGTACCCCTTTGCTACACAGAGCCATTATCCAGAATATTTCTCCCACCTCAAATACAGACCAGTGTATGCTCACCAATTGCTCTGTATCTGGCCTGGAATCCAAAGCCCACAATGTGGGAGTCAGTGTAAAAGTTGAGCAGCATGGGTCCAAAGACGCTGACTGGGGCAGGGAGCTCATTGCCACAGAGGGTGACGAGGGGACGTGCGGCCGTGCTCTTCCCACTGAAGATGCTCACTCCATCATAAAGACAAATTCTGGTCAGGAGTGCTGGGGCTGCATGGACATAGAGTGCAGAAATGTTAGCAGCATATTTTACATGTGATTTACTGAGAAACAACTATATAGACCTAATCCAGGAGAATAATTAAATTTTATATTACTTTCCATTCCAGGGATCTCAGGATTTCCTTTTCTTGCTGAGGAAGCAAAGGTTAATTTTTAACATGCAGTAAAACTGTGGCAGAAAAAGGCAAAGAGCCCTTGTATGTAACACATCAGATTTGTCTCATTCGACACATCCTATGATCTGGAAAAAGCTCCAGACCCCTTGAATTTCTGGGAATTCACAGTTGAGTGAACACTATCTATGAAGAGGTAAGAAGACCCAGCAAAAGCATGGATGTCCTCTGCAGATAGAAGCAATGCACCTTTTGTTAGAGGCAACTAGCTACTTGGAATTACTTTCTCCTAATTCATTCAGTGCAGGGAATTTTAAACCATTTTGAGTGAGATTTTTGAAAAATCAAAAAGTAGTCCATACACCAGCAAGTTTCAGAGCTGACTTATTTCTTCCTGATTTTCCACAAACTTTGGAGTACCTAAACTCAGGGTCTTCAGCTTGGCTCAAGGAAAAGTCAAAAGGAAATTTGATCTTGCAGTGATTTCTAAATCAATCTGTTTTGGGGGGAAAAATCAGTGTGGATATTAGGCTGAGTGGGAAAAAAAGGAACACAGAAATAGGGAGTTCCATTATTTTTCCCACTGTTTTAAGCTTCTCATTTGCAATCAGGTTTCTGGAGGAATGAGCCGTTTTTTTCTGACTACCTGCAGGAGTTTCTAGTCACCTCACTGTTTGCAAACAGATTTGACTAAGGTGAAAGGTCTCAAAAATATGAAAGTCATATTAGTTTCATATTAGTTTTCATTAGAGTAACAGAAAATGCTGAGTTGAAAGGGGCCCACCCAGATCACCAAGTCCACCTCCTGGTCCTGCACAGCATCATCTCCAAGAGTAACACCACTTGCCTGAGAGCATTGTCCAAACACTTTTTGATCAGGCTTGGTGCTGTGACTACTTCCCTAGGCAGCCAGTGTCCAACCACCCTCTGGGGGAAGAACCTTTTCCTAATATCCAGCCTAAACATCCCCTGACACAACCTCAGACCATTCCCTTGTTTCCTGTCACTGTGCACTGCAGAGATCAGTGCCTGCCCCTCTGCTTGCCCCCATGATGAAGCTGTAACTGCAGTGAGGTCTCCCCTCAGTCTCCCCCAGGCTGAGCAGACCAAATGACCTCAGCCACTCCTCATGTGGCTTCCCCTTCCAGACCCTTGACTATTTTCATAGCTCTCCTTTAGAAGCTCTCTAATAGCCTAAAGTCTTTCTTATACTGAGGTAACCAAAAGGTCGGTAGCTGAGTGTGAGTGCCACAGGAATGCTCCCAAAGGACAAGCTACACTTTCAGGGCTGTGAGAGACCTACCAAGCACCAGCCACCAGCACCCTCGAGCTCAGGGCCATGTCCCCACCTCCCTGCCCAGCTGGGAGCCATAAGCAGGGGCAGAGGTTGTGGGTACCGAGGCTGGCACCACCAAGGGATATATGGTGGGAGCAAGA